>NC_089203.1:13517614-14717614 GCF_963930695.1 Labrus bergylta | reverse complement strand
TATTTGGGCAAACTGTTGGTGACAACAAACTCCCTTTTTTCTCCTGGTGGCTGGTCCTCACTCTCTGTCTGGGCAGACAATATGTCACCAGTTGAATGAGACCCATGGATATAAGAGAGAGAGACACTGCCTTTAGGCTAATTAGGAACAACAGCTGGTTGGGTAATGAAGAGGAAACAGCATGTCAAGAGGTTTCCTCAACTTCCCAAGAGATGCATTTCCACAGAATGCAATAGAAAAGAAAGATTAATGTTGATGTATCATCACTTTACCGCACTTAAATGACTCTGAGAGCATACTCTGTTAAAGGCTGTTATTATAATTATAATAAGTTCAGCACTTATTGTGGAGATAATGCAGCTGTATTCTGTTCACTTTAGTATTTGAGTAAATGTTGTTATTGCACAAGGTGGACTGTTGTATGAATAACAGATATAAATTAACATTATCAATCAAGAAAGCTGTCTGCTGCTTAATGAAACATTCAAAGTCGTCGCACATTATGGTATAACAAAAAGCTTATTAGTTTAGTTGGCAAAACATGATGTACCTTAACTTGATGTACCTTAACGATTATGTGTAAAGATGGCCATTTGTTCTTTTACAGGGGTAATGGACTTTTTACCTTTTTTAAATAAAAAAATGTTGTCAGGAGCTATAACTCAAGGTTGATACCACTGGTGTGATTTTGGGTGAATATGAGGGCCTTTAAAAAAAAATAATACAAAAAAAACCCCAAGCTTGATGCTAAGCTAGGCTAATCAGGCATAGTCTCCAGATACGTTTGAGTAGAGTTAAAAAGCGGAGTAAGTAACACTCAGCAAAACATTTTGTAACTTTTTCCCCGGGCTGATTTTACTTAAGTGCTCATTATATATCAGATATCCTATACTTCACTGGGGATTGTACTTGCAGATATAAAGCAACAATAGTTTTTTAAAAAAAACTCTCTTTTTTCTTTTTTTGTGTTTCTACCTCCTGAATGACAGATGGTACCAACACTTCAAAGATATATATTTTTTAGAACATCCCATGTTTTCCCATTCACAGTGTCAGCTGTTAAGTAATAACCTCCACAATCTTGTCAAAAGGGTCTCACAGAGACGCTAGCCAATGTTGACTGCAGTGCTTTCACAGTAGCATCAAGTTGACTGGAAGTAGATCTCTGCTCCAAATGTTCAATCTCATCCAGCAGATGCTCAATTGGATTGAAATCTTGCGACTGGGCAGTCCTTTGCAGAAAGCCGAATTTACTGTCATGTTCATGGAGCCGTTCCTGGACATTTCTGCTCATATGGCACGGGGTATTACCCTGCTGAAAAATCCTTCCACAGCGGTGACTCCATGCTGTTATGGATGCACCTGATTGGCAAGAGCACTCTGCTGTCCTGTGGCATTGAACCATCGCTTCTCTTTTATCAAGGGTCCAAATATGTGCTACAGAGAGAAAAGTCCACACATCACCGTGCAATGCCTGATGTGTGGCATGATTGATGCATGTACCCGTGTGGATTTTCCTCCATACTCTTGTCTTTTCATCAGTCTGGAACAGCAGGAACCAGGATTCATCCGTATTTCATCGTCAAGAGGAGTGTTTTTGCTCCTTAGTCCACTGAAAACACAGCAACCTTTTCTGATGGAAATAGTAGATCCCTGTTGAAAAACTAGGCTCTGATTGCTGCCAGTCCATTGAACATTATATGTTGAGTTCACATTTAAACACAGGATCCAATGCAAATGAGTTTTCACAATGTTTATTTTCAGATAATTTAATCTGTGTATATACAATGAAAGAAATGGAAATATTACAATTTGTAATAAGTTATGTAATAATTTTTTTAATAATATCAAATAAGTTCCTATCTTAGGTTTATAAATATACATCATTAATGCATCCACTTTTGGTCTACTTCACTCTCTCAACAAAGGTAAATACAAACGCCAAGCGCTCAACTTATATGAGCACAGTGTATATTAATTGAAAAATGCATATTGGAATGCTTGTTTTGATCCCACACAGTACATGTGTACACAAACAAACCAAAAATGCCTTAAAAATCATCTCAACTTGCAAATAAATTGAAAATAAAAGCCGTTGTGAAATCATGCACCGTGGACCTCATCAATCAGAGAAAAGTCAGTGAAATACTGAAGGGACTGATTAATATGGTACATCCTTAAATTGCCATGCAAATATAGAGGCTTTGTGGTTAATGGTTTATGTGACAAGGTAAAACTTTCACACTCTTTTACAAGGGACAGCCCTCAATCTGTGTTCACTTGCACTATTTATGTCACAAATGCAGCTTTCAAACCCCCAAATGAATTATATCATTACAGCCGCTGTCTTTGATTCATGTGACAGTCGGAATTTGTTGCCAGATATGAAAATTATTGCCTGAAAACTAAACCGTACCACACTGCTACAAAAATGGAACACTGTTCAGGTCGCATGGATGAATTATGGCTGCAGTCTGACAAGGATATCAATCAGCAGGGTTTTTGATAAAGCAGAATGGAATCTTACATTGTGAGAAGCAGAAGGCAACAGGAACTTTACAGGCCAATTCACATCTATTGATGCATTCTGCTGGGAAAATGTCGGAGTGAGTCACAGGGAGAGGAATGATGAAGATTGGCAGTGTGGCTCAGTGTCATCCTTTAAGGTGATTACAGCAGAAAGGATGATTAACGCTGTGCTTTCTTTCATGTTTTTCATTCATTGTTGGAAAATATTTTTGGGCTTATCCTTTGGGTTTTTCTCCATGTAGCCCACATCTTCTGTCCTGTTGGCAAAATGGCTCCAAGTTGTAAGTCTACAGGTTGACTTATTATATGATCAGCATGATACCAGTAAGTGCTTTTTTAAAATGTTTCCACTTCAATTGGCATAAAGACAGTGGCCAAAAAGGACTAATAGGCTGCAACACCCATCCATTGGAAGTATCAGGCATATTAGGAAGCCATGTAATTAAAAACCACGTCCATGACAAATGCAAACATGGTAAATATTGAAAAATATGTTGCTAAAATCAGAAACAAATGCATTAACAGCAAATAAGCTGATGCAAATACAAATGTGCAAAAAACACAACCCCAAAAAGACTTTCAAAAGAAAAATCCAACCTTTGTCTCTCTTGGGCAACTGCAGCACATTTGTCCTTGTTGGCCACCATACAAAAACGAGTTTAATGAATAAATAATAATAAGCTTGTAAACATGCTGAATTGTAAAATTGAACAGCTTTAGTGTGTGCCCTTTTTCTGAAGAAGACATGCCCCCAGTGTCACCTCCTCCTTTGTCCCATCAGCCTCACTTAAGATAAGCAGAGAGGTTGTGAAGGTTGAGATGTCTGATGTGATGGGATTTCTGAAACATCCAGGTACTGCTGGAGTTTATGTGTCAGAATGTATCACAAGTTTTCAGCAGATAAGACTGAGCAGAAATTGTTTACCGTTAAGCTTTAGTGTATGTTGATGATGTGGAGTTCAGCCAGAGGCTCCGGGGCAAATGAAGGGCAGATCTGTGTGTATCATAGCCGAGACGTGTCATGTTTTCCTTATGTTGATGGATGTGCTGCCACTTCAAAAATCATCCCATAATACAGGACTAAATCGCTCTACGATTACATCATTCTCACTTTGGAAATGGAAGCACTGTAAAGTATGTACTGCCAGCAACAAGCCTACTCAGTCAAACACAGACTGCAGTATATCTTCTACTTCACACTGCACAAATTACTTAAAAGTGTCTATTTTCATATTACACACTCCTGAATGAACTGTATATGGATGTGAATTTAAAAATTGTGACACTGTCAAGTATTAAATGGTATAAAAGTACAAGTGTTAATGAGTTCCCTGTCAGGAATAAATTATGTGTTCATGTACGGGTGGCCTGGCAGGTACAAATGTCTATACTAACCTTTCTCTGTGGCTGTGGCCAATGGGTCCACTATTGAATTTATAATTAACTTGTGAGGAAATGTGGGCATTTTTCTATTAAAAGAGACATCTTGTCAATTACAATCCTTGCAGAGATATTCACTGAACTTCCTGTTGGAAGAAAGGTCAATAGCTGTGTGTAATGAGTAATTGACTCAAGGCAGAGAGAGCAGCTCCGACTCAGACTGCGGTTCTGATCATGTAGCAAAATGTGATTTATTTCGATATCATTTTCTCTCTCATTTTCTAACCTGTTATAGAAAATCAGGCCTGATTGAAGTGCTACTGTTGGGGCCAATTCATCACCAAAAAATGGCCCAGGAAAATGGAGCTTAAATGGGCTGAATGATGAAAAGAACATGGCTTTTTGAATATGAGCAATGGCACAGACAAGGACTAATGACCTGCTAGGCTGAATATCAGCCTTAAACAATGAGCTGGTGTTTGTGGTCCACTGATGATGGAGCCCAGACCTAACAAGCAAACAGGAGTGAATAGTATTCAATGGGTCGGCATATTGCGGAAGGTATTTATCCGTTAAAAGCTCAATGACACGTGAATATTTTGTTTCTTTCTCTGTTTCTACAAAGGCTATTGGAAATTGGAAATGAGGAGACATAAAATAGAAGAAATCTAAAATAATCCACTCGCATTCTTGTTGCTTGTGTTTCAGTACACGATATATCTCCCTGTGTACAACAAGTACCTTGATGTCATTTTTTGGAGCAGCATTTACATTCAGAAGCACACACAGCTCTTAAATTTATAACTACATTTATAAGCTGGAGCATGCTTTAGATTTGGCTTTGGAAACAGAAAAAAAAGGAAGGCATTACAGTTGAACAAGAAAAATAATTCATAGGAGGGCACCAAAATAAATAATGTAACAGTTGGGGAGATTGTTTTTGGGAAACTTGGTGTTGGGCTGCTAGTCAAGGTGATTGAATATTTATAGAAGTGTATGACTAATGACAGAGACAATGCAGTACACACAAAGAGTTTGATGATGGCTTTTGGGCATATGAAGCATAAGAGAATGCTGTTTGTATGGGATACATGCACACTCAGCACAACATACACAAAAAGCATGCACATTAAATAGTCTCCCTGCAGACAGTAACAGTCTTTTATGGGTTTTAAACTTGATTACAAAGATATAAATTTACCTGTCCAAAGCAAAATTATGAACCAGTGAAAAGTTTCAAACTTCCATGTCGTCGCCTAAAGGCAAGATCACTCACTTTGGCCACAAGTCCCCCAGATAACATGAAAAGAGTGAGGGGGGGAATTCGAGCCCCGGCATTTCTGGAGGAAAATGAAAGATTTGGCAGTTTTTCATCAACAGTCCAAGGAGCTCCCACGATGCCTACCAATATCACACAGACATCACAAAGTCACACTCCGAGACCTCAGCTTAGAAGTTCCTCTCCCAGCCAAAGGCAAAGATATGTAAACACATTTGGCAGTGTTAATCTTGACAACTGTTTAACATGGATGTATTAGGCCTGTATGATGTTGAGCCCACAGTGTTGAAAAAGCTCCATGTTTAATTCTCTGTGAAGTGTAAAAGCTAAAGCTCTAAATGCTTCTGACAGATCCCAGCAGGTAAAAGTTTGGAGAGCTTTGGGATGTGGATTTGAGCTGCTTGACTGAAGGCTTTGGAACATTTTCCGACTGTATTTTAACAAATATTTAATCCCACCGTCATCAAAGTCCTCATACAAAGGAAGTACTATTCTAAAATCATCATCATCATCATTTAAATACATGAAATACAATACATTGAATACGTTACTTAATATCATTGGTAATCTGGGCTCCATATTTAGAGAAATTCCAGGATTCCTTGGATTCTGCATGTTTAAAATCTGTAATTTATCATATAATACAGGATACACCAGCAGAACATCATTGATGGTCAAATCAATCAATGACTTATTCATCATCATCATCATTATCATCTTTATTGCCAGACTCAGGAGTCCATTAGAAAGCATATATTAAAAAAAATATATATATATTATTATTATTTATATAGCACAAGATATTAACATAGTAATATTTTGTAATTATGAGGATCCAGTTTAAGTCTTGGCAGCTATTTTAGATTTGGTCTTAGTCTTGTGGCAAAAATGCTTCTATAGTTCTCTAGTTTACTTGACAACGATTCAAAAGATTTTTAATCTAAGTCAAAATGAGTTCTCTCTTCTGGATGATGAATCTTTTTTTTTAATCCCATGTTTAAGAACCCATCATATTGCATTTGAAAAAACTTGTTTTTATTTTGTTTGATCTTGTATTTTTTTGGACTGTCTTAAGCTAAGGGTAGTTTACTTCCTGTTTGGGTACAAACCTGCTTTTATTTTGAAAGAAAAATCAGGAAATTATGTTAGAACAAAGATTACACCATTAACTTAACCACAAAAAATGAACTTATTTCAGATGGAAAAGTAAATGACAGCCGCTAAAGAGAACCATGAAAAAGGGAGATGTTTGATGACAAAGTGAAAACTACTGTTGACTTGACAACTGATCTGTCAGGGAGGACTTAAAAGTCGTTAACGCTTAAGGCCATTATTTTTACAGTCAGATCAGACGCACAAGGCGGGAAATATAATGGATTTTGAATGACAGACAGACCACCTCCGATATTTAAATCCTGCCTCTTAGTGTTAACAAATACAAAACATACTTGCCGTCAGAGTTTAAATATCAAAGATCATATTTATCATAATATCATAAAAAGATTTAAACAATTCTTTTTGATTGATAATCATCATTTTCTAACCGTTTTAATAAGTTTGTCTTTGTACATATTGCACCCAACTGAGTTTTTGTAAAACGAAAGTACATTTTGCTTTTGTTGACTTTGAATCTGTCAAATGATATTGAGCAGAGAGAACCTAAAGCCCATCACTACTTTGATTAGGGTCCCTGGGTCGCACACAAGCAGGAGTTCAGCACAAAGACAGCCCTCTCCTCAAAAGGATTGGAGGAAAAGTAAGCGAACAGAAAAAATGAAATTTCAAAGTCAATCAAAAAAAAAATAGACTGCCAGAGAATACATTGCTTTTGTAGCCCGACTGCCCGACTGTCCACTTAACTTTTTCATCAGGAAGGTGTTTTTCTTCCAGCCTCCGTTAATTTGTAATGTCAGTCAGCGGCCGCACAATCCTCCTCACAGATTTAACACGTGTCAGCCGCAAATGTCAAGACAGTCTGGCTGACCTGCGCTGTCAAAGCTGCGTCTTCCAGGAAGACTTTGAAATTCCATCACATGATCAAATGGACCAAAGCTAACATGAACAAGTGGAGATATTTTCATAAATCATGGCACCTGAGAGACTTTTCATAAAAGGTATACTGTCGCGTGCATGACGGGATAACACCACATGCTGAATATAAACTCACTAAAAGCAGCGAGCAGTTTTCTAAAACATGAAAATCACTTCATCCAGAATTCTTCCACTAGGCCGGACTTTTTCAAAAATAGCTTTCATGGTATGCAAGGCTTCTCTGCAAGCACCTCTGATCACTGAAACGACTTTAAAATCAATACATCTGTGTGCACTTAGAGCTCAAAAAGGCAGATACAGCCTGCACTTTCCCTCTCAAACATGCAAATACACTTTGAGTCTCTCGTACGTGCCAGGCGCAAGGTTTTTTCTTTTTTTTGCTCTATGCCACCACCGGTCTCTGCCGTGCCATTCAGTGGAAATACTAAATGACCCTAATGATGGTACACAAGAATGTAGAGGTAGGTGTTTGACATTCCTCCTGAAGCACCCGTCCCCTCTGCAGAGCCATCAGAGCTGTATCAGTAAAGCCTCATTAGAGCCGCAATCCGACTGTAGAAAGGGAATTTTTGCAACATTAACTTCAACATTGCCAATCCAGTAAATAATATTCTAGTTATGGGCTTTATCACCTATGAGAAAGAGTAAGAGGTTCAGAGAGAGAGAGAGAGAGAGGAGGAAAGAGGGAGAAAGGGAGCTGTTTGAGGTTACTGAAAGGGAAGGGAATGTGCTTGTAGGATGTTCTCCTTTAAAAGAAGTGTACATGAAGAATTAAAGGTAAGGAAATGTCACTGATGAAGACACACTTTAATTGTTTTAGAAAATTATTATAAATCATGATTCTGTGCTAAAAGAATGTATATGATTACATAAATGATGATGTGAATAATGCCAGAAATCTTTCTCTTCTAGTGAGATAACTTTATGTAACCTAATCTAACAGTTCAGAGAGGATGTGTGACATATTCTTGGATAAATAAAGATTTACCTCGCTCAGTGATAAAACATGTCATTCAGCTTATAGTCGCTTACAGCTTTTACGTGTGCTCTTAACACAATTCTCTGGTTGAAAAAAAAAAGATCCTATCAAAAAGGGAATTGTTGCATCCTGCAGAAATGAAAGCAGTAAAATCAGATTGTTGATATTTTGTTTTTGTGTAATATTTATGGACATTATTTTATTCTTTTTTTTTAAATTTAGTTTTTTTTGCTCGCTGTTAGTAGATCCTCACAGGAATGTGTTGAAATGTAACCTAACAGTTATAATGAATTAAACATTAACATTTTTTCCTCCATCTGTCTATCTGTTTGGCAGCACCTGTCTTTTCCGTCAAATCTGGTGTTAGTTCAGCAGCTCATGCTTGTTTATTTAGTGTCCAAACTGGTCAGTCCAGAAACATCAAAGTGGGAACATCAAAGTGTTTGCTCTGTACTTCCCAAAGGTCACCTGCGAGAGGAGTGCTATAAATATAGATTTTTCAACCTCCATTTTTCACACTGTTGAAGATTTCGTTGGAAGATTAAATTCATGATTGTTCCTGAAATAACTGTGTATTCATAACATTTGTATGAATACATCTGATTTTTTTTTAACTTTTATAAAAAAGAAGGTTGGGATATTTTCCCCCCTTCCAGTATGTCAGTATCAGTGTCTTCACTGAAAGAAAAATAATGTCGTGAAATCATGCAACAGCTAAATTATGGCCCATACATAATTCATTGCTGTTCATTGTTATCAATTTACAATTCTACAATTCACTTTGTAGACGCTTTTATCCAAAGCGACGTTCTTCAGAGAGTAAGAACTCAAGTAAGGATCCAGAAAGGGGGCAACAACCTCAGTGAGTGCTCACAAACAGCTGGCACTTACTTATGTTGATCATCATTAATATTATTATTATGAATAATATCATTTTAACCAAGACATCTTGTAGATAAAGTAATGTGGCAGGAAAGGCACAAGTGAGTAAATTACACATAAGGAGAATATATTAGGATAAACACCGGCCAATAACCCAGGAGACCTGACTCAAGTCCCAATCGGAAAGCAAAAGTCTCGACTGACTTCTTTGTCTTCAGTTTATAACATTGTTCATGTAGAATCTGACTGTTATGGAGTTTTAATAACCTCAGTGTGATGGCATCTTTTATAATTCAACCTTAGCATTTAATGCTCTGTTTTTATGCATATATAAATATATCTACCCCGATAGTAATGAGCTAATGTCATCTGCTAGTCACACATCACTTTTGTAAAAAAAAAAAAAAATGCCACTTACATTAAGCTACTAGAAAAAAAAAGGTCCAGTAATCTATTTAAATTATTTATCTAAAGCACTTATTTAAAGCAAAACCACTACATTTATTTTCAAACCTCACCAGGTAATGTTTGTGCCTAAATCTCACTAAACACATTTCAAGGTTTCAAGGTGAAGGTGAACACGCGTCCATGTTTATACAGTACAGACACTGAAGTGGATCATATCTGTGGGTAGAAAAAATTGAGTAAAGTGGTCATGTGGTATAAAGGACTTAATTTCAACCAACCCCTTGATTGGGCAAAGGCTCATGGATGAACAAGAAAAATGTGAAACGACAGAGACAGGCAAGAGCAATGTGTCGATGGATAGTACACAGACTTGAGATTGAGTATTAATTTCTTCTTTTGACAACAAAGCGCTTTGTACACTGTCACATTCACCCTTTTCACACCACATTCACACACTGATAGTAGAGGTGTAAAGGGTCCATCAGTATATTAACTAATTCAGAGGTTCTCAACTGATGGATTGGGACCCAAAAGTGGGTCACAGAGATGTTTTCAGTGGGTCGCAAATGTTCGTCTGAAAAACAAGAGGTGTTTATTTAGTTTTTTCTATTTATTCTGTTTATTGTTTTGTACCGTCTGAGGTCCAAACTGCAAAATCTTGTATTACTTTTTTTTATAAAGTGAAAAAGTTTGGGTTTTGATTTTTCATTAAGGAGTTGGTGGTGGGTCCTGAGGCTAGGCCAGTTGAGAACTACTAAATTTAACTCATTTGCACACTTCCACACGCTGCTGACACCGCAAGGGGAGCAATTTGGGGTTCTGTGTCTTGCCCAAGGACACTTCAACATCTGACTGCAGGAGGTGGGGATCGAACCTTCCAGTTGAGATGTCACTGACTCTAACATCCATAGTGGCACCGTTGTATCTGCACCTTTCAGCTACACTTTGACCTTCACAGTTTTATTTGCATTCACAACATCTCACCAAGCCAGAAAATGGACCCATAATAATTGCTTGGTTAAAATGAATTCCATGTAATGTAATTATTGGGAGAGTCTTTTGCGAAGATACATATCTTCTATACAGGATGTTATGGATATTGACAGGGCCTGTACATATTGATGTCTGGTGTCACTTGATATTAATGGGTCACACAGGGTTTTTATCAGCCACCTTCAAAACTACAAGCAGCTACAGTTACTGCTCCTAACACTGCTGTAAAATCAGCACAGCAGTTCTTGTGTGAGCCTCAAACAGCTGGCTTTCCCGTAAACTTGTAATAGGGACAAGGTCAATGGGATTTCTAATGAGTTTTTAATTTCAGCAGTCAAGAAATCTCAGTATACATGCTGTGCTCTGATTTTTTCCTTGTCTGAATCAATAGCGTAGAGAGGCAATTATAGATATTATTTCAAGACACCCCGCAACCCGACAGCAAATCCATGGGTCAGCTGTCAAAATACAGTAGGATAAAAAATTACTTCCTACGACAAAATACAGGCAAGAGACCACGTGCGCAACGAGCACGCCTGCAGCTAAAAGCTTAAAATAGAGCCAGAAGTTATTTATTTTGTCTTCCAAAGGTGCCCTCTTGTCTCTCCTTCTGCTTTCTGTTTGTCTCTCCTTCTTTTTCCCTTTCTATCTCTCCTTCGATCTATGTGCTGAGCTGGCTAAAGTGGAGTTAACAAGGATAAGTGGACCACACATGGGCGAAATAGTTCAATAAAGAAAGCAAGAGGAGATGTTAATGATTATGGATTTACAAGGCTGGGGTAGAATACATAATCGCTTCCTCCTGGATAATACAGCCTCACCACATATACCTTTACTTTCCCTGACAAAGTTTTTTAAAAGGTGAAAAAACAACAACAATTTAATTCGCTGTTTTAAAGAAAATAGGCCCAGTGAATATCATCAAACGGTGAAGGCTTCTCTTATGGTTTAGCGTCACAGCATATTCTGTTCCTCTACAAGAAAAGGTTCCAAACAATCTACAAACTTTCATCACTTTATATTTGGTGACGTTTTTTTTTCTCTCTCTCTCTCTCTCTCCCTCCAATCTCTGTGCCAACACATTATAGAATACTATCAGTTCCACTACCTTGCCTCATATTAATTTTTCCCCTGGTTGGTTTTATATCCTTTCTCTCACCCCTAACTCTTAACTCTCCCACATTAAGGCTGCATACCAATCATTCCAGTTTTAATACCCCGCTGAGATTAGCAGGTACAATATTATGGAAGACATCCAGTGCACTGTGGTACAAAGGGCAGCAAAATACCCAACTCACATTTACTCTTTAGACAAGGGGAAAACAAAAAAAAGGTTATACTTTCTGTAGTCATGCAACCATGGGCTACAGTTTAGTGGGTCATTACAGGCAAATATGCAGTTAAAAGAATAAATTTAGCAACTTTATTTTTGATGCCATACAGCAGCGTTTGTACTTCAAGGGGTGGGGTACAAGAATCAAAAAGGACCAACCTTTCCACAGTTGAGCTACTCATTAAGTAACAAAACAGATCATTGATTTTACAGCTTTGTCCAGGGATTTTATGGGACATAAGTGACTCTCATAAGATTTCACTATGCATCATTAAATCAGAGATGTAGATGATCCCCACAACATTTCACCCTCTGTAATGACAATGAGCTCAAGTTCCCAACATTTCCCCCCAAAGAGGTACAAAGTCTAAAGGGCGATTCAAGGTCAACAAGGGTTATCTGTTCTTTGCACATTCCAACGTGTGTCAAGTTTGCGTGTGATTATTTCTGGATTAAAGCTAAATTGTAATTCTTTATCAATGAATGGTTGTATTAGACAAATTGTTTATTTTCTCAGGTTTAACCATCTCAATGCAGTAATTCAACTTTAGCCGGTCCGGTGAAGACTAAGATTCCACATGCTAACCTCTCTCTCTCCCCCCCCCCCCCCCCCCCCCTCCCTTTTTAAAATTAATTTCATAATACATGAAAAGGCTTTTAAAGCTGTGCATAACTTAATGGATGACCTTCTTATGAGACAGTTGCAGTGAAGTGCAAAATTGTTGCTTGATCCCTAAGAGTGCTGGTAGACATGCAAATGGTGCCATCTGTCCACTTTGGAATTAATATCCTATTATGGGAACAAAATTAGACTTCACAATATTGATGAGGTGGTCTACTTTCCACCATCATCATTTCAACATTTTACAACTTGTGTTAGAATTAATTTGACATATTTTATAAAAAAACAATTTTTTGAACGTGTTCCATTTTGTTAACATTTTATTTCATTTCATTTCATTTTATTTATGGATACAATTTAATGACAATTCTTTTTTACTTAGTAGCGATACATTTTGAGGTTTATTTCTCAGTGTACATTCTGCCATCAGGGGGCTCTCAATCAAAACAATTCTCTCTGCTACCCCAACCCCACCCCCGACCCCGATGAAAACAAACTCCGAGTTGACTGTCGTGAAGATGAAACAGACCTGAGGAAGAGAATATGTTTACCGACGAGCTAATGTAGCCAAACTTAATTTACATGACGTTTTTAACTCAGCAGCACATACAGCAACAGCACGACAGCTTTCAGTTGCAGTTCCTGCTTCCTTATGTAGCAATCTTTGACGTAATTTACAGTGTTTCCACTGCAACAATAAACTAGTTGTGTCTATCACCATAAGACACGTCCCATACAACTATAAAATAAAGGATTTCTCTGGCTTTGATATATTTAAGGTAATGTAAGTATTCAACAAAAACTAATCTGGGTTTTATTCATTTTTTTTTTATTTCGATGTTTGAGTTTAAAAAAATTCTAGTACAATCCTACATATTGCACCTATAATTTGACCAGTTGATGGGAATTAAGCTTTGTATCTGAAAGAAGCAAATTGAAATAATTTTGCTCTCGCTAAAAAAGTACATTTAAATAACACCCTAGTTTTTCTGCCTAGCTAAATTCTAATGCTTTGTGTGTGTGTTTTCTCCTCTCCCTCTCTCCTTGATTCTTGACCATTAAGTCATTCTCCTTAAACTGGGACACATGAGGCGACTGGAGCACAGAAAATGGGTGCTTTTTGTGAAGAGAAAGTCATCCAACTTTCTCTCCCTGTGCGTGTGGAGCGATAGACATGGCTTGGTTGTTGGAGTTGTTAGAGGACATTTACAGTAATGAGAGGAAACATTGCATGAAAACCACAGTGAAGGCAGAGAAACAAGTGAGATACCTCCACCCCTGTGATCTCTACTGCTGCTGACAGTGGCAACTTCTCATCTCTTTTTAAGGGGACTTTATTTTCTGTCTTCCTTGAACTGAGGAGAATTTGTAACTTTAAAGGTGTCCTTTTAAATGCTATCAATCAGAAATACACGATCCATCCCCACGGGAAAATTCTGCAAAATACTAGATATAATTCTGTATGATAAGAAGATACTCTTATTTGATGATGTTTCAAAAATCAAGCAAATATTTTTTCCTATGTAAAGAAAAGTACTTTCAGCTATGGCTGTGTAAAATTGATATTACTTTTCATTTCTGTTTTATACTGTATGAAGTCTTTCATTGGCTTGTCTATTGGCTGAAGTGGAATCTGATAGAAGGCCAAGGTCGGAGTATCTTTCCGTTTCAGGTTCACTGTGATGATTTGACCACTTTGATGTTACAGTGGAATGTTTTTTATGAGCAGGTAGAGGAATGTTGTGAACAACAATGCAGATATAATGTGATGCTAAATGACTAAAGAGGGCAGTTAAAGGTGATGGTTGATGTTGGCTGAAAAATGTCAGCGTTTTAATATGAAGGTTTTATATAAAGGATCCGAAGTGGGCCTTATTATATCCACATTTAAGGTGCAAACAGATTCAATTTATAATGAATATTTCTTCATTAAAAAAATGTCTATGCCTCATGATGAGTATTAAGAACACAATGTATTTCTGGAGGAACTGGGACTGAGAATAAGTAGATCCCTGCATGTCAGGAGAACACACTGTAATTTCCTCTAAATGCGGTTCAGTGCATGAGTGTATGACTTCACAATTTATAGCGCCAATTCATAGAGAGGTGCCGTAACGACTTTCCAGGAACAAATGGCACCCAAATTACAGAACCACTGAGCTGCTGTGATGATTACAACTTCTGTACAATCAGTCAAAGTTACAGTTTGTGATGGACATGAAATATGAAAAGCTTTAGTCAAATTGCAGGAAATTGCTTTTAAATGGCCACAATATCTCCAGGGCGGCACCCTCAGAATCCCCTTCAGAAAGGCTGTGATCTATTTGACCTCATTAAAATTTTGGATACAGCCTCGCTGGCACACCGGGTGAAGTTGAAGACACAGGCAGACATGAAAATGGATTTGAAAACACCATCAAACAAGCAACGTGGAATTATCTTTGCAGCAGCCAGGATAAAATTGCATCTGTAAATAGGCTGTGTGTCTGTTTATATGTGTGTGTGTGTTTGTGTGATGAAGTCTTTGCCCAGATAGTGAGTGTGACCCAGAGGGGACATAAACGAGATGAGGAAATATTGGTTGGTTTACTGTGCCGCACAACTGCTTTGTACAACGAGTGTAAGAAGCCGACTAAGAGTAAAGAATGCAGTTGTACAGCCATTTGAGCCTGACGCATGCAGTGGATTGTTTGCATTTGTCAAGACTAGTGTTCAAGAAAATGATCCATAATGTAATAACAGTATGGAACAATATGGCATTTGTTTTTTATTTAAATATATTACTGTTCAGATCAATGAAGCAGAAACTTGTTTTTGTCAAATAATAAGGCATAAACACATTTCCATAAACATTTTTCTCCTTAGATTACCATTATATTATCTTCCTCAATCATTACCTTAATGGTCGTAAAATGGAGAGCACAATAATGCCAGTTAGAATCTTTATTCATGGAAATATTCTTGGTTATCCATTCGTGCTCAATCCATTATTTCCCTGCGTTTGTCAATTACTTAGATTTAGGCCGGTGTTTGATGAGGTGCTCTCCTGTCCAAAGGGATTACATGTCTGACTGGTGTTGCCACTGGCTACGCTGGTGTGCTCGGAGCAGCGGCGCCCTTTTTCACTGTAACTGGGAGATAGCATCTAAATGTTTGTCAGATCCGTTGCCCACTGTTTAGGGCCGCCATTACTTTTACTCTGTCAGGATTGTCACTTCAGATGGGAAACTACAGCAGCTCACTGTTGTCCCCTCGAGCAGTATGAGTACATGGGGGTGGGGGGGGGGGGGGGCGTGTTCTCCTCAAAGATACAGCTTTCCACTTCTGAAGCAGCCAGGCCTTCAGCCGGGGACTGGCTTTGTTTAGACTTATGGATCCTCAGTGATGCTCAAAGATTTATGATTTGTGACTTTAAAACTTTAAGATGATTTAATGGCTTTTTGACTTTACCGAACAGCACACACTGGAGTACAACACACATAAAAAAAAAGAAAGACTTGGAAGTGCCGGTGTCCTTATTTCAAGTTTGTATACATGGCATTACATGCCTGGAAATGATGTTCCATTAGGTACTGAAGAGCAATGTTCTCAATTAACAAAGCATTCGGCTTGTTTTCATGACAGTGCCTGGTCCTGCTTTATATGGACTTGAGAGTTTCAGATATTTGAATTGTTTATCTGGCAGTCAAGCATCATCCGGACCTGATATATACTTTTTTTTTCTTAAAATCCAAAGAGAGTATGAAAAATATGAGTTCAGGGTTCATTTATAACAAATGTACAGATGGTATTATATTATATTATTAAAAAAAAGACAGGTGTCCAAAGCAGAAGACATGAAGCTGACAAAAAAAGTCCAAATACTTCACAAGTTGACCTTCATCCCCTTTGTGTAAGTAAACTGTTTTGATTTGTGCTGCTATATCCTGTCCTGAATTGACTCTTTGCTGTGTTTACATCTCCCTGTCTGTCTCTATCCACCCCTCTCCTTTTCTGCCTGTCCTTCTGTCCCACTTCCTCAGTCCATCCACTGGTGGTAGATAACCGTTCACCAATGAGTCTCGCTCTGCACGAGGATTTTGCCTGTTGAAAGAAAGTTTTCTCTTGCCAAGGTTTCAAATGGGTGACTCTCAAAATATAACAAAGAACATGTTCTAAAGTTGCCCTTTATGTAAAGTGCCCTGGAATAAACTGTGTATGTTTTTGCCCTGTATTAAAAATGGTTAATCTTTTTATAATGTTTAAATATTCTGAATTTAGTTATTTTATACTTCAAGATATCATGTTTATAGTTTGTGACATCAATAGATTACAGTTGTACAACTTTGTGAGTTGTATGTTTCCAGTGAGATGATTAGAAAGCCTTTACAACCCAAATGATTCTACACCTGGAATGCAGCACCATGAATCAGTCTGCCCCATTTTAGAAACCGATGTACAAAATAATTTGCACTAATTAAATGTCGACGCGAACACCTACATGAAGTTTTTCTGCTCTGCACAGTTTGCTCTTGTTTAGTGTCTGAATGTGGAGAAAAGCTGTCTGTACCTGCTCTCTGCACCGAGCTGCACTCTGACGGAGCTGCTATGCCCACATAAAGATGATGAGCTAGGAGGGGAGGGGAAACTTTTTCATTGTTCATTTTGATACAATTCTGCACTGAAATTGTAGATATTCCCTAATGTACATTCATGCAAAGGAGAACAACGCACCCAGGACACTATGTGCTTGGGTGTGCAGTTTGTGTGCAGTTTATTGTGCATTTCATCCTTTGTGCGTGCTTTTTGGTTTCCACGCTATCTTTTTTTCTCACTTGCACAGCGAATGCAGAAGCAACGCAACTCTTTTGTGGATCTTGCCCAATGTATACCATTCTGAATTTTCAAATATTAACTTCTCATAACACCTGCAATAAGTTGTTTTTCTTTGTCTTACTCACCCTCTCTACTGTAATATTTCATACTACTTATAGCACAACATCTCTAAATCTATTCTATGATCTCAATTATTTGTATTTTATTCCTGCGTCATGAATCAAAAGCTTTCATATTTTTCTTCTGAGAGAAATACATCTATATTTGTTCAAAACATGAATGATGAATAGGCATCATGGCCTCAACAGGCATATTTCATGCATCTACAGTAAAAGCCTTGGGCCATTTGTATAGTTTTTTTTGCTTCCTTGTCTTTGCTCTTGTTAAGCGCCAGCATATTTATTTATTCTGCTCAGTTGTCATCAAGAGTTTGTTAAAACACATCCATAAAAATGATGTATTTTCACAGCCAACATAAAAATCCACAGCAGTAAACGAATAAGAATAAGAATAAGAAAAAGAAGGAAAGACGGAGGGAAGAAAGAAGGGAGAGAGAGAGAGAGAGAGATGAAACTTTAACAATCCCTGTGGGGACAGAAAGTCATTCTGGTATCAAAAGACAGGCGGGTCCAAAAGAATACAAACACTAAAATATGAGGTTGAAATGTTCTTACTGTTGGAACCGTGTTAGTGAGAAATATAAGAAAGGCTCCCCCTCATCCTCTTCATTAGCATCTTCTCCAGATAAATATAGATGCCAGCTATCGATATCTTATTTAGATTCTCATTAGAAAACATGAAGTCGTGCTGTTAATACTGTAACATACATATGACCAAGATTGCATGCAGATTAGAATAATGTTTATATTCAATCATCCATCCAATCCATCAGCCTCTTTCTTCTGTTTAATACACATTTACCCCAAAAACTTTGAACTATGATGACGATAGATTTGCACTTCCATTATTAAACATTTACCTTTTTTATCTGCTTAGTGAATGACAATAGAGTGGAGCCATGTCATGCTTTTTTGAATCAAAACAGAATTCAAGATTTTCTGACCTAGGAGTTATTCAAACCAAGCTGATTAGTATTCATATTTTCTTACAACAAATGTAGCCATTTGACAAAAATCAAACCATACATGCTGCCAGCCTTTTTGTTGCTATACCTGAGTGATGCTGCAGGCTTAAAGAAGCTTCAAATGCTTCCAAACACCACCTCCTGAATCATGCAAACGTTTCAGTGACGTAACACATACATTCAGTAAGATGCGCACATCATGTCACTGAAAAAAATATCCTGGGTTTCCGACACGTCTGACAGCAGCCTTCTACTAAATTCTGATTTGGATCCAGAGTTGTATTTTAGAGAGGGTCCCCCTAAACATCACTGCATCATAAGACACAGGAAGAAGTAAAAAGTGCTACAGTGACAAACCTGCATTGTGAAGATTGTGACATCTCACTGATGCTACTCTAATCCAAAGGCACCATGGTAACACATCTAAACTGGTAAAGACTAAGACACACATAACACATCATAGCTGCCCTCTGTTAACCACAGCTACTTCATGGAGAGGTGAAAGACGTTATGCATAGATCATACAGATTATACTACGAGATTACCAGAGTTAAATGTGTCAAAGTAGGGCTGGGAAATAAATTGAAAATTAATTGAAAGTAGCTAATAGGGACCGGAGGGTCGCAGGTTCAAGTCCCGGTACGGAACAAACATGGAAATTGGTCCGGTAGCTGGAGAGGTTCCTGAGCACTGACGAGGTGCCCTTGGGCAAGGCCCTTGCTTTGATTTCAGTTTGAAATACTCAATAGATAACCACAAAATAGTTCATCAAATATGCACTCCTTCATTAGAAAAAAGATCCCAGCTTTAATAGTTGAGCATATTTACAGTAGAGACCATCTCACTGAACTGTGAGGGCAAAAAACAAAAACAAAATAATTGTTCATTAACCGTAATCAAGGTCAAATGTTCAATTAATCATGATATTGATTTGAGGTCATATCACCCAGCACTATGTCAATGTTATCTTTGCTCTTACAGTTGCTGGATGAAAGTTGCATGCTGGAGGTTGAATGAAGGAGGAAAAAAAGTCATGCCAAGTTCATATATTTCTGGGGCACAGTCTGCATGGAATACACACAGATCCAGAGTGTGATTTGTTGTGTATTTCTGTTCAATCAGAGCCCACATCTGCTCTGCTCGTGTTTTGTGCAGGAATAAGAGATTTGTTTCAGCAAGGTCTGCCAGCAGCAAATGAGAGCCCAGAATGAAGTGACCCAGAAATGTTAAATCACAATCCTAATCACTGATTACATTACAGCGGAGAGTAATTTGGAGACTCCTTCCCCAAAACTAATAAACTACTAGTTTAACTGCGGCACTATTACATTCATTCATCTGTGTTTGCTCCCCTAGATTTACTGAATTATGCCTGTTTGAATTGCTCAGTTCAGCCAAGGCCTTGCCCTAATTCTGCATTCATTTTGAAGTGCACACTAATATATGCTTATTCATGTTGGATCATGCACATTCCCGCTGAATAAAAAAGTCACAGCAGGCTCTTCAGTGACAGGTACAGACAGCAGAAACACCTCATGTCTTTGTGCTGTTAGCACATTAAAGACTAAATAACAAATCTCAACATGCTTCGCTGTGAAATCTACCATTGTGTGTCATGCAATGCATTTCCAGGCTGGTTAAGATTTATAAGTCGTGTCATATTCCTCTAGTCTTGGGTGAGTCATATGAGGCTGAAATGCAGATTATCTCTGTGAGAACAGCAGATACGCAGTACGCATGTGCACAACAAGGCAGTAACAGGGTTTTCTCTCTGTGCCCTCTTTGCTCCACTGAGCTGAGTCCAATTTGCCCTTCTTTGAATATTTGCTGTGGGAACACTGCTGGTGCTGCTGGTCTCTCCCCCTCCACCTTTATGCAGAGGTGAGTACACCTCTGATTGGCAGCAATGGTGCCTGAACTGCGATTGAAATCCACCGTCCTCACAGCCCACCTGCTGGCACGGCTTTCCTGATTGCCCGGCGGTAATTGACACATCCCTTTGTTAATTATCAAGGTGATGTGACACATGTACTCATAGAGATCAGGGGAATCTGCATTGCAGACACATTCCCGGCTCAGCGTGTCAGCAAGGTGTCCTTTTGAAGCAAGCCTCCGTCTCAGGTGATTAAAGATCCTGTCATGTAACATCTTCCAGGGCCAATAATTAAAAGTGAAACATAAAGCAGGGCCTAATGAACTGCAGCTTGACGATTATTTCATCAATAAATACACAGCATTCACGTCTATTTTTGTCCCTGAGTTAATGCTTTGCTTGCACTTTAGGGATATGTCAATTATTGTATGGGGCAAATAAGTCATCACGGACAAGCATCTTAATTGTACTGGAGATCAGCAACAGTGTGTACTTGTAATCAGGCATATTATCACAGGAACTGTAATGAGTTTACACTTCTTTATGTTAGGAGGCGAAAGGAGACATAAATATTACTTTGGCTTTAAGTTGGAGCTAAATACACAGTCTGTAACTCATGTACACCTCAGTTCAAATCAGGATGAAGTTTTTTTTACGATGTCGTCTAGTTACAATGAAGTGAATGATAAGTCAAACTAACCCAACCTTGGTGTTTCTATGCTCCAAGGTTTGCATTCATTAGTGAAATCGTGGAATATTTAGTGCTCACATTATTTGCCATTCAACACGGATTGAAAGTTACTCAATTTTTTCAGATTCCCTCCACAAAATGTTTGTTGCATAACCTTGAAAACAGATGTAATTGAAAGGGCAAGCACACTTGAACATGTTTCATTGCATTTTCCAATGCAACGAAATGACTGTTGGCTGGATAATCACATTGTTTAACCTACGAGGGCCTGTTCAGCGGCCTGTGCTACATTACAGAAATGAAAACGTTTTAACCCGGACTGTTTATTGCCTTGCTCGTGTGTCAAAAAATCAAAATGGAATTATATTCATTTGAAAGTCAAGGCCACTCTCAGCTGTAATGACAATGTCAAATTGATGTCTGAGTGGTGGCACTTCCCATCTGAAAATACAGATGTTCATGGTTCAGAAAAGTGAGAAATGCTAATACTTTGTCAGAGCTTAAATGAATGCAAAATTATGCTAAACATTTCATTCAGCGAGAGACCGCATATTATACACAAAACTGCCCATAACTAATAATTTTCTGTCCCGTCTCCAGTATGGAAAAGTGTCACAGACCACTCTATTATACTCGGCGTATTCTCTCATGATGCATTTAAAGTCCAGCTGATGTGTTTAATTCAATGGAAGTCATTAAGTGATAATAAGGTGCTGCAGAGTGGACTGGTCAGCTGGTGTGATCCTGCAGGTGTCGCGCTCCTTTACTAATTAAGATCATTTTGTTCCCATGTTCCGTCATATTGTTCTGGAGGAATAATGTGTCTGTAGAAGAAGGTCACAGGCTGCTCTGCACACAGTACGGCTTGTATTTTAGGGCACTATCCAGCCTCAGGCACTAAGCTAAACGCCAACCTGGATGAACGTGTCTGTTTCACTAATGATGGCAAGTCACATGGATTCTCATCTTAATGACCACTCTTTGCACTACATGTAAACAAAAGCGTGACCAGCAATATCCAGTAAAGCATTAATCACCCATTTTTTTTAGTGACAGATTTAGTGGTTGACATTATTCGTTAGCTAGGAGCAGCATGATGCATTAATTAAATACTAAAATATGGCATAAGAAAAGGACTTACGGTGATGCAAGAACAGTGGCGAGCTATTTATTCCAGCTAAAGCTCTTAGGGATATCTGCAGCAATAGTGGCTTAGACACAGTGGGAACAATGTTTTTATTCATGAGCTACTGATAGCGGTATTAAATGTACAAATTTTATTGTAAATTTGGAAGGGATTAATGCTAATAGAGAGGAGCGCATTACCAAGTTCTATAATATCTCTGCTTGGTGATATATCCACAAATTATGACTGTGTATTCTGTTTGCAAGGCTCAATGTCTCAGACAGGAAGCCAAATGGAGCAAGCCAGGAAAAAAAAAAGGAAGATGGTATTTTGTATATTTGGTTGGCTCCATTGTGTATACTGTATTGCTAACATGGCGGCATGGTAAGGAGGGAAAAGATAAGGGCTGTGGTGTTTTCACACGGGTGAGGCCTGTGAGGAGGCTCAGGAGTGATATGTGGTGACAGCACAGTGCCACACTGTTGACACAGCCGGCATCTCCTGGGTACTAAGGGCTGGATCGCCCCAGGCTTGATTATTTACAGGCCTGCGTGCCTTCAAAAAATGTTCTGTGAGGACACCCGGAGAAACCCTCCTTTGCAAGGCCTTTTAATTGGATCAGAGCTATCATTTATTAATGGACCTGACTATATGCAAGTCGAGTTTTTTTTTCATGCCCTATGATTATTAATGGCTGCTGGATCAAAAGACTGATATGACCTGTGCGATACTGCATGTCAGCCTGAAACAGGAATATATTTCCATCACCAGATTGCAGGGGGTGGAAGGGAGAATGTGACGTTCACATGGGCAGAAAAAAAGCTCTGGATTTTTGGAGTATGTTGACCCTGTATGACATGCATGGTAATTTCAGTGAAATCACGTAAAATATTGACTTGCATTGACTTGCATCATACAGCGAGTTTGAATGGAGGGTTAGACGGATGTTCTTCTATATTGAAGGCTCAACCCTGTCTATTCTTCAAATCTTTTAGAAAGGGATTGTTTCAAAGAATGGTTGTTGGATTTGCTCAGAAAAAAAATCTCTGTGAAAGACAATAGGGTGCAAGACTTTAGCATCTAAAATGCTATTGATTGCATGTCAACAAGTACAATAGTCAAGCCTGAAAGGTAAGAGCTCATACTTTCTTGCCATTTCCTTTTTAATGTGGTTGATCAAGTTGCTTTTTCTTTTGAAGTGGGAAGTTGTTTTGAGGAACATACTCGAACTGGTATGAAGAATAATTTTATTCAAATGTTTTTAGACCAAACACATAACTTATTGGACCACATTTATGTGTAAGCTGTTTATCTCATCTTCTATTTCATCTCTCCTAAACTCCTGGTAGCCTCCTGCGGGATCCTCTGTGGCATATTTACTCATTCTCATTGATTTATGCTCAAAAAAGTCAGGGCGCTCTTGAAACATTTATCAAACCCTTAATGTGAGCTTAGAGAATTAGCAAAATAAAATCCCCGCTCTGAACATCACTCCTCTTACCGAGATTCTCTCACACAACTGTGTCGCTGCGACACAGGATATCCAGAACAACCCTCCAATAGGATCCCGTAAGCCGCATGTTTAGGGCTCGTCAGTGTCGCTCAGCGCGACCAAATGAGACATGACATTCTCTTGACTGCTTACTTCTTCAAATTAATTATTTATAACCTGGGTGGAAAAGTGTGTCAGAGTGGAATTTAATTGTCAAAGACTCATTATGCTAAAGGGCATTTTCTTGTCACTCAGAGGACTAAATTGTCGGAGCATCCTCCTTAGGAGTAGCATCAACTTCAGAATATATTTAATGGTCGGAAAATTTTAACGACAAGGTTACCTTTTTTTTTTAAAGCATTTTCCTAACCAAAATCTATGATGTTTTTTCTATTTAAAACAAAACGCAGTGCATGAGCTCAAAGACAACCACTCGGAAAACAGTATATACTGAGGCTGGCTATTGACCAAACATTTCCAGTTGGGATAGAAATGCATCAGTGTCAAACAAGGACCAACAAGGCGACAGCTTCCAGCCATATGCTGTCCCTGTTAGTTAAAAATGAAGAGCGCATTGAGACTGCCACTAGCCATCTTTAGAATGCCACTGAGGAGGATAACAGCACACGTCAATCACTTTCATGATGGCTGCATTAGGGTGACAGTCACAACTTAAAAATGATAATGCAAGCATTTGTCTATTCAAAGCAAAAAGCCTTTGTGTAACCTGTGCTGTACCTAGGTAATAAATCTATACAAAGGTATGTACATGTATATCTTTGCACTCGTGTCCTGCAACTAACCCCCTTGTTACAAAATACAAGGCTGGCACAAACACATATTTATATATGTTTATATGTCCCTTACTGCTCCCTGTTCCTTCTCTTTGGAGCAAAGCTTGAGAGATATTTTGAACCCTAAAGTTCAACATGATTGTTTGATGTGACAGATGTGAGAATAGGAGTGGGTGGACTTGACTGATGCTGAGCTCTCAGCACTGTGCTATGATTGAGACTAGAATTACAGCTGCTGCGAAGAGAGAACCATGCTGACTTTTGACTGACGTGCTTTGTGTGCGTATGTGCAAGAGCATATGTGAGTCTATCTGAAACATTATGCATGCAAATGTATGTGTTTAGACTACCAATGTAAAAAAAAGCCTGCTGGGGTTCATCGTGTTCTTTGAGCAAATAAGTAATACGTCTGAAGTATCAATGGATGGAACATTTTTTTAAGCCTTTTTAAAATTGCATTACGATTACATTTCAGTGTTTCCACAAGGGTGCTGCGTTGAGTGACAACTTGAAAGAATCAAGAGTACAGCATTAATACACAATGACTGGGGGTCCTCCATGTAGCGAGGCTTTAATGTGCTAATGAGTTCAAACATGCAGTTTAACACAAGACTGTCAATCAAGCCTGTGGCATTTTGGCATGTGACAGTTGGATCATGTTCCTCTGAGGGACATGAGCACGTTGTCCACATCACACTTGGCTTTCTTTCTGATTGCTGTGTGGTGGCTCAGAGGGAGAGCTCGTGTTTTATAGGAAAATTAGGCTAACAGCCACTGGAATGTGAATTAATGTCCGTCGAGGGTCGTCAATTTGATTTCAGTCGTTGTATATAATCTGTTTACCACCACGCTGTATCATTCATATAGCCCGGATAATTGTGTTCAGCTGTTATCACCACTATGTGAAGGGATGTGTTGTTCTGGCTCTGATACACACTGATTGTCCCGTAGCTCAGAAGCTAAGTTGTATTTTTGATCTTTATATTGTCAACAGCTTGTTGCATGGTACATTTTGATCTACGGTACTTGTTCCCGTTTTACACTCTCTACAAGTACAGGCTTAGCTAGGCATGTCATCTATTTTGTGAACGCATTATCAAACTGACCTTTAGAAATGAAATAATTACAGAGACTCACGCCCTGACAAACATAATAAAAGACAACTTTGAAGTTTTCTTCAGCGTTGAAGTCACATTGTTGCATGAATCATAATTTATGGGAAGGGTCTGAATTACTCCATGCATCGTAACTTCAAATTTGTAACTAACTTAAAACAGCAGGAACGTTTAATCCAAACAATACCTTAAAAAGGGAAGAATACTGACCAACTTTGGAATTTGGAAAATTGCATTCACAGTTAAATCTCATGCAGTTTCTTTATAATTCACTCTGCCGATAAGATTCCAATCCACAGAGTCATTTTCCAACAATTTCCATTACTTTACCTCTGTCATTTTCCTCGGCCGAGGTGAGAGATGAGAAGGCTTCTGAGGTAAATTGGTCGGGCAGCCAGTTATCTTGAACCTATAGAAACAAAGACGAGGAGGGGAGGCAGCACCGCAGTACTCTACGTTGTCACAAGGGCCTCAAGAAAGTGACTGAAATTTTATTTTTGGAGTCCCTAACTTTTGACTTGTCAGATTCCTGCAACCTGTCATCATTTCAAATGTGTCTGTGGGCCTTCACTGCTACCTTTAAAACTCTGACTCGAGTCCTGTATAATTTCCCCATCTTCCCAGCTCCCTCTGTGCTAAATTACATTGGAAGATGGATTTTTGGCATCTAAGGCTGTCAGGTCTCAGCCATGGAAGACTTTATGCACTAGTACACCCGCTATGAAAGTGATTCTGGAGGGATGGAGGGATACAAGAGTGGAGAGTCAAGTACTGACACTCCAGCAGGTCTTTGGTCTTTTTTTTGTGATTGTATGTATTTAACAATAATGTTGATAAGCTATATCTCCCCCAACCCTCCCCCCCTTTTTTTTTCATCATTTCTTTTTCACACTCTCTCACTATCCCCCTCCCTATCTCTCTTTCTCTAACTCTGTCTCTCTTGCAGGTATTATAATGACGATAGGTCCAACAGCAATCTGAGGACCATCCTCGTTCAGACTGGACTATTATCTTCATTTCCATTATAGTTATTGCAGTGTGCAGCATATGCATTGATTATAGAACATATCTTTGGTCGTCATGTCTTATGATACCCCTCCCCCAAAAATTAACCAATAATCAGCGATAGGGATTTTCACTTGTGTGCTTTGAAAAAAAGGTTTCGCAAGTTGAATATTAAATGTAAGCACTTAAAAGTTTGTAGGTTTCCATTGTCGTTTCGGTCCCACAGCCACAGCTCTAAAACTGCTGTGATAACAATGTGTGAACCCCAAAGACGCTCTGTTCTATTGTCTAAAGCAAGCAAGATTTTTTTCCTTCCCTGCATGTTTGAATCTCCATTTCTTCCTTCCTATCTCACGCGGTATGCACACCTATACACATTGGAGAAGGGGTGAGGGACGAACAAGCAAGAGGCTATCAATAACAAAGCAATCAAACTGCCAATATTTGCTGACGGTTACTTGGACGTATACCACTGTTTGAAAGGAAAAGCGTGCTGTTCATGCATAAAGGGAACCAAATGTTCCTTTAGAGGTCAGGGAGTTGTTATGCTTTATTAAATGCGCACATGCAATGAATCAAACAGTAGCTCAGCCTGTAGGGAGTTGGGTTGACAACTGGAGGGTCGCCGGTTGAAGCCCCGATGTTGAAAATAATATGGAAATTGGGACAGGTGCCAGGGCACTGCCAGGGCACTTACCGAGCACCGCCGAGGTGCCTTTGAGCATAGCAGCCCCACTCGGACATCTATCCACCAATGCATGGCCACAGGTCTTTTTTGTGCATGTGTGTGAGAAGCATGTCTCTCAATAACAGAGTGTAAAACCAGTATTTCCCTCAGGGATTAATAAAAACACAAGTCTGGTTCTGCTCGAGGTTTCTGCCTCTTAAAGGAAGTTTTTCCTTGCAATTTTAACTTTGTTAAATGTTGCTGGGATCATGATGGATTAATGGTGTATACAGTGTACGTTGTATACGACGCCGATTTTGATACCAACTTTTACACCTCAAAACATGGATTCATCTTATACACTGGTGCAGCCAATATACCAGTATGAAATGTTGCGACACGCGCCGTCATTACCGCAGGTGCAGCAGCCACCATCACTGCGAGCGATTAAATACATCCCCATTCATTATGTACTGAAAGCTGATTGCACGCTGTGCTGGGAAAGACAGCGACACAGACCAGTCTGGCTGCACAACTTCTCCCTCACGAGGTCATAATCATGCATTTACAGAAGGCGGTAGTGCATTGTTCCGTACATCGTTCGTTTTTTTAAGGAGGGATCACCGGAGTTGGGCAGAGAGCTCGCAAGCTAGGGGTGATTCAACGCTGTCACTGCAGGTTGAGAGCTCAACTACCGTACTGTAGCTATCAGGAGTGCAAACTGACGATGCTAAAAGTGCAACGAAGCTGTACAGAAACAGCACATTGTAGACGCTGAACAGGTTGCGTATATATATATATATATTTAAGTGTCTTGAGATAACATTTGTTATGATTCAGCCCTATACATAACACTTTTATCAAAGCCAAAGTCAGTAGACTCTGCATGTGACACTCACAAGCATCAAATCCACCTTGCTCCTTTGCCCGCCCCCGCCCCCCTCAACACTCAGAGGCCTCTGCTCAACACTCCAGTCTGGACTCCCTCAGTGCTCTGAGGGCTTTCTCTCCATGACACACACTAACAATGACTGATGGGTAACAAAGCTTGCTGGAAAATGTCACTTTCTTTTCCACTCATGTGTAAAAGCATGTGTGGGAGTGGGGGAGAGGCAAAGAAAGGAAGTCAGTGGGGTCAAACAGGTTGTAATGGGTGTATAAAAGAAAACATAATTGTATAAAACTGTAAGTAAAGGAAGCAAATTGTTTTTTTTTGTCTAGCTTGTGCAGAAGTAAAGCTAAAGTACACAGCACTGTGTCTGCTGTTTCTACACAGTAGCCTATCTGAGTTCATTATCCAGCAGAGCTTATTTGTGTTTGTCAATCAGTCAGTCCTAAACACCCGTCACGGCCTTCAAGCTTGTCTTTTGGCTGGAGGGGATGGACAATGTTTAACAGCACAAGTGCAGCAGACTCACTGACAGAAGCTGTGAGCAGAAAAGTGAAGCTACTGCCATGCTTTTAAATGTTCAAGCTTTTGACTGCAAAAGCTGACCACAGATTACACCTGGGATGTTGTTAGACACAAATGATTTAATGATTGCTGCAGGTAATGGGAGACCTAGAACTCAGGTCTCAATAACTAAGCTGTACTGTATACAAATATCTCTTAAATGTAGCTTTATGTATATGCAAAATGTAGATGCACTGTACTGTAAAAATAGTTTTCAGGATAAAACTCTGTTTGATTAAAGGGGTTAGACTATACAGATAAAATACTTCTTTTAAAATATCTATTTTGATGACACTAAATTCCCCAGCTAAGGCTCATGTTGTTGGTGACTTTAAAACAAACTTCCAGTTTTATGATTTTAATCCACAACTAGAAAAACACATCTATTTTTAATCTACAGATGCAACTCGGAGGTTATAAAAACAAAAAATGCTGCTCATAAATAGTACAGACGCATGATGCACTGGGACCAGCTTTAAGAGAACAAATAGAGAAATGAAGAGAGTTTTATTTCTAGCAGAGACAAACCAGGACCAGCTTACACTACCACATAAAGCAAAAAGAAGAATTCTGACTGTTCTTAACCCCCTGGAACAACTCCCCACATGACCACAACACACACTTTCCTTGAGGTACTCTGGCTCCTATTGATCCTCAAATTCAGAATGAGTGTACGTTTTCTTTTACAGCATATTTATATCGACATAGCTCAGCATATACAAGACTCGCACTGCGCTTTAACAATATAATGCATGAATTTGTTCAGATACATAGTATGGATGGACGCTTCAGAAAGCTGCTGTACAACACAAGAGCAACACACTGTAAACATATAAGCATCCTGCCAAAGCCCCCCAAGCAGTTGGGTTATTCCCCGTGTGTCCTCCGGGTGGATCGGGTTTGAGTCTGGCCTGTGGCTCCTTTCCCACATGTAATTTCCCAATCTCTTCCCTGATTTCTAACTCTATCCACTGTCCTCTCTAAATAAATGCAAGAAGCTCCCCCCTCAAAACAATAAACAAAAAACTTGATATTATTTTGAAATTGGTTTAAATTAGGGTTGTCAAACAATTAAATTGTTTAAAAGCTATTAATCACTCAATTTTAATAGTGAATCCTAATTAATCACGTTTTAATTCCATTATATCGCATTTTTAGGCTTTCATTTTGAATTTTACTGTACTGTACTGTCAGCGCTGCTTTTATTTTTAAGGACGTGGCATTAGGCCATTACAGATAAAACAACAAATTAAACAGCTAAAAAAAAAAGGCAAAAAAGTGAAATGTCAAAAGATGGATATTAGTATGAACCAGTCAGCTGTCTAAAAGTTTTTAAAGTGAAATGAACCATTCAAAGCTGCAGCAGTGTTGTTTTTTTTCCCTCTCAGGGACAACATGGAGACCAGGGGAGGAGCAGAAATTTCAGAAGTGTGGGCGCTCAACACTCACAAGATTCCTCCAGGGGTCAGCGTATTTCTGATCCTGATAGGATGACAACAAACCTACAGGTGGGCATTCAAATGAAATGTGCACCTACATCATGTCTGATTAACCCTTTTTACAACCTAGGTGACTTTTTGAAAAATCTGGAGATCTGTCTTTACACACTTTGCATCTCACACAAAAAAAACAAGAGGTATGTTAAAAATGTCAAACTCCATAGAAATCTATCACTAACAACATTGGTAAGCTGAAGATTACTAACTTATTTATAAAAATGAAATGCCCTCAAAAGAGAGTATTCAGACTTCAACTTGCTGTCTAGCTCCAACAGCTGTACTGCTAAATAATGTCAACTATCATTAGCTAGCATTCAGTTAGTTTGCAAACAAGGTTGCATTTGGAATGATTAAGGAAGCTACTCAGCCTGAGCTCTAGCAAATCAACACATCATGTTTCATTTTATATCCAATAACTAATGTTACCCGACACATCACACAACAAGAGGAACGTTACAAAAGAACATTTTACATTACTAGCTATATGAACATCTGGTGTGAGTATCCCAAAGATTAAACTCTTAAATGAGACTGACACAAAAAACTGCCCATTGTGATGCTTTTATTTTGCCTTTCTAAGCCCCGTATTACCAATTTTCATATTAAATCAGAAATTTCATTTTGAAAGACTGCAAAGGGGACTTCTGCTACATCATAAGGTTACTGGAATGAATAAATACAGCTAAAAGAACGACCAAGAGGTGAATATGTTTGTTGTCTTAACATCTACAACTCTAACATTGACTTGGAATGTGGAATAAATCTTAAAAACATCAGTTTAATTGACTGAACATCTTTCAGAAGGACGCTACATCCGTTTGATACCTCTGAGATCCGACTCAGTGATGATTTCAGGATTCTTTTCTGAATGCACATCATATTACCGTGCTTCAACTGTATACGCTTCTCTGGCCTGGCAGGTTGGTCGAACAGCTATGATTGACTGAATTGCCATTCAATAAATTTGACTTGACCAACAGGTTTTCATTAATGACTCCTCGTCTCTCTCAGTAATAAATGTGGAGGATGAAATTACATATCAGTAAAAACGTGGGTGTCTCAACACCCAAAACACCAATGGGTGCGATGAGCCTGAGGTAGACACTGCAGAGGCTTATCCATGCTGTAATAAATAGCATGTGATTAATCAGGATTTTAAAAAAAAGTATGCATTCATTTTAGATCTTAATTAATTTGGTTTAACTATCGTAGTTACTAGTGACAGCCCTAGTTAAAATGCAATAACACCACCACACACACCAATTGTACGCTAGTTTAAATGGCAGTTTCTGGCTGAAAAGCTCTCATTCAAAGGCCTTAAACACACACTGGGCACACAAATCCCAGTGTGATTATCCACACAGTAAATTTAGAAGTCAATTAGTCGCCCACTAATTGGTGAGGACAAGGTTTCCCTGCTACCTTAACAACTTTACTCTTGCAGCGGCCTATAAATAAATACCTGGCTGCCATTATGTCAGTACAGTTGAGATGCACCTTACAAACAGGCACCACCCTTATGTAACTGTGATCTAACCTTATTCCATCACATGAAACGAATGATGGATCCCTCTGATTGATGGATCTCTCCCTGTCTCTCTCTCTATTTCTTGTCTATTTCTTTCTTTGTGTTTGTGCTTCAGAGAAACAGCAAACCATGAGCTTGTGATTAATTTCCTTCTGGTGGATTCTCTTCAGTGGCACTCTCTGCCTTTATCTGAAGATCCTCTGGGTCATTAAACATTGTGAACAACACAATAAATAATAATGAAAGATTGGGTTGTGACATTACACAATTAAGTACATTTAAATTGTTTGACTACACCTCCGTCAACATGAGAAAGTGCAGCATTCCTCAATGTGACAATCTCAAGAATTTTTTTATAGGTATTGTCAGTCAAACCAAGTGTGTAACTGTGATTTTTTTCTAATATGCATAAATACAAAGTAGGAACTATTGGGGAGATTTGTCAGACACATTGGAAAATCATAACAGGCTTTCAGGTTTGTGTTTTTCATTAAAAAAGGAACTGGAGGCACACTGACATTTGTCCCTAGTCAGCCTAGTTGAGGGCTGGCATCGCTGGAACAAATATCAACAAAACAAGCTTTTGAATTTATTAAATTTTGGTCCCAAAATGAATTGTGTGTGTGCACCCCTCTCATACTTAAGCACTAGGGTTGGGTTTTATTATTTTTCTCCTTTGAAGTTAAGAAACTTACAAGACAATAACAAATAAAGGGCCTCTTTCCACCTCATCCCCGGCTCTGTTTGATGCTGATTAGCAGCCTCGCCTCTATCCTCATTCACACTCAATGAAGATGGATGCACAATCAGGGTGTCCTGGTGTGCACCCAGGGACCTGGCATGTCAGGGTGCCCTTGTACTGTATGTGCACTGGGAGAGACAGAAGTTAATCAGGAAGAAATGATTGCTCTACATCAAGAGCTGATGTCTTGCGTTGTAGTACCTCTCGGATGTGCTGTTCGTATAGACGATAAAAAAGGTCAACGTTTTGCTCCTTAAATCTGTCTAAGGAACATCGAGGTCTTATTGTACTGAGAGAGAAGCAGAAACACGGGACACATCTCCTTAGCTGACCCATAAAACACTCAGAACTCATAACACAAATGTTTTGTGATAGACTGGGGCCCTTGAATCGCAGAAAAACTAAAAACCTTGGGAATACTTTTTACTGGATTGTGTACATGAAAGTCAAAGTACGAGACCGTTGATTCTATTCCATGTTATCTATCAGTGCGCCCCTCTGCAGCAACTTCCCTATTTATGACTGAATGAAGTAGCAGCATGTGACTATTAAACCTTGGCCCTTTGTCCCCCCTCTCTCTCTCTCTTGTGCTCTAGCCCTGAAACAAACATGACTCTAAGCTAGCTACCCTTGTGCACTGTTATCGAATTAACCTGTACTTGAGCCACTTCAAAAAGTCACACATAAAAAAAGAAAGGCCATTCTGTTGAATTCTAAGCTTGATCAATTTGAATATTTTCACCACTTTGTTGGTGATCCAGTTGACTTCTCACAACAGAGGGTGCACTGAATGTAAGCGTACCAGGAGTTTTTTAAAGGAATATAATTAGCTACTTTAACATCCAATTCACAGCCCCCCCCCACCCCCCAAAGAAAAGCCTTCTAACTGGTCATCCTTACTCCATCTTTGCACTTTCTACTCGTGGCTTATGAGGACAGTGAGGCTTGTCTGTGTGCACTCTGTCTGTAACCTCTTAAATCAGAGACTTAGAAGTATTGGTCGTCTAACAGGGCAACTCGGCTGATTCCGAAAGCATTAGTCTCCACAGTGGTTATCATGAATCAGTGAAGCAGAGAAAGAGAGAAAGGTTTCAATTCTATCTTATTTTCCCAGAACTCCTAAGAATGATGCCATTTCATTTCCATATGGAAATATGCCCATAATGTTCAATTCGGCCTCTCCACACACTGTATTGGTTGCTGACACTGATTTATTTCCTCTAATAAAAGGCCTTTGTGAGTTGATGTCACTAATGCATTACTCTGACAACATCTTTGAGGTATATTTTCAATTACAAATTGTGTCTGGCAAAAGAAAATGTCACTCCTCTTTCAGGGAGCTTTCGGATTATAGCAGCAGTATTAATTTAAATACGTGGTCCTTTTCTTTATTTGTCATGAACGGTGCACCTCACATTCAGTGCAGAAAACCTGTGGGAACTACCCATCAAATTCATATATCAGGCGGCTCAGCTGTGCTCATGCAGAACGTATTCTATAATTCATGGGAATAGGTTAGATGGGCAAAATTTGCTTGGCCTCTGGCCTTGCCTGCTGCAATTCTCCGCGCTCAATAGAGGAGGCACCAGGAGCCAATGAAATGTACCTACCAGCGTGCCCAAAGCCTTTACCGTATTACACTGTGCCAAGCCAAGAAAAATATGCAGGCATTTTGTTTTCCCGGAAAATTAACCTCACCTTTTATTTCTAAGGTTATTTACTTTCATCCTGTGGAATAATAGAGATGCATTTGATTCACGTACACACTTATGTCTGCAAATAAGAATGTGAATGAACTAATTGTATACGATATTGAAAGAAGGTTTTTGCAGTGTGAAATTTCTTGGAATAGAAGGAGAACTCTTAACTGAGCCTCCAGACTTGAGCTTAATCTGCAGAATGTGGGTTTCTCCTTCAACGAGCTCGCTGTCCTTAGAAAAACTCAGACTGCAAAGATGCACTTATTAGTCAGAGTTTGTTAGACTCCTGCCAGGTTTTAAACAAAATCCCTATGGGATTGGCTTAGCTTTTTATGAGATGCTTTTGCTTCACTTTTCCCTCCTCTGTTTCAAAGAGGATTACATGACAAAGGCATTAATTCCATAAAATACATTTCTGGCATAAAGGTGACTTCTAGCGAAAAAGTGGAATTTTGGTTAATTCAACTTCCAGGAGAGCAAGCATGCTATGTGGACACATCAGCAACATGAAACCCAGAGAAAAAAACCCGGTGTAAATGTGGGTTGTTAACAAGATCAGGGCTTTAGGGTGAAATTTGTGGATTAAATTCTAACCCATACTCACTTTGTCTCTGATGCTCCCAAAGCTGTGACCCGGGGGAAAAGTCGGACATAGAAAGAAACACTCCACTTAGCCACGAAGCTTCTACAATAGACAACTTATTGTTTAGTAAAGTTGAGTATACTTAAATGAGCAGGGCCTCTTTTCAACAAGCATGTATGTAGAGAATGGTATGATCGCTTCAATAAAGAGATTAAAAAACTTGTATAAATGTCAGTTATACCTTGATTCTAATCCCATTTGTCCCTGAGAAGTTATTTATTGTGTCAGTGTTGGGCTAGGTGTGGGGACATGGTGAATTTAATGACTTTGGTTTCTCATAGTTACAGTTTCTATGAGGATCTTTTGAATGTAAAAGGTGGTTTACATTGGTAACACAGAAAAGCAGGAGTCTTATAAAGAGAGTCTTATAAAGAGAGTCTTCAGTATGGTTGTCATTATTCTCATTAAAATGTAAGTAGTACAATGTAAAAGTACATTGAGAGACCCTGACATGCTCCCTTACAAGACACTCGAAATGACCTTAAAGGAATTCACATTTTAACCAATGCTCAGATTGATCAACAATACACAGTTCACAGTATTCCGTGAAACAACAGCAGAGAGAGTGGAGAGGAAAAAAGGGGAAGACATGGTGTGGAGTGTGTGTGTGTGTGTGTGTGTGTGTGTGTGTGTGTGTGTGTGTGTGTGTGGGGGGGGGGGGGGGTGCCTTGGTGACTGGCAACAAGAAGGTGTTCCTGAGTAAGATGCCAGTAATGATTTTTTCTTGCATTTCTCTTTAATCTCTTGATCTAAAACATGCTAATTTTTTTTCCTTTCTCACTATCAAAGTTAAGTGGGGAAGATGAGCAAAAAGCGAGGGATTCAGTCTGTCATGGTTGAGCGATCGAACGAGCAAGGCAGGCGCCGGGCCTGAGAGAGGGAATACAAACTAGATGCTTGTGTTTCGGACATGACGGCCAACAAGAAACGAGTGTTTGTACTCGTGTTGAGCGCAACCACTCTGCCTCCACCTAATGAAAATTGGCTGAGCAGAGAGAAACAGTGACAAATTAAATGGGCCATCAAAAGCACTGCTCGTGTCAGAAAGACAGAGCAAGCATTTCCTGATAGAATTAAAATAATTGCACTTAATCTTTTCCTGCCAGCTGAACTGCGTTTTCTGATGGACAACAGCACTCTAACATTTCAGGCCTGCAATGAAACGCTTTGATTATATGACATCATATATTGTACACAACGGACAGATGGCCTGACATGTCTGAAAATGATTGAGGAACTATTAAGGAATTTATTAAGGAAACTAAGGAACTATTAAGGTCTTTGGAAGTTGAACATATTTTCTTTAAACCAGAAAAGGTATCTGTGACATTTTTAGAATTTTGAGGAGCAGGTTTGAGAAGGTTCAGAAAAAAAGACTTCTTTGTTGTAAATAAATCAACAACAGTATAAATTATACAATTCAAACTTGGTCAAAACAACTCGCAAAGTATAGCTTGAGGCTATATTGACCCAAACAGTGTGTTCTAAGCATCTTAGGAAAAGACCCTTGAGATAAAATTTAACAGACCAATATTTTGACTTTAATTCTTAGGTAATGAGATATTCATGTGATGATTTGAAAGTGTGTTTTCCCTGAACCATATTAATGAAGTATTGCATATTTTAAAAGAAACAAAGAGAAAATAGTCATCTACAAGTCAAATGAAACACATTTCTCACAGAGTATAACTGACCACACAAGTTGCATGCTGGGAATCAGAACAGCTCGTAACATGGTTTTATAATCACTGGAGATGTATGATATCACAAAGAAGCATGTCTCTCAAATAAGAGAGTGTAAACCAGAATTTCCCTCAGGGATTAATAAAGTATTTTAAATTTTAAAAAAAAACGCTCATATGACAGTTAGATGCTGGGCAGTAACACTTAGCCTAACTGGCCCGGTGCTTACTGAGGGTCCACACCATATGTTTATATTATTTACAATACTGTCCACACTAACACTCATTCCGGACGTTTGGTAATTTCGTTCCTTCATTTTTATTTTTTATTTGGGGCTTTCGTGCCTTTATTTCAGAGACAGTACAGTGGATAGTTTGAAACCAGGGAGAGAGAGAGTTGGGAATGACATGCGGGAAAGGACCCACAGATTGGATTTGAACCTGGGCTCCTGCTTGGAGGACTACAGCCTCCATACATGGGACGCGGTGTGTTCTAACGGGTCATATTGTTTCAAATGCTAGAAAAGGTTTGTGGTGTTGCCCGTTTTAGCTGCACTTGTCTCGGGCACAATTAACAGAGCATGCAACTTGTTTTTGTCGGACTGTAAACAACCAAACTATCTCCAAACTCCTGAAGTGGAGGGGCCTTTCTTGTGGTCTTGTAGAGAAGTTTTCTCCATGCATTGAGCTGGTAGGCTCAGTTTTTTCCTTGGTGTCGCTCTCGCTCAGCTCCTCATTTCTGCTGTGTATTCATTCCACTCCAAAAGTCTCTAATCCCGCCTACCCATATCCTTGCGACATGATTGGCCGTTCGTCGTCTTTTTCTTCTTCTCTTAAATGTCCGGTAGCGTTCAAGGCGCATTAGTGCCCCCCGTTTCCCAGTGGTTGGGTGGTGGAATTCCAGGTTTAAATCTATTGAACTTTTATCGAACATTTTTTATATTTTATATTTTGTCACTTCAGGAGTCGATCATTTAAATAAAAAAATAAAAAAACTTTAAAGGCAAACTTTCTTACCCAGAAACCACTTAAGACTCTTTTAACACCAACTTTTAAAGAGGAATTAAACTCACTATCTACACTTACACTCAAAGCCAATTCAGAGGAATGTGATGTTCTCGTTATTTTGAAATATAACTACAAATTGGTCTGGAGGGCGTGTTCCATCTTATATTATTTTATCCTGTGCAAAGATTCTGCCTGGCTTCAGTCTTAAATGGAATTAAATAACACAGGACCACATAACCTCCACATTAAGAACTATCTCCAGCATGGTCACACACAATAAATCCTTCTTTCTAACAGAGTAACAGATGGTCGACATGTCATTGTCAGTGCTTGTCTCTCCCCCCCCCCCCTTTTTTTTTTCTTACTTGTGACATTTATTGTATGGCTGAACGGATGGATGGCTGAGATGGATTGGTGGGTGGACCGGTGGGTGTGCGGTTAGGTTAGAGGAACACACTTCAGCGCTGACACTTACTTTGCTATTCTGCAGAGTGACGTGTTGAGAAGTAAGTGGGCAGTGTAAAAAGAAAGTGACAGCATCAAATGACCAATTGGCGCCTCCTATTCCGATGTTTGTGTTTCTGAGTGAGGCGAGAGCCGATAGCTGCTGACAGCCAAGAAATTATCCCTCAAATAAAATTCAAGCATGAAGTTCCATTCTGCTAGGTGTGCATGAGATGCTCAAGGCCACGTCTACCCTGAGATACATATTTTGGTTCAAGATATGTATTGATTGCCACATAAACAGCGCATCAGCGGTAGATAGAAGAATGCATGGTTTTATTAAAAAAATGGGTTTTATTCTGCAAAGCAGGGGCGTGCCAAAGGGGAAAGCTCTGGCTGGCACTGGCCCTGAAATGATATCGACCACCCCAGGTTCCACCTCATCTTAAATTGTGATTGTCAATCAACCAGCCCAAATGCAGGACTACAATTCTACCAAACCGGTTGGGTTTGCTAGAATCAGGCTAGTAGTAGCTTTTAACTCATTTTAATTTAGTACATTTTCTTGGGTTGATATTTTCTACTGCAAGCATAGGAGATACTACTTCAAAGAGTTTTAAAAAAGTATGGAAAACGTGAAGGTTGACACTCTTTTGTTAAATATTTTCAATAAAAAAAACATATACACAGGTACTTCATACTTGTTTCACATCTTTTGTCTAGCTTAGGCTGTAAATGTTGTAGGGTGGGCAAAGATTAACCTGCTGTCTTGTCCCATTACAAAAACAAAAACGTTCAATAATCATCATTTTAAGAGTAGAGGTATACAATTAGTTCAGACATAAATACAGAATAAATGTTATTGAGGCATGTGTACATGCACATTTTAATGCCATCCCTGCCTAAGTCCTTGCCCCATTTGGTCCTCCCCAGTCTACAATGTCTGGACACGCTCCTGCTTCATGGTAATAGCCGACAGGTCTCAACGCAAAGATATATGACAAAGGACTTCATCTGACATGTTAGGGGCCATTGTCCACTGACGGCAGCTTTTAGCTTAATCACACAGCATAAGCACCATAAAAATTGATTGCAAATAATTTCTCAGGTTATAAAGTATTGGTGTTTGTCAGGACTTGATGTGTAAACAGCATCATAATTCAAATGCTCTGCAAAGTGCTGACGGCGATCCATAAGTCATGACTGACTATGTGTCATTCAAACGTCGTGTTTGTATCTTGTAGTTCAAAGCCTACTTAGTGCTATTATTTTTTTATTCTTTAGAGGGGGGGTCAAATTTATTACTCTGGACTTTCATGTTAGCATGAGAAGTTAAATTGTAAGGAGTAAAATATGAAACAAATCCAATTATTTTTCCTTTTCTTTTTCTTTCTTCGAGTTAAAAAAAAAAAGTTTATTCTTCCTTAATAATTCTTAACAATAAAACATATGAAGACGGCCTGTGTTTATGAAGGATTTCAATCAAGTTCTGCTGACTCCACTTCAGTACTAATTGTTAACATTAAAACATAATTAAAAAAGTGACGATCAAGCAGAGAGGCAAACAAGCTCTGCTATGCTAATTTAAAAGTTTAACACTGCAATCCCTGACGTATTACAGTGTATATAAGCGACTATTTAAGGGCAAAGTTACTAATGAGCACAACTGCAAAAATGTGTTGCTTTGCACACATGTATGGAAATAATGGAGTAATTAAGGTCTAGCATAAGGTGGTAAAGATATCGATAGGAAAAAAAAAGGGTGAGAAATAATGAGTAATGTGTTTAATAAGCCTAAACTTAATGTTTAGGCTAATTAATGTTGAATGTTTGAATTTCTAGATAAGTGGTTTAACGTTTCAGTTCCCACGTAGCAGAGGACAAGATTTCCATTTGTTCGGCTATCAGTGGATAAGTTGTCGCCTGCACATTAGCATGTGAGGTCATCTGGTCCTGTATGCACACCATCTTCACACTATCAATATATATTCATCAGGATCAGAGAGCCCACTCATTTGCCAGATTGGAAAATGAGCAGTGAAGAGAGCTTGACATTCACTTTGTGCTGAATTGTTCTCACTTGACACCCAAGTTGCTGATTGATGAGAAATATTACGGCCGGGAGGAAAAGCAAAGTGAAAGACGAATGAGTGTAATGCTGGAGCCCCCGTCACATCTCAGAACCACAACTCTTTATTAATCTTTTGTTTAGGGGCGCACCTATCCATCCCTGTTTACGTTACACACGTAGGATTGGATCTGTCATATCAGGTATTTACCTGCATTTGTCTCATGGCTCTCCTGTGTGTGTGTGTGTGTGTGTGTGTGTGTGTGTGGGTGTGTGTGTGTGTGTGTGTGTGTGTGGGTGTGTGATTGTGCTGTGTGCGTGCCTGTATGAAGCCAATGCATTGAAATTGCTCGTGTGTACTTGTGTTAACAGGTTCCAGGCAGTGAATTCACGATAATCTCTGGAAACACGTGTCGCTGGTGAAAACATTTTACACCACAAAAAGAAAACACAGAACAAGCTAACAAAGCTCTCAAAGCGGCTGCCGATCCGTGTTATATAAAGCATTTCTAAATGGTCTTAAAAGGGCAGTGATTCCACACATGGCCAGAGGGATGTGGTCACATGGACACTTTGAAGGTCACAAAGAAAGAAAGAACCGAGGAAAAACAGAGTCGCAGATGAAGAAAATCAATAAGCATGAATGAGAACAAAATCCAAGAAATGTCTTAAAAGTTGCGAGCATCAGTTTGGATCATTTTTCAGCACTCAACACCAAAACTGTGAAACAATGCCGAATTACAGCTGCACACATTCAAGTGAATCCTGTCATCACGACATTCTAAGTACAGAATGTATTTGTTGTCAGTGACATCTCTGCAGTGATGAGAAAAAACATGTTCTTCTATTTCTTTCTCCTACATATTTGTTTAGCGTAGAGTTGCTTAGCTATCATGTAACATGCGCTTAGTGCTGAGAATGACTATAAATAGAATTATCACCGCATATTTGAGATGGTGGTGAAAGTTACAGCTTGTGCATGGAGGTAAAAATTACGAGCATGTTGGCCCAGTTGGCCCTGACTAGTGAAAGTAAATCATTGCTTATTCTTGTCCAGGCTTTTTTGGTCGATTTAGGAGAGCTGTTCCTCACTAATCTGATCTGATCTGTCTCCCTCCTGTTCACACATTGTGTTCGTTTCCAAGGGAAATTTGTGTGAACTGTAAAATAATGCAATGATTGAACACATTTTTGGAGGTTTTTCTTTCTTCAGGGAAAAAAGTGTTTCTCTAACTTGTCAGTTTCTTTTAATCTCCTCCCCTCCTCAGAGGAGTGTTTATATCCAGGAAAGAGAATCAATAAGGGGCTATTGCCTGCATTCACATCAGCACCGAAATTTTGCAGTGGTAGATGAATAAATGCTCTATTATGTGTGTGATTGTATCGGGGTCTAAACAGCTCCAAAATACTTTGTGAATTGCACAAGTTTTAAGTTAATTACTGTTTTGTTTTTTTACTTTAAGTTCTGTGTGAGTATCTTTTGTTTTAAATAACGAGAAAATTGTGAATACGCAACATGGGTGATATTTCATTAATCACTCAAACAGCAGCAAGATAAACTGAAAAGCATATCAATGTTAATGACCCATCCGGCACATTCACATTATATATAATATTTGGGGCCGCAGGGGGGCTGCAGTGGTTAGTGCTGTTATCTCATAACAAGAATGTTCCTGGTCTGGACAGGAGCCTCTTTGTTTGGAGTTTGCATGTTCCCCTGTGCATGCCTGGGTTCTTTCCGGGTACTCTGACTTCCTCCCACAGTCCAAAGACATGCTCATTAGGTCAATCAATGACTCTTGATTGTTCTTACTTGTGATTGTGAGTGTGGCTGGTTGTCTGTCTCTATATGTCAGCCCTGCCTCTCGCCCCAATGACAGCTGGGATCGGCTCCGGCCCACCGCGACCCCGAACATATGGACATGGATAATGGATGGATATAATATCTGACATCCTTGCATATAATGTGAAAAGACAAAAGACTGTATGAGTGGCCATACTCATCTCTTTCTTTTGGATTTCATGAACATGGTCTGAACTTTCAGGCGTGTTTTGTTCCCCCTCCCCTGGGCTCCTGTTAATTTCTGACCCTGCCAATAAAATCTAAATTGTGATTCATCCCATTTGAAACACACTGTCAGACCCTCTCAAGCCCCCCTTGCCAAGATTTAAGCCCTGGAAAAGGTCAAGTGTCTGGATCATTGGCAGTGTCAGCATATTGATAGACTTGTTAGTCTGAGATTGATTGATGGACAGACTATTGATCAGTTCATGTCAGGATTACATTTTTGCTTGATGATTTTCATCACGTTTTGTATTCCTGCATGCCGTAGAAAGGTTTAGTGCTCATGTATTCTTTTTTATGTGCCGCTTGGGTATGTGGCAGTGAAGCCCATTATCCCACAGCACTGGTCTTGGGGATATGACATTCAGAAAGGTCACTGTAAGCTTTACGGTCAGTAGGGTGGCCCAGTGGTAAGGAAGCGTCCTATAATCAGCCCTGTAACCTGCCCTGCTTACCGTAAGTGTTTCGAGTAAGACACAGATTCCCTCCTGACCACAGGGGCACAGCTTTATGTCTGACCCTGACCTCTGATCTCTGATCACCCTGCGGAGAGCGACATGAACAAATTTCACAAGAGAGGATCACATGAAGAAAAAGAAAAAAGAAGGAAAAGTAAGAGGTCACTTTCAAGAGCAGCTCCAGTCCCTGTTCTTGTTTTTCCTCGCACTTAAATCAGGTCAAAGCAAAGTTTCACTCCAAAAAATTTCCTCAGGGCACGAGTGAAGTGAGCTTTGTGAAGTGGAACCCTGCATGTCAGCCACTTCTGCCAGAACACCATTATTTGCACTGTGGCTCTGTTGTTATGTGTCATGCCAAAAAGAAAAAAAATCAGCAGTGTTTTGCTTAGTTCAGGCCAAAGCAGGTTTGAAAAATCATTTGTCCTCGAGAAAAATACATTTTTTTTAAATGTGCTTTTTCCAGACAAATGAAATGAGGAAATGGAAGATGTAAGCTTGATTGTTGTTTTTCATTTTGCTCTGACTCTGTAAAGCCACTGTAATGTACTGAGAGTTGATTTTGAAAACTGTTTGATGCACCAACTTGCAGAACACAGGTCAGGCTGACTCAATATTAATTTATTTTTTGTCAAACAGAGTGGACACCGACAGTCAGTGTACTTGAAAGCCACCAATTGCTCGTAGGCTTTTTGAGCTTGAAATAAACACAAGCAAATAAAACACTTAAGTGAATATTTTGTTCTTTGGAGTTTCAACCAAGTGCAATGTGTATAAAGAAGCATGCTTAAGCAGGCTGAGGTAGATTATAGGTCATTCAAATATTCACTTTTATTTTTCATTGACATTTCTTTTTTGCACCAGCATTCACAAGCTTTGATTTCTGCATTTTTGTTCCATTATTAACGTCGCCAAAGTCCGACTTGTACGAGTGAAGTGATTTAGGGAAACACAAGTGGATTAATAAATCGAGTCCAGAGTATTATGGGATGCTCATGCACATGCATGAGTCCTATATAATATATATGAGCACGCATTTGAATTTGAACTCTATTTAAAGCCCTGCTTTCTCTCCAGCAGCAATCCGTTTGAGACCCTTAATGAAAGCATAGGCATGCCCCGATGAGTTTGCTGAATGTGTATAAGATAAGTTGATATGCTTGGCAAATCTGAATTTGTACAGTCCTTCCACTGTGCATAAAACAACTGGGATGGATCAGTGAAAACTAGTATGGCATGTTAACTGCAAAAAAAAAAAAAAAAAATCCCACAGAAATAGTATCAGCTGTTTAAATTATCATATCTCTCAGGCTCCAGGTTCCTATCTGCAGGAGCATAACAGCACCCTGAACTATCTTATTTCACAGATCCCAAAGACTTGTATTTTAGTTTGTTTTATTAACTTAAAGAAATATGACATGAATGTGAGATATGCCAGGGTCTCTGCAGGCTTTGGAAATCCTTTTTAGATTTGAAAATAAAAAATAGAAAAACTAAAACCTTAAGAGCTTTTTTTTTCTTTTTTTTTTACATAAATGGATGACCTTGGGAGTACTTGAATGCTTATTAAAAAAAGCACTCAAATTCCTTAATATGGCTCAGCTTTCTGGACTTTTCTCCATCCCGGGGATCATTACTCCACATCCTCAGGAAACTCAGTGATGGATATTAGATGTAACAGCAGTTTTAAAATGAATGATTTCACCTACATTCAAAGAGAGAGAGAGAGAGAGAGAGAGAGAGAGAGAGAGAGAGAGAGACCTCTGGTGTTTAATTTGAACCAAAGTTGTCACATCCTAAAGTATGACTCTGGATACTTAAGATCCATCAGAATAAAATGTAATAGTCACTAAAAATCTATTTGTCATGACATCAATGCAAGTATCTAAAAATCCTCTGATACTGCCTGAAACATGGGGACTGGTATCAGAGAGTAGACTTGGCCTTGCACTGATCAGATACCGTAATTTCATTGCTCTCAAATAAAATTAATTGGTGTCAACAGCTCCAAAACAGTAGCCTACATACTGATCTCCAACCTTTTATCTTGTGTTGAATCTGTCAATGCCATACAACACAAGCACAGTGCTTAAGAAGAATGTAACTCTAGTCGGAGCTACTCTGGATAAAGCAGCAGGTCTGAGAGGCGGCAAGCCTATAGCTGCAGCTTTTTTTTAGGAGCTCTGCTTGTTTTCATGTTAGCATGCCTCTGTCATTTGTTACTAATGAAGTTTTAAAAGAAATGAATAAGGAGCAGGCGTCCCTTCCAAAACAAAAGTAGCTGGTTATTAAATTAAACTGTGAAAGAAGCAGCTTCTCATTAAAAATCAGGGTCTCTTCATTGCTCCTAATTCGGGATACATGCTAGTTATAAAGAGCATTTTGGTTCCGGTTACCCCTGTCTCAAAGTAAGCAAAGTCCTGATATTCTAAAGATTAGCTTAATCGGATTTTCCTGCAGTAAAAAGTCGGTCAAAAGGGATTTTACTTCCCCCAACCTGCTCGGAAGAACAATGTGGCCGTATCTATTTCACATACTGTATCACAGAAGGTAGCAAATACAGCACTTTGTACATGTAGCATATATCAACATTTTTTTTCATGAATTTTCAGAGAACAGTAGTCTAGAACTATAATTTACAATTATCATATCTGTCTTTTTTTTGTCTCTGTCGTAGTGATGGTACAAGGAATTGGCCATTTCGCAAATTCTAGTACCATAATCGTATCAGACCATCTCTATAGAGAAGTGGGAAAAAAATAACATTACATCTAAGCGAGTGGGAAATCTCAAAATGTAATGAACTGAAATCCCCAAATACAAATGTTCACCACTATTCTTCCTCCCCATATATTATAACCAGGACTTTTATTACACCGTGGCCAGGGGCAACAGGAAAGAGCCACCAAACCACTGCCTTACTTTACATCCTTCAACCAAATGCCCCAAAATGGAGGGCTTTTCCATTTCCTTCTATTTTATCACCAAAAATAAATAATTTATCAATGCATTGGCCGGTAATCTCAAAGGAATCATTAGAGTGATGAATTGCTTACCATGTGGCGGTAAGTGTGCAGGTGTAGCCTGGAGCTTCGACCTTGTGAAACACAGTTGGTGCACTGCTGAAGGCAAATATTGCCTCGGGGAAAAGAGGAAAGTATGCAAATGATCAGAGTAATAATACTACAAATAATGTGATTTAACAGTATTATTTTGTTCTTTGTATAAACCGCATGAAAATGATTATTCTCCTTTATTTTCTTGGGAGCAGACTTTAGAAGGAACTTTTTTTCTCTCCACAAAAACATTCAGTGTTGACACTTGAAATTCAGGGCTACGCATGAATCTTTAAATGTCCAGCAGCACATGCATTTGGGTGAAGTAAGATCACATATCTTTGAGCTGTTTGATTCTTTGTCGTGCCCCTTCATAGGTTCACGTCTCCGTCAAATACATCAGGAGGGAAAATATGTCTCAAAAGAGCCGGTGACAGGCCTTGTTCGAGGCTAGTGTTTGTTTGGTTTCAACAGATACATCTCTACAAATCAAACTTAATTTTGAATGGCAGGATGTCAGTGCATGCACACAGCTTTCAATACAACGTTTTAGTTTATGATGAAATGCAAACTGATAGAAAGAGCAGAGAGGCTCTTCAAGCACTGTCAGGTCAGACGGTGCAAGGCCTCAGAAAAAATATTATATTCAATTCCACTGCCAAAACAAAGTCAGACTTTTTGCTCTACATGGATTTCTTAGCTTTTAAAAAAAATAATAATAAAAAAAAGAAAATAACATTTTGACTCTACATGTTATCAACAAATGTTTAGATGGCTCCTCAAAAAGTGGTTCTCTCTAATGGGGTCTTAACATTTGAGCAAAGACTACAGAAAATAGCAAGACCTGTTGTTAAAGCCTCGTAAAAAAATCCCTCACCACCTCCTCCCATAAAAGTGTGGATCATTTACATCACAAAAGCTTAACAGGCTTGTTTTATTGAGGCACGTTGCTCTTGCATCTTTTCTTTCCAAAGGGTAAATGAAGTTCAAAAAGCACACGCTCACTCAGAATGGCTGATTTGTCCTGGATGAAAAGGATAGTGAGGAAATCTACAATGGCTCCCTGCTCGGCAATCAGGAATTGGCCTGAATGCGCATGAAGCCATGCCACCACCAGTCTGGTCCAAGCAACTCTATTCAAATGACTACATCCACGTCTCCCTGTAGAAATGGCTTAAATGAGACTGTTAGCCCTTTGAACGGGCCGGGGAGGAAAACAGGACATGTCAACCAGGGAGAGATCAACAGTGAAACAAGAGGAGCTTTGGTTTCTGCCTCAGGGAGATGTACTTGCTAGTCTCCTCTGCTCCCTCCTGCAATGATTTGACAGTCAATGCTGATCCCTCCCTCTCTAAAAACACTGTAACGTTTAATGAACAAAAGACAACTCCACATAGTTTAATGTCATATTTATCCTCATGAGTAGAACTTTTTGTCCACTTGGGTTTCCACTTTCATGAATTTGTTTGTGAGTTGTTGTTTTTTTTGTCTTAGTGATTAAGGAGACACAATAGAGTGTTTGTTGCTACACAATCATTCATCAGGAGCAAAATCACAGCAACAAAAAAAAAGGTGTTATTGAAGCTAAGTCAAAATCTTAACAGTTCACTCTTTCCATCTGTCTTTTCTGAAAATATACCAGCATATGCATGATAAAAAACCACAGCAAACACAAAATAATTGCTGTTTCACATTCATAGTGAGAATTTGAATCTGGTCCACAGCCAGTTTCTTGGCAAACGTCTAAAAAAGGAGATAGTTTTCTGGCCCCCTACTGCTATTCTCCTGGCAATCACACTGTGTTTAACTATCACTTTGAGTACTTTAGGACAGCTTGAATCAAGGTCTCATAGTTTCCCTGTCACTTGGTCAACAACCAAATCTCACACCCCCATGAAACTCATTTCCCTTTTTGTTATATTCCCCCACAGCCATGAAGACAAAACAAGAATAACCTTGAACCTTACTTAGCATCGATGTTTTGCATTGTTTACAAATGAAACCTTTGTTTAACACTTGGGATTAGCTTTGGATATAGTACTACTTTGAGCACTGGAGGTGAACGTGTTGGTGTGAGGAAATAGACGCCTCTTCCTCCCCCAAGGGATCAACAACGTTCACAGTTACCGTGGTGACCGATGAGAGACTGCTCTCCCCTTGCCACATAAACCTTATTTACTAGCGCAGCTGTTCAATTTTGCAACACCTACCCCACCTTTTCTCTTATTTGCTGTTCATGCCTGAAGAAGTGCACCTTGCGCCTCGTCTCTATCCCAAAGATATATATGCATCTGAAAGAGAGACTGCTGCAGTGAGTCCCCACTTTCTTAGAAAACAACCTCTGGGGTTGCAGAAAATTCAAATTAGGCATTTTTTAAGCAATAATTAGAATTCTGCGGGTCAGGCCTCTTTATTAGATCATTGCTTTGGAAGTTGCCATTTAGAGGATTTCATTATTTGCTTGTTTTGGCCCTCACAGGCTTTTACTTTGAAAATGCCTTGCATCAGCATATGTGATTTTCTTGGAGAATCACGTCTGTCAGAGAAAAAATTCACAGGGTTTAAACACACACTCGTGCACATCCCCAGATAGACACTTGGATATACAAAAAAAAACAAAATCTACAGAACTACAAACTGAACACATTTCTGTTATAAACACAAACACAGATAGATGCAGACAAACCTACATGCCTATTTATCTCCCCCCCCCATCCAACACACACCCACACCCACACATGCACAGACAAACACAGCATTACTTCTCCACCATCCTGCCACAAACACACTCTCTGTGGAGAGATGCTTGTGACGCTAAACTAATAAAGCCAGCATGGTGGCCACAGCAGGCTATACACCCCCACCCACCCACCCACCCACACACAAACACACACATAAAAACACATACAGACATAAACACACGAACACACACAGCCCTCAGCATTGTTTTGCCTTTCCTCTTTTGGTCTTCCATCATGGTACGATTATAGCTCGCAGAATGCTCATCTGCTATCCTCAGAGTTAGTGGTTCACTATCAGTGCTGTGACCTCAGATAACCCCTAAATTGGGTGAATGGTGCTTTAATGAATCACATGTTCATACAGCAAAATGAATGAAAGCCGGAGTGTTGTATTAAGTCGTGCCATGGTTTTCACATACGCAGGCACAGCATGATTGCTTAGGGGAAAGTTAGAAGAAAGCATTTGGAAATGCCAAGCCACCAATGCAATAAATGATGCTACAGTACTTGGCACAGTATCTAAGCTAAGTTCCTCTTTAACGTCAGTGAGTAGATGGCGTGATCAGTGCCATAATGACACCACGACTGCCATTGTTTATTATTTTCATAGCTGTGAATAAATCTGTGTGTTAATGTGGAGTTTAGCCTTTGGCCAAAAGAACAGTCCGAGGTGCTGGTATTTGTGGCACCCAGCAGACAGTAAGAATCGCTTCAGGCACAGAACGCTGGCATGGTCGCTGACAACAAGGGAATAAAAGTCTATATCTTTGTTTTCTTCATGAAAGCTCCAATGTAAATCATGATTATTAAAGTTTGGAAGAGTTGGAACAGAAAGTTTGTATCAATCAACATCAATTATTTATGTTTTGCAGTCACGCAGTCAGGATGTGGCCTCTGCACTGCTTGCTATTTCTTAATGACCTGTCTTTCCATTGAGTTCAGTGACAAAAATGTGTTCAAAAGAGCAACATGAGGGAAGGAAAAGCAGAAAAAAAGACATACAAGTATCCCACTTCTATTTAGTATTAGAAATCCTGTATAATCAAAGGGAAATGGACAACAACTGAAATCATGTTTGCTGTTAATGATTCTATTGGAGACAAATCAAGCTTTTTTATTTAGCTCTTTCAAGCTTGAGGTTTATTAGCGTGAACAGATAAAAACAGTTGAAGGACTTAGGGCTCATCAGCAGGCACAGGAGTGAAAATAAAACAAATTGTGAGGAAAAGCTACAGTAAACTTTTGCAACAAGTGAAAATGATGGAAACTTATTTTACTTTTTTTTTCCAAGTAAGAGGCATAAAATGAAATAAAACATTTAGTCTGGCAGACAAATAAGATATTTTTTAAGCTGTGGGCAAGGCCAGGACAAGGTCAGCTATGTATCCTTTTTCCTACAAGAATAAACATCCATGTAATGCTTTATGTATGGAACACAAAAAGGAGTCAAGTCATTACAGCCCATTCGATGCCTTTTGGGAGTTGTAACTCATAACTATGCTTAGTGGTAGAAAACAATTCAGAGTTTTTTATGATGGTGAATAAAACCATTATATTTTCATCTCAAAATCAACTCAAATCAGCCGCACAACATTCCAGCTCTGCAGTTTCCCTCGTCTTTGTAAGATTACATACTTCTGCTGGTATTTGTTGTAGATTTCATGTTTATCCTCCCAAGGTTAAATTGTGTTTGTAGAATTCCACAGATGGAGAATCAATATTTATGGAAGCTGCTTTTCCATTGTTGGGATACTGATTGAATTTGAAGTTTTGCTTCCTCCTTTCTGACTGAATTTCAGCCTATTGATTCCCTTTAGCATTATGAAAGGATCACTCTTTGCCCCAAATGTCTGTAGGAAACACATAAGTGTATTGATTGTTAGGCGTGCATAATCGTACCCTGTAGTATATCACAGGAACTGCACTCCCTGAGGCCATCGTGCCTGCTGCTGTGCATCAGTAGGTGCGTGTCATACAAAGAAATTGTTATTTTTTAAGGATTATTTTTGTTGTTGACTGAACAGTTATAGAGAGACAGGAAATGCAGGCCGAGGTCTACTATTGGTGTTTTCCATTTACCCCAGAACTTGGATCTCGGAGATGGGGTTGACGTCACATCCGAGTTAACCGTGTTCCAGTTAGTAGTTGGCAACAAGTGGAAAAAGCAACATGGACTACTCCAGGAGTACATTTGTTTTTTAAGCTAATACCTGGCCATAACAACACACTACGTGAGTGTTTGTGCGTGAAAATAACACAGCAACATGTCCACAGTTATAATTTGCACAATACTGTCGTTGTGATTGATTCAATTACACAAAATGAGGACTATGTTGATTATAAACAAAGTCACTGCTTAAATGTTACAGTTGATGCACGTAGCAGCCATGTTGGATTTTAACTCAGGCTCCGAGTTTCCAAGTCGGAATTCCGACTTCCGAAGGCGTTCCTGATGACGTATCAGACCGGCACCTCGGAATGTTTTACTTCTGAGATCAAATGGAACCCATTATGTAACCTGTTCACATGGGGTGCCTGCTCTATCTACTGAGCTACACAGGTGCCCTAGTAATAGTTCTTTATCATAAAGCTAATATCATGCTGCACTTCTTATAGCAATTAATTCATTCTTTGATTAATCTTGAAACCTCTATCACCACATTTGTTTCACATATGGAAAAAAAAAAACGTCTTATTCTGGCTCATTGTAGTATTTAGAACTATGACTCTGTAGACCATTCATTTGGAGAGTCCAATATTTCTGTGTTAGTTAACAGTCTTGATATTGTTAGACTTGTGAAAAAGAAAATTTAGACAAACAGCAAATAGAAAGTAGAGTTGTTGAATGATTTAACAATTCATGCTTTAGACCAAGCCTAATAAACATGGAAACCTGTGTCTCTAGTTTAATATTCTTAGCTTTTTTTCTTCCAAAATTTCTGCAGCTAAATGTTTCTTAAATTGACGTTTAGTGTACAGTAACGTTTACCATTAAAAGGGACACTCAATATGCCCCATACAGGCCTCTGTGTTGGATTGCCCTATTAAATGACTAGCTGTATTCCTGTAAGCTTAAAACGTTATAAGAAAAAACCCAGCACATGATGCTATCTTGTATAAATTGTTCTTTTCTCAGAAATGGTGCAGCCTTTCTATGCTGCAATTCTTAAATGAAATCAGTGCAGACCCACTGCTGCAGTCCCTTTGGTAAGGGACTGGCAAAATAAGAGGATTCTGCCCATTTCGTCCTCAATGAGGTATGATGTTGCCAAGCAATCTCTCAATTCACACCTATGATGAGTATTAGCACTTGCTCAATCACCTGGATAAAGACAGAGGTCACCTTTAATGTTGTGCAACAAAAGAGCATCCTTAAAGGTCCGGTGAGCCATTGAAGTCAGTTCAGCAGTATAGCCCCGCCACTGCAATGAGAAATCCTTTTTATGTCAGGAAGCTCGGCCTGATTGAATTCCTTTTGGTATCAGTGAATGGATCAAGTAAGAAAGGGGAGCAGATTTGTGCTTGTGATAAACTGTAGCCTCTGCTGAGCCAAGGATTTACAGCAGGCCATGTTGATGAAATCCACTCCTGCAGTGTGTGCTGTGAGTGTTGAGGCACTTTTAACAGCCATGCATAATCCAGACACACAAACTCATAAGATTTACAAATTACCAGCTCAGGTGTTAGGAATAATTAATGTTTTCCATTGTGCCAACACTCAGGTCTTGTTAAGCAAATGAGTCATGTTAAGCACTCGAGATGCTTATTATGCTTATTCTATTTATAAAGAGAAGGCTTTAGGCGGTGCACAGTACACACAGTCATACCACCCAAATGTTCCAGTTTTGTTCAGTTTTTAAACTCAGATGATGTTTGGCTTCCAATCAAGTCTGTGGTTATTTAAGCAGTAAAGCAAAGAAGAAAAATACCCAAAGAGGAGATTTTTTTAACCTGTCATCAGATTTTCAGCTATTAACCCAACAATTAAAATAGTTCTTCAACAAAATATCTCTGTTGTTTCAAAGGTGATGAAATATAATCAAAAATTTTATCATCAACCGAAGCATTCAAACTTTGTACTTTTTCGTAGTTTTTTCTTACACAGAAATGCAACCCATGCATGTACTGTTAAGCTATGGAATAAAGCAAAAGAAAAATGGTGAAAAGTCATCCATCAAAGATTGCATAAGTCATGTAAGAAAAACTGAAAATGATCCAAACAAAAGAACTGTAGTACTGAGTAATAGTAAAAACCAAACAGAACAGATATGTCCAGGGATACTATCCATTTTCCTTCTACACATTTTAATACATTAGCGCTGTGTCTGATTACCACATTGTGTGTGCCAAAGTTTTCCCATTTGTCTGAATTGGCTTTTTAATAGTGCTGGGGAGGTTTCGGGGTGCGTTTTGGGCCATTTGCTGCGCGAGTATGTCATAGGGACAGAGCCTGCAGTGAGCTGTGGCTATCAAGATGAGACTGCAGAAAAGTAATAGCAGACACATTGGCTGAAACCAATAAGAGTATAAAGTACTGAGAGGCCTGATGTGCAACAGAAAAGGCCCATTTAAAAGAGGGAGGACATGAGCATTGGTTTTCAATCTGAAGGACACAATTAAGGAGTAAAAATAACTCTAGCAACACTACTGGCAGCTTTGCAGGGGAACAGGTAGATCCATATCACAAGTAATGTTTCAACACCTGTGCTTAATACATAAGACTAGTTTTCTTGCCCAGGGTTTCTTTAAGCTGTTTTACTCAAACAGAAAATAATACTATCACTATATAAACACTGCAGCCTACATACTAAATATAAGACGTTTTCCATGCAGTTTTTGCCAAATAATTTCAGAGTTTAAGTTACTAGGTTTGATTTCCATCAGCAAAGTTGTGTATCTATGCATACACATAGAACATATTTTTAAGTTGCAGGTAATTCTTAAGCATGCTTAAGCATGTGTTGCACTCAGAACAGGTTCTTAGCAAGTTCAGGCTCAAGTCATCCAACTTCAACAACTGCATACTTCATTTGTCCATGTCTTTTAGAACTGATCAAGTGGTTTTCTTATCTGATGCACCAATTGGCAGGAAGAAATAATCTATCCGTGGCTTCCAGTGCTGTTACAAATCAATTATTAGAGTCTGATGATTTTTTGTTGACCTTTGCATCCACCCTGTCCTCTGCCCTACGCACACTTTGATGCTGCAACATCATCGCCTAAGTTTCTCACTTCTCCTCGTCATAATTACAGTATGGTGACAGACTCGTGAAGATGTATGATTTTTTCACTTGTTATTGGTCATAAGCACAGGCTTTTAGTTTGGTCATTTAATTTATTTTGGAAAATCAACTTGTCATGTAAATACTAATAAAATAATCTATTAGTATTTCTTTAGTTATTCAAAACAGATTGAGAAATTTATAACACTTAGGATTCACTCTTTCAATGAATAAATCACTTGTGAACATCATGTATGGTAGATTATTATCACTAAACCACTTTACTTTTCAGGAACTATGAATAAAGGCTACACTTGTGATTTTTATATTTTTCTGAATATTGTCATACCTCACTGTCAGAAAGAGTTTGACAGTTATTCTTCAGGTAAGTCATTTTCCCTGCCACATCTCCCTCTAATGGTTCTTAGTGTTCCCCAACCTTCCAAATCCCACCTAAACCCTGAGAGGAACATTAGCTATTGTGTGACACATTTTCCACACAGCTAGCTCGGAGCACTAGATTATCCCACAAGACTTCACCACACACTTCATGAATAAAGGGTTAAAGAACTGAAATGCCAGCGTCTTCAATACACTTCAGTGGCTCACAGTGAAGGGTTTTTTTGCTCTGTCACTTCATATGTAATGCAAAATAGTATCATATTATTGGCACAATGCAAAATTCCCTATCCTAATTAATGCTAACAAAAACAAGAAACACCATCAGACGGAACCATCTATATATCTCTATAGTAGTAGAAATAATAAGAGCCCTAGACACAACCATAAAAAACCTCTAACCTTTATTGGGACCATTTATACCTCCATTGCCCTTGTTGATGCTATCGAGCAGTAACTGTCCTGGATTTACAGTCACCGCCCTGCTCTCTGTTTCTGTCCTTCACCACATTGCTCCCAGGAAAAATCAAAGAACCAGATTTATAAGACTTTTATTTGATCAGCATGGTTTGTTTTCCTAACACTGTAAGCCAGTAAAATTGTGACATATTATTAACATCAGGCTGAAAATGTGCTGGATGGACTGGACTGTAATGAAGGGATATATTCCAGTCAATTAAAGAAACTACAACAGGCAAATGAAGATCTAAATGTTTTCTTAACTAGCCTCTTTTCTTTTGAGCTGTGTGAATATATAGGTCTTGAAAAAGAGAGTTTTCTTCAAGTAGGAATGTGCACCATTTTTTGTATAAATACAACAGAAATGTATGTAAATGTAAACGTATGTAAATATCTCTCATCGAGTCATGACTGTCTACAATGAGTGAGATGCGTATGCAAACTGTTTTAGTCAAGGACTAGAGGAAAGAAGAATAACAAAGCCTACTCACTGCTTATTTTTATGTCAAGTTAGCGTTTTTAGATCGTGGTCATTCCGTGTCAATTTAAGTGCAATGTAAAGCTACGAGCTAACTAAAGTGTGCTAACTTTAGCATGCTATCACAACAACGCAGGCCACAGGCAATTAGCTCGAGCAAAGGACAATTTTTCCCGTCGTTTGCGCTAAACTCCTCCGTGTGAACTCAAAAGGAGGGGGGAGTTGGAGGTGTTCAGCTGGAGGAGAGAGGAGGCTTTTAGTATGGAGGAGGTGCAGCCAAACAGCAGTTTGTTTTGGTTTACTGCTGGGACTCAAGGGCGACATCTAGTGGATCAAAATGTCGCACCGTCTTCCTTTGAAATGCAAATACTTGAAAGACACTTAAAAAATGTTGAAATGTGTAATACTTTGAGCTTTGTAAAGAATTGAACTGTCATTAGAGAGATTACAAAGAGAAGTAGCCGGTTACTTATCTGTCAGGCATAACCATCAGGTAAACCGTCATAAAAAAAGCAATAACAGTCTGACTCAGTAAATCCTGGGACAGAAGTATAAAACCGTACCGTACCCTTTTGTTAATTTGCATCTCAGAAAAGGTCATCCAGTATGTACCGCTGAGTGTCATTACGCTCAATCACTGTTGAGGTAATTGTGGAACACATAAGCAAACACGGATGCCCTACAATCCTTTCTCCATGGCATTTAAAAGCATCCTCCACAAAAAGGATGAAACGACTTCGAAATGTTATTGTCATGCAATTTTACCGCTTTCCTTTTAGTCCGACACATTAATCATATTTATGTTATCTGAGATGCGTTGTCATTCAGAAAGCAACAAATAACTCTCTTTTGCCCTCAGCCTGCTGATTTCTATGTTCCAGCGCTACTTGTTTATTCATGGCCGACATGAGAGCAATGCACAAGAAAGCCCTGTCACTTTTGGGCATACTTTAATCATATTTCTTTGATTTAACTCCTGAACATTCACAGGAATATATTTGAATTTGGATTTGTTAACGTCTCTTGCTGTATTTATGTTTTAACTGATTTCCTTATCAGAGATAGGAAATTAACAAAGAAAGCAGTCCAGTGGAATGAAGTGAGAGGGGATAAAGAATATAGAAAATACATCAGTAAATCTAACTGCCTTAGATGTCCAGTCAATGAATAATGTATTTGTACATTGCAGTTGCTTGTTGAACTCAGTATAGAGCTACAGTCGCTGCTGCTTGTGTTGATGCTTTTTCTTCTTGACTATCTGAGTTACTGTCATATCACTAAACGGTGATACAGATCAGTCCATGGTCGGAGCTCGAGTACAGGGTTCACTGGTCACATGTTGGAGATGGCTAAAGTCACAACTAAAATATTATTCGATACCCAAATGATCAAATTGTGGTGTGAAGGATTGAAGAAATGGACAGTAAGAAATAACCCTCATTTTACTATATCACCTTGGCAAACAAAACAAAACAATTAAGTAACATAATCACATTAATAGCAGCTGAAATAATCCAGTTCTAGTTATAAATTACACAAAAACACATTAATAAAGTAAGGAGAAATACAAATTCAACTAATATACAGTATATATATCCATCCAACATAGGAACTTTCTCCTTCTCGCTGTGAGAGATACAGCAGTGTGAACAGATTCATGAGAAAGCTCAAGTGCTGATTGGATATTTCTATCCAACACATGTTAAATCCCTGGTTCTTGAAGTCCTACCATCACCGCGGGCTTCTTGAGCACTGAAACATCTGCATAGCCGGAAAACTCCTCAACTGTACTACAGATCGTCTCAGGGTGACAACAGAAAGCAAAATCAGAAGCTGACGCTTTGTTCAAACTCAGAGTGTTGTTCTGAACGAGGCCTTGCCTCTCGGCTCATAAGAAGCCATGTCACATAACAGTAGGCTTTGGGACGCTCCAGGCTCTAATTGGGACATGGGGAAATGAATTTTCCAGCTATGACCTGTCTAGGATTTACAGCCTGGGCGGAAAACAAAAGATGACACTTCCCGTTGCATGTAAAGAAAGATTGAATCCCTCTGTAATCACAGAGTGGCTTCCACACAATGAACCCACTCCCTTTCAAATTCAACTATCTATTATTTAATTGCTATCATTTATTCTGACAGAATAACTACAGAACATGACCATTTCTTCTCTCATCTTCGTTTCACTTTTGAAGATTTGCCACTATGAATTCCTTTTTATCACAGAATAGAAGCTGATGCAGAGGGGTGGATGGATATGACCATTGTAAACTTAAACCTGATGTTATCCAGTCTCACTTTTCTGTACTATATGAAAGAATTACTAAAATACTGTAAAAATCAACACATTCCAGCTTTCTCCCCAGTGTCACTTACAGCTTGAAGACTCCATTATACTTATCTTACACAATACCACTGGTGGAAAATGAGTCATTACATTGTAATTTCATGCTGCCAGGATGTCGTTCGAGCTTCTGGAGCTCGTGTCATGTTTGTAGAGACTGGAATTATGATAGCCTCGCACATTACCGAAGGTTATTCTGTATTACCGTGTGTTATCCAGAAGCAACAGTAACAGAGTTACAAACCAGACAGAGGAGCATTAAAATTAAATCACCTTTCAATATTCTGGTGGATTTGGTTGTGATCCTTTTTCTATTTGCATTACATCCGCCCCATGTTGTGGTTAAACTAAGTGATATTATTTATGAAAGGCAACCGCACACCCTCTCCTGCAGCAGTGCAGGACTCCCTGTCATCAAATTAACAACAGCATGAGACAGTGGACTAAAAAATGCTCGCTGCCAGGGACTATCATAGTCACTGGCTGCAAATGCACCCTGCTCTGTCATGCAGATAATCATCCCTCTGCTGCAGGGAATCACGGGTTTGTGTGGTGGTGGGTGTCAGGGGGCCAACGGGTGATTGGACTCCCCTCCATGTTCTTCGCCTAAACCAGACCTGTCAGAGGCCCAATGTGATCCCTTGTGCCCCAGTGTGACAAGACTGACCCGGAGCTTGTGATCCCGCCCTGCCTTGCATTGGTGGCCCTCTTGGCCTACTGGACAGCAAAGCCACAATGGCAGATTTTGAGGCTAGCAAGGGCCATGCAGTGAGACAGGTCATTACTGCTGCGCCCTTCAAAGAAAGCCCCTCGCAGGTCTGCAGCCTTTTCTAAACTTGATCACCCTTTGCACAGAGGGCTTTGCATACCTGCTGAGATTTCTTACTGATACTTTACATGCCTACAGGGGGCCGAAAAAGCCCAGGTAGGTCCAGACTTCTGCTCCCCAGAAACCTAGCCCCCCTACTTTTAATAAATGTGTTTTCACAGCATCAGACACACTAATTACTGTGTTTAAGAACAATCTGTTATACAGTAGGAGGTCCACTGTACTGCCACTTAGAAATAAGAAAAAACGTCTGACAGCACTTCTGCTATCCTTGGCTTACACTGCTTTACATTCCCTATTTGTAACTTATAACAGATTCCAAAGAGCATGATAGCAAATGTAGAATATTTTTTTCAACTCCCTGGACACCACCCACCCCCTCCTCCCCCCTCTGCATTTTAAGATGCATGAAGTCGGCAGGGTTTGTCAGTAATGGTTGATAACTAATTCATTGGTCCTCTCTTTTTTTTCAGAACCCAGTGGTTTTCATCTTATTTCTCACTTTAGAAGTTTCACTTTTAATCCTTTGCTTCGTCCGTCTGTCTGGAATGCGGAGTCCCATGCTGGCTGTTTAAAATATAGTGCCAACAATAAAACTGTCTTTATGAACTCATTGCATCTCATAACTTATTGTTCCCATGTGGTCGAATGCAAATGCTGAACAGCTGTAAAAAAAAAAGTTTGAGAATCCAGTGTTTGTGTGTTTGGATTAGTGTCTTAATTAGTATGTAATCTTCAATAATTCCAACATGAGTAAGGCGAGTCACTTCCACATTTCTAAGCAGAGCAACATGGTGCATAATTTTTCATATCAGAGAACAATCTCAGCCATATCTGGAGGCTAGCTGACTGGAGAGCCACCCCGGGCCAGTGTTTTTGAGACTGCAGGCCATATCTATCATAATCAAAGGCTTTTTTATGCAAATGTGTGCTGACTGACTCTTTTAGAAGTAGAAAAGCTTTTGTATTTCCTATTGAATATCACTCTCATTAGGAAATGGAAATTCTGCTTCTAAATGAGCTGCAATAGCAAGTTAAGACTTGCCCTGCTATATGTACATCACTGCTGTGAAACATTTTGCAAATTTCAAGCTACATGATGATGCTTGTTATGAAAGAAGGGATTTGTTTTTGGTCATTAAATGGTGCACACAGTCACTTCTTTTTCCGTGTGTCTGTGTAGAAATTAGTGGATCTTGGCACGTTATGTCACATGTCGGAAGTATTTTGCTTTCCCCAGTTTTTACCATGAACATTGTAAAGCATCAAAAGTTGGAAAATATCAGTAATCGTGGGAGCAACAGGACAAATCTGTGCATGCCTGCAACAGCATAATATCAGCAGAAACAATGTTCCTGGCCATGACACTTGAATGTCTATGGTAAAGCATCTGCTAACCGTCTTAAAGCAGACATACAATGCTGAATTGAAAGCACCGATTCTTCAAGGTCAGTTTTTTGTGCAGTTGCAGCAACCGTCTGTCAACAGTGTAACACTAGTTGTGGAGTGGCTCTGCAGTGGCTGTCACAGCTGCCGCAAACATTACCATTGTACAAAAAAAAGGCAAGAAAAGAAAGATGAGAAGTAAAAGAATAATGAACATACAAATCTGCTCTTTGGTGTGAAATGCATTATGCAATAAACTGTTGCCCTCTATTGGGCAACGGTGCTATCTGCATTGGCTCTGTTACACAGACATTGGCTCTGTTATGCTGAGGGGAGCTTAACAGAGGAGTGAGAATGACATCGTCTCTCCATTGTTACAAGATGGAAACGGAAAAATAAGTCAATGCACATAATATCCAAAGGGTCATTTTTTTTCACTTTGACTTTGATGTGAAAGCACAAGCTGTTTCTTTATATTTGTATATTCTCTGTGTATTTTCAGTCTAGGTCAACAGTGTTTCCAGGACTCCACACCTTCAGTGTTTTTTTAATGTAGTTTAGGTGGATAATTGGATAACACAGGTTTATCCTCAGCAAGCACTTTGTATGAGCAATCCAATTTCACATCCTCCTGAAGGGAAACCATTATTCTTAACCAGGGCTTGAGACTCCAGTCACCCTTGCGCTGAAATGCAGGACAAGGTTCTCCCCAAATCCTATCAGCCTCTAACCTTGTTACCAGCCAATCTGTATTATTGTACTATAATTCTATATTCTGCCCTGTCCTCAACATGGCACCAGCATTTGAAAAGATAAAGCTTTCGCTGCCTCTTTGTTGACAACAATGCCTTGGTGGACTGTTTGTTTTCTATCTGTGAACACTGGCACGTTCCACCGCACTGTTCAAACCAACATCTCTGCTGAATATTTAACTATTTCATGTTCGGTTTCAAACACTCTTGTGTGTATTCCACTCTTATTTTCATATATCAGTGGATTTGAAGATGTTTAAAATGTGATGCTCCTTGTTGATTTGGGGCATTAAAATTCCTGCTTAATCTCTCAACAGTCTCACAGAGGGCCTCGGGGGACACTATTGATTAATGAATTGGTATTAATCAAATCTGAACTCCCCAATGTCCACTGAAGTACAAAGGGAGGATGACTTGTAAAGATGTTTGGCAAACTATACAGCCTCAGATCAAGTTAAAATATGTAAAATAATACATCTCCCATAAAAAAGAAATGGAATGAAATCTAAATGAAAATACTGTGCAGCCTCCATGAGTCTCAGATGTGCTACTCATGTTTCTAATTTGCAGAAACAGTCGCCTGCAGCTATCAGCTCCATTTTGGGGAAAATGGGGTTCTCCTTGATTGAAGGGTTGATTTCAGGTTGACAAGGAAGTAGGCAAAATAGGCCAATGTTTTTTATCCTGCACCTTGAGACACTACACATGTTACACAGTACAAGTTTAACTAAACATCAATGAAGGCTTTTTAAATGATAGTTGGTTTCATTTGTATTTATCAGGGGACAGTGTGCAATCACATGGATCATTTATAGAAAGAAAAATGAAAAGGTGGTTGCACCAGATTTAGCAAGTCTCTAGTTTCCATCTGTAGTCCCACATAAAAGTGAAGCAAGACAATACATCTCCACTCCACAAAGGACAATAAAGAAACACACCTGACAACACAGTTAATTAAACAATGGTGGTAAAAAAAAAAAAAAACATGGTTACAATTATACAAAAAAAGAAAGAATGATTTCGTTTTAAATAAAGGAAGTGATCAAATTCCCTCTTTTCTCTTTGCATATGAAGGTGCTTTGGAATTGAGGATCATTTTCTTGTCTTTTATTGTGGGTTATTTTCACTCGCAGGGCAAACCAATATGCCTTCAGAACTTCTAATAATTCGTCATTTTTCAGGTTGTAACAAAGGATGTGGAGTGTAACCTTCTACCACTTATTATATACAATTATTCTATTTCCTTGATTATTCAAAGCATACACTGTGTTTCATATGTAATCTGCTCATCAGGCAGAGGTATACAGTAAAAAAAAAAGCATGTATAGAGTTACTGTATAATGTGTGTGGCCAGTATAGTGTGGGGATGTGGAATAGAAATGCATAACAGGGCCTTAATTGGGGATTTTCATAGATTCAGTGAAAACATATCTTTATAAAGCCACATTATTTGCTGCCTACTGCTTTCAATATCCACATTCATATCCAGTGAAAGGTTTTTGATTATTACATATCAACAGTGTTCTAGATCGAGAAAATGAAATACCACCGAGTTAAAAAAGGGAGGCAATCAGACAGATTTGTTTAACCCACGTTGTTCAAGGTCAGAGTAAAAATGACTTTTTTAATCGGTCATATTTGGAAAGGTACTTGTTCCCCCTTTTTTTTCAAAAGGGGGAATGAACGTTTGATAAACACCCCCAATGTCTTCGTATCAATTTAGACCAGGTCCCAATTTCACTCGTTCACTAGTGTAGACCCAGTGCCCTGCTGGCAGAGGAACATACAGTATATGTGTCATGAAGAGTAGAAAAATAGCCTTTGTCTGGTCTGAGGTTGTCCAAATTGGATCTGCACATTTGAACTAAATTCATGAAAAACACACCTACTGGATACTTTATACAAAGTTCTTTTGTTAAGAACATAAGTGTGTGTAGGCTTATTCTGTTGTCAACTTTTCTTAGATTGAAGTCGGGTTGGCTCCAGGGGAAAGGGTTGGGAATCACTGTTGTTGGTCCTACTTCAAATTATTTGACCAACTACAAGTACTCAATGACAAATATCTGCAACATATAATTTAAAACTATGTATGTGCTGGAAGTGTTCATGTACATACACTGTGCATTGGTTTTGCAAGATGTTGGTAATGAGAACTGAGTCAGTGACCTAGGAAGCATCCTATCCTAACTATGTCCTGAATCTTCCCTTTTGCTTACCTTCTTGAACTCTTATGACAATCTCAGCGGGTGTATCAGGGAAGGTAAATTGTATATGGAACTGTGCAAACAAGCAGTTGTTTTTAGTGTCGGTTCACAAGGTCCCTGAGGCACTATCTCTTTCCATGTCTCTGGGACTGCAAGGATCACAGCTCAGACACGCCATGCAATATATTGAAAAACACACAATATATATCCAAGAAACAATGAAATACACAACTTCAGAGGAAGATGTAACAAGACCTGGCACAGTTCAAGAAAGACTGGAGACATCTGCGTCCCTCTGAGATTTAAGTGTGTGTTGTTGGGCCTTTCATTTTTAGACCCACAGCTCCCAGTGGGGGATGTAAGCGTGTAATACTGTGTTTGTGTGTACCTGCAACTAAATAACTCACTGTCAAGTACAACCACCATGGCTCTCACTTCTACCCGAATAATCCGCACACCTAATTTAACATTTTCTGAAAAGATTTTTTTTACCTCTCCAATTGGGCAAAGAAGCATTCCTTGGGGACTTATTACACTGTTGGCTTGTAAGCAACTGTTGAGGAAATGCAAGCATTTCACAGAACATAGAGCCATGATTTGTTTACAAGTTGCAGTTGTCATAAATGTGCTACATAAACGAACATTGCTTTATATATCAGATCATCATTTTGGTTTGTGCTCCTCAGTAGGAGAAACGATGTCAGTGATATTCAGCTGCTGCCTCTATTAAGGCGGTTAGACAAAATGACAAAGAACATTTGAACCATTTGAGGCACATACTGAAAGATCTGGATGTTTTCACCAGATATCCCAGTCCTATAATTATATGGAAATTTACCAAGATCACTGGGTATTCTTTTCTAAAGGCTTAGTAACAAAACAAAAAAAACAAGTTTGACAATTAGAGTTCTCAAAAAGCTGTTTTTGTTTGTCACTCTGAGAAACATGAGCCAGTAGAAGGTCAACTTTGCATCTGAAAGACTTTGCTTCCAAGCTCCTTTGTTTCTAGTTTGCCTCATTTCTGTTTATGTTGAATAAGTTCATGTTCAATGAAAGATGAAACTCTAAAATTCCACTTATGTGTCAAAACAAATGTCTTTTTCCCCCCCACCATCTCATTTCTGCTGACTGTTTAACCAACTCCATTCAGCACAAAGTCACTGCGGCAGTTTTCTTCCAAAGGTCACCGTTTGTCATGACAGTCACGGCTGTTTGTGGAAGCCAAACTTATCCTGCACCTTGTATTGAAACATGACACTCTTCTGCAAAAGGCTTTGCAGCTGCAACTACAATGTACATGACCAAGCTGGTGGGACACATGAGAAAATAGTGACAAAAACCATATGTGGGTCTAAAAATGAAAACTTAACAAACTTGAAAAGAAAGTTAATATAACTTCAGCCACGAAGATAAGAAATAACATAACTTCAAATTCAGCCAGAGACATTTATTTCACAATGAACCACGTTTTCCAGTTTTATTCTAGGGATTCACCGATGCACTGGTTTAATATCGTATCGGTCGATATCAGCCCTGTTGACAGACATCGGCACAACAGCAAATAATGTGGCATGAGCCAATGTCAGTAGCCAATGAGTTTATCATTGAGCAGAAAACTTGTCTCTGATCTGTTTTCACGGTCAAACAGGCAGAAAATGGCGGCCTTGTGGGAGTCCTACACCAGAAGAAATCAATTCAAACATCTGTGTTGCGGCCCTGATTTTCCACAATCTGTGCATCCCTACTTTGTACTAAAGAAAACAATGTTAAAGTGGATAAAACAGAACGGGCAGTGCTTTTTTTAAATATGCATTTCCCATTAACACCCACTTGTGACAACAAAAGCCTGACTACTGCTATCTGCATGCCCTCAAAAGCACTTGGCTAAAGTCCTTTGTTAGTGTTCATGCCCTCAATGTATAGTTTGTTTTCAGACCCTGTGCATCAGTTGTTTTCCAATACAAGTTATACTGTGATTCTGCATTAGAGTACACATAAGGTAATTTGTGTTCCATTGTGCAATGTGCATATTACGAGTAAATAAGTCATGCATGTATTTATCAACATATTCACTCTTTTTTTCTTACTGATTTTTCAATCACTACTGGTAAACTTTTGAGATTTGTTTTTTTTCACCCATGCCTGTATAAACAGATTTATTTTTTAAAGACTGAGACTCTTATACCTGACCTGTGGTGGATGTCAGTAGTAGTAAACAAAGGTTGGTAGCTTTCTCTTGTACCGTTCCATATCATGGCATCTTTAAGAAGTTAGAGTTGACCTCTAAGCCTTCCCTTTTCAAATGTAATAAGAGGTTATATTTTAGTATGTGAGCCTTTTATTTGCAGGCTATAACACAACAGTATCAGTGAGCATACTGCTGCATTGAGCTGCTAACAATGCCATATCTCATAGCTGAATGAGACATTTTCAGCCTTATAAATACTGCCTTTTAATGCCCCAGCTGAGACCGCTGCACCACCTCACCCCCCCAGGCGGTATTTCCACATGTGTTGCCAGATAAAATGATAAATTGATACATGCTGTTTATTAGGCCTGTGTTGACTCATTAATACTACAGGCCTGTATATTTGATCTTCCCTTTCATGTTCAGCTGTGTCTACCACCCACTTGTAAAAAGAGAAAACTTCCTCAATATACTACCATGCTGTCAAAAGTAGCATAGTACTTTTAAAATTTCTCATGGGTCAAGTCCATTATTGATTTCGCTGCCACTCTGCTCACAGCTCTAGTTCTCTGTGCAATGGGACCCGACAGACCATACATGCAGAGAGGCTTCTATACACCCAAAGTAAAGATGGAGACAAATACTGTATAACCTTATATTTCCGGCCAACGTTTTCATGCAAGCTATTAACATTTGTCCATTAACATTTTTACAAGATTCCTCATCGAATATTCATGAGCAGCATGACTGGCATGGTTCGTGAATTTTTGACACAGCTCAGGACTCTGGCAATGTGAGGCTTGGCATTGTGAGACTTGGAGCATGATGCCCTTACTACAATCTTTCTGTGAAGAGGAGTGCTCTGAGGAGACACCAAGTACGGAAAATCTGAAGATGGCGAATCATTCTGTATGCACACAAAAAATAACGAAGAAAAAAAAAACACTTGACAGTCATGAAAACATCTTAAAACCCTCATCTACATGCTAACAGTAGACACACAAATACACATACACAAAACATGTTATGTCACAAAGGCAAGCACAATATATTTCGCAATATTATAGCTGACAACTGCTGAACACAAAATGACACATGTATTTACATTTGGCACTGCTGAGTGCTGTTATTGTGGCATTTTTTTCGACTTACTTTTTTAGTCATTCATTATTTCTGACACTTGGCAGAGCAGAAAGATTGTGTCAAGCCATCTTCAGCTGAAAACACCTCACCCGGACATATTTAATGCACATTCTCCTCCAATTAATAACCAGCAAAGCTGCAGTCTTTTTCATATCTGATGAAAACTTGGGGTGGTTACCAATTAGTCTGCTGTTAATTATCTCCTTCTCCTTTGATCTCGACTATGACTGCTCTGTCAGACACTCTCATTTATTCATCTCCTTTGCTGGCTGAGATGGACTTTTTTTTTTTTGGAAGATTGCACAGATTGATGCACATTAAAAATGGCTTCAGAAGCAAGCTGGAGTCTTGTGAGAGTGCACACATGGCTGTTGCATTTTCTTTGTGTATCTAAAAACCTTGCCTCTTCGGCTCTCTGTTGTGTGAATACCACACTATCTCTGTATGATGTGAACTTTTTTTTTTATGTCTTTGCTTGAGAAAAACATTACGCTGTCTTTCTAAACTACCACCAAAATGCCCATAATCAATACTGCCCATTATTATGCTCTATCTCCAGCCAACCTTTCCTCTGATAATCTGCTCATGACATGAAATCTCTACCATAAACATCAAACGATCCTCCCTGTGTGCAGGGCTGGATCTGAATATTTAAGCAGGGCTCACACTGATGAACACCGCGGCACCTCCGTTTGTGTGGGGGAGATAATACTCTTAGTTCTTCCTCTGTACGTTGGACAGTAAGTTGAATTTCTTTGACACCCAGGATTAGCATTAGCGTCAACACAAGTGACAAACTCGACAACTGCCACCAGGCAATGGAAACTAGCATGAATGGGAAAGGGAAGGTGTAGGTTTGATCATACAGTATGGATTTACTAAAACATTAAGGCAGTTTTGAACTTGCCAGGAGTTTGCAGGCGCTTGTTTTGAAATTCTAAAGCATATCTCAGTCTTCGCATTGCTATCTTTGCTTTCACTTGCACCTTTATTCACACTAAAACAGATTTTTGCTTGCTGTGAGTTGGCAGCCAGCCTGGATTTCTCAATGGCATTGACCCAAACGAGAATGTAAATGAGCTAAGGCTCATACATTCAGAGCTCTTTGATTTAAGCAGAATCCTGTATATACAGTACAATTCTATCGTGTGCTGGTTTTCAATGAGCTGCTAATGTGCATTATTAAACATGTACCTCTTTTAAAACATATTCACCGGCACTACGGGTTGAATAAGTGAACTCTGATTTTCAACATGATGAAGAAGTGAGACAAAGCTGAGAGAAAGCTTGGGAGAGAAGGGGGCAGAGGAGAGATGACAATCTGTGTCCCTCAAGCTGCATCTTTGAATCCCTCCAGTTGAGAATCCCACTCAAGGGTAAAGGATAATCTCAAAACCGAGAGCTGCTTCTGTAGCATGGCCAAGGCCTCAGCTGTAAGAAGGAAACAGCCTTCTGATCACAGTACAACAGGTTAAAGAGATTACAAAGCTAAGTGAGAGCTGGGATGCAACTGCAAATTAAAGACCACTTCAGTCAATCCTAAATGGACCCGCATTGAAAAGAAAATATAATGTGCAGTGAACATAAACAAACCAAGAGAAAAATTGTTATTTTAGAAAGGCTGATTGGCAAAGAAACCCAGTGGTTTTAATTAAGCAGATAGTTTTATGAAAGAAAATTAATGAAAACATAATCATTGTTGCTGCCATGCTAATCTGCACTTTCTTTTTTTGTTCTGTGTTCATGGAGTGGAACAATTAAGGATTGATTGCTTTTAGAATGAGCCGTATCTTCGAGGTAAGCCTGCTGTCAAACCTGTTGCAGTGATTTAATTTCACTCAGTTAATCAATCAGTTACGCTCTTCACATTTTTTGGTGCAAGCGGAGACGCCATTTTCCACTTTAAGAAGGAACGCCATGGAAAGAAAAAAAAAATAACAAAACCTTTGCTATCAACTTTGCTCATGTTTTAAGGCTCTAAGAGCTGAATTTCATGCTAATGTGTGCTAATTATTTTATATCCCCCCCCCTGTAAAGGAGTGTTCATTTTGGCACTGTCTACTCGCAGAAGGATGTCATTGCTAATGTATGGTCTCGAATAAGCAGACTCACCGCATGTCCTCCCGGGACGGGGGCTAATTACGTGTTCAGAATCTGCAGCATGGCTCTCTGGGCTTTTATGCCTCTGTCACTTCACATCCACTCAATTGGATTGGATATATCCCGAGAACAACCTACAGCCTTGATTCCCTCTGAAAAAACAGGTCACTGGGAGTTCGCCGGGCGTGGAATGAGTCTAATTATTGGGGTACAGATGGGTGCAGAATACGTAATGGAGGAACATGCTCTGACCACCCTCCATCAACCATCCTTAGCCTGAGACCCAGGACAAGAGAGACACTAGCTTCCACTCAAGGCAGCAGCCATAGTCCTGTTAGAGCCCTGGATGGAGGCTAGACATCTTCTAAGAAGATTGGGGGTGTTAGAAACCAAGCATACTTGGGATTTGGGATTAGCCTTTCTGGATCAACTTGGATCAGCTGCATAATGTAATCTTATTGACACGTGGAATTATTATGACACACTAAACCAGAAATACAATAATCTGCATCAGAGGAAGAGCAGAAAGTAGCAGTTTCACTCAGGGAGATCGGCCATGGCTTATCTTGTTAAAGCAGTAGGTCTATCTCGCAAATGAGAAAAAAATGATGGTTTCTCCAAGTTCTTGGTTAAACTTGATCAATCCTGAGGTTTGGTGGTTATTTCATGTGCCTCAAAAAAGGTTCAAAGAAAATCTAAGATGTTGTTGTAATGCCAATTTTATTCTGGAATCAAAAGTGAGAACTGTTGGAAATTACAGATGGCATATTTAAAACCCGAACAAAAATCCAACTTTCTCTTTTCATGTGCACTATTTTATTCCTCTCTAATCTTGGAAAGTAAACTACAGTCCTGAAGGGTGGAAAACAAGCCCGTTGACAACCTCCAAGCCCAAGGGATGCAGTTGAACGCATGCTTGGTTTGTTGTATCCGCAATTGTAGACCCTCCCAATTCCCTTGTCTGCTTGTGTCTCTGTCTTCTGTCTGAGGGGCAGTGGATCAGAACCCCCTAAACATGCGGTACACAGTTAGCAGGTCATTCTTCTGGAGCCCCACACAGCTGTCAGCGGCCTGGCCTGCCAGATTTATCATAGTCTCCGAATTTTGTATTTCAGGCTTGTAAGGGGAAAAGTTGATGCTGACGTTCTGAGTGACAAGCTGCTTTACCGTACGGAAATTCCAACTGGACCGTTCCATATTCATGAACTGATTTAAATTCTGGCACTGTACATGGGTTTCTACAAGATATCGAGGAAGACAGTCAGTGTACCCTATTCAAATCTCATACAGCTGCCTTTGTGGAATATCGCAGGATGAACAACCAAGGGCAAGGTACAGTGAGCGGCAAGGATGTTAGTTTTTTTTAAGCGTCTAAGGTTAGTCCTGCACAAACAGCGAATCTGTTTCTGAAATTGTTTGGAACATGTGTGTCAAGAGTTTTTAAGCTTGTCTTTGATTTTTTTTTTAAACAAGATTTTAGAATCTGTCTTTGCTCATTGGTGTAAGATACCTGGTGCCGTTAAGAAATACTTTGATTCAAAAGACATTCAACAAACTGTATAGCCTAAATATAAGCTGTGAAAATGTTCATGATCTTCTTTTAAGGATGTCATCATCAAATAATAGATTAGACTTAGTTGCTGGGTTATCAGGTACACATAGTTAAAACTGATGTGGTCTAATACAACATTTTTTCAGTCAAGCCTGGCTTTCTAGTGTTTAGGTTTTAGTTTCAAGTTCAGCAACACAATCGGCAGCCTCCAAAATGACCATAAAGTTGAATGAGCACCACTCTGAAGCAGTTTAACAAAAACAGAACAATGTACCCTTCATGACGGTTGGATTTATAGCAGAACTGTTGTATAAGATTTCATTGTTTTTTCCCAAGTGTACTGGATAAACTGGCAAATGTCCACAGCCAAACTATGGAAGGAATATGTCACAGTTATGAAAAAACGAGGAATGGTACCCCATCACAAGTAAAACCAAAATTAGTTTAGTTTAAGAAAAGACACAAAAGTAAAACAAAAGCTTACTCATACAGAGTCCAAAATCCAACTCCAACAAAAGTCTGACCAAAATCTGCAAAAGGCAAAACACGGGAAAAAAACAAAATACAAAAACTTAACAACAACCAATCATGACAAAATATAGAAGTCAGAGTTTCCCATCCGAATCCACCAATATGTTTAAATGTCTGCCAGGGAATTGATTAATAATAGAGACATACTCTGTATTGAACTGCAGCACATTTTGAGTTCCACCAAAAACGACACTGTGTGTCACACTGAAGGCTCGGTCAGAGTCTAAAATTGTTTGTATACTTTTTAATCAGAGAGTTACTGATTTAGGTTGTGAAACTTTTCTGACTTAAAATGAGCTACATTTAGGAAAATCTGTATCACTTTGTGCAGTTGAGTTTTTTTTTTATATACATAAAGCTTAAATTATACAAATATCCTTCAAATTAAGGTGTTGTATTACAACAAAATATGGAATACCCACCTTTAAAAAAACACTATAGAATGGGAATTCTACCCCCAAAATGACCCCCCACCCATCACCTCATCCCCTAAAGTACTAATCACATGATCTTGGTATACAGCTTTGAATACACAACCACAAAGCAGCCCCCCTGTAGATTAGGTCAAATGCATAGATCACCTGAAGTTACACAACTAAATTTCATTTAGAAGTAAGTTGTAAATATTTTTTTTTAGCTGTGAATGTTTACCAAAACATCTGTCCAGCATGTTGTACCGAATGCCCCTGAAGCCTTGGGAGCAATAATCAGAGCGCAGACCTGTTGTTCGTATGTTTTATTGACTTGCTGCAGGGTCTTCTGCGAGGTCTCACACCCCTGAATCCACAAGACTAATCGCAGACTGGTCCCAGGCTTGTAAGGCAGAAGAACACAAAGCGACATAATACAACAAGTTCAGAGCATGACTCTCTCTGAAAGATATGCATGAGTCACTTCCTCAGGCCAAAGATGATGTGTGTGCTGCCACAAGTATTACATTACAGAAATCTGTGTGAGAGAGAAGGGTCGCATGGGTGCTGGGTAACATTGTGTTCCTTTGGATGCTAGGAGCTCTTTTCTTTTACAACACAGCTAATCACAACCCATAAAAGCAGGTAACGTTGGATTTTTAAAAAGAATCTTCAATATTTTCTTTCAGAACAAAGTCAAGCATTGTGTGTTTGCCCGACAAGATAAGGTGTGTTTTTTTTAAATCATATATTTCAGGGTCACTATGCACATGATCGGTGAGCAGATGGGATTAGTGTATTCGACCGGTGATAGTCTTACTCAACATGTATTGTCAAAGCAATAGGGAAGCCACACCAACTCTTAACAAGTTCACATATACCTCTAAACAGTTAAAAGAGTCACTATGAGCTGTGTTAGTTCTTGTTCTTTGAGCCTTATAAACTCAAGTTATATGCCACATATGTGTCACTCTATGTCACTCTACTCAACAACAGCAAAGGGAGAGGTTCACTTCATGTGCTATTTCTGTTGCTGCTGTCACTTTGATGTCATGATGTTCTTTATGCAGCTTTGCATTTAAATTAAGCACAAAACAATAGACATAAATGTACCGAATCCTGCTTTGTCTTCAGGTACTGCAGGTTTAGTTCAACAAGCTTAAGTTTGTCTGGACAAAAAATTCACTTGGTTTTGGAAAAAGAAATCCTTAAAAAATGCTGCTTAGCACTAGTGACCACAGAAAACACTCCTGATGCTGGTGTGTTTAAAACAAATGGATGTAGGCTTGTATTTTTTGTATTTATTCTCAGCAGTGTTTTCTATTGTATAACATGTTTATTGTTTTTTTTTTTTTTTTCGATTTTTGTTCCCTCTTTTATTTTTTATTTTGTTGTTGATGTAAAACCTAAACAATCAACATTTGATCTCAAAAAAAGGGGAATTCTGCTTTATTAAATGAATATTTGAGCATTCGCACTTGGGTTGGTAATGTGTATCTTCACTGAAACATAATCCATTTTTATTTTTCAGACACAAAGATTAAATAATTATAATTTAAACACTTTTTGTTGGACTGTACAAACTCAATTCCTATAAGATAACAATTTGTAATGCTTATGTTCAAATAAAAACTCACAGGTTGTAGAATTAATAATAATATTAAAAGACTCTGGCATTAATTTAGTCTGTGTTCTTGATATCTTGTACACTTTAATTTAAACATTATCTGAACTTATCTGACTTTGTCAGTTTAGATCACATTGTGTTCACTCACTACATTGAAGGTGGAGTATTACATGATACAGGTGTGACTGTTTCTCACTAGTTGATTCCCATGTGTAAGATTCCCTTTGCATTTTCCACGAGTTAGCCAAAGATAATCCTGTCATAATAAAACTGCCCAAAATTTTGTTCAAAAATGTTCCCCAAACTAATTGTTTTAGGGTCATCAGGGGATGGGTACTTAATTCCTCGAAGCTTTCCCAATTTACAGAGAGATTATTTAATTTCCTCTCATGAATAAAACACTCAGCGATGTGATTTAGGGCACATCTCGCAGACAGCGCGCGTCCATGTCTGAATGTTTTGTTTCTCCCCTGTTAGATGTTGTCTCCAGTCAGACAGATCATTGACACACCCGGGGACAAACAGGTTAGAGCGTGGAAGGACGACGTGACTAAATCACTCCCCCCTTAACATACGTGTGTGAGCTTGCATAACTTTGTTCCCACACACCATTTACAATCTGACAAGCAATAATGAATGCCAGTAGACTTATTGCCCCTGAAAGATAAACTTTAATCAGGCTCCTTTTGCCTTCCTGATGTTTGAGCATGCCGCGGCATATCCTGTGTTGTATGCTCCCCAGTGAAGGCAAATAGCAAATGGGAAGTTATTTAAGATTTTTCATTTAAATGTGAAGGCCTGTGCTAATATAATCACCTACAAAATTGCCAGGAGTGACCCTCCAATCAATCTCTGTTTGATTCATTTTAACCGCAGGCTGTTGTTCCATTAACTGAAGCACACACGCTGCACTTTCTAACTTGTGGGATGTCTGGAGATATTCATCGGAGAATGTCAAGATTCATTCGAGTCTCACAGGCAGTTTCCGATGTCTGATATAAAGAAGTTTTTTAATTAATTACCGTAGTTTAACTTAAATATAAAATATGAGAATTGTATTCAAAGATTACTTCGCATTCTGTTTATAAGCAGATCAAATAAATCCATGAACCCATGTATTGACACATCTCCTAAGGAATTACAAATCATAGCAGCTTCTTCTTCTGCTGTCTTTTTCGAACAAACATGTCATATGTGTGTTTTCACAGCCGAGCACATCACCACGTGCTAAATGCCTTTAAGATAAATTGCTTTAATCTACGGCAGCAAACAGTACACAGAGAAGATTGTCTGAGTGTTTAAAGTGCGATTGCTAATCTTTCCTTTCAGTCCGCAGGAGACGCTATGTGCATCTGCATCTTAACGATTCTTTTTTTTTTTTTTTAAATTGATTCCACAAATTCTTCTGAGAACTCAATTCATTTGTCTTTTTAATAATGCAAAATTTAATAATGAATCCAATTTGCCTTTCCTCAGTGGCCTCCTGGATTATCCGAGGATGCAGAATACCGTCCTGGCATCTAAATGTCTTCAATACAAGATTAACAATTGACAAAGGGTTGTGGGTTGCAGGGTGATTATTGGCTGCAGGCGGAGATTAAAGCAAAGCAGCAGCACAGCTGACAGTTTGGTTATCTCTTTTGGACTAAATGAAAATCATGGCCTGAATCCATCAAAGGAGATTAGGAAAATGTGAGCCCATTACTGATGTCCTCTCACAGGTTGATGTGTCTGTATACGTCTGTCTTTCTTTCTTTCTTTTTTTTCACTCTTCGATTAGAGGCCAAATCTGTTGATTCACCTCCGCCGCTCAGTGAAGTAGACGTCCCCCTTCCCCCCCCTTCCCTCCAGTGTCAGCAACCTCATTTGTGGATGCACTCGGGAGCTGTTGCTTTAATTTTCTCCAGCATGCAGATGTTGTAGCTAAAAAGAGAAATCTGGGTGTACCTGTGGAAATAATAAGGAAGCTAAGTGTCTGTGTAACACTACAGTCTCTAACTGATGTTATAATGAGAGTCAGACGCACACGAGTGTCATGTAACGTTTTTCACTTCAAACTCTGTGGGGGGTTTTCTCTTTTAAAGTTGTGAAAGAAGTGCCAACCCTCGCTAGCAAACAGAGTTATCAGGAGGGTAGACCCCCTCTAGTTATTAGCTTTAGAGAGGTCCGTCTGTAGCACTGCGATGTCTTTTGCCCACTGAGTGACAAAATCACAGCTGACGTTGGGACTGTCAAGGGCACATTTCCCTCAACTCAAGGGGAGGTCCTCAGGGAGATGCGAGCGAGTCTATGTGTCAGGGGAAAAAACGACAGTGTTTTATAAATTTCTTGGCCACACATCTTTCAGGAATAGTTAGCCCCCCCCCCCCCTCAAAAATCTCCATACCCCACTCTTACCGGGGGAGAGGAGTCTGTGTGATGTGTGTTATATGTTAAATCTATGGTCTGAGGGCAGAGGGAATCTAACAGCTAGCCTGTTGTCAGAACCAATTTTGTATATCACAGAGGGGGGCTTTGCATTATCATAACACCAGCTCAGCAGCCGAGGCTTTGAATTCATCATCATACAAAGGTGGGCAGGACGAAGCAAGTCCAAGGCCGCCATTCAGACATCTCATATTAATGAAACGAGAATGACATGGGAAAAGTTACAATTCTCATGATGTGAAGGGAGTGTCAGTCTTACTTCAAAACCTGCTATCCTTGACTTCTGACAGAATGTAGTTACATACATTTACATAACATAAAAGTGTACATAAATCATGAAGTGTTAATGCTAGGAAGAATCCAGTTGAAGATTTAGAAGAAGTGGATCCATCAACTTAAATTTGAATTGTTTACTTATTGTATATTTTGTTTCTGGAATAATATTATGTCAAAGACATGAACATTAAAACACTCTTGGCCCTAGAAGAAAACATGTCATTTGGGCAACTGTGGCTCAGTCGGTAGAATCAGTCTCTCAACTGAAAGGTCTGGGGTTCGATCCCCAGCTCCTGCAGCAACATGTCCCATGTCCTTGGCCAAGACACTTAACCCAGAATCGCTCACACTGCTTCGTCAACAGTGTGTGCACGTGGGATTAATTAATACTAACGGACATTTTACATATCAACCGCTGCCATCAGTGTGTGAATGGGTAAACGTGACCTGCAGTGTAAAAGCGCTTTGAGTAGTCAGAAGACAAGAAAAGAACATGTCTGTTTAACATTTACCTACGTTCCACTGTGAGATAGTTTCTTGACCAAACCATTTATTGAATAAACAAAAACAAAAAAATGGAGGAAGCTTGATCAATGCTGAAAATAATCAACAGCAGCAGCATGCAGCCCAGGTTTTGCTTAAAGTTCAAGCAGTGTTTTCTTAAGAACTTCATAATAATGACTTTGTGACGATCAGAGGACTATGTTTTGTAATCCTGTCAAAGAAGATCTTTATTCTCTGCCTGCATCACAACATCTATCAGCAACACTTAATGTGTGATCACATAATAACACAGCTTTTTGAAAAATAACAGTTATATATTCAAGCATTAGAAATCATTGTGTCTCCTTTTTTTGTAGTCTTTATCAAGGAGACCTCTATAGATTTTAGATCAGATTTTAGTCATCTCTTATTTGTAATTTCCATAAATTAAACTTTGTAACCACAATAAAGTATTCCTGTATCTGAGTGTAACTAGAAAATGCTAATTTAGTACTACTTAAAAATACAATTAGGAATTCAAAACTAAGCAGAAAACAGATCAAGCTGTGTTAAACGGTCACGCTTTCTTGCTCTGCTCGTTTTCTGTTCAAAACAAAGGGTTTTCACTTCTTCAGATTACCAGATTTATAGCATTAGAACCCACATGAGAGCAGACAAAACATGCACCTGCGAAGCGGTTTTGACAGTGATGAGTCAGACGTAGTTTCAGGTAGCATATGGGCTTATAGAAGCACTTAACGGCTTCTAAGTAGCATGCTGAGATTCTCCATCAGGCTTTGCAGGAAGTTACATCTTCTAACCTGCGATGGTGACACTTCCAGCCCACCTCTCATCAGACTAATTAACAACAGCCAGAATTGGTTTGTTTAATTATTCTGTTCCTCAGAGCTTGCATTTTGGAAACATGTGTCTCTAATGATAAAAAACAGTGCCAAATGCCAGTTGTTGGTTAAGTACCTTCTTTTAGGCCAGGCCTGTCATCAGTAACATGGAGAAGCCACTGGTGTAAGACAAGGCGAGCTGGGAATCCCGTACTGGTGGGATAAACAAAGAGTGGTTCAGACACTCTGCAGCAACCTAAGATATCAGTTCGCTTCCTGTTTGTTGGAGAGCTGCAGCCCACATTGTGCTTAACACAACCAGTTTTCAGGATGTGCAAGGTTTTTTGAAACAGATTTCATAACATGATGTATTCGTAACTTACTCAGCAGTTTGCCTCAAAATAACAACCGAGCAAATCAAGAAAGGCATGAAGACCTCTCAGGGGATAAAGAATACATGCAAGATTATAACAAGGACTGTAAGTATTATAACAGCACCACACTCTTACCAGGGGCTATAGGGGGGAAAGAGTTAACAATACCTAATAGGAGTAGATTAGAATCATGGAATTTTTGTAAAATTAGGTAATCTTTTATGGAAATTGTCAAAAATTTAGTTGTTATTATATTATATTTAGTTTTATACAAATTTGTAATTGACCTTTTTCCCCTATACATTTTCACCAGAATCTTTCGGTAAGGATTGTGAAAGTTTCAGAAACTTTCGTAGCAGACTTTACTTTATGGACTTCATATGGAAAAATTCAGGAATTTCACTGAAATTTCTGGAGATTAAATTGGAGATATGGGGAATTTTTCATTGAACTTTCTCTACTTTTGCTTGTCAGAATTGTTTTTGTAAACCTTTGTTTGAAATTATTGAAAACTTCTGAAGGGAATTTTTGGGACATTTCAAATTCAATATTCTGAAATTTGGTTGGGATATTTTCGGGAATTACATTGTTTTGTTCTTTTAACGTAAGTTTCGATTTTCTTTCATCATGATGTTTTATGTCATCTGATGCTAGCTTTGCTAAGTAGCTCTATAGCTGCAGGTACAAAAGACTCTCTATGGAGTTTTGGTGTCCCCTTAGGAGACCGACAGCCAGAGTGAAGAAGCTGAAAGTTTCCATTTAAAGGATGAGAGCAGTCATGGAGAATAGAGCTCGCCTTACGCTGCAGCTACAAAGAATAAAGATCTTACAGAAGATCTGAGAATCTTAATGAAAAACTTTTGGAGGTCGTCACTTAAAATTTTATGGAATTTTCTTTGAAATGTTGGGGTATTTTTCTGACACTTTAAATGGAAATATTGTAACTGATGACTAGTGTGTATTTTCAGATCTTAGAGCGAAACAGACTGTATTTAAAAAATGCTCTTCATATTTGAAGATATGTCTAAATATATTTTATGCACTTTGTGGATTCTAATAAAGGAAAAAAATGGCCTGAAAACAAAATCACTGAACTGTATATTACAACTGAACATATCGTTGCACGTTTAGATACATGAAATCCAGTATAATAGAATTTGAGGAAAAATGGATTTAGACACACATTTTATGATAATGCAGCAAATGGAAATGTGCTGAGGTATGTAGAGAGGCACCTTTGCAATTCCCTGAGTCTGTGGGGGTCTGAAATAATGGGTCCTTGGCGCTGCCTGCACTCTGTCTCTGCACTCCAGCAGATAGACACATAAATGCCATTGGACAGCTCATACTTATTATGCTCAGATGGTTTTGGAAATGAGACCCTGGCTGTTTTCTCAATTTGGAGCCTTAAGGCAGTGATTTAAAGAGATAAAGGGGCTAAATTCAGGCACAAGAGCTCCGTCCAATCTATCATTGACATGACCTTGACTCACAAAGCAAACTGAGACATGAATCTAAAGGGGCATTTCCAAAGCTGACTGTGCTGATGATACATAGAGAGGCTGCTAGCTCCTACATATCTTACAAGGCATGCCTTCTGATAACCAGTGAATCTGCACTGCTAATGAGGTGGCTCGAGCATACGTGTCAATGTTACACTGTAACTAGATATAAAGAGGGAGAGATAGCCATGCACTCACACTGTCCCTGATTGAAAAAAGTCCTGAGTATAAAGCAAACTAGCTATAGGCAAAAGCAAGCAAAAAGATAAAAAAAAAAAAAAAAGTCCTTTGAACTGCTGTGATAGATATAATTAAGATCAGCCCTTTCCTAGGGTTAATATCTAATATAGCTCATCCCTGATTTGTCCACTTTTTTTTCTTTTTTAAAGCTTGCATGAACACATACACACTGAGTATTTGAGGAGTTTAACCTCCACAAGAAAGAACCTCGGACGTAGAAGCACGCTGAATATTATGCATCATTAATTTGACTTAATGATTCAGATGATAGTAACACGCTCTGCTGGTGTGAAAGAACTGCAGGATTTTTGGAATAGAGGCGGACCCAAGATCACACTGTAAAAATGTTGTAACAGGCAGTCCTATTTAAAGAATTGAGTGCAAACAAAATGTCTATTTCAGATTTGTGCTATTGCTGCTTTTGCTGGGTTTTAATATGTGGGCTTTAACTCATGAGATTCAAATGCTTAGAAAGTGTAATGTAGCTTATATGTCCTCAAATCAACATCTTACAAAACTAAGGGGAAAATCAGGGGATAATGGGGTTTATGTTTAAAGAAATGACACTCTTGTTCTGATTTATAAACAAGCAACTTTGGTGATTACGATCCAACATATTGCAGATGAAAACCAGCAAGGAATTTATAAAGGTAGTAACATTCGGTTTTATTCTAACTGTGTAGTGTGATTGTTGTCATTTATTTCATTTTTAGATTGTCCTTTCAAAAGCCTCTGATATGTATTGAAATCTTTATACAGTCGATCAACTCCTGTGTGTTCCAGTTGTCCTTTCCATGACATCAGCGACAGCCATCTTCTAACACATGATCTGATTAGACAGTCTGTGCCAAATTAAAGGGCAACAACCTTGGGCAGACTGTCACACAGGCATGTTGCCAAAAGCAGGTCAAAAGGCAATACAGAGAACGTATTTTTTTCTTTACAGATCCGCTCAATTCAAAGTTGAGTACATTTAAGGTTATGTAAAAAATCTGATTATTTTTGTATTTTTTGCTTCATTTTTTAATATTGAACAGAGGTTTGGGCCAATTTGACGTAATACTAAATGCAATAATGAGAAAAAGTGAAAAAGTTGCATGATCAGAAAATGCAACAGGGGCATGTTGAAGTGCACGATAGGACACGTTAGAATAAATAAGTAATTAAAGCTCCTGGTAAGTCTTTTTCATTATGAATCTAGTAAGATGCCTCAAGAATCAAATCAATTTTTTGTTGGGTAATGATGATTTTAGGATGGTTTTGATGCCGATTGGAACTCTCAAGAACAGCTGTTGATGTCGTGCTTTGCCTCTTTGCACTTCCTCTCTGACGTCACTTTGGATAAAAGCTTCTGCTAAATTATTTGTAGAATTGTAGCTCAAACTTAACCGCTGAATTTGGATCATGAGTAATCACAATCTTGTGCTTTTATTTTAATTTTATGCCTTAACCTAGTTTTACGTCTCGTTTGGATACAAAACTGCTTTTATTTTGAAATAAAAGAAGGAACATCCAGTATCCAGATCGAAGGTTACAACATTGTACTAACCACACAAAAAGGAACTCATTACGGATGGAAAAGCATGAAAAGAGCTAAAGGGAACAGTACAAAAGTGAAATGTTTGATGTCACAAAGTGGAAATTACTTTTGACTCATCTACTGAGCTGTCTGGGATTTATTTTTTTTAAGTGAATTGAGCCGTTCAAAGGCCGTCCTTTACATCATTGTGATACAGGGAGATGCTGTGGTGGCTTGACTACAGTGATAAAACCCAAAAGATGAATCCAGAGGGACGATAGAATGGCAAATAACATAGATGGAATCATTTGTGTAATAAAATGTAAAAATATGAACAATATATAATCGCACATGTGCTTACATTACATTCAATTATATTATGTTTTTACAAATGTTAGCTACTACACTGTTCATGTCTAATTTTTTAACTTATTTTCTTCTGTTTATATGATTTATCCTGAAACATATTGATTACATGAGCTCTGCTGGAGGTAGCCTTAGATCGAGAAAGAAACAATAACTGACAATTGCAATGTCATGTTGTGTACATATGTTAACTTTGAATCAAAGAACTTCAACTTCATCATACTGCTCCTCTGTGAGGATACTTTAAGTGACTCGAGTAGTTCCCGATCCTTATTCTTAACTCCTAATATACAAGTGTGTTTCCATTCTGTCTTCATCAACCTCTGGCTCAGGACAGACGGGTGGCCCTGACATTTGCCTTCTCCATCAAAAATTAACATGACAGTGAAAAATGGTGACACTAATGGAAGCAGTCAGAGGATATTTAAACTGTGACGGCACATCATCCAGGCAGAAGACAGCACGAAAAGAACACAGGCAGAAGAATTGAAACGTTGTACGCAAAGATTGGAGAGGATGATGGAAAGAGAACTACATAGGAGACATCGATTTTTGGCTGCTACAACAGATATGTACTCCTGTGTGAACATGACTCCCAACATGAATCCTGTCCACTTTATTACAAGAAATTGGTCCCTGAAGTGGCAATGTTTGGAAACTTCCTGCATGCAGGATATCCAACACAGCGGCTCAATCGGCTTACAGCCTGCACTCATTGTAGCCTAACTGGGACATGGGTGAAGGAGAACTGGTCTGCTACAGAACAGATAACGATACCAATAGTGTGGCAGCGGAGAGGGAACGGGGATGGCCTTGGCTCAGCTGTTTTGGCCGTAATTTTCACCTCTCCATTACAAGTGGTCCTGCCTGTGAATCGAGAGCAGCCCATGTCACGGGGAAATGTAAAAGTTTAGTGGACATGCTCTTGTGCAGCTGGTGCAAGTGAGAGAGAGAGAGAGAGAGAGAGAGAGAGAGAGAGAGAGAGAGAGAGAGAGAGAGAGAAAACTCACAGTGTCAGTTGGATATGAACCCCCTGCAGCTGTTATTGTGATGTAGTTTTTTTCTTTTTAATTTTTTCGCAAAACCTGAAGAGCAGAATGCTGCTGTATACATTTAATATGTAACTTAAATAAGATTTTATTCAGTCACAATGTGCTGTAGAACGATATTCTGCTATTTTAAGTCTACATTTTTATCAATTTTTGAACATTTTCAGCATAATATCACTCTGTTTTAAAATGTCAAAGGTAAAAGTGATTTAAAAACTACAAAAAAACAATGACTGAGTTCAAAGTAAGTTTGGAGAGGATTTATAGCACACTTGCTTGGACATGGAACATGAATGCTGACCGGTGAAGCAGAATAACCCAGCAACCATTACGTCATACTTTATTTAAAATGCTTTTTTTTTAATTTATTTTTTTTAAAGCATGCCTGAACTAAAGCCCACATTTCAAACACCGAAAAGCAATTATCATCACCTGGAATCCTTTTAAAATTTAAGATTTATTCTCAATATGTGGGAGCTCTTACTGAAATGACTTTGCCCTATTTTACATGGAGGGGGAATAAGGTCTCAGTATTTTCATTCGTGTGACAGAAAGCAGAAGTCAAGTTTTGCAAATCTTAAAATCTTCAATTTCGTTTTTTTTTTTCTTTAACTTTACACTTCAGAGAGTGTAGCCTTGAGTATTTTTTTTTCCTTGTGTCCAATCTGTCAATTTTAAGTTAGTGTGATTTTAAAGAACACGTGCTGCAAAATACATGCATGAAGGTCAAAAAAAAGAAGAGAAGATAACGGCACCATGTCAGGCTTTATGTTGTTGTTGTTGTTGTTGTTGCTCCTCTGTATGTCCTCCTCCTTCTTCCTGCATCTCCCTCCATCACATTTTTCAAACCCAGCACAGTTTCGGCAGATGGCTGTTCAACATGAGTCTGGTTCTGCTCGAGGTTTCTGATTCTTCAAAAAAGGAAAATTTCTTTTGCCACTGTAACTTTGCTTGGTGTTTCTCAGTGCTCATGATGGATTAAAGTTGGGAGATAATATAACAAACAATAAGGTCTTTTACCTGATTTTGTAAAGTGTCTTGAACATTTATGAACTGTACTTCTGTACAAATAAAGATTGATTGATTGTTTGATTGTTACACAAACAGAAACACAACTGAGAGCAAAATCAGTTCTTAAGTTCATGTAAAGTGTCACTGGATCCAAATGAGACCTTCAATATATTCCAAGGAAACCTTTTAAATAGTCCATGTTCTGTACTCCAACACACTAAGTTACAATTTTCTAAAATAAAATGTGCTGACAGGTTGAGTGGTCATACCTGGTAGACCCCTTTTGACCTCCAACAGAGACTGTCAATCAAGTGAAACTGTGCGAATTGGAACAGACTGGAAGCTCATGCAAGACTTTTAAAAAAGAAACATACCGGTATGTGAGAGTAAGTAAAAAAAAATAAAATAAATAAATACCCTACAATTTTGTATAAGTAATAAAATGTCAACAGACCGTGCAAATTGAAAAAAAATATTTTCTGTGACTCATTCTGGAGTGTGCATGATTTTTTGAACATGTTGTTTTGTTCCCTCAATAGTGGGAAGAGCAGCTCAGGTTTGATCATAAAAATGAGAATTGTTCCCACAGATTGGTCTCTTTAAAAATAACTTTCATTAAATGCACCTTTAACCTTATGTTTGACATGAAGCTATCAGGTATACCAGATAAAACTGTAAGCAACTGTATGCCTCTTTGGGTTGGATTACTTGTTCAAAGAAGATGCATTGAGTGCAGACGTGTCACTTCTGCGTGGCCAGACAGTTAACTGACCTCGCAGGCAACAAGCTTTTATTAAACTGTTGCTAATTCCCCCTGAAATGAACTGGAGATCAGGCAGAATGATGTGAGCCGATGGGCTTGACACACACGATGTACCGAGGGGTCAGGAACTGCAAGCTGCACTCCGCCATCACACTTTAAATCACCACGGTAATGTTCTGAGACTGAAGCTAATGTGAATGATGTGTAAGTCAGTTAATTTTTAATGCCAGTTTGAGCTCAATTCTGAAGTTATCATCATCATCATCAAGCACTGGCATTTGCTCCATTAGGCTCTTTGCATTTAGGGTCATTTGAGATTTGCTGACATTTCTAATGATCTTTCACAAAAGGCTACTATTTGTATTTCAGACTTTTCCTGAGTTCCTCTGGCATGGTTAGATTTAGACGATGTAATTGTGACGTATAGGAACATATTTGATGAAATAAATGTTGCTTTGTGATTTGTTTTTTTATTAGAAAATAAATTCTACGTACACATTCACCACCTTGTTTGGTGGAAAAATATGAGAATTTGCGATTTACACGACATTGCTGTCAAACCTTTACGACGCTCATTAAAATAACAAGCAGCTCACATGTCAGTGTGTAACAGTAAACAAGCTGTAGCCTCACAGCCCACAGAAGAGACATGAATGATAATGTAGCATGTTCTTTTGACTACATGAGACACACTTTATAATGGAGTTAAAATCTGAGCGATTAATTAGCGATGAAAAAATATATATAAATTGACATCTGATGTAATAAAAAGGGAATTTAAATGTGAATATGTAATTTCTAAATAAAAAGCAGCCTATACTGTGTTTCATCCAGAATATTTCTTTTGATAAAGAATCATCCTTCTGTCTCACTGTTTCTCTCTCTCCCTCCATCAAACTCTCTCTTTTATGTCAAATCCCTGTTTGAAGGCTGCAAACCGAATGCTGCAAGCCTTTGTTGCTGTTTCTGTGTCGAGCATTAGATATGTGTGACTGAAACCATAGCTTATCCTCGCCTACTGGTGCATTCAAAGCACAGGCATGGTGTCTCTGTGTGTGTGTTTGCATGATGAAAACTGTGGGAGATAAGGAAGTGACAGTGCAGAGCTAATGCCAAGAGGGGTGGTGCATGTGGTAAGTCAAAACTGATGATGACCCCCCACAAACATTACAGAATTACATTGATAAATTACAGACGATTTCATCAACGATCTAACAAAGGGCTATCAGGAATTTGATGATGTCCTTTACAGAATAGAGCAAAGTGCATTTCTTTCTCTTACTTTTGCCTATCAAGACTGGACAAGCGTTCTTTCTTACTAACACTTTATTCTATTTTAAAATACCTCCTACTGGGGCACCTGTAGCCTAGTGGTTATGTTGTGCACCCCGTGTACAGAGGCTGAATTCCTCACGGCAGCCACTGTGGGTTAGAACCAGACCTCGGCCCTTTGCTGCATGTCATCATCCACTCTCTCCTCCCAATATTTCCTGTCTCTCTTAAGCTGTCCTGTCCAATAAAGACAAAAATAGCCCAAAAATTATCTTTTAAAAAAAGACCTCCTCGTGAGACATTTTTTGGACTGTTTTCATACAAACTATATCCTGTCAAACCAAGTCAGCGAAGGACATACCATGAGTTTTATGTATTGTTCTATAAACAAGCACAGATATTTTAGAAGTAATTTCTCTATTTTCCCCTACTGAAGTGTAATTTGCACATTCCACAATTCAATTATTTTCAAAATGAATATGCAAAGTATTAGCAGCACATTCAGTTTCTAGTCACTATCTGTTGTGCTATTAATTTACAGCCTAAGTGATTTGTGATGCACAAAGAGAAAGAAAGAAACATTTCCAATCATCCCTGAGGTGATGCTGCATGGTACTAGTGTAGTGAGGAATTAGGCAAAACTCCAAGTCAGCTCTCCAGGGCAGTACTAATCATGTTTCTTTATTACTCCCCCAAAAGCAGGGGTGTAATATAAGTTACAATACAACACGATGCCTCGCTGCATGCATCCACTTAACATTCAGAAATAATAATACAATTTCAAGAATTACCCCGGACTTATTTCCCATGTTGTTAACATTTCCTTTAATACCAGCAGCACCGTGTTGCACAAGTATTTTTCCTGAAAATACAAAATTCACAAACACATAAGACACTGTGCCATAAATGTTTAAGACAGTATGATAAAGCCCGAGCTGATCTACGCTCAGTGGCTTTATTTCAATTAATGAATAATTCAGCCAGATGAATTTGCACAATGTTGCATCAGAAATAAAGTAATAAAAAGGAAAAATTCCTTGAAGTAGAAATAACCCCGCATAAATGTTTCAGTGCATTCCAGGGTCTGGTTTTCCTCATCCAGGCACGGCCACCACTGACATAAAGGGGAGGGGGGGTGTTTGGGTCTTAGTCTAATACCAAGATCTGAAATATTTGAATTATGGAAGAAACAGAGTCTTCCTTTCAAGTCGTCAAAGTGAGTTTCTGACAAGAGTGAGACGGGGAGAGGCAGACAATGAGAGACAGAGCAAGAACTTTGGTCAGTATCCGTCTCTGACAGGAGTGACATTTCTATTCGTGTTTGCTTGACAGAAACCTATTGTTGGCAGCTTTTCACACTGCTTAATTCACATCATTCCTATCAGAGAACATAAGCTTGATGTTATATCAGTCAAAACAGTCAGATACTGAGCTGCAGTAAAATGCTCACTGAGAAATACGATGCCATGCTTTGACACGGACGGACAAAATGTCATGTATGAGTTTTTTCCCAATGATTGTAAGTGAGCAATTAATTATTTTAAACTGTCGTATTAAACTAGACATATGTCATTATACAACCATTCATCAGTCCCTCCAGGAATTCACTGGAATTCACTTTTCCTGTGATTGTTTCAGCCTAACTGTCTGGTTTTGTGGCAGTTTATTTTTCTATTTGTTTTTATATAAAAGTCTCACACATTCCTTATTCATTTAGAGTGACTGGGTAAAGTGCTCTAATAAAGCAATCCTGTGGCTGAGCAAACTGATTGTCTTCTGGGATCACTCTGGGTCGATTTTCAGTTTCAAGATGCCAAAAAAAATGTGTAAAAAAAGGAAAGGAGCTACAGTAAATTCCCATTGAATCCTCATTCCCCACTGTGCTGGGACAATACAACACTACGCATTTCAGAGGAAGAGAAACTCCACAGTATTGATTAAATGTATGCTGTTTTACTGGTAAGTGTCACACTATGGATAAGAGAAAGGTGGAGTTATAGAAGTGAATAGAAAAATACTTATTTATTGGTTTGTGTGCCTGCAAAAGGAGAAATGTGTCTCTGACTTGCATGTGCAATCACATGCTATCTGATGATATCTCACTGAACAAAGAATCTGAGATTAAAACGTACACACAAATCAGTAACAAAGCCGGTGGTTGGTTGAAAATGAAAACATCAATATGAAACGTTTTACCCTAAATAGTTTCAAAGTCAATCCAATAGTACAACTTTCAACAGGGAAAACAGAATTTCTCCCATGTCCACAGATCGCTCCCTGGTCACCTGCTTAAAGCACTTTGTAAGTTTGGCAGTGGGTCGTGGTTCTCTTCTGAGAAATGCATGTGGCTTTACGGCACTAACAAGTTAACCTGTCTTGGACGTTAGGTGGACACCAAACTGAATTCCTACATAATGTTGCTTTAAGGGCCACTCTAATAGGCACAGGAATAATGGGATACCAAAGAAGACAGCTAAAGGTTTTTACCATGGGAAGACAGACATATGAAGTAATGGCTTTAGTTTAATGGATTCACTGTATAGTGTCTTTGAAAAGATGCCCAAAAGTCGCTGGAAATGGCAAGGTCATAGAGAATGCTATATAATTGAACCTTACGTGAATTGTTGCACTCCAGACATTGGGACTGATTTACAGTAAAAAGTCTTCCCTTCCTTTTATTTCGCTTCAACTTCATGAACTCTTCCACAGTACCACCTCATAATATCCCACAGTGTCCCTGTCTTCCAACACAACACTTAGCCTGAGTGCATGAGGCTGGAGAACAAGGTGGAATGGACATGCAATAGAAAAGCTAATGGAACTCTTGTTCTTTAAACATATTCATTTTTAAAGAGATAGATTGCCAATGCATTTGCAGCATCACAGCCAGGTTGCCTGAAAGCCTTTACAATAATGCTACATTCTCACAGATTACTTATTAATCAAATGATGAAAGGTGCAAGAAGCCACCTCGAAGCAGGCGACATCCCTCCATCCTGTCTTGTGGAAGAAGATAGAGTGATGGTATAAACCTGCTAAGGCTCTTCTCACCCTGCACCAATTCTGGTTGGTTTTCTTTGTTGCTGCTGTCAAAAGCTGACAGGCCTGAAACACTCTAGACAACGGTATCCTCCAGGTATGTGCCCTTTCTGGTCCACGGTGAAAGCTTAGAGCCACTATTAGAGATGGGAAATAAACGTATGTGTCCTTGATGGGTGACTTTAAGGGGGATGCTTCTGTGCGTCAATTACTTCTGAATACCTTTTATAGATCCAGGAGGCTTTGTTTTTGTTTTTGTGAGTGAGTAAGTGAACCAACAGGTGCATGCATCAATATTGTGCTCCATGAAACTAATGTGCAGCTTTTATTCTGAAACATAATAATTTACACTGGGAGAAACCGTCATTCCCCCTAACTGCCCAGCACCTAACAAATGCAGTGTTTCTGAAATCCATTGTTTGAATCAAAGCATTAGATGCACTCAAAAACTAGGAAATACTGTACATGCAGTGCATGCATCATGACAACAAACATTAATCCAAATGGCCGTCAGTCAAATTATTGCAGAGCACTGCCTTCCCGTGAAAAAGGATGACATTTTTTGCCTTTGTTGTTTCAGCCTGCTGCTTATCCATTACAGAAAATGACTGCAACAGCACTCAATGAATCAATAAACTCAATGAGTTGCTGAAAAAAGGACGCTTGGAATAAATACCACAACAAGTGAACAAATTAGTGCTAGTTTGTAAGGCAGCAAAAGTCAGTGCAGAAGCTGTTTCTTTGTGGTTTCACTGAGAGAGTGGGAGGGTATGCAGGTTGGAGGATTCCAATGGGATTCTTTTTTTTTATTATGCAATTAACACCAGCAAAGTGTTGTTTTGAGACTGTCCTACTGTTACAGGCCATTCATTGACACAGTGTCTGTGCATGACTCATTAACTAAGGTGCCTTTGTGAGGAGTAATTCATTAATTTGTTACTCAGGTTGAAGAGTATTGTTATTATTTTGTAACTAAATGTAATACAATACCCTGACCTCGTATTTCCTACATGGTGGAATATTTAAAATCTTGTTGTTTAATAAACGTAACTGGACAGTTTCCTTGGTGTTCATTTATTGGTCAACACATAAATCAAATAAGCCAATAAAATGGAAGTTAGCCAAATGTCAAGCATCAGCATGGGACAGAACGTTAATGTAATATTAGCTATATCTGATAAGAAGTCAACATTAAAACAAAAAGACATGTTGAACTATGAGGTAAATGAAGATCCCACCAATTTACATTTCTATCAGCAAAGAAATGGAAGCTGAAGCTAAGGTCAACATAAGCTCACCAAAATTGGACAATCAAAGATTTAAAAACTCTTGGTGTGGTCCAATGAGTCCAGATCCCTGCGGTGCCTTTCAGATGGTTGGATCAACATTTGTTGTAAACAACATTAAAGCACAGACTCGCCCTACTTTGTACTAAGGTTCAGGCAGATGCTGCTGGGGGCTATTTTCCTTTGATAAATGTCTTAAAACAGTTATCTGGATGAAAGTGCTGATGGAAATTCAAACAATTGCAGAAAACAAAGTCTTATTTGGAAGTCCTTTATCACTTACCGCTGGCTACACCTGAAGCCCTGCAAGTCGGCAAGTCAGTCTGAGGCTTTTATTGTTGTCACACGAAGCTGATATGGTTCTGAAATGGACAAACAACAGACACTTTGATATTAAAGATACTGTCAATCAATGATAGATATCTAGTCTTTTTCATTAACAAAAGAATATCTTTGTCACTCACAAAGTATCATATCCTTTGCAACACATATAATGTTTACTATAGACAAAGAGGTTATAGTCATGGTCAAATACAGCATAACATATTTAACTCCATTTACATACACAAGGCCTCCTGCCAAGCTAAGACAAGTATTACATGAGACCTGCAGCCACAGTGGTTGAGGAATTAATAGAGATCTGCTTTTGTTAGTCGTAATGCATCTTTACTGGCCATGCTGCCTTGGCTTGTGAGGAAAGCTGAGACTGATTAAATTTGATAGGGGAGCGAAGAAAGGGGAATATGTACACAGAGGCTCACAGGGAAATTATCTGCAGGGGAGTTGTCGGCATCGAGAATCACTGCATGTTGGTCAAAGTGATTTTGATTAAAGTAATCTGAAAAAATGCAGAAGGATTTTGTAGCCGGCTTTGACGTGTTCTGACATATTCCGATGAAAGGGGAGGGAGGGTTGCTATGAATTTTCATTTCATTATAGGACATGAACAGTAACCTTGCGTTCACCACATTATGTGTTTTGTGTATGTACACCGAACGCTTGTTCTCCTCCCAGACCCATTTGTCAGTGAATCAGGATTCACTGAGAGTTCCAATAAATAACAGCGCTCCAACATTGAGCAGATTAGGTGTCAGCTAACTTCCGCTCCGCCCCGCACGTGCCATGTAGAAGCCTCAGGGGGCCTGTGTCCCAGGAATGATGGGTAATAAAAATGAATCATAGATGAAGGCCAGAGACAGGGTGCTACAGGAGGAGTCTTGATGCATTAAACAGGAACAGTCGATATGTCCTCTTGTGATAATAGAGCATATAGGAGCCGCTGCTAGGCTATTTAACGCTTGTCAATCTAAACTGCAGAGGGTATCTTGGCTACAACAGCAGGCCTGGAAATGTTCCATGCGAGAGGTTAGGAATGATGAACTTTCACATAGTTTGAAGCAGCATTTTTCAAACCTTTAAACTTCAATGGGATCAAAAAGTTGCTATCCGAGTTCAACAATTTATCAACTCTGGGATCAGTGGAAAACAACTGTGTTTATCTGCAACTATACAATCAAAAATCAATAAGGAAAAGTCTTATTTTCTTTCAATTGTGAAAGCTACTCTGATAATTAACAACAACCCAAACCCAAGTGCTGCGTTGCGGCAAGATTTACAGCCCTGTGACTTTCCTCTCACAGTACTTAATTGCTTCTGATCTCACTTCCTTCAGTCATCATTCTGAGGAAAGCTTTTTTCTGCTCAGTGTTAAAGTAAAGCCACTTCCTTGTTCCACCTTTCAGTAATAATTAAATCCCCTGCACACTGATGGTTATATTAATAACAGTAGCAGAGAAAGAAGCAACTAATCCGGTGCTTTCTTAGAAACACTGTGTATTTCTTTTTCTCACAGCATGTCACTTCATACATGCTCAGTCAATGCCCAAATTGGAAGCGTATCAAATTGGCCCAGAGAGATGAAATCTGTTGTTATGAATATATGTGTCACTCACTAAGAAGTTTAAGTACATCAGTTACATTAGCGAACCCTCTAAGTGAATGGAATATGTCAGTTCTGGACTGCTTTTTTTTGCGTCCAATGGGTTTTGCATAATTACATTAATATGGTGCATTTTTACATGACCTTATACAAGCAATGCCAGCGAGCCACAGCAACAAGACAGGCCTTACTCATCACTGTCACACACAGTCAGCTGACATATCAACTCAGCTAGATGCTTGATGTGAACTCATGCTCTCGGTTCTAGATGGATTTTGCAACAATTAATGACGGTTTCCCATTCAAAATGTACTCAATAGACTTCTCCTTAGAGAGCTCAGGGCTTCATGTTCAGTCAGTGTGAGGAGTGTAAATACTTACGCAGCTTTAGGGAAGACTTCTATGTAAAAGGTACAATGTTGCATTTTGCACAAAAATGTGTTCCTGAAGAGCAGCATAGTGAGGCGTTGTATTCCAATGAACTGCTGTGATTTACAACCATACCTCCCTCAATCTGCTTTCCACTTCTGCTTTACTTGGTTGTTACAGAGTTTTTTTTGTTTATTTTTTTCTGGTAGAACAAAACAGACAGATGGAAGACCGAACAATGATGTTTTGTATCATAGCCAATAAATAACCATAAAAAAAACGGTTTACGATACAAAACAGCAGCAGTGAAGAGGCTTCCCTTACAACCCTTGGAAAAACACAGAAAAAAAAAAAAAAAAACACATGTGCACAGGTTGAGATATTAGCAGGATTACGATGTTTTAACGCCATTAATACAAACTTAAGTCTTCTTCATATTCTACAACCCTTCCTGCAAAGCCTTTCAGGCAGAATGAGCTTTAACTGTGCAGCAGATGCATATACCTTGTTTAATTATACTCTATTATCTTGGTAAATGTTTGCCTGGTTTCTAGTAAGTAGTGAAAGAATTAGGTCCAAATCTCCACTTGAACATTTCTATTCCTGTGCTTGATAAGTGCCGTGTTGAGGCAGAATGAACCTTGATTACTTTCTTCTTAACAGCAGATTCCCAATTACACAGCCTGTCACTTTATTCTGGCATATCAAGGCTGTGGTAGGCGGAGGAATTATTTTCTGCCTCTTAAACAATAGTTTCTCTCTGTGTGAGAACTCAATATTGTGGTCAAAGTGTTGGTACAAGAAATGTTTTGTGTCCTTTTTTTTTTTAACAGTTTTGAAGTAGTGTTTTTTTTATTTGAATTGTTTAAGCTCTAACTCCAATTAAAACAAGCCTGAACTACCTTAACACACTGTCTGTCAGAGTAACACAAAAGTTAAATATGTATTATTTATATTGCCATGAATTACTCTAATGTTGTAGAGTATTTATTTCTAATGGGTTGATATTGCATCCTTATATTTTGCCCGTGTATGACAACACGAGACTTTTGAATCCTGGAGATGTTTGGACCTCGTGAACTGTTCATATTCACTCCTGTTGATTTTTTTTTCTTTTTTTTTTTTTGAAGCCTTCACTCTGTTGTCAGTGAAGAGAAAAATCAATTTCTAAAGAAAAATCAATGCCAATTCCCTTCCCTCTGGCCTTGTCTCTGCCTTACAGTATATAGAACAAGTGTGATAGAAATAATGATCTTGTTCTCCTGGCTACACAAGCACAGTTCTTTGACTGTCTCAAAAAGCTCTCTAGGTCTCCTGTGGAATAGGCTCTGAGATTTGAGGTGGCTCAAATTAGTGTAAATTACCCAAACTCTTTCCTTTTCTCTTATTTTTTCTTCGTTTTTTTACCACTGCCATAAGTCCCTCTTCTGTCTGCCACTGGTGCAAAGAGCTTCAGAGAAGAAAAAAAAGCATTAGACAAGATAACACAAGCAATGAATTCATTTCAACCTCCTTACGCTAATTAATTAATTAATTATTTTTTTAATTTGATGTCCAGATCTAATCATGTTCTTAAAGCAGGTACTTTGTTTTGGACTTCCTGTGACAATGAACACATCATTAAATCTGAAATCTCTCACAGATACACACAATGCAAACTCAGGGGAAAAAGTGATCACGCCTTTCTTAATTAGACTATATGCATTGTGCTTGGATTATAATAACATGAGGCAGAAATAAATATTATAACAAGGATGTGTTGAGCTTTTTGTGCTGGTGTTTGCAGCCGCAGTAATAAAGGTTGTCTTCCATTCAGATAAAAAAAATCTAATATGCATGGCTTTTACACCGCAGTAGCAAAGGAGCTCCAATTTGAGCTGAATAGGGTTGATGTCAACATATTTTGTGTATATTTTTTTTCCCTGAAACCTGGAACAAATTAATATAGAATGTGCATATGTTTGTACGAAGGACTCCTGGCTGTGTCAAGCAGTGTTGATAAAACACAATCTTACTGCAGAGGGCAGCTGTGAAAGCCACAGGGAGCGAATAAACAGATTCATGAATACAATGCATACTCAAACAAATAGCACCATCTTCTGAATACCAAAAACAGTAGCAGCTACCTCCTGCTTTGATTTAGTGCCACTACATTTATTTCCATCTATTAAAATTCCACTCGTGCTTTGTAATCACTGTGGAGATGCTTTCTCCCGTTCTTCTCTTAAATGTGAGAGAAATATTATACGGTTTATGCATCCAAACACAGCCTTGTTTACAGAGTTGGGCTTTTTTTTTCCGATTTAGGTGTTATGATATTATTTTGCCATCAAGCTTGCAGCAATGTTTCAATCTTTTGATACGCTGACAGTTTAGTAAGGGGAGGAAAGATAAGAAATAATTTTGGTTTAATTGAGTAGAAGACTAAATGAACGAAAGGCCACACTTATCGGTCCTCTTTTCAAGCAACAGATGATCTATCTTTATCTCTCTCTCTCTCTCTCTATCTCTCCCATTCTTCCTCTCTCTCTTTGCCCTTTTTTTCTGCCTCTCACTGCTTTAATCACAAGGGGGCCACAGGCAGCTTCTGATGGGCCGTGGCTGTATTGCTGTCATAGTGTCCCTCCTCCTCTCTCTCAGCTCATGCAGTGCCTCAGCCAGAGCCGGCGCAAGGACACAACCCCTTCAGGCAACCACCTCCCAAATCTGAAGGGATGAAGCACATGTTGCCACAGATAAACCACTGTGATCAATCTCATGGATGCACAGCGAATCAGTGGAGCGAAAGGCTTTGAAAATCAAGCCCTGTCCCTGATGTGCCCAGCAATGATTATGTGGTCAGTGATGCCAAAGGCAACCAGAAACATCAAGGAACTGGGAGCAGCGGGCCTGTCAGTTCTCAACACTAATTAAACATACACAAGTAGCCCAGTGATAGCATGCCAACAGGGCAAAGGCTGACATCCTTTGGTGCAAGTTCAAAATCCTCATGGCCAAAGAGATGATTTTATTATTAAGTGTTCACGAGTTATCTGAAGCATCAATATAAGGTTGTCGAGAAGGAAGTTGGGAGATGTGTAAATTTTACTGGTAAGTTGTTATCCTGTGTTAGCCACCTCCTTAGCCAATGCTGGCCATAATGCTAGCAGGCTAACATAATACAATTACTAAATTACTTCATGTGGCTTTCTTGTCAAAAATGTGTTTGAGTTAACATCTTGTAGTGGAATAAGAGAGGCATGGACATGCATCTGCCCAGTAATGTTATATGACTTGAATTTGATCAAATCCTCACAGCAGCAACATGCTTGATCTTTATTTTAGGAAGTACAGAAGTACAGCTAAAGTAATGAAACCGTACCCTGAGAGCAATTTTTATTTAAATTCTACGTATTGTGATAGAAAAATGCATAGCAAATACCCTCTACCCATTAAAGGTTTAAGCCTGGATGCTGCAAAGGAATTTTCCTATTGGCCGATCTGGGTTTAGGTGCCATACGTGATGCCAGATTTCATCACCGAACCCTATAAAAACTATGTCATGAGCAAAATGTGGGGATTAGGAGTGTGCAATATATGTCGTCTACGATAATGTCTTAATTGTGTATTTAAACTATGCGAAATGACTATATTAAGTATGTCACTAATTTAGCAAAAAGCAATCAAAGCACATCTTGAGAGTCCACACATAAGACTGACAACTGCACATGCACGTTGAGAACTCATGCAGTGTTCACGCATCACAAGCTTAGCTAGTGTAGCAGCCTGCATGGCTGAAGTTAAAGGTCCCATATTATGCTTTTTCTGGTTTTATATGCCCTTTAGTGTGTTTTCCAAGTGTCCTGTGCATGTTTAGGCACATCTGTGTGCAAAAATTCAAATCTGTGGAAACGCAGCTTCTCCTACATCCTCCTGTTAGCTGCAGCATTAGCCGCATGTAACGCTCGGTTCTAGCCCCCCTCGATAAAAATTTGTCAGTGCGGCGTCATTGTCAGTGTGATATCACTGATCTAAGTCCATTGGCTCGTTGTGGCAAGCACTGCAGCAAATTTCCGAGACGCGTGCTGAGCAACTGACCAATAACGACAGAGCGGATCGGCAGACCAATCAGAGCAGACTTGGCCCACGTGGGGTCTAACAGTGGGGGCTCAACAGAGCGTAGCTGACGGACTCAGAGCGTAGAGGAGCAAGGAGGAGCAGTACATGAAAACAGACACTTTTTTCGGACTTTAGCTATTGTGAACGTACAAAAGTAGATACATAGATTAAATATACGAACCCCAAAAAGGGCAGAATATGGGTTCTTTAAACATGAGTAAACAAACAGCACCTGAAGACCAAACACCACCAGCCTTGGAATTGACGTAAAGATTTAGCTGCATAGACTAGGAATCTCTTCTCTCGCATGGAAGTGGTTTTTGTTTCCAAAAGTAGGATGAGGCCCAAAAAGACAACTCTTCTCGGAAAGTGTTCTCCCCTTAAGTCAGTGGTCAGACAACTCGACAACTAACAGCCAATGAACCACGGCACAGAATATGAAGAAAATGAAAAGCTTAGGGAGTGAGCAGTCGACCTTGACTGCCCTGCTCAGGTACCAACAAAATAAAAACGCACTCATCAAACTTTGGCAAAGTCACGTAGGAAAAGAGTGAGTGACTCATGATGAGAAGGGCAACAGAAAAAACAAATACTGTCACCAATTGCAAAGGATATGATGCAAATTTAAGGAGTCGAGAGAGATTGTTTCAAACTACATTTATCTACTTTGGACCCAAGATACACCACACCAAGCCTAGTTTACAATGCTGTCATTTTAGTTTTTGTTGGGGTTTGTGAAATATAGCCTGACATAATTTTGTATTTCAAAGTGTGCCGCAGCACTCTTAAGTTTGGGATAGCCTATGCTCAGTTTTTTTTATATTGCTTTAAGCTGAAATCACCACAAACAACCATTCTAAGTTATTTAAAACCTAAATGATTTGACACAATATGAAATGAACTCAGAAAAATTCTCAATGATGTTTTTTATAGTATTTAAAACGGTTTATTATCAAAGACATGCCGATGATTTAATTAGCTGAAATGTACCTAACTGTTCAAGTCATTTTTCACCATCTGGTAGACTTTGTGATTTTCCCAACTTTACTTTGAGATGAATCAGAAAACTTTGGATAATTACACCTGTCTCTTTCTCCCCTTGTATGCTTTTCCCTCCCTGACTTGCACAAATGCTCTATGGGACTAAAGAACACCACAGTACTAAAACACCTCCCCCCCTACATATTCTCAGAAGAAAGAAACAGAAAGTTGTTGTATCTACGGCCTATGCCACATGTTGCTCTGAATGTCAAACTTAAAGTATGAAATGATTCCCATTCAGTATCAGTTACCATTATAACATATTCTTGGGAGTGCTCAAGGCCCTGAAAGTACTTCAAATGATCCCCCACATAATCTTGGAACAGCAACAGAATCTAAAACCTATGTCTGCCAGACTCCTCAGACTTAGCTACAGAATACCCAAGGGCTCCCTGAGCCTTTGACATTTTGAAATATGTAAGTTACAGTTTTGTATTCTTTTTTTCTGAATATCAAATAGCAGTTTTATTATTGAAGTTCAATTAAATTGTCTCTACAGATCAGCATTTCTTCTGCCTGAATCGTAATCTAAAGGGGGGCTTTAAAAACTCTGAAGTGTTTTAGAAACTGCTTCCCTCTTGTGAAGCCTTCAAGAGCTCATGAGTTTAATTAGTGCAGTATGCAAATGATGTGCAATTATATAAAAAAAAGACCCATTAAAGGTAATATTAGATTGTGTTGTGTTTCTATGGTCACTCTATATTAAATCTATGAGCACTGTATGAGTGCAAAGTAACAGACTGAGGTATTACCAGTGTGATAATAATCACAATAATATAAAATAAGCAAATATAAAAATCAAGCTCCAGAACAAGGTGCAGCACTAAAGCCACTAAAGCCCCACCAATCAAAGCTTTCCAGGCGGTGAGAATTTTTTTTTGCAGGTAATAGATGCGAGTAGTCTTTACATGAAAGGTAACCAGTTGCATCATCAGTATGCTGGCAGCTATGTTGTGTCACTTGTGATCACTCCATGTGTGTGAGCTGACGACCTGTAGGTTCATGCCTGAGCAAAACTGCAGGGTGAAGCCAAGAGCTGCAATATCATATCTTTCCCATGCGTATGCTGTCAGAATCCCACCTGCACGGTGAGCACACTGTTTGTCTGTGATTACGTTGACCCTGCGGTTAAGTAAGGCTAACATTGTGTGATGTGTTTTAGGATTTTTTCGCCTTGATCTGGAGATGCTGCCTGCATAAATTAGAGTTGTGTTCCATGGCTCCTCAACAGAAAACCCGAGCTGGCAGTCCTCCAGCTCAATCACATTGATTTTCCATAACAATATGAAGAACACTGTTCACTGCCGAGGATTAATGAATTGCATCTTCAGAGTCACTTTGGCATTTCTAATGAAGGTAGATGAATTTCCCCAAGCAGGCCAGCTGTGTTTGAATTGGTGCTGACTGTGCCAGGGCGCCTCCATGGTGAAGCCAAAGAGAAAATACAAATATTCCACAGACTCATAAATCTTCCTTTGGTCTGTCAGATATTTTTAGTAAAAACATATGATTCAAAGTGTGACATTTATCATAATCAGTCCCAGGGCCCTTCATCCTGTTTCTCCTCCCTCCTCTTTTCTTCACCTGAAATGAACATGTTCGCTGTGGGAGGAATCAATTCAGAAAACACTCGTGACATTTTTCTCTAGCTGCCCTGTCACTAACATTATGGGATCTGACACTGAGACGCTGTGTTGTATAATTATCTTTTTCAAATCCCTCTTGATTCACATTACGTATATGTTGTGAATGATATTTTGTGTGTTGTTTTCAAAGGCTTGTTGACTCAAAGCTATATGTTCAACAAAAAAATTAATTGCTATAATTTTATAGCATGGGCATACCATTTCATAGGATAAGCTACATTAAGAAGTGTGTAAGATCATAAAGAACAATCACGTATATTTAAACAAGGCTATGCTCACCATCATTATTCATGGTTTAGCAGGTAGCAGCTTGTTGTAACATCTGCATCATTTAAAAAAAAAGGAAAAACATGAAAGGAAAACTTTTTTGCCATAGTTGTTTTTGGGGAACATAAAACCTCGACCAAAACCCCTGAGATAATTTGGTTTGTTACAAAGTAATACAACCAACCCATAGTGTTGGTTTCCACTGGACTAAAAGCATATAACTATGGTAGAACACTGTTTAAAATGTCAATCAGGAGGAGTACTGTAAGAAGGCCCAAATATCTTCGTTCATAATTAATAATTGTGGCCAAGCATAACTCAGTAGGCACTCGGCAGTAATGGGTCTAATGGAAGTAGCTTGATATGGCAGGATTGCATGAAGTGACCTGTATCCAAGCCTGAAGGTGAGTGGTTGAATGTAGTTGCATAGTGTGTGTGTGTGTGTGTGTGTGTGTGTGTGTGTGTGTGTGTGTGTGTGTGTGTGTGAGAGGTTTTCGGGGCTTTTTACTGTCCTTGCATTTTATTTGGTTGGTTGTAAATAATATTTGGTGGATCTAGGTCCAGTCCAATGATTTTTGCAGCTCATTCTTATGATCTTGTTGAGAGGATTGAGTTGGATTCCTCTCACAGGGCCAGAAAGCAGGCAGTTATGTAGAAGGTTATGATGGATCCAATAAAGCACTTGTAAAAAAAAAAAGCAAATAAAACTGATTGTAGGACCTGGAGTTTACAGAGTACACAGTTTAATGGTGATCCAGCCACTGGTTGTTGGGATCTTTTACTCAGGGAAGATGAAGGACTGATATACAATCCAACCAGCTAAAAGTTGAGCTGACCTGATGCGATATCAAGCACATATTTTATTGAAAAAATTGTCTTTTTGCATTGGCAGCACATGTCTCTTGATTCCCACAGCAGCAGTTTCAAGACATTTAGCAGGACAACGTATAACCAGGGGGGGTTCATGCATTTTTCTTTGTGATGAATAGATTAATGAAATGGAAATGAGTAAAAACTTGGTGCGACACAACTCCCTAATAGACTGGGCAAGCGCTATTTTCTATCTTGATATAAAGGGACACACTCATCTAACATATCAGATTGAGCTGCCTCTGTGGGATTTGCAAAGACGCAGAGATGTACCTATTTTTCATTTTTTACCCAATGAAACAGCTTTTTATATATAAGAAAGTGGTGCATAGAGCGATTTGACAATTTACTCATCTGTTGCAAACCAAGAAGGGAATAGTTTCACCAATCATCCCACCCCCAGACTGATTCTGTTTGTGTTGTCACATATGAAGATCCTGTGGGGCGAGCGAAAGCAGCGACGGCGGCCTCAAACTCTCATCCTCCCCGGCTGGTTGTGATAGCAATTAATTCACTGAATCAGAATCTCTGCCTGACATCCATTCCCATTTCAGACCCCCAGTTATGTGAACATTGACTCAGGAATAATCATTTGTTGAACTTTCACACCAGCTTTCTTGATAAGCAAGCCTTTGAATTATTTTTCTGCTTGGCTGTCCCTGTGAAATAGCTCTTGGCTAATGTAAGCCTGTTTTCAGATACAGTGAGCTGGATCTGTGGCTATGGGAGCGGGACTGCTTTGCCCACAAACACTGATCTGGCAGGATGAAAAGGTGCTGCAAAAGTTGCATTTTAATCCACATATATATGTAAAAGTTAAACTCTACCTTTCATGGTAACTGTTAGATTTGCTGTCAGAAAAGCAAATATTGATAGAGAGAGAACTTTTCTTTCGTATTTTAGCTTTTGTACTATGAAGTGAAATGTCTTTCAACCTATGAAAAAGTCTCTCTTTCTGTCTCTCTCTCTCTCTTGCTAAAGTTTGTTTCAGAAAAGAGACATGGTATCTTGAAAGAACAAGAAAATAAACACATCTACCTGAATGGAACATATAGCCATATCAGCTTTTCTGTGGGTTAAAGACATGCTCATGACACTTATTCCAGTTACACAACAGGCAACAGAAAAAGACTGCTCTTCACGTTACCACTTTGAATCTCTTCATACTCCTCTTCCAGGAAGAATCAGATGATAGAAGCAATGGCCTGTTTTCGTTTATTTATTTCACAGCCAATGAACAATAGTCTCAACGTTCTTTAGACAAGAGTATCTACAGCGGTCTCACTCTTCCTCCCACATACACCTTGCCCACACAGTCTAATTTTCCAATACTTAAAAAAAAGAAAAGGCAAAACTCTGTTCCAAATCCAATTTTTACCCATAAATGTTCAAATGCCTTTTAAACATAAAGCAAACACGATGGAGAGGGTGGCCTCTTTGAGTATGTAATTTGATCCCAAACAAGCATGACATCACTTGCAAGTAGCTAAAATAAAAGGGAGGAAACATGGAAGGGACCCGCATGGAAGCTTCATCCCCTAGTCACCCAAACTGGCTGAAACCAGCGTGAAACATTGCTCACAGCCAAACGAGATGAGGCACGGTTGGAACTGAAGGCAAACAAATCGACTCTCCACACTTGCATATGCTGTGTTTCTGTGCCACAGATGTGGATGCGCTTGTTGTACGCACACAAGACACACAACAAGAGAGGAAAAACAAGGGGGCACTGCTCTGCCCGGGGCCACCTTCACAACAACCTGGACCATGTGCAGGTCTTTGTTGCCAGCTTTGAAATGTCTAACATTCAGGTCAGAACAGGGAAGTACATCTATCTTGTGTGTGTCAGGGCCCAGCATTGATGGATGACCTGGCCTGTTGAGTGGTGGTGGCCAGGTGACAGAGCTTCATTAATAAACAGATTGCAGGGCTACGCTCCTTTGTGTGTCATCAACAAGAGGTGCTCTTCTTTATTATTTCCGTGCCACAGATAATAAATACTCATAAACCTAATGACGCCTGATTACTGCAGCAATCTTTGCCTCATTAGGCTGATTAGATGCAATTGTGCAACTGTGTGGATGCCGCATGTTTAAAAATACACTCCTGCTGCTTTGTGTGTGTGTGTGTGTGTGTGTGTATGTTTTTGGTAAAATGACAGATCCTCTGCAGCTCCACAGTCTGAGCAGATAGCACATCTATTTGTCATCATTAATATAGAAATGACATGATTATCTTATGTCTTTATATACTCTTTTAACCTTAAACCCTAGCAGGTTTCGTTTGTGTATTTTGCATCAGCAAGGGTTTTCTATACACCTCCATCACGTTGCCTCACATAAGCCGCTCTGGTGCAGGCACGTCTCTTAATTTACAGTCCTTGGTGAAGGAAAAATGTCCTTCAATGTCAGTGTGAGCCTTCTGTGTCCACAGACAAATCAACAGAGCGGGTGGAGTCACTGACCCCAATAATTTAGTGCATTACTCTAGACGTTTTCAGATGCCGCGGAAAGTGCCCATTTTTCCCAAATCGCGCCTCGGCCCCTCCTGTTTATTACAGGTTTGTGACCCACGCTGGGCCCCGCTGAGCAGGGGTGGAGGAGGGAGGTGGTGTTACAGCAAACAGGGGTCGTAGCAATGACACCATGCATCTCCACATCAAACAAAACACCCTGAAAGCTGTTGGAGGAAGTTTAACTTCCTGAAGTCCCTGAAGCAAAACATTTAGAGTCAGCAAGTTGGTTTGGAATTGCTGGATGTTATGAATAAAAAAATCTCTGCAATACTTCTGTATAATGTGAATCTATTTGTTTCTCAGTGTGCATTTTTCTTAAATATGTCCAATTGACCTCTAGAGATAAAAACATAATAAATGTATCTGATTCTATCTACAACCTTAAACAAATCGTAAGGACAAAGGATTGCATTTTTTTCAAGTAGTTTGCTGCTTTTTTCTCCAAATGGCTCACATCAAACATGCACTCTGTATTACCTGAGCCTCCCTCACATATAACATGCAGGAAATGAGAGTTTAACACTTTGGCACTCAGTATAGCAGGCTACCATCCATGTGCCTAACGTGTTGATGTGCCTGACGTTGGGTACAGTCTTATTTAATTGATGCTATTTAGTGAAGCACTGAAACAAGGCCTGTGTTCGCTCGCACCTTATACAAAGGCATGTGGATTGATAATGTGTTAAACCTTAATTATAGAAAATGTAAATCTGCTCATGTATCACCCTCTTTGCCACCCAATTCATTTACGTCTAGGTGTAGAATACAGAGAACTTCTTTGACTAATCAAGGAGGTTGGACTTATTTTGAGCCGAACACTGGAGCTGTAGTCTGTAAGTACACTTCAGAGAAAATTCAGATTGCTGTCTAAAACTGGGTGCATCGTTTTCAAGTTGCTGTGTTGTTCATTACCCGGAGCACGCTGTTAAATCCTTGGCTTCATTTCTCTCCTCTCCAATGCTTAAGATGCTAACAACATACCAGGCAAATAAGTGTCTAACAAGGATTGGCAATACTGGCTGACTGGCTGCAAAACCCAATTCCACATCATTGCCTCAGCAACTTCAGTGACAAAAATAATAATAAGAAAAAACGATGAACTGCTTCAGCTTGTTCTGTGTGTGAAGAACTGAGTGTGTGTGTGTATGTGTGTGTTTGACGCATGTGCTGTTGCCGTTGTAAACAAATCATTAGCTGGAAAACCTGATAAAGAAGTTATCTAGTCCAATCAATTTAAAACCACATCTGTAGCAATGCAGAAAATTGACATGAGTGCGTTGCTGAGCGGAGACGCAAGTGTCTAATTTTGCCACATATCTAAAGATCTCTTTGCGCTTACAGAGAAACAACATGATGATACTTCCTCACTGACGGTAATAAAACCATTTCAGTGACAACAATGAGTTTTTATTGTATCTTTCCGTGAGCGGGGCTCTGAGCCGTTTTCTATATGCATGGTGGAAAGGGAGAGTGAATAAGGGACAGCAACATTGATCTAGGACCCCAAGGCTTCATTTTCCCATAGAGACAGCACGGCTAATTAGGCTAGCATGTTGCCTGTTCCAGCACAGCTGCAGTGAGAGATTAGACAGACAGGAGCTGCCAGCTGTTACTCAGATGCAGTATTACTGACTAATTGAGAACGGCGACTGTTCATGGAGCAAGGCCCATGCCAGTTGTTCGCATCCCGTCGTTCACGATGCGTCCAAAGGATATCATCCAATGATAAGGTTAATCAATGGGACTGCTGTGGAACAGAGGGCTGATTAACATGTAAATACCCCAAATGTAAATGACTCAATTGAATCATGGGAAATTACAAGGTTTTCTCTCAAGATCACTTACTCTTTGTATGTGATTTTGAGAATATCAGAATGGATTTCCAATGAAAAGACTGACACAAGCGAGAACATTAATGAGAATGAGAAAGTATATTAATGCATAAAAAGGATTGGACTCAGGTTTCCAGGATGTGCCAATGTACTTCCAAAGACATGCTTTGTTCTGGATCAAGCAAATGATAACATAATGCATTTTAAGCCCACAGTATCAAGGTCTATAATATTGTATTTCATAAAATGTGAAGTTGAGGGAATTCAAGGAATAATGACTATGGAGTCATTTTTGGACTCTCATCTCGGGAAACTTTTGAGCAACTGTTTTATTTTCCTTGGAGTAACTGTGTAAATTTCACCATCTGTTGTTTCATCCCTTTGGAATTCAGTGAGGAAACTCCATCCGCAACTGAGCCTGTTGGGAATATGTCCAACGGGACTTTAATGTGCGAGTCATGTAGTGCACAACATTGCACCTGGATATTATGTTACTTCAAGAAATAGAAACTCACACTATGGTTTTAAAAGAGAAAAGGAAAAAAACCTTTAAGAGCCTAAACCATAACTGACTTCAAGGACTGACATGTAATTCTCTCTTTTTCTTCTTTCTACATTGAAAATGTTTTAAAAAAGAAAAGTTTTCAATAGGGGGTAGGGTTAATATATTTGTGTCTGTTCTGATAAACATGTCACTGTTATAGTGATTAGCCTGAGCACTACAACTTTTCCATGAGATAAACTATCGTCTACTGTATGTACATACACTGACACACGTGTGCACACACACTCGTCTCCATGGAGCTCAAGCCACTTGCGCTGCACTCCCTGCGCACCGCCGTGTCTCTTGACAAACCATCATGTACGATCCTGCCACCGTACAGTGCTGTCAGAAAGAAGCCAAAATAATCTCTTCTGCTGGGGAATTTAACTCCATACCTCCTGGCACAGTGCAGCGATGCAATTTAATGCCTCCTGTGATAACTAATGGGGGAAACTCTTAAAAACTTCAGAGCTTATAATAAGCTTGTCAGCTTATCATATTAGGCATGTGAGCTTATAACATTAGCATTTAAATGTTCCCGGGTATACAGTAATGTGATTGGAGGGCATTGCCAGTTTGACTCTGCCATTGAGGAGAGGAGGAGGCACGGAGACATGGGGAGAGAGAGAGAGAGAGAGAGAGGGGGTAATGATGCTGTCAGGAGAAAGTTGTATCACGCCTTGTGATTGTTACCAACAATAGTGAGAGAGCTTTAATCTGCTCACAGGTATCTAAATGGACTGAAAATAGGTTTCAACTGTTACCAACAACTCTCTGCTACATATTCCTCCTGCTGTGGGAGTGGAGTGGAAACATTGATTCTGATGAACATGAGTTTGTCTATGTTGGTCTTGTGATGGACTAACTATCACTGTAAGCTCCTCGTCAAAGTCTTCTCGTAAGAAAGACAACACATTAAGTATTAAACTAAGGTTAAAGCAGTGTTTGTGTTTTAAAAAGTACTTTAACCACTCTTAATGAATGCTCTAACTCCACTTAAAGTATAAGCAGCAAAATGACTTCATGAATGTGCTCCTGGATGTAATCAATAACCATGTCGAGAAAGTATGTTGCAACTCCATGGACATTTTTTCGCTGACAGCCACATGCTCCCCTCTGACTCCAAGCTGAACTCAACAACACAAACTTAACATTTTTCACTATATAGTTTCTTGGCATACTGTACTTGTGCAGCATTTTGAAGGCCATGGATATCTTTTCAGCTGTTTATGAACTAGACATATCTGCCTGTTAAAGATCAAGCATACACAATGTTACAATGTATAGTGCCCGAGGGTAATATTAGAGTTCAGATCAAGAATTCAACACAAACGTTTAAGCGAGAGTGAAAATTTTATATTCTGAGTCATGAAATGACAAATCTACTAGAACTTGACCTTCGCTGTGGGCGTCCTCGGCTATAAACACATTTTAAATACAGGAGAGAACTCTGGCAGGAGTAGAGTATAAGAACTGATTTCAACTTATCAAACTTTTTCCGTCAACATCTCCCTAATGGTTTTTTACATTTCTTCTAATAGATGTCCAAACTCTGTATTTTTCCACGTAATTTTGGTGCTTTAGATTTAAAGGCAGATCATTTGTGAGTCATGAACCGTTCCTTTGATTCAGCTATATAGCCTCAAAAATAATAGCATCCAAGCAGCCTTGCAGAGAAAAACATGTTGTTATGTGCATGCTGTTAACCTCTCAGCCATATCTCTCATGCCTAAAAACATAACTCCCAGTTCACCAGTTCACCTAATCATGGGCGATCTTCATCCCACCACCCGATAAAGACTGAAATTAATGATCTTTCCCAACGAGATGTGGAGCGCAGCAAGTGAGCAATTTTCGGATTGACAGAGATTATTAAACAAAACTAATTATAGTCATTGGTACAGAACAATAATATCCTGCATACTAAAGTATTAATGTGGGAGATTAAAATAGGCCTATCCATTAAAAGACATGATATTTCATTCTATCTACAAGGAGGAAATAAGTCTAATAGGCCTTTTTATCTGTGAGGAAATGGGAATCAGCAGAGGTAGATCAGTTAATAATTGAATATGCTTTCCCATCAGATACAACGCGCCGGCTGTGTGTTTAGCAGTGGGCAAACTGTTAACCCACCGTGGTGATTTGGCATCAAAGTATAGGGGGAAATGTAAAAATAACATTCTAACCTGTTTGGATGGTTGCTTTGAAGACATTGTGTTGTGAATGAATTTAATCAGTAAAATAAAGCAATGGCTGTGGCTCGATGCACTAAAACATGTAAGTTTTCAATTTAAAAGAGTCACATACATTTATAAGTAATTATAAAATCATAAAAAGCATGGGGATTTTTTTTTTTTACAGAACAGAATGGGATAGACGAAACTTGACTTAAATTTGGAAGTCTTTTTTGGGATAAAAGAGAGACAAACTCATTATCTGAAAGAAAGAGCTCCCCCCTCCCAAAAAGTAATGTTGGGAATGTAGGTCATCCATTGCACTCATTAATGAGATGACTGCACAATTAAGATGAAAAATCACTTCTTAATATAATTTTAAATGCATTGTTGTTGAACTGTGCTAATCCCCTATGTTGCTTTAAAGTGTTAATTTAAAGCCCCCCTGTTCAATCCAAAAGTAATTTTCTGGCACTATTGTGCAGTAAGTACCAATTAGGTCACAAATTACTTGAACTTAATGAGTATTCAATAGCAGACCGTCTTGAATATATCTCTTTGTTTGTCGAAATTATATAAGGTAAAATAGCATTTGTGTTGCGCTCACCATCATCCAATTATATTAGATGCTGGAGTGATAAAACAGTGCCGGACTGTTGCCTACAGAGCCGTTAGAGCTGATGGATGTCTCACATTGTTTGGCTTTTGAATTTGTTCCTCTGATTGAAAGTAATTGAGGGGTGTACACCATGACGGTTTTTTGACCACACAGCCTCTGTTCTGTGTCCTGCAGTCTTTGTTCAAACTGTGACCTTAGGTTTGCTCAGAGTAACACTCACACACACGCGCACACGCCCACACACACAAATACACACACACACACACACACACACACACACACACACACACACCCCCACACACACACACACACACACACACACACACACACTGCAGTGCTAGGTCTTCTTTAAACAAAATCCAAGCCAACAAGCGTCGGATCAAACAGAGACGAGAGAGGTTGAGTCAGGATTTTTCGTTTTTCAAATTTTCTGCAACAGAATCATGTCTTGTCCTTAAACATCGAGCAAAATAAGTTATAAAACACTCTTTTAAGGAAGAAATCTTCAAACTCACCTCAGTGAAAAAAGATGGAAACAGAATTGAACCCTTCCTTCCCTCCTCCTTTTTTTTTTCATTGTTTACTCAGCTCAGTGAAATAAAAAAGAAAATCTGCTGTCAAAAACTGCCACTTAGACGATACTTGGCACCTCTAAGATTTCCTTTGAAGCCATTTTAACGAACATCTGTAATAAATATTAATGATTAAATATCAGAGTGGTGCAGATTAAATTATACATGGATCAATGGGGATGGTGAGTGAGTCATCAATAGTTAAAGGACTAAATATACCTCTTCCTGCAGAGACTCTGTATCCTTTCTAAATGGAGCCTTGTCGCGTAATGAGCTACTTAACTGCTTAGGACCACTCCTGTCTCCTGCATGTCTTATGAACCATTAACATGCGGAATGAAAACAACAAATATCTCATTAATTAGTAAAGAGGCGGGTTCTTCTCATGCTATGAGATATCAACACTCAGCATGTTTTGTACACAATCACATGTGAGCTGGAGATGTGACTCTGAGTTTTAAAAAAGTCGTGATTGTGAGACCATGTAGTTAAATTCATAATCCAGCATTTGATCCTGGGAATTGTCTCATATACTTTCCTTGAACACTTCTCCTCAACAATATTTTCTTTAAGTGATTCAATCCAACAAACAATAGTTCATAATACTCGCAATCACACTGCTCTCTTTGTAACAGCTTCACAAAACAGAATGCAATCGTACACTATAAGACGCTGGAGATATCCTGATGGCACATCAGTACAGGAAACTTTCCTTTTTTAACACTTCAGGAGCAGAGCTTGTGCAGTCAGTCTGTACAATGGGAAATCTGTGGGCGCTTGAATGCTTTATCAGTGTGGCGCAATCAGGTGTGTATTCAAATCAAAATGATGGACAGGGATATTAAAGCGCGATGACATCCTACAAACCTTTGATATTGCAGCAGGCTTTTATGCATTCAGGGATTTTAACTTAACCCTCCAGGGAATTTCAGTATTTCTGAGTCATCACAGGTGTCCCCTGAATGCAGCTTCACAGCGGTTAAAATAGCTTTTCATGTCACCTTTTAATTCATGCCGCCATATTCTCAGTGAAAGGCTAATTAGAGGTAAATGGAACTGTGTCCAGAAAAAGTAGGTGACATAAGAGTCTGCTGTCTTTTGCCACATCTGTTAAGAAATATGCACTTTCATGAACGTAGTTTAAAATACATGTGGCACTTCTTTACCTGAGAAAAATCGTTGAAATTGTGTTCCTTTAACAGAGCAATCAAACAAGTGTTTACACTGTAAAAATGATGAGTTATTGCATAAGCAATGGGCTAAACCTCCAGGGCTTTTAGTGGAGTCATTTGATGATTGGCTTTAGGCATTCAAGCATAGGGAAGGTTTAATTAAAAATAAAATCCATAGGTATTAATACAGTAATTCCTGACCTGTTATATAACCTTAGCCATAAGAGACAGAGGGAACGAGAGAAAGAGAGAGAGTACGTGGAGCAAAACGAGAATAGATAAAGGATGAGAGACACTTTTTGGGGGAATTAAGAAAAAGTGCTCTTTGTTTAGTCAGGTGTGGAGCCCTTTGGTGATTAGGCACTCATATGGCAGCCATGGCTGCTGGAAGCCATGCAGAACTAACAATAAGCTTGATCTCTATGGGCCAATTAGCCTTCGGAATTCCCATGTAAAACCTTTCATGAAGAGCCTGTGAATGGAGGCCATTACGGACAGAGAGTCGTGCCAGAAGAGACCAAATGTCTCCAGTGGATATCTTCTTCCCTGACCAGTCAAGCCTGTACTTGTGACAAGCAGCCATGTCCTTAAACTGTACACGAGCGCTACGCGGGAATAGAAAAACTGACAACTGACTACTGGAAACCAATTACAGCTCTTAAATCAAAGTCTCATCGGTCATTATTGCAGAAAGATAGGGTTGATTGAGCCCACCTCAAATCATCATTATAGACAGAATTTGGCTATAAGGCAAGGATTGTGGCAGTCATGATGAAGTTCATGCTCTGATGCCAGACTCATTGAAAAAGAAAAATGTAATTTAGGCCTAAACAAAATCATTGACGTTTCCCTCAATTGCAATGATGTAAAGTTACACAGAAGTACAGAGATATAAATCAACCTATGGACCCAAGCTTCAGACGTTGGTAGAGTGAGTCTGGTTGGGTACAGTGAATTCCAGCATAGATGTGTTTGGAGGGTGGAAAACCATACCAACTGTATCAAGCACGTCTGTTGATTATTTCGACAATATCCAGAAATGAGAAAGAGAGCTTCAACTACTTTTGGTTTGAGTCTTTGAGACAAAAATAATGTATTTTACAGGCTGTAAGCAAAGTGATATCACAAAAGCATTTAAAAAGTTGAAGGTTGTCAACAGAGCTATCAGAACAAAACAGAATAGTATCATCGGTGTAGAGATAGACTCTAATATTTTGTGTAAAGAAGCAGCAGTCCTTGCGGAACACTCTTTGTCTGTGGTAAAACCTCCAGGTTATTCTCTGCTTTTACAACATGAATTCTTTCAGGAAATGTAATTCTGAAACCATTTTGTAAAATCGAGTCAAAGGAGGAGAGTTTTTTACACAGCAAATTCTAAACATTTATGCACGTTGTTCTTTGAGCTGAAGAAAAACCTTTAGAATCTGTAAAGGTTTTAATGACCTTCTGTAGAAGCGCCTTGAAACATCCCTCAGAATGCTGGAATAATCCCTCCAGTCAGTGTGAGAGCCTCTTTAGTGCTCCAACAGCATGCAGGAAACTCAGGGTGTCAAATAAAAAACTGTTCAGCATTGTTAAAAGTATATAAAGCTGTTGTATAAGACTGAATGCTGCATGTCTGCTTTTTCTCACGAGGGCATGTGGACAGGCTTGAGGATAAAACCTCATTTGTTTGCTGTTTTGTTGGCTGCCACGCTTCGATAATGTGCATGCGTTGACATTTGTCGGCGTTTCTGTGAATGCGAGAGTGAATAAGTGTGCGTACATGCCGGTCCTTTGCTAGTGTTTAAATGTGTGGGCGTGTGAACGTGTTTACGGCTGTCCCCGACTGCACACTCTACTTCCCTAATCACAGCAGAGAGAGCAGAGGGTTCCTCCTCATTCTGAATTCTCCCCCACGCCGCGCCGGTGGCTTTGAGTCACGTTCACACCGAGAGGTGAGCATAAGCCCAAGCTGCCAAGTATTGAGAAAACAGGAGCGGAAAACTAAAAACAACAAGGGGGAAATAATTTCTTACACTTTGTTTTTCATATTTGCACAACCCTCCTGAGGCATTGCATTCTGAAGAACAGTTGGGGTAACATCCTCAAAGCTTGGCATTTCCAGGGAGGATTAAATACCTGGAATTTGAAGTCTGTAGAAAATGAAAAACTGTCTCGCCTGCATCAAAGAGCAACCTTGTCATTATTAGCTGTAGAGAAAGGAGAAATATGCAACTTGACAGTAGTGAATATCACCTTCTCCTTTCTTCTTTCAAGGTGTCCTCCTTTTTCTCTGTCAAGATGCTTACACAGTAGCAGCCTTGAAGTGCATTAATGGCACTGTTTTAATTGGGATTTTGTTAGATGCGGTGTGCCATTAGCACTGCAGGAGTTAGCCTGCCGTGATCAACATTGTCACATTGCATGAGACATTTTTTACTTGAAAGCAGCGGTCCTATTATTTAAACCTTTTAGCACAGGTTACACAGTGATTGTGCATTACGTCCTGTTTAAAGCCAGACTGAGTGATCTTTTCGACTATCACCACAAAATGAACCATCACTCACTGTCATGACAAGATGCTGCATGGAGCAAGACAGCTATGATCATAAATGAGCCCAGAAATTGAAAAAGCTCTATTTAAATCATTTTTGTCATCATGCATCTTGTGTTCACAGTTTTGGGTGAAGTCATGTTTCATGTTTTCAGCATCTTATCTACTGTACTGTATATGTATTTCAACATGCTGCTCAGGTTTTTCTTCCCTCATGCCTGCAGCAGCAAAGTGAAAGTGAAGTCGACTTTGCTGCTGTGAATATCAAAATCTCTGAAGAAGATGACTTTTATTTGACTAAATTGAGAGCCAAGCCTCTTGAAATATCATGAGATGGGTACAATGCCACTTAAAATACCAGCTTCAAGCATGAAGAGTGCCAGAAATACATTCCCCCAGCAAGTAAGGATTACCCGAGTGGAGATGTAGAGTTCCCTAACTGCAGACTTGTGCGGTGGGAAGGAAGTGCTGCAGACGGTGTGTTGGATGCTTGAATACATCCGCCTTCACCTCTGACAACCCTGTTTCCTGCTATGAGTCAATTCCTTTTCTTTGCTAAATCTGTGTTACTTATCCATGACCAAACTTTAACCATTTCAAATTTTAGAGTCCACCTCCGCGCAAAAATCTGCCTTTGCTTATTGTAACTTGGATGTGTGACCCTCATTGGACACAGGGATGCTGATTTTTTATTTTTTTTTGCATCCATTTCCAAATCAGAGTTTGAGTAGTATGTTTGAGCTTTTATAGCTTGACTTTTCAACTAATTGGATTGGTATGCAACTTGAAATCTCAAGGGCAAATAGTCGCACAAAGAGGTACAGTACAAGATGTGAAAAAACATTTGTGAAGCTTCAATATGCATTCAACTCATTGAGGATGGTAACAATGATTGTAAAGAGAAACTTGGATTCAAAGAGGCCCCTTTCAACTTTCCTATGAAATTGTTTGGCACAATCAAAGATTCTGGGTATATATATAAAGTTGAGTAGGAGTGTACACCGTTTCTTTCATTTAAATTGATACATTAACTTTTTTTGTGTCAAAATAATGTCAGCTTTAGAGATCTCATTCTGAGTCTGAAAAACATGCAAGTAGGGATATTTGAGGACTTTGACTTCTTAACTTACACAATTTACATTTAACCAAGCTAACCCAAAGAAACTGGCACGAACTTGTTTAAGTGTTTATTTCTTTATTGTTATTTGACACAATATTTTTATTTCTGTTAAAAGAGTGATATATCAAATACTCCCTGCTATGTGTTCCATGTGTTACACAAGTGGCGCCGTGATGGAAAGATCTGCTGTCGCAATGTGATCTACAGTATAATTCCAGGAACAAGTCAATTCTTTCTGCGAAATACACCTGCTCTTGTAACCATTGCACACAAAGAGAAAAACATGTGAATCCCTCAGTTTGGACTTCACAAAGGGCATGTGTGTATGTCTTGACCACCTAGTTAGAAATGAAGAGAACCAACCTGCACAAAAAAAAAAAACTATCCGGCAGGTCCAGAGAGATAGAGAGAGAGAGAGATAGAGAGAAAGAGAGAGAGAGAAAGGGAGTCAGAGACCATTTTAAGAGACAAATTGTCACACTATATTTGATAGATCTCACAGTAATGTATTTGATTTTAAATGAAAATTGCAGTCGTCTAGCTCAAGCGACGTCTGAGGGCTTATGATTCGCTGTGTGGATACACAGCCGCCCCCTGCAATTCCGTTAGTCCCCAGTAGCTGACAGGAATGGATAGGCTCTATTAACGTGGATACAGGGGGCCTGAGGCTGCGTTGTAACTAGTGCTATTAATCCATATAGTTGGTCTATCAAGATGCTACCCTGTATGGGATCAAACAGAGGAGCCTGGTGTCATGGGGAAACTGCTTGAATATAGAGAGACTGTTCCCAGGGAGAGAATTCAGAAGTGTTTTGATGACAAAGTAGCACTTTTTGATTCTTATTTAAGGTGAAGTAATCCCTGTGAAATGTCCATTTTCTTTGAAGCTATGGTATATTCTAAACTACTTCTTGCTTTTCTGTCCCGCCTGAAGGTTGATTAATTACAAGTTTGCAGCTTTTAGACAACAAAAACATTCAACACGGGTTATGCATGTTCCAATGCATTTCAATGAGTCTCTGGGGGAGCGGCCTGACACGGCTCAGGCCTTTGATCAACAGCAACACCATCAGGTTCATGTCTCCAAGATATCCTGTCTTGAAAGGGGGAACGCTGGGCTTATACACTGTGTACATTAGCAATTTAGATCCGACATGAAGAATATTGTTGGAGCATTTGCATCTCAAAGGCACAATTTTAATTTTTGAAGTTGAAGCTAAGGTAGGTTGATTTTCTTTTCTTCCCTTTTCTCTCTTTTGAGTCTTCTATGACTTTTATGTTACAGGGAACTGAATGGAAACACTATTTTCTACAATTGGAAATTAAATAAAAGGGGGGGGGGAGGGAATGCAATGATCTATTACAGAAAGTACTGCACCTTTTGGTATAATTTATTAAAAAGGTTACAGTGACATTCCTATTGATGTAAAACAAAGGGATGGTAATACAATTTCCATTCCCTTTCCTTTATGCTGCTGCCATTTGAATATAAATACTTTTTTCTCTTTTGTTAAGCACATGAATAACTTAATGAAACAACTGTACAGCAAGGCTGAACTCTAAAGGGACGTAGAATTTGTTATTCCAATGTCTATGCATATAATGTCCATCTACAGTATGTAAATCCATAAAATGCAAACCTGATTAAAAACATGTCCATGGCAAGAACTACAAATCACAATGATCTTTACAGCATCTGTTAATGAATGACGCATCAGCATCAGGCAAGTTTCCCTCTCAGCTGGAAAATGTCTCTTTCAAAATGTGCAACTTGTATTGATTGTTCTAAATGTTAATGTCTCCTGAGCTTGGACATCTGATATTTCACCATTAGAGCAGCGGATAAAGCATGTAATATTGTAATGATATTTACCAACAGCTGTTCCTCAGGATGTCTGGGGGTAAGGGTGGGGGGGTTGGGGTTAATGCTGCCACAAATAAATTCATTGATGTGTAGAAGGATGAAATTAATAAATGAAAAAGTAAATGTCAAAAGTTGTCGTCCTCAACTTTATTTCTCCTTCGTTGAAGGCCACCGCCAAAGAAAATGACATGCCACATTGCCGAAATCAGTTGCAGCAAGCAGGGACTTCCACAAATAATATATAACAATGAAATGTATTCATTTATTCTTTTTTGTCATCCTCCTCTGGAACTTGTTAAATAAATGCATTCCAGGAAAAACTGCTCTGCCGTTCAGCATAGTGCATATCAGAAAAGCCGAGATTAGTGGTAAATATTGGTATTATTTATGAACAATTCATTATTAAGCGACTTTGTTCTGTAAGAAAAAGAGAATTAGGCCTCATACAAATGATCTGAGGTCTCCGGGGCCAAAACAAACCTTTGATTTGAGAAAAGAAAAGAAGAAAACTCTGGGTTTTCTGTCATTGCTTAAGACATATTAAAGCTTGATAACTTTGTAGCATAAAGTAGCGCTTCTTGAAGGAATGAGCCGGTGAGGGATGGGAGCTGTGGTGCAATGTAGTAGAAGCTGTTCCCATAATTGCTTCGTTAAAAACCAGTTGCTTTGTGTGTCCTAGAGTAATTAAGCAGTTGGAATTTTACATTACACTAGTGAAAATTAACAAAGAGCACATCTGGGTGTCCCATAGGTTTAGTCATTAAAAAGCCCATTATTTTTCAAATTACTTTTTCAATCTTTCAGCCCCCCTAATCCGGAGGTATTTCCCAATAGACAAGTTCCCGTTCTTGTTTTGAATGACTCCTTTAGGAAAGTTAAACATTTAGCGGATGGTGTGGCCTGCGATGGCTGCTCTCTGCGGCTGAACTCTATTTCCAAAGCAAATGTGTTTGGGGAGAAGGAATACAAGACAAAGATATACTGGAGCCAAATCTTTTTAAGCCATGTAACCCAGTATTTACAACATCAGTCAAATTTTTTTTTTTTTTAAATCAGGAAATTACCATTCAGGTTTGATTGGTATGTGTTTCTAGAGCCTGCATGACTTATTGATTGACTGATTAATTTATTGACCACAAACTGTGAAAAGCTCTGGTGTCATTGAAAAGCAATACTGTGTGATTTGAATGGGTTCCATCCTTCTCAGTGGTAATTGAAAACGCTCTCGTGGGGACAGCTGACATTAGGAACCATCTTATAGTTGTTAACGAATGTAATGTTTTGATTTGGTCAATGGAGAATTGTATCCATTCCCAACAGAATATGTTCTTTATTTAAGACATACAGTGAGGTAGGATGAGGACTAATAAAAAGGTTCTGATATGAAAATAAGATTCTGGCTTTGAACGTTCATTTTGGATTCTGAGTTAAAACATCATGATCCCTGTTGAAACTTCAGGATGCTTTCCTTTTGGGTGACGTTAGTTTATAATAAATATTAAGGAGGTTACTGTAAAAAAAAAACCTGACTGACACAATTGAGTCAAAAGTTAAAATGACAATGTGAAACAAATAGCTAATAATGACTTCATATAGGAATGATGGCTTGATTTTCAGTTCCCTCACATTACATTACTTTGGTAGTTACATAACTGTACCTTAAATACTTGTGCCATTAAGTCAGAAAATTCCCATTTGAAATGTTTATTGCAGCAGCAGAACATAGTTGAGGTTTAGCAGCTGGAGGTATGGAAAAAATGAAGAGCTTATATAGACCACCACATTGGGAGGTTTACTTTGCCACATGATTGTGAGGGATGATTCAAGGGTTTAAACAGTGACGTTGGAATTTGTTGTCTGCTTTCAGGCATTGCTCCATTTATTTTCACCCAAACCATGATTTGTTCATCAGGCAAACAAAGTTTTTTAGTGCCTAAAACTCATCAAACTAGAGCGATTTCAGAAGAATTACTAATCATATCAGTGTGATAATGTGAAATGTGAAAGAGACGATGTCGAGTAAGATTTTGTTGAGTTTGAACAGTTAATATATGCAAATCTCTCACTGTGGCTTAGTCATTTTATAACCAAGTAGGTAGAAACAACCCAAAGTAAAAAAGTATTGTAGAAATTGAAGTTTAAAAAATAGAACTGCAAATATGCACATGCTCCAGGGCTGAGTACAATAGTTTTACACCAAATCACACTAAATATACCAGCACGGTTTGTTCTCCAATCGGTTGAAATGATTTCAAACCTGATGATTGCTGTTAGTATTTCTCTCAAAGCGGCTTTCACATAAAATCTAGAGTACACAGCTGCACTATCCATGAAGAAAGGCTTCAAACTGAAACACACACGCACACACACGCGTGCACACACACACACACACACACGCACACACACACACACATACAACTCCATGGCAAGCATATCAACAATGTTTTTCTCTTCAGGGGCCACTGCTGTTCCAACATCACAGGAATCCTTTGGTAGAGACAAATACATATACATGACCCGCTGTATATATTTGATGTTGGTTTGCGGCACCATGCACTGTGCGACTGGAACACATCTCCTGTTATAAAATTGTAACAAAGAACAAACAAAGATGTCTCTCACAGTATAGGCCTAATCGTAACTCATCTTACAGCATAGAAAGATAGTTTAAAATATATATTCACAGAATTTTTACATCATTTATGTTTGTTTCCCTATATTATGATATGTGTCAAACTTTTACATTTTTAAAACTGTTTACATTTTTAGTATCAATATAAGAAAATTGTATCATTGCATATTTCACATGCAAACAGACATGCAAAGCTTAAATTAAAGGCGCAAGCTTTGAATGCAAAATGGGGCGCATATATTACAGCAGCTCTTTCCATGTGGACCTGTGCCACCGATTTTCGAGTGAGGGTCTCCCCGTGCAGAAAGCGTGGCATAATGTTCTCGAACCTCCTCAAAAATTCTCAAAGAGTACAAAATATAGTGGATGAATTATTTACCGACGTCAGAATATTTCTGCAGGTTTGCAACAGTGGTGGAGAGTAGCGAAGTCTTTCATCCATGTGAGACTCTTGACAGTAGTTGCTGCTGTAAAAAGGCAGAGCTCGAGATAAGAGAATGCTTTGACCAGCCTCTGCCTCCCCATGATAAATCTTTATCATTTTAGGTGATGGCCTGACCTCTAAGACGGGTGCTGGCCGAGGGGGTCCTCATTAATACAGCTTGAAATCCTCTTGGCTCATTCCGTCTATTTTCTTGATGCCTGTGACCTTTCCAGGATTGCCGCTATCAAACGAAACCCTTTCTGAAGCCTGCCGAGGAATTGGAGAGGAGTTTGAAGAGCAGATTGCATGATTCTGTTTGGTCAGACACGTGGGGGGGGGGGGGGGGGGGGGGGGGCATAAAGGGAGCAAAGCAAAAGGTATCCTTGTGTCTTCTTCAGAAACTGAACTTTGTTGTGGAAACAGAATAAGCTTGAATTCATTATCTGTATTAGCCTGTTTGTCCTAGTCTGTAAGATGCCACAGGTAAAATGTGTAGACCAGACTGCAGACCAAACAGTGTAAAGCTGGCTGCAGCTTTCAGTAATCCTCTCAAGAACAGCTTCCTGTTGGGGAAGAAAGCATATTCAAGGTATGCATTGGAACAAGAAAATTACAGTAATGCTGGAAAAATGACCAGTGGAATATCCTGACTTCCCAACATAAAAGAAGTATATGATGGGATAGGAAAATGTGATGAATAACTGAATGGATTAAAGGGATACTTCACCCATTTGCATTAAGCTTTGTATCACTAGAAACCTGGTAGTATTTTTGAATGGTCGTGCATCCCGCCCTCATTTTACCCTGAGATGGGAAATCTTTGTATTTTTAAGTCTGAAAAGGAGCTTCCAGTGACGCAAAATGACGATTTTTGCGTCACTGGAAGCTCTTGCGGTTAGGGGGGTGAAACTACAACGCTAGTTCTTCATATTTTCGACCACTGAAGCTACAGACCAATCACAGATCAGTGGGTGGGAACTCACTGCCAGAATCGAAACTTAACGTCCGCCATGTTGCTTGGAAGCTATGCTAACAGGCTCTATGGAGAAAGCTGATAATGGCGAAAAAATATAAATATAGCGGCGAGACGGCTGCTGCCGACAGGCTGGTCTTGTGCTGGCCCGCGACGAAAAGGCAGTCTGTTTTTTCCTAGTTGCAGTGATGTTTACGTTCGCGTGGTGCCTTCTCAAGTGCTTTAATAAGTTGGACGTGTTGCCTCATTCTATCATGCTGCAGGTTATGCTGGTTATGCTCCTACACAGATGCGTCTCCCCCTCCCCTTTTGCGCAGCAGCGCTGGAGCACCGCTGAAAATGAAAACGAAACTTAAGAGTAATAAAGAACGTATAAAGAACTCCATCCCGGTTATATGCAACTGTCCAAACCGACAGGGCTCGAGGAACTAGTAATCTACACAATTTGCACAGTTTATGTTTGAAATTTTTTACAAGTTACGAACTAAAAGCTGTGTCCCACACCAGCGGCCGCAGCCTTCCTCCACATAAGTATAAGTAACACATAAGTATTTACCCTTAAGAAGGTACTGTGAGTAGTTATCTGAGTATTTCTCTCATATATGTGTAATATTGAATCGATATCAAAGCATATTGACCGATATCGAATCGATATCGAATCGAATCGTGACCCAAAGAATCAAAATCGAATCGAATTGTGAGGTTGTGGACAATACCCAGCTCTACTTCTTATGTTTAAATTTAAGAAACTAGTGTTTGAAAACCTCTTTTGTTGATATATTCCATTGTTTGTTTGTGATCCTTTTTTTCTCTGTTCATTTGTTAGATTTCTTTTCTTCTCTTTTTTATATGTTCGAAATAAAAAACTTCAATCAATCAATGAGTAAGGGATAAGGGGACTTTGTTTGTAATCATTTTGCATCCAAAACATTATCACAATCTGTTACGCTGTTTCTCTTGGAATACCTGGGGGGGGGTCTTACAAACACAACTAAAAGTCATTTCCATCCCATAAAACTACGATGCCATGGAAACATTGTCTGCGTCTCCAGGAAAAAGGAAATGTAACGGGTCCTGTCAACGAGTTGGCAACAGAGATATTGCCAGGCTTTAATACAGCTCATGGATTGCTTTGGCTATGAGGCTGAACGCTACTATCAGAGTCTAGTGCATTATTTATGGTTGACTTAAAGTAAACATAATTTGACAGCGTGTTAAACAAGACTTCATAGCCAGTCAGCTATGCTAGTATTGTCCCAGAATCCATACCGATATTACAGTTGGCCACAGCCTAAAGCAGAGAGCTAGTGGACAGTGAATGGGGTGTAACGTTATCACATATTTAATGTAGAGTACCAGTCAGTTTAAGGGGCAGTAAACATTGTTGCAAGTTGTGCATTACAGGGGAAATCCTGCTGAGATCAGAGGACTAGACACTACACAACAACACAAGTTTCCCCTCCTCAGATCTCGGGTTTTCTTTCTTCATCAAACATGTTGTATTCTCCAAACAGCTTCAACAAATGCTTAAGTCCTTAATTGTAACTTGATGATAGTTTGCAAAAGAGTTGCACAAGTTATAAATGGAGGCTTTGACTGCGTCCCTGTTGCTAAGGGTATTAATATATTTTTTAGAGATAGATATAGTTAGCACATTAATTCAGGGTGAACAGACCGTTTCACCAGCACTTTTTTATTGTTGTCCAAATCTCAGGAGTTAATTGACTAATTTGCAGCCAATCGGAATCAAGTATTTCCCTAGACTATGATTTAATTATACACAAAAATGTATAGGATATATAATTTATAATAATTTGAAAAAAGTGGGTGATATCTTTTTTCTGTTTTCTTTCTGACCAAGGCACAGTGTGTAACCAGGCAACCAAAGCATTGTAGCAACAAAGAACACTATACACATGGAGAGACAGGAATACATTAATAAGTATTTATAGAATGAAATTATATATGCAGCAGTTTGAGAGAGACCCTACAAAACATACTTGTCCCTACTCTCTAATGACAGTTCTGTTAATAATACATTTAGAAAAAAAGAGGCTTTGTGTCAAAATTAACTCGACTCTGATTATAGTTTGATTAATTATATGGCAATTAAGACCTGATAATAGAGCGGCCATTGCCAAGCAGGGTCAAAGAACAAATGTCTACTGAAAAACCACCATTTATATACGCTAATAACATACGTCTATAGCCCTGTTCAGATTGACATTTTAAACCGCAGTATTTACGCCCCTTGTGGAGGCGTTATGGGGGGACGAAGTGATCACCAATCTGTACTGTCTTGAGAGGTAGGAACAGAGGCGTTACAGAGGTGAGACGGTTTTAGCGAGGGAGCGCAGCGCTATGTGTGAGTGCATGTCTGACTGTGAGTCTGACGTGGAGCTCCGTGCTTCCTCAACCCTGAAATGCTATGTGAATGCACAGACTGGGACACCATTACTACACCATGGCGGAATTGATATGAATGTACAGGCAGGGTGAGACAACTAAGTATTTCATTTTTAAAAAAGTGCTATCTTACATGAATTGTTGTTTTTTAAAGAAGTTTATTAAGTATGTAAGTAAAACGCATTTCCATGGTTTATTTACATCTCAGGGTGATGTGATTGGGTCTGTTTCATCTTACAAATACTTTGGAATCTTGGTGTGGTGATTTGTGTTTTTTTAGCTTCAGATTTTTTTTTTTCAGAAATACGTCTTCTTTTTCTTTTTCTGCAAACCAAAAAAAAAAACAAGACTTGTTTTCTGACTCTGATTGGATATGGTGATGTTTTGAATGCATGATTCTTCCCAATGCCTCAAATCTTCGGCCACTGTGTACCATGGAGCATTGAGGTTCCTAACAAATCTCAGGGCCCTGACTCATTGTACTCTGTATGCTCGAGTTGCTGTCCTGCATCATCTCTTTGTAGACCAAATCATTGGCATGTCTTTATTCATATGGCTATACTTAACCTGCTTCCCTCATACTTTTGTAATTTAGCTATAAGAAAAGTGATGGACGCCACAGTCTTTGCACTGTGACCCAGTCACAAAGAGTATTGTTGCTATCTTTCCCCAAAGTGTGACTTAGAACGGGGAAAAGGAGTTCCAGGTATGTTGCTCTTGCCTGCAATCTCCTGCAGGATGATTTGTGTCAGGGGGGAGACGGTCTCTAAACATTTTTAAAAGTAGATTAAAGGCATGGGAGGAGGATGCGCCAGGTTTGTATAAGCTTTGACTATATGTTGTAACTGCTCCGTGTTTTATCTCTGTAACTTGTTCAATGTGCTGCCGCCTGCTGGCCAGGACACTCTTGTTAATGACATCTGTAATCTCAATGAGTGTTTACTGGTTAAATGAATATTAAATACAAATAAATAAGCATTACAAGATGTAAAAGAGGCCCTGATAAATGAATGTTGGAGTTGACAGCTTTTACACCCTGTCCTCTGTGTATGTAAAGAAATAGGCAAACAGAGTTGAAGCTTTCAGCAGAGCTTTTAAAGCTGCAGTGCTTTGCTTTAATTCATGCACATATTATTAGCTGGTCTAAGGGGGGGAAGAGCCAAGACAAATTGATCTTAAAAGACACAAACTAGTGTAGACACCCCCTAAGACATTTGTTTAGTAGTAGTGTTTATCCCATCACACAGCACCTGTTATTTCTCCCATATGGTGCATAACTGATATGGATTAAACAATTAAGACTATTTTCTCTGCATGACTTCTGGCTGCACTCCCTGTCTGGAAGAACAGCATTTCAAATTAAATGGCCCCAAAAGATGAGCCTGCTGTACTTCCCCTCAACAATTAAATATGGCAGGTCCTATTATCTGTAATTCAAGGGGAAGAAAAGGCTGATATGGTAACTGGAACTTAGAATTAAAACCTCGGTATTTTACTGGGAAGGTATGTTTTCTTGTCATTCCACTCTCATGAATCTTCTATAAATATCACTCACTGTTAAATTGCTGATAACAATCAGGTCAGAGTACAGTCAGCTGGACGTCTGGCTGCTTAGAACAAAAATCCAACCCACTTAGATTTCAGTATGAATGTTTTAAAGTTGCTTACATTTACATTCCACCACTAAAGGATACAGGAAGTAAAAATTATCCTTTAACATGTTGAGAAAAAGACAAATGTGCAGATCAATTGAGATTGTTAACTGTATGCTTAAGATCCGATAAATGAAGAGAGGATCTTCTCATCATATGCTGTTAAAAGCATCAAATTGAACATTTCATATATTTGAACCATCAGGTCTGATCATGTATGGTTTTTCTAGATGAATGCATCTGACATCACAGTGCCTCCTTGTCATCACATATATGTTAACACATGCTATTTTAGCGTATCACTGTGGAAGGGTAGAAAAAAGAGAAGTAGAAAAAAAAAGTGTTTGATTGAAGAAGAGCTCAACCTAATTAAGCTTTATAAAGACAGTGAGGACAGGTGTACTAGTTCTGTGGTGACTTAAAGATTTGTGACAATACCCCAAAGCAAAGGCTTCAACTGCACAAAGGACACCCAAGTGTGTTTGGGTTAATTGGATGACCCAATCCATCTCAATTAAAGATTTTAAGGCGTTTTAAGGTGTGTGTGTGTGTGTGTGTGTGTGTGTGTGTGTGTGTGTGTGTGTGTGTGTGTGTGTGTTGTGCATGTGCATGTGCATGTGCATGCGTGTGTGCGTGTGTAAATTGAAATCGACTACAGATGGCTCTTCCTGTGGGGTTGCTCCAAATAATTGCTGGCAGATACCACCACTGGGAGGGTTGTGGGTAAATTTGTTCATAGAGTCATAAAATACTTTTAAGTATTTGGGTCAGATTCAGTGTTGACTAGCAGCATGTGTGCATGATGGTGTTGGTAATACAGAGACTTAGTCTTCCACAAACACCTTGTTTAAAAAATGTGCTGCTACAAGTAAAACCTAATGAGGCGATTTTTCAAGTAGAGCTTCAGGGGGGCTAAAGACCAAAGGTGGGCGAGTGGGAACCTGAGTAAATGTTTTTTTTTTTACCAGTCACAACATAGGGCTGTTACTAAAGAAGGAGTAAACAAGTGGTTGAAAGATTAGCTGAACTAATTGTTGGAATAGTTTGGTAGAAAGGTTAAAAACTATCATGTGTTTTACTCAGTGATTTCCCCGGCTATTTTTTGAAAAAGATTTGGTTCAAATGAGGTTTAATGTGGAACTTAAAAATATCAGTAAAACAAACAAGAAAAACAACCAAAAAGAGCTGCTGCATGACAAACCCATTGACTAGAATAACTGGGCATTTATGCATTCTAGATGTCATGTTACATTCATATCTCTTTTGGATTGCTGTTAGAATAAAATATTTAAATTATTCTGAATTGCATATTAATTAAGCTTTACACATTTTCAAATTAACATGTGCTGAAAGGACCCAGCTAGGGTTATTCTGTTATTATTATTGTCAATAAATTCTTTGACAAGTCCAGAGGCCATTGGTTTCCATAAAGAGGTGCACATTCAAAGTGCTTAATAAGAATTGAAAAAAAGCATCTTTATTCAAGCTTTAGTTTTCTTTTCTTTGAATATTGCTATTATCTTGACTCCCCACTTCAGGATATTTGATTCAATCTTAACTTGTTATATGCTCAAAGATGTCTTTCATAAGGACTCAGCCAAAAGCTATAAAACGCAATTGAAATGCTATTAATATAGACCGAGGGATTCAATTAAAGCAACTTCTTTTCTTTTATGGAGAGATTGCAGCTGTTAGAACATCTGCTGGTGATGACTTAGGTGTATTTTAGAGTATGATCCTTTCTTTTTTTATCAAAGCGGTTGATAGAATGATGATTGATTGTGTGAATTCAATTAGGATTCTTTGGATAATCATCATCATTATCGCAGTGAGTTGACAAAGAGCCATACTTTTCTTTGTAATGATCAATGGGAGCAAGTCGACATCCATGTGGGAAATGGGACTCATAATACATTTGGATCAAGTGTGCAGATTGTGCCAATTACCCACATAACTCACTTCTGAAAAAATGTATACCACTTTAAAGATGTTTTTTTGGGGGTGGGCTTTATCACAGAATAACTTTACTGCTTTGGTTACCAAAATGTAATATTAAGATATTAAAAGAATAGTTAAAAAAATACAAAGAAAAACTGTGATAAACTACACTACTACTATAAAGTACACTCATCATAAGAACCTAAATAGTCACAAAAATTAGGAAAATTGAGGAAATAACTAATCAGACCAATATTGTTTTTTGGGCCAGGATGTAAACATGTTCATTTCTGCTTTAAAAACAGGCATTTGGAATTAGTGACTTCAGCCTCAAGCGGACCCTCAGCGAACTGAAGGATTTTACACTTCTGCATTGGCGTCATTTTCCAACCCCCGAGTTTGAGCTTGGTTTGAACACCACCCTACATTCTTGAACACACATATACTAAAAGAAAATACACATACTTAAGTAAAGATTGTTTTTTTTTCCTGATGCCAACCCAACTTTATATATAGGTAGATTTATTTAAATACATAAATAGAGAATTAGATATTTTTTAAAGTACACACATTTAAATATACATGTAAGTTTGTGTGAAAGGGTTTGCAATTTTTCAGCGCACTGATTGAAAGGATTTTTGGTTTATTACTTTGATACCTGAGAGTTTATATCAAACAAGAAACATGGTTTCTGTCCTCCAGTCACTTTAAAAGTTATTTGAATATATGTTATTGTGAATTGTGACGAATCATGGGTGTGCTACCTTCAAAAGCAAACAATAAGATTGTTCTTTTAGCACTCTTCTGATTATAAATCAATGATTCTCCTGTTCACTTTTTAAACCACTGACGTTGACTCTTTATGTCAGAATAAAACATTCTAAATTAGACCTTTAGAAAAATATTTGACAGGCACATTATTTAAACCTGACAATACACTGCTTTACTGATTGATGGTTTGGGTTAGGTGTCTAAAGGGTGTATTTAACATTTGATATTATTTCCATCAATGATTCACATTGCACTAATGAAACATAGCCTTAGCGTACATGGTTATCACTTGTTAAATGCAGAAACATTCAAAGACACATTATGTTAAAAACCTTTGTAGGCACATGTCTGATTATGGTCAGGCAGTACACATGGATGACCTTCCCATCCCGGCCCACTCCCACCTCACAATGACCATCTCAATCGTCTCTGTTGACACCTATGGAATTGATTTCCCATGGCAGCACGGTCCATCTATTGTCACAAACATTGGGCTGCAGTCACATCGTGTTGACACAGAACACAATCACTTCTGCTTGTCTGCATTGTTCCTGTGGCACACGGAGAAGAAGAAGAAGAAGAAGAAAAAAAAAAAAAGCAAGGACGAGAGGATGTCCGGTGGGAGGCAACGCATCATCTCAGAGATTCAATGTTAACCTCATTTTGTCATTAGTGCTGAGACACTCTTGTCTGCACAACAGACAGGGAGGGAAGCAGTTCTGTAATCAAAGGCTTATGCTCCCCCAACAACACACACACACACACACACACACACACACACACACACACACACACACACATTCTCTCTCTCTCTCTCTCTCTCTCTCTCTCTCTCTCTCCCTGCTATATCAACAGAGATTGAAGCAGAGGGGTACCAGTCTCAATTCCAGCAGGGCAGGCTTTAAAGATTTAAGTTGGTGAATGTTGTTGAACCTCTGACACAACCCAAACAACAGCATATGTGGGACAAAAAGTGAGAATAAGGCAAACACAAACACACCATGTATGCTCCATTATTTAAAAGCCCACTCTAGTTTTCAAATCATTGTTTCACTTATATAAATAATCTAATATTAGCTCGCAAATAACAGTTACAAGGTGAAACATACTTACATCCAAATCAGCAGTCAACAAAACAAACACCTCACAGTAATTCTTTGAAAGGAAATCAATTGAACTCAGTGTGAGTTGAGAAATGAATTACAAAAAAGGAAATTGTTTGATGATGGAACCCTATTCCTGTTTTTGCATTTAGCAATCCTTCAAAATGGATGTTTTTTTTTTTGTTTTTTTTTACGTGGGATTGTATGAGGTACTTATATTTAGTGTATTACAGTATTTAGCAACAGGCGCAGATCCTGTTTGGAGGAACAAGCCAGATTCCTACACAGAAGCTAAGCTATGTATCGCTTTAGACAAGTGACGAGATAAAAGTACGTCGGAGTTCAGACATGCAAAATAAAAAAAATCCCACATAAAGAAAATAATTTCAGTTTAAACGCACAGTGTGTAAACTCTACCGCCAGTGGGCTCCAAATCAAAACAATAACAAAAGGTGACGTCGAGGCTGGCAGGGAATCATGGGAGTTATCTCTCTGCTACATCCCACCCCTGATAAAAACAAACTCTGAGTGGACGGTAGTTCAAACGAACAGGTGTAACAGACCTGAGGAACAGAATATGTTTAACGACAAGCTTATGTAGCCAAGTATAATTGACATGATGGTTTTTTTTTTAACACAGCAGCACAAACGCTTTCAGCTGCAGCTCCTGCTTCCTTCTGCAGCAGTCTTTGACATAACATTCGCATTTCCACGGCAACGATACACGTTGTGTCTGTGATGACGGAGGCTGCGACAAGACACGTCCTGTTACAGCTATAAAATCATGTCTGGCTTTGATAACTGTTGGAAATATTTGAAGTAATGTACGTAAATAATCAACAAAAAATGAGATTTGCCCATTTTTCATTAATTTCGATTTTTTTTTAGTGTGAAACTGTGACCAGAATTCTAAATATTGTACCTTTAAGCTAATGCGGTGTTCTTCCAGACTACGTATGGTCTTTTAAAAAAAAAAAAAATCAGGGCGATAGAAAGCGGGGAATGACATTCGGGAAAGAAGCCACAGGTTGGATTCAAACCTGGGCTGCCTGCTTGGAGTACCAAATCTTCTATACATGGGGCGCGACACTAACCACTGCGCCACCAGCGCCCCACTATGCATGTTCTTAATTTAATTTCCCAGTATCTACTCTTTGGAGTGAACTTATTATTGATAAAAAAAACCTCCTATTACCCACATTAAAAAAATGTTGTTATGAAAGCACAATGTACCTTGTATATAGCATTAGAAGCTGTATAAAATGTGAGAGAATAACACTGGTTCTATGAAACATTCAGCAGAAACCTTTCCATCGTCTTTTTTTTTTTTTTTCTCCAGCAGTGTGAGCCACAGCCATGAACTTCAGTAGCTCCATAATCCTTTGTCTGTCCTGCATTGATATTTGCCCACCAATTGAATTTCACAGTCTGGACTTATTCTGAGCATTGTTATTCAGCAAGCTGCACGAACATTTTCTCATTCTCATGGCACAAGCACTCAGCTCTCTATATGAAAGTAAAGCAAGGTTGGTTGTTGTTTATCTGTGCAAAAATAAACAGAAGAGATACCAACATTGTCTAAATTCTGCCTGAAGAGGAAGCTAATATCGGTTTTCAATTCAGTTAAGGTGTGCACCATTGATATTTTGTTACAACAAAAGATGCAGTGATTATTAATGAAGACATGTCCTGTGAGTAATTACAACACTAATTTGGTTATGGTAGATTGGTCAAGTATCGGATTTCTCCATTGAACCGATTTGTTTGACCAAACATGGGCCTAATTACCCCGATGGATGGGGGGGCCTGTGCTAACTGTTTCAGATCAAAAGGTCCCTACTGCACACTCCACCATGGACACCAGTAATCAAAGCTCTGAGAGCATCACATGTCTGCTGAAATATTACCTGTGAAGCTTGCATGAAGTTGGTTTGCTTTGTTGTATATGTTTCTTGGTGAGTATCCAGGCACAAGGAGGGTTGGATGTATTTGTTATATTGCATTAGCTAAAGGCAAAATGAGCTGCATTCATTTACTTGTCTGCTACTCGTGCTAATTTGGATAAATGAGGAAGAAAGTAAGTTTGGCTGCACAGGATTGTCTGGGAGTCATAAGGCTAATAAACTATTGTTTTGTAAAGCCAGACGAGACTGTAATTGCTTTTGAGTTTTAGCCATTTTCCAGCATTAGGCCATAGATCTAGTTCACTTAGCTTGCATCAACACTTTAGATAAAGTCCTTTATGCACTGAATCAATTTGTCTCTTTTTTTCTGTATGTTTTTTTTTTTTTTTTTAGTCGATCTAAGACCTGAAGCAAGATAATGCACTGCTCTTAATTGAAATATACCTTGCACAGTTAGAGACTGGAGAAGGGATTTCAAAGCAGTCTTTAATTTGTGTTGTACAGTGTAATTCTTACATTTAATCATAAAAAAGATGTTGTATGCAGAACTGGGGAGTTATAGATGTACTTAAACATGTGGCAAAGTGAATGCAGCTCAACCTCTGAATCTTTTTTATTTGTATTTGTAAATCTGCTAACCAGAATGTTGGAGGGAATGTTGGAGGGAATAAGGGGTAGGGAAGTGAGTGACTAGCAGACGAAACGATTAACCGTCATCACCCACTTGCTCGTCGGCCCCACAATTACTGGTCATTTAAATGCATTAACAATATATTTATATGTTGGCCCTTAATGTCGATCAGATTCTGTGCCCAAACTTTAGCCGACCACCACTCAACGGGGGCTGCTGTAGCCGTCGACTGGCTCTAGCCCCAGCTAACAGGCTTTCTCTCCTGGCTCTTCTGCAAGAATTAATGAAGTAAACAAGTAGTGGATGGATAGCACTTAGGAGCAGCGTGGTCTAGCAGTATTTTCATCAAGCAAATGTAAGATAAAAATGTATGTAGGCTGTGTAAGATTAAAATGGTATACAAAAAGAAGCAAAACGTAAACACATTAAGCACAGACATGACGTTAACTTGCAGAGAGGACTGAAGGCTAGGTGTGCTAGTACAGCTTGAGTACTGTAAGACACACTTGGCAAACCAAATTCAATTGTTTATCTGCAAACAGTTTTAAATAAATTGTGTTTTTTGTTCTTTTTACTGGGTAAAACCCAAATGAAAGTGAAACAGGTAAGTTAAAAATGAATAAAAAGGGGGTTTGTGATTTTGGACAGGTGTACTACCTCCTACAAATTAAACTGACAAAAACATCACTGTGAGAGTGTCCATCGCCTCTGACAGTCCTCCTAATAGACCTCTCCTCCACCGCATCTCACAGCAAGGCACCTGAAATAAAGCTACACTTTGCTATAAGAGCCGGAAGGAAAAATATGATCTTTTGATCCTCATCAAAATCCTGCACCCTTTCAATCATCAACTTAGAGGTGACAGTTGTGTTTGTTGTTTAAAAGGTATACCACTAAAACCTACAGGGGAAGTAGAACGAACAGGTGCATGTATGGGTTTGAGCTTGTGTTATCTATAATTCTCTTTTCTTATGTCTATTTTTTTTTTTGGCTCTGATGATTAATCACAGAGTGTCAAAGAGACAATAACATAAAAACGATGTGGAGGATATGAAATTTGCCCTTAAATTAGCACGATCACAGAGATATGACCTTTACCGACTTTCATTAGCAACTAGAAATGCAATAATAGCTGAACTTGTCTACCCCCCTCCCCCCTCCCTCCCTAGTCTCTCATAATACTGACATTAACTTGGAGATCATACTTTTTACAATAAAGGCAGGCTAGCTAATAAGAGTCAAGATCCAAGGAAATTGCATAAAGCAGATGTTATGAACCCTAAAGTACAATAATGATGACACTGTCACTGATATGTTTTCTGCTTCTTTGTTTTTTTTTTTTTTTTGTAAAATATCAGAAGATACTGAACACTATTTCATCTCAGCTGCTTCAATTTGTAAGTCGGTGGGAGAAGACTGGAAGTGAGGTGAGACTGTATAGTATGGGTTATCTTTTGAAAATGTATTTTTAAATCTCATAGAAGCCAAAAGATCCAAACGTTGTGGTGACGTAATCATTATTTCTGTGGCACTGATCAACAACCCTGTGAGAACCTGCAAGTGTACAAAGGCCACTGGGGCCGGTAAAACTTTGCTTATCACACTTGGCCAGTGGTTTGTAAAGGTGAAGCTTGCCCTGACAGTTCTGACAGCGAGATAACACTTTGGAACGTTTGAGTAATAAGCCTCACCAGTTTAGGCAGAGGACAGCGCAGTACTGTCTTCCTTTTCCTGCTCAGACACACACACATACACACAAAGACTTCAACTTGCCAGTTTCTCTATGCCTACCACCTAATTAAGGCCAGTCCTTGCAGTTTCAGCTTGGATGAGAACTGCATTCCCCCTTCTCCTTCAAGGCAGGCCGGTACATTAACTGTATTTTCAAGGCATGCTGTTAGCTGTGGTGTAAGGCATTTTTTCAGGGGTGAACACCTGCATGTTTGACATCTTAGACTGTTTGATACCAGTTCTGGAAAATGGCCGAAGGACTCTGGGACTTTTTCAAAACCTTGTTACAAACCAAGCAGAGTATCCTTTTGTTGCCTCACATGCACACTTCTATTTAAAATCAGTAGCCCTGTTTGATGGTGAGCAGTTATCAAAAATGCTTTTTTTTTTTTTTTAAAGCATGCTTTTTTTGATCTTCTCTCAGATGTCTTAATGATGATTCTTTGGACCGTGAACATTTGATATGCACATCTTTTTCCACAAAAGCACGCCGGCTGCACTGATCAGCCTTATTAACATATTAATTGTTTACTTTGTCCTCACTCTGGTTTCCACGGTGTTGCCTAAGATACCAAGCATGTGTCTGAGCACACATACAGCCCTTTGTGTGTTTGTGCGACCGAGCAAGTTGTGAGCGTACACATGTTTATGTGCGCCGTTGTTCCTGTCTGCACCCGCTGCTACATGCGCGTGTGCATGAGGGTGTGTAATCAGAGCCGCTTTGGAACTTTACAAGAAGTCATTAACAGTCAAGACTATTGTGCAGACACCGTGATTTCAAAGGTGCTCCACAACAGCTTGTGCGGCGAGGGCTGATTGAACCAGAGCACTTGAAAGGGGGAGAGAGACGTCAGGTTCGCAGCATCCTGTCGCGGCCCATCTGCCTCTCTCTCTGCTCCTATCGTCAGTCTCCTTTGTGAGGAGGAAGGGGTTTGAACATCAAAGAGCAGCCGGGCTACCTTGGAGACAGAAACAATTAGTAAGGGATCTGGTGAAAGGTGGCATAGAGGAGAACCCCTATCCACGATACTCTAAAAAATATATCCGGGCATCGCTGGGAAGAAAGGGCAGCACTGTATCCCAAAGACTGTATTCCACAGAGAAGCTTTGTTTATGAATAACACATTTAAGGGAGCCAGAATATCTCAAGCTGCCCCAAAAAATTCAGTCTGAAAGCAACATGAATTTTTTTCCTCACTGTTCTATTGTGTGATGTAACTGATGTTCTCCCCTCACTCATATTCATGGAAGTCATAACTACCAAACTATCTTAAGGCTTTTTCGAATGGTTTCTATTTTAAATATATAGTCTTTAGTTATTTGTGTTGCCGCTCCCCAGTTTTTTTCTACCCAATGCTTTATTATTGTTGTATTTGTTTTTGGACTTGGGTATCATTTTCATTTTCATGTTCAAACATCTTCAAAAATGACAATAAAACATCCTTGTATCCTTATTTCTGGTATTCATTATTGTGCATCTTCATCTTCCATCATATTACATGACAATCTTCTGCATATTGAACCTGCACAGATGAGACAAAGCGACAGATAACACCTCTGGCTGTGATAAGTAGATTCTCATTAACACTTGTATCCTGCAATATCTCTCCAGCAGCCCGGCTTGAGTCCAGAGCAAATCTCAGGGGGGGGACAGAGCCTCATATAGAATACCCTTGAGCTGTTTCGCAGCTATCTAAAGTCTCCTGGTTTGTCTTTGCCGACTCGCTTAGCAACTACACCCTACTTTCACCCCATTTCATTATGAATGTGGAGTTTGGTTTGGCTTGGTTGCTCTTCAATAATGCATTTTTCATCCGTTAGCAGGCCAATGAGAGGGTCACCAAACAGACCAAAAAATGAGGTCAATATCACCTGGTCCTCTGTAATGAGGCTGAGGGACAACACGTGAAAGTAGACGAAAAGAGAACACTTGGTGCAGTTTTCTGATGTGTGAATATGGTAAAAAAAATAATTTTCACCTCTCTGATGAGTAGAATTGACAGTGCTTCAGTTATTATTAGCATTAGAAAAAAACTGTTCACACATCCGCCAGCGTTCCACTCCTAAATACTCTTGCCATTAAAATATGCAATACACGTGTTTGGCCACAATTGGCACATTTAGCAACTCTTAAATTATTTACATTACACATGTAAAGAGTAGTTATAATAAATTGAGCCTACAATGCCAAGAGATATGTGCATGCAAGAAAAGAAGACAAGAGAAGATTGGTATACCTAATCAATTTGCCAGGAAATGAGGAAAACATATTAAAAAAGACAGACCCTGAATAATTAAATTCAATTATCAGCAAATGCAAAAAAAAAAAGAAAAGAAAAAGACAAGTAATAATAGACCGGAGAGCAATAAATGCAGTGTTCTCCATTGTGCATTTTCTCCACATGATAATGTATTGTGTTGTTTTTTTTTAAAATAATACAGCCACTGTTGAGCTTCTTTGTGTACTGTTAGATTCAAGTGTGACAGCATAAACAGTAGAATTAAATGTGATTGGCTGTATCAGTCACTCAGCTGACAGTAACTTTATCTCCAGGAGTCGAGGACATACAGTTCGCCAGATGACGGAAAGCTGTGTGTGCATGTATGCAAGAGTAGCACACATGGACACACACCATTAACAAGTAACTGCACCCTAACTGACAAAAAAAAAGTTTCTTCCTGCCACATTTAATTTCTGTCCGATAACTTTTGGAGTAAATGTGATTCATTTGCAGGATGTTTAATTTCATCGCTTCACTTCTTTTCATGAAATGAGTCCTTTTATCTGCAGGGATGTGGGTGGACAGCAGCTGGACACTTTCTCATGACATCTTGTGGAGCTTAAGAATTTATTTTTTATTTTTTTTGCACTAGTTCAGGCTTAAACATACTGGTAAAAAGAGGAAGATCTTTTTTTTCAAGGTTATTGTACTGATAATTTTGCCCATTTCAGTGCTGGAGAGAAGATGAGGGCGATCCGCAGACAGACAATCAGACACCAGCAGACCACCGAGCTCTGAAGACCTGTAGGCATGTGAACAGCGGCGGCGGTATCAATCCCTGGAATGAGGCCGATGACCGATTCCAGTTCAGGGCCACATCAAAGAGTGTGAATGCAGCACCACTAACAGGGATGCTGGAGGTCAGGGACACTGGCTGAGGGATTTAGTCATTTCAGGCCTTATGTGAAGCACCATGGAGAGCAGCCATAAAAGCACAATGTCACTCTGTGACCTGCAGTTGGAAGGATACAATCCTGGAGCGATAGGAGCTGGATGGGAGTGCTGCACTGTTTTGACACACTCAAACATGCACAGGGTTACTGAGCGGGCGCACATACACAGAAAACCCACACAGAGGCAAAGAGGTCGATACCAAAAGAGGCTGTTTCTCCAATTTCTTCTCACTCACATTTCTTCTTTTCAAGCTCACACACATCCGCCTGTGTGCATAAATCTACAGCAGCCATTCCTAAGGATGATGATAGTAAATGACAATGGTACTTTTTGACACTCAATTTGTCACCCATGTCCAGTAAATTCACTGCATTTTCTTCTTCTTCTTTAATGCAGCTCGGCATGACGGCCATATATCGTCTTCTTCCGTGACATTTACTGGGTGCAACGACACTCGTAGGAGACATTCAGATCCGTCTCATCCGCATGCAGCGCTCCAAACATCCGTCTGGGAATAGTCTTTAGGGGCAATAAAGCTCATCAGGAGCCGTTTCCTTGCCGGAGTAGACCTTGTCCTTCCGTGGTTTGTTTTCTTTTTCTATATGGTTGATGAAGAAAAGCTTGTATAGCCGCGGAATAGATTTATCAGAAGATATGTTTGCTTAACCATGAGCTGGATGAACAGTGAAGCCAGTTTATAAGGAAACAGGGAAGGACATAACATCCATAAATCCACTGTTGCTGGGACGCTTATTGGAGATTACAGTACATAGTTATCATCTCCGCACGGTCTATCATTAGCTTTATATCAAGAGCAGACCTGTCACAAATTTGAACCTACCCGCCGCCCCCCCTTTCCCTCCTCTTTGTAAGCATACTGTCCACATCATCGTTAATGAGTGCCTGCTACTGACGCTAGCAGCTCTCACGTCCTCATCCACTTGTTATGCAGTAATGAATCAAAATCTCTTATGAGTGCAGTGTAGCATGCTGAGGACAAACCATGGAAGCTACTTAGGAGGCACATCTCAGTTGGGTGGATCACAATGTCAGCTCAGTCTGTTAGCGGATGATTTTTTATTTTTTTTCCCCCCTCCTCCTTACATCCTCACATCTGCAGTCTTTATGCGATGTGACTGCTGGATTGCTAATTTTGCAGGAGCTCCTTGCCAACATGGCTAAATCAAGTTATTATGCACAAAGTTAAGACGCCCCAACATAGCAATGCTGCCCCCCAGTGCATGCAGAACATCGAGGGGAAAAAAAAAATGGATTCTTGATTTTTTTTCAGAATAACTCTTCCCATCTTTCAGAAAAGCTTACATTTGTAAACTAAGTGATTTCATTTGTTTTTACCTTCTACATGGTGAAACACAGACACAGACGTTCTGCCTGCACTCTTAACGGGCATGTCCAGAGAGAAAGACAGGAGGAAGAAAGACAGTGTCATTGCCTGAGTCAGCGGCACTGTGATTCTGCAGCTTTGGATGTGGAGCTGGCGCCTCTCCAGCAGCATGCCATCCTTTCCATTCTTCAAAGTGCATTTATATTACCAGCACTCTTGGCAGCCGGGCCTCTCTAGCGGTTCAAGCTGAAGCGCCTCCCAGACTGACGATGATTACGACGGCTATAACATAAAAAACTGTTATTGGCCTTGTTTGGTGATGGTTATTACAAGTGTATCAAAAACCCACACATACATCTCCCTCTGCCTCGCTGCCTCGCTCCTGCAGGGCTGCAGCTGTATAGGCACTAATGAATAGGTGAATTTCAGTGATTCGACATGTGTCATAAATATTAAATGGCTCACTACCCTTGGTTACCTTTGCTGCCAGCCAGAGCCTTTGTCATGTATGGCGTGGCTGTTTAGCTTTTTCCTTATCGACAGAGGTGACAGTAGGGGACATTTCAAAGAGAGACGCCTTTCAGGAGTTTAAGATGTCCTTTGTAGGGCTACTTAGGCCATGTTTAGGGCCTAACCTCTTTGCTTGGAGCACTCAGGATTGCTGTTATTGTGGGGTTGGATATCAACAAGGCAAACGACAGTACATGAGACAATAATGAGGGCACCTGCAATACAAAATTAAACTGGTTGGAATAAACTGCTTGGGATAATTGATTGCACTTACGTTTTTATTACTCTCTTGATATTTAGTTACATTTATTAATGTTTAATTAAACGTGAATGTGCATAATTTGCATTATCGCAGTGAAGTACTGCAGGGTAGCTTAGCCTGTTTGATGATCTCCTTTACTTTTCAGTGGTCAAACAGAACATTTCACACTTTGTTTTCATCAATCTTTGAAACCTTGAATGGTTGCAAGCAAATCATTTTATTAAAGATCCTTATCTGTCTGTATAGGTGAAAAAAGAGTGAGGAAAATCGTGGTTTAAAAGGGAGAATTGGAGCATTTTATGGAAAATAATCGATGTGCAAGTTTTAAATCCAGAGATAATTTGTTCTATTGTATCGGATTAAACAACTGGGTGCTTTTATATACTTATATTCCAAATATTGAACACTTTGAACTCAAAATGGCCTTAATCTTAGCATTGAAAGCTGATGTAAACCAGCTTTCTCTCTGAATTTGAAGCTGACTGTCTGCTGCTCTGAAAGCTGATATGAGTGCTTTGTAAGGTGTTTAACCCTCACCAGCAGAGATGCCATTTACTTGGCAGTTAAAAAGGTGTGAAAAAAAGCAACAAAATGAGCAGGAAACAGGGTGTTGATAGGTGAAAAAAATGCGTGTGTTTCGCGGATCTTTTCTTAGATCTAACAGCTTAAAATAATCATTTCACACAATAGCTCGGTGGTGAACTACTAGGGCAAAGAGTAATGCATGAAATCTCTTTATTTTTCACATATTTGTCTTGTTTTAGAATGATTATGACAAGAAATACATTACTTATTATTCTCTTTTATACACAATAAAGCCTTTACTTCTTAGCAGAGAGATACAGTGAGTGGTTGTATTGCAAATAAATACAAATCTCATTCAAATGTTGCAAAACAATTCCTCACCAGGTTGAGTCCCCATCAAATGGATAAAAAGTGAGTCCCTGTCATACTAACACCTCCCAAACCATACAGGTTTTTTTTGGTTTTTTTTTAGATCCTGGACAGTGAGCAGCACTATAAGCCCTCCCCCACATTTCTCACGGCTGAGAGGCCTGAGCTGTAAAATGCCCAGATTGATAGAGCAATGTTCAATTCCTCCCATGAGTTAGAAGGGCAGACTCCTGTGGCGCTTCGGCATCAAGTGTGCCCTCCATGTGATTCTACGGTTCTGCACTGGAGAAAAAACATATTTTTTTTATCAGAAAACAATGCCTCATCAGTGGCAGCACAGAGGGGCCTTCTTTTATTGCCTAAGCGCCTATGTTGAACAATTAACGACTCGCAGCGATCCCTAGGAGGAAAGAGTAGAATGCATGGTCTCTCTCTCTCTTTCGCTCTCCTAACCCCCCCCCATCCGCCCAGCCCCTAAACCTAAGGCCCCCCAGGCTTCGCTGCAATGCATCTCTCACTGCACCCTGTTCTATAAATTGCCAACAGCACGAGAAGGCAGATACAAATAAAGGTGATTTAGCCCAAAGAGATGCTGAGCGATTGCTCTCATTAGTCCGGAGTGGAGACCAAAGTCGAGATTTAACTGAGAGGGATTCCTGGCCATTAGTGCCCTGGCAGCAGCAGTATTGATAGGTTTTTAATAAGACGCTACATTAATGGTTATCATGAGTGAGTGGCTTTATGGTAATGGCAAAAGGCAGAGGAGGGGAGAGGAAGTCTCCAATGTGCTTTCAGTCAAACTCACCCTAAGCTCGGCTGCAGCTGCCAGCAGCTCGTGCATGCACCTTTTGCAGGTTGACATACCACGTAAAACAAAAGTCCCTCTGTGGTCTGTTTGTGGAATGTAAGGGAGAAAAAAGGTTTTTCTTTTTTTTCAAGCTGTAAATTGAATGACAAGAACGTGTAGAGGGGGGTGTCAGTGATGAACGACTCCGGAGGGATGTCTCCTGTGTGCGGAGAAGTCTTCATTTCCTCCTATTAATCAGTTGGACTAATTCTACCCCCCTGTTCCATTTTTAACCCTACACTGTCACTGCCTCCAGTTGCTCTAATTGAAATATTAGCAGCCGGTTAAGTAAATGAAGACAATTTAATCAGTCTCCTTCTCGTGCCTTGCCTGTCTTCTTTTTTTCCCCGTCTTTTCCCCATGCGAGGGTATGATCTTTCTATTAAAGACAAAAGTTGAGAGATCAATTTGGATGCCTATTTTTAAACCAGGCTGTCAAACACTTTCTCTTAAAGACAGCTCAGATACATGCTTGAGTCAAATTGACAAAAGGTGTCAAACTTGGCCAACAACTTTCTGATTCCCCACACCACCACCATTTTTTTCCACTTGTAATGGAGATCTAGCAGAAATGTCTTTGAATTATGTCCTTTAGTGTTGCACGTGTTTCAATTACATACATGAAAAAAAATCAATCAAATGAAGACAAATCAGTTTCAATTCCTGCTCACTTTCTTACCTCTGTACAGTTGGTCAATCACTGCTTCAATTGGCCATGCTTCTTGCTTCCTGAAACATCCCCCCCCGCTCCCTGTTGGTAGTGTCAGGGGAGGGGTTTTCAAACATTGTTCAACCATCTGACAAGCACTGGAGTTGATGTATACTGACAGCTCGAGTCTTTTACACCTGCTCACATTTCTGGACTCAAAATCCCTGAAAGTGTGTGTTTGGAAACATATTTCGTCCAGGTCTTACCAGAAACAGCCGTTTGACCTTTTAGTTCTAGTCGAAAACCAAGCCCTGAAACTAGTTCCAGATGTTTCGTTTTTTTGACTCATTGCAGTAACTTATACTGTCAATTTGGTGTGTTAAGATTTAACTAAAGATAGATTGTTGCACTTTACTTAGCAACCAGGTTGGTTGGAAAAACATCTGGATTCTATGAAAAAGCCCATCTACAAGCCTTCAGTGTTTTTTACAGTTGAAATTAAATGTGTCAGATCTTTCTGACACGTTGGCTTTCTGTAATTATAGATATATTTCCACGATTAATTTCTTCATCTTTTCCCAGGTACCTTTTTGTCTCAACCTTGGAAGTTGGTGTCAGAAGTTGTTAATACATTTCATTTTGCCATTATAATCCTGATAGCAGCGGCACTTTCTGCAGGATAATCACTTGATACAGTTGACAGGTAGAGGATTTGTCTTGATCATGTCTGAGAAAATGTTAACTGTATTTTGACAATTTGTCGTGAGATAAAAATGTCTTGTTAACAGTGACTCATACAGCGTACGTATAGAACTAGAAAGTACTGTGTCCTTGTAAGCTCATAGCAGGAATCAAAGTGTTCAGGCCTCTGTAAGAATGAAAACAGCCCTAAATATAGCACCATTAAGGCTTCTAGGTCAGTGTTTCTGAATTGTTCAACTTAATCAAAACTTCTGTGTTTTTATTCAAGTTAGTGCAGAAATTCTTCCTTTTTATGTTAATTGTGATTTGCTTTGCCAGTTTTCTTTTTCTTTGGTGGGGGGGGGGGGTGGGGGGGGAACAGGTTTTAACATTAAAATATATCAGTTATATTACTGCAGCTTCTGCCTTTTATCATATTTTGCTATCAGCTGTTCTCACCAAAATGTTAACATGATTAATATTTAAATCATGTGTTAATCATTTCAGCTGCACTGCGAATTCAGCAGCAATTTATTATTGTATCTAGACTTTTGATCATATCGCCCCATTCCCTCTTCAAAATGAGTCACATCGCCTCAACTGCTTTTGTACTTTATTCAAAATGAATTTTTCTCCAAAATCTCTCCTTTTTTATTTCTCTCTCTTTTTTTTAATAAAAAATCTTTACAAGACAGCATGTGTATATTTCTGGGGCAACATCTTTGTGACCCTTGTGCTGCTTTCGTTCAAACTTTTTTTTAAGTCAAGCACTTTCTGTAAGTTTCATACTAAAATGTCAATCTAGAAGTGCTAGTTACTTAAAACACCATGAAATAGGCTTAGTCGACTTCACACTGTGATTGTACCGTGTAATTTAATTAACATGTCTATCTATGTTTCGCAATAACAGTACAGAGAATACTGATGAGCCACGTCAATAAACATTTAAGGCAGTGCTGCCAGTTTACCGAAACCAAATCCAGCACACTTTTTCTATTTACTTTCAAAAGTATGTGCCGTTTTACAGTTAAGCACATGAAGAAAGTGCATGGAACCAAAATTGAGTCAAGGCAATCAGCTGATAAATCTTCTTTTTTTCAGTTTCCCTATCAGACGTGAAAGCCTGATAACCACTGCCACCCCAACCCCCACCCCTCCCCCCCCACCCCCACCCCCTTCTCTTGCCCTTCACATCTGTGTGTCTGCACAGCAGCGATAAGCAAATCAATATCCTGTCACTTCTCATTTTTACTAGACCAATTCTGCTTTCTGCACCTTCCACAAGGTGACAAGCTCCTGCCCGACGCTCTGGACTGGACAATCTTGGTCTCGTCTTTGTAGAATATTGTCTCTCAAGCGACTCTGAGAGACACTCTCTATCACCGGGATGATGCCAAAATGTGGGTGCTAATGCAGCCAAGGTAGGTGCTCGGTGACGCTTGACTTTCTTACTATTTTCAGTTCACTCTCAGTCCATCAGATAAAATGAGCCTGCTTGGAGTTTCCTTGTAAGATAATTCACAATGTGTATTACTGCTTTGCTTTTGTGAGATTGTATTGCGATTCTGCTGCAAGTATAAGGCCTTAGAGCTCTTTTGCAGTGACAGAGCAATGCTGCATCATCATGCATAAAAACTGACTATGTCCCCCAGCATCTCCAATCCAATTTATGAGTCAATACCAGCTGATCCTACCAAGATAATAAAAAGAATGTTTACATTTCATACCACATTTTGTGGATGAATTAACCTTAGAGCAGCTTTCGTGTAATTATCTTTAAAAAAAAAATGTGTAACTGTAAAAGTTTCCCTAGTGACTGGGGGGTACGTATGTGATTCATTTCTTTGGCATCGATTCATTTCAATCATCAGATTATATGTTGGTGCTGAAGACTTGGAGGAGATAAAGATTGAGTCCAATGCTTTACGTTGTGCATATTAAACTAAATAGCGGTGCCCTGAGCGATACAAGCACAGCCGTAGTGGAGTTATGTGTCTGAAATCTCTAAAAGCTTCACACTTTTCCAGCGCTTCAATGATAGATGTTAAAATAATCTCTCATTTATTGGCAACAAAAGAAATCCGAGGCAGTACGACTTGACAACTGAATTTAGTTGTTGGCGGTTGCAGCTAAATCACAGGAAGTTTAAAAGAAGTTTCAGGCTCCATCAGAGCTGCTGTTGTTTCAAATAAAATACTTTGCCTCTGCCTGCTTTCCAAGGTAAAGTAGTGAGCCAACTCAGTCGTCTAACTATCCGCATTCATCTGCCACAACAGTCCCTTAGAAGTGTAAGAAAAATACTCTGTGTTCATCCATCATGTCAAAATTCTGGGGCTAAATCACTGTTGACAGCTCTACTGCTAAGCCTTCCCAAAATGACGTGCCAATTTTTAAGTAAATAGTAAATATGATAGAAATATGACATGCCAACTTCTAGTATAAAGATGTAACAGAAATGCAACTTTTGGACTTTCCCAAAAAAGGCTAATATTCAACAGGAGGAGTCAAAATTAATTTAGTTTGGGCCACCAAAGCCTTTTTTTCTCCCCCAATTCTCATCTATGGACAGCAGGGAGAAGATTGGTTTAAATATTCCAAGCCAGAGGCAATGTCAAATAACAGCAAACCCTGATAAGATTTTCAAGGCTTGCCACTGAAATTAGTGCCTTAAACAATGATTTCTTGGAAACATGTCTTGGGGCTCTAGGTCTGGAGTTTAGAAAATGAACTGTGGAACAGAGGGGATGATGTGTCACTGCATGGAATCTTTCATATCCCCAACTTGAAAATGCCAGTCATGGAGTGGGCATAATGAAATATAAATTGAGCCGTGGACCATCACGAGCACAACAATGATTTCTGCCAAATGTGTACCCTCCAGATTACTCCTTATCACGACCAAGACACACACTGGTGTCCTGTATTGGGTAAATAAACACCAGCATCTGCATGGACAGGGCAAACTTGAAGGCTTCTTGTCCAGTTTTTGAAGTTTGGATCCGTGGGCTAAATGGAATTGACAGCCATGCATAATCACCTGCAGTTTTAGCTAGGGGGTGGGCTATGGCTGGGCGAAGAAGCAGCCTTGTTGGGAGCAGATTCAGGCCCAAAAGCTCCATTAAACTCTAATCCTAAATGGGGTTCCATGCCCCAACAGTTTAGTAGAAACACAGTACAGTTTTATACTTCCTGCCGGATAGATTTGAAAACTACTCTGCTGTGATGCTTGTGTCTAAAAGATAAATATAATATTGGTGATACATTGTTTTCCCATCGTAGTCTAAATCCCATCAAATGAAATTAAACAACGTATGAAAGTAATAATAGACATACTTGTGTCTCATTCATCCATTGTGTCACTATCTCCTACCTCTGTCTTAGAAACACAGGGATTCCCACCCTCATTTATTTTATCCTTGATACCACAGGGCCTGATACATAACTAATTGATTCCACTTTTCAAGAGACTTGAATAATGCAATTGTTCCTTTTGTTCACATAAATGTCCCCACGGGACCCACTTGATCAATTAACGTCAGATGAACAGTGGCTTTCATTACTGTGTCGCTCAGCATACCTTACAGCGGAGTAAACCAGTAGAGTCAGGCAGATGTTCGGGATCCTTCATTTGATGCTTCATTTAATTTGGTGTGTGTATGTCTGGGGTTTATATTGTTTGCTTTTGTGTGTTTGTCTAGACTTACCCTATGATCCTCATGAGAACCCTAGTTTTTTTTGTTTTGTTGGATTTGGGTTTACAGTTAAATTTAGCATTATAATTAGGTCTTTATAAATAGAGATTATGAGCAAAGTTTATAGCCGTAGAGCCTGTAGAGATAATAGTTGTTAGTTTGGTAGCTTAGTTAGTATGCTGACTAAATTATAGCCTAACAAAGCATGGCTTGTCCTTCATTCTCTTTATTGTCCATTTTTGTTTCAGAACCAAGCTTACATCCATAGATTGCCTTCGATATGTCTTAACCGATTCTTACATAGAACTGGTTCAAACCAAGAGGAATGTTCTGGGAAATGTCAAATTAAAATTTCATTTTTATCTTGCTTTTACAGGTCCAAGCTTCATGATTTCCATTCAAAGAGCCAATCACTGATCTGAAGCAGCTGGTCAGGATTTTTTGAATATAAATTATAAAGAGAGATAATACTTTTTTCCTCATTGATATTCAAACTTGCAACTCTACTTGCGGAGGACATAATTTTTCCTTTCCTTATTGGAAACATTTCTACTATCACCATGGCTTACAGTGTTTCAGAGTAAAGGGGGATGAATGAGAGGATGTGACTGTACAAAGTTGTCAACACGTTTCAATGTGCATTTTGGATAGCAATATATCAAATAGTAATACCAAGAACGGTCAATATTTGACTTTACAATCCACAAGAACTTAAGTAAAGCACTCTTTTAGAATAACTAGCAACCAGATGAAATTTTTCCCTGCAATTTAAGTCTCAACGTTTACAAGAAAATAGAGCCAAGCATTTTGGTTTGAGGGTAAAGGTTTCAATTCAGTCAGGGCATTTACACAAACAGACTTCAATGTGTCTATGCAAGCAGTGCTGGCTTTTCCCAAAGCGAAGTATGAGTGGGTGGTTGTCATAAGAGCCACATGAAGGTCACATAAATAAAGTAGAACATGTCTTTTGTGTACATCAGAGATGGATCACCAACATCTTTGGTTGCATAATGCTCCGAGACCACAAAGAGTCAAGGCGTTCAAGTAAAAGTCCAGCAGTGTCAAATGCAGCCACTACAGAGATGTCTCCTGTACAAGAATTATTTTCTTAAATGGAATTTATTGGAAAAAAATAAAGAAAAGTTTTACTGCCATGATGTCCAGACAGCAAAACTTTGTTGATAAACCTAGTGCAGCTCATAAACTATTGAGTCTTTACAATTGAATTCCATCAGTGTTGGCGGCTTTGAGGTTGTGTTGATTTGAGATTAGCCTTGGACTAGACTTCACAAATGTAAAATGACATATTGATTCGTGAAATATCAAACACGCAAACTATTCCTCACTTGCACAAACAGATATAGTGTTTTCAAGCTGATGCAAAAAGGTGAAACTTAAAAGAAAGATCATTTAAAATCATCTGTTTTGAATTAATCATAAAGGTACATCTGTGATAAGCTCTTTGCAGGATACACATGAAGCATATATATCTTAAAGCCTGTATATGAACAACGTCAGTGAAGCCTGCATGCCTTTGAGAGACATGACCTTGTGAAGTCCATGCAGTATGCACCACACACAAACACACACATGCTCACGAGCATAAATACTGGAGTCACAAACACACTCACACGCCTGCAGATTTACAAAGTACATACAAAATGCACAGGCACATGCAACCACCTATTAATGCCCCCAAATATTCAAGATCCCAAACACACTCACCCACACCCACACATTAGCACCCACACAATGGCACGAGCAAGCTCTCACTTTATTTCATAAAGCAGTTGGCTGAACATCTATAAATAGGCTGTAGGGCACCGCACAACCTCGATTTGCCACCCCCGTACTCTCCTATAGCAATTATCCCAAGGTTTATTTCGGTTAAGCAGTCAAGCACAGGGAATAAACGACTCAGCCCATTCAGCGGTGCTTAATAGGAATGAAGATACTTAATAGTAGCCAGTAATCAATCAGATCAAAAGGGAGTGAGTAAAATGAGATAATTTGTTCATTGCACATGATCTGAGAATAGAGTATTTGCAGAATAGTGCAAAATAACCTGATTCCATTTCATATAATAATTTCATTTGGGGGACTTTGGAGTCACATGTTTTCAGTTGAGCCCTTACGTTATCCCTGTGTTTAGAAAAAGTCAAACTTCAACGGCATAATCATGTTCAGTTTTTTTTTTTTTTTTCCACAAGAGCAGATATTACACAGTAATTTCCAAGCCTACAGTTACTTGCTAACTATGATACTATTGGATATGTACTGACTGATTGATCGAAATCAATCAATCAGAAGTGGTAGAACCTTCTCATTAGAAGAAGTCTGAAATTAGTCTTTCATCACAGCAGCTCCTTTTACAATGTGCAAGTTAAAGATAAGATACAAATATAAAAAGAGACATTTGACACAACAGTTCAAACACCATCAAATGCTCAGAGGCCTTTAACGTACTTTGATCTGGTATTAAGTTCCATATTACAGTTTAGAAATGACTGGTGTACAAAAGAGTACTTCTTGTTGAAACGTTGGACTCTGTATCTCAGGTTTGATGGCAATAATTCATTTTCACTCTTCAGAGCATGGTTAGGGTCAGAGACAATGCTGATAGCCCATACCATGTTTTTATTGAAGGCTGATTTCATAGAGTCTCTGGAGTGGTTGACCTACAATCTTTAGGCATGTGATGTTACAGTCTTATGTTGAAGAGCTCATAGTGTCATATTTTAACTGTAGAACATCATAGTCCCCAAATCCTGTATCATTTTATTGGCAACTTTCTTTGTTTCCTTCCTTCCTTCGTCCTTCCTTCCTTCCTTCCTTCCTTAGAATGGTACATTTTGGTATACATTTTTGTAGGGCTGTACACTTTTCTTTCATGTCACTTATATTGGAATCACTTCATGAAGGGAACTTTAGTTTGTGAAATAGAGCGAATGATTACAGCAAATAAAAACTGTTTACATGACAGACTTTACAGATATTGAGCCAGTCCAAAAGCTGTTTGTTATTTAAACTGATAGATGAAGTGGGGGACTTACTTGTATAGGCCTCTGTCCTTGCACCCCATGCTGATCCTGTTGTAGGCTCTTCGCCCAGTGTCATTGAGCTTTTGTCTTCCAATGGGGAATGGTTCTCCAAGGACTCGAACAACACATGTTCTATTCTCCCATGAGAATTCAATAACAAGTATTGTTGTTTTGTTTGTGGCAATTATGAAATACCTGCACAAGGACATCAGCTTCCTCTTGTGAAACTCTTTTCATGGATCTGCACTAATAAGGATAAAAAAGTGCCACTGTGGTCCATTGTTAGTGGTACCAAATGAATTACTTATTATCTCTTATGTCACCGAGAAAATAAAATGCATGTTCTACGTACCTGTACTTCTCCAGCAAATAAGATCTTGAGTGCTTTAGACTCTCGTTGCCTAACACTTATTAGGCCACAATAACATTTTATGTTTTATGTGTTTCGGCCTGTCTCTCTTTCATGTCCACTCTACTGATCCAGTCTAGACAGATGGCTGTCCATCAATGGATCTGGTCCACTCAATGTTTCTGCCTGTTAAAAATATATATTTTTTTTTTCTGGTCATTGGGGCCAAGTGCTTGCTCATGAGGGATGGGTTTTTCTTAATACAATTTTTAAAAGGTACAGAAAAGACCAGCTCCATACTTGAAGTGTCAGGTGATAATCTGAAGGGCTTTGACACTTTCTATATAAAAATGATTTAATGATGGACAGCAGTGATAAATAACTAGAGGTTAAGGTAGCTCTTTTGAAGATTTAACTATTATTATAGGTTAATGTTGAGTTGTTTAAATTGAAAATATAGAGTGCATGGTTGACCATGTTTATTGTTTCATACTTACATCGCACAGAGCTGACTTTTTTTTATGTACAAGCAGGTATGATTGTGCAGGGTTCCTGGTGAATGAGAGCCCATCTTAGACAAGCATGTGCCTGGAACTTATAAATGTCGTGATTTTGTTCAATCTGGGGACAAGCTGGCTGCTCAACAGCCAAATCATTGAAACTGCTGTGAAGAAAGTGCTTCTTAAAGCCTCAAAAACGACTTCAAGAGGAAGCCACTCAACCCAAACTGCTGGGATTTATATGCTCAGTAGCCAACATCACAAACACATATCTTTAAAGGAATGTGTTTTATGCTAGTTAAGGAAAAAAGGATCATATTAATATAGCAGTTATAGAATTTCCCATATGTTTGCAACCTATAGTAACACTATAGCATCCAGTGTTTTGCAAATTTATCATTGCACATCTGTTACAATTACTGATGCATATTTTTGCAAAAAAAATCCTTCACATGCATCTTTAAAAAACAATGTTAAGTCATTATCATATAGACTGATCATGCTGAAGTAGCTTGTCACAGGTTACATCTTTGCCCCTTTAACATACGACTATTCCACACTTGGTACAGTTGATGTTTGCTGTAGCTTTTGCAGATGTGCAGGCTGCAGGGGACAAACTGAATGTGAAGATCTGGAGTCAGCACTTCAACAGACAGTGCCACAGGGAAGAGAAAGTGACTTGTATCAAGGCTATGTTAAATCTGAAACACACACAAAGAGGAAGAAAGGGCTTAAAAAAGATAGCGAGGGGGAAGTTGGCGGGCACACCAAGAGCAAGAAAGAGAAAAAGGGGGGAAAAGAGAGAGGTCACAGAGAAAGTCTGGGTGTGAAGAAGGAAGAGAGAGTGAAGGAGACTTTTCTGAAAGAGAACATAAAGTGACAGAGAGGTCTAACACTCACACTGGCTTTGATATCCCCTCAGCTTCAGACTGACCTTCACCTGCTCCACATGAACTGAGCAGTGGAGACACAAGGTGGATGGACTGTTCCCTAAGCTGTCCTTTAGCTCGCGCTCTAGTAACTGTAATAAAAACAGCGCTGCCAGGAAGGCAAAGAGTGACAGAGGGAAAAGCTCCTGTGACCTGCACATGCAACCTGTTTAATGACCGTAAAGAGACGCTGCAGTGAATCAGATATATAACCGTAAAATCACATTGATGTATAGCTGCAGTAAGATGCCGAGGTTGTGTCACAGATAACCTGTGAAGCATTAATTATCATTCCTGTGAATTTCCTTTTTCTTTATCCTCATAACCAAAATCATTCTGTGGTGTCTGTAATAGACAAAAGATGTATGATAAAGAGAATCTGTAATGATTCATGCCATGTTTCACTTCTATCCTGAAGTCTTCTATAATTCATGAAAATCACTTTGATATTACGTTTAAGTTATCTTGGTAGAAGGCAACGTGTAAGAACAGTAAATTGGAACAGCTGTCCTATGTTTCCTTTTACGTTCAAGCTGAAAAGATGGGAGGAAGATGAGCTCACTTCTTATCAGACTCAGGTGTAAAGCAGTGCTGAGTATGTAAGCAGATGGAGTCTGCATTCAGCCATATACAGCAACCGCACATGTATAAATCTTCTGTGATATTAAGTATTAATGAATATACCCACAGATATTCGCTCTTTTAACCTCTGTTTGAAGAATATTTTGTAAACCCAAAAAGTGTCAGTCCCAGAGGCCACTTTCTCAATTCTGTGACTGAAGGTGAAGCAGAACGTATACACTTCACGGATTTGGGACTGTCGAGATAAAGACGGTGTGCAGTTTGGCTATTTCAGCACAATCCTCTCCCCCCACAGGTGGATCAGATCCCTGCGGCACAACCCTAACCTCTTCTCACCCAGATGATAAATATTTCAGGACCAAAAAATCAGTGGATATAGGGGGAAGCTGTAAAGCCGCTCTGTATGACTTAGGAGACTCAAGTTCACATGAGGAACACATGGAGAGACAGAAATCCCAGAGGAGAAGTCTTTATTAACGAGTGAAAACGCGAGTTTGTCAGGGGTTTTTGCTGATTTAACTTAAATCAAGAAGATTGTTCATAAAAAAACAAAATTTGGAAAGAAATGGCTCACTTTTGGCAGTTCTGGTTTCCATTTGTAGTACATTATTGTTAAGTGTTTCAGTGGGCTTTGATTGTAGGAAAAAAAACTGTCTGTGTGCTAAAATAAGAGGACAAAGGTATCGACTGAATGGCAACTTTACATCCCACCAGCTATCATGTTACACTGATTAAGCTTTCTGTTTTAATAAACATATATCCACATGCATGAGTAGCCAACAAACTAATTTAAGAGATGTTTCTAGACTCCATTCTAGCTTCTGTAGTTGATAGTCAGACTGTAAACGATGACCCGGACAGAAAAGGAGGGCTTGCCTGGTAGTCCTTTATCTCAAATGGATAGCTCTATTGTAAGCCCAGTTGGTCATCGCTGCAGGAGGAATATATCACCCTCACACAATAGCTGATGGGTTCAGAGATTGGATGAAACTCTGTGCAGCTAATCCTCAACCGCAAACCTTGTGACAGTCTCAGCTAAATTGATGAATATTCACTGGTTAAAGAAATTGACATTTTGTGTTATAATCTGTCACGCTCCTCATGTAAGTCTCTAATTATTTATTTTAAAATCTATAAAAAGCTTCTTCCTATGTTATTTATGATCCTATGTATACAATCAACTCTGTTATAATATTAGGAATGACCTTCCAACTGTTTTTAAAATGTTATCAGAAAGTTTTCAAAAAGATAAAAATGACATTTGGTGTTAAGATTTATTACCTAATACATTTCAAACCAATAATAAAATATACAAATGTCCTGCCCAATCAAGTGCAACAAAACTACTCTGCTCCTGTTCAATCTGCCTTCAAGTGTCTGAGCCATTTCTTCCTCAGTGCATCCCCTTTTGCAATCAGCTAGCTAACTACGTACCGCCTGTATACACATAATTATCTGATCTATCGATCTGATCTCTTTCCATCTCCGTCTCTCTACCTAAGCTATTTGCTCCTTCATGCCATTCCTGGTTGCACGCCTATGGGTGAACATGACGGCTTGTCATGCAGTGGATTGGGAGAAACAGTGGGCATTGTTTTGGTGAGCCATGTTGGAGTCGTGCTAAAGCACTCTGGGCTTTTTCAAACGGCTTCTCTTGGCACTCAGAGCTGTGTCCTCCCTCCTTTCACTTCAACATCCCCGTGCCTGCCCACTGAAAGCCATTACTTCGGCTTAGGTCGCTCCGACCAGCTCTTGTTGGACCAGTCACTTCTTGGAAATTTAGGTTTAAATTTTTGTTTAAAGAAAAATCCACAAAGTTTATTTTCCAAATAGTTTATCCCCCTTTTTCCATTAGCATGGCTGGGTATCCCAGGATGTTTGGACTTTTAAAATATACAATGAATGGAGGCGATTTTGATTGACATACCAATCCAAACATGAGCTGCCTCAGCCACACCGTTTTGATCCACACAGAAATGATCTAAACTAAGGTCGGTTATAGTAATGATTACTCCTTTCCACTGAGATTTTTTAGATACTTAATGAAACGTTACATTTTGATATAACGTGAATTTAGTATATTTTCCATTCAAGTGTCCAGATGCTGTAGGAATTTTACTGTCTGACTTAGATTGTGAAAGTTGTCATTCAAGCAAAATTGAGGTTTGATATTTTACTATATCATTATATCCTTTAACATTTATATTTAAAGATATAAAGAGCAGCGCTGAACTTAATATTTCTTTATTTTTATTTTTTATTTATTTAGCTGAATGATTTTTTTTTTTACATTGCTTGTTCTTTTAAGGTGGTTGAAGGTTAAATTTAATTAAATCAAGGTTTTAATATGAAAATACAATAGTGTCATACTATACTTTAACTAAATTAAATAAGTTGAAAAGTTATTTTGTCAGAGCGTAGTAACCAGGGCAGAGCGGAACAAGAAGCAGACTTGGATTCAGTTGACATTTCTGTCACAAATCACTCCCATTACGTTACTTTTATTTGCCTGCCACTGGGGCTGATAGATTGAGCAAATTCATCCAACACTGCACCAAAACATCCCCATTTGGCAGGTGGCGGGTGCTTTTTCCAAACCTGGCAGTGACCCTAATAGTTAGCTCCACAATGCTAAGTTTAATTAGCACAGAATGGTCACAGGTTTCCTATGGCCTGTGTTTGGCCATGTCGGAAAGAGAATGGCTGAATTGTGCAGGTATTAAAGACATAAGGAGGAACATTCGGCTACAGTCAATCCTACAGAAGGTCTAAGAAACTTGAGCTTTGAATGGACCTTATCAAGTAGATGCATTTAATTGAGAGTTACTTGTTTGTTTTTGCATGAGCTAATTAAGACAAGGAATTGAGCGAGAGAGAAAGACGAGTGCAAAAGAGAGAGAGAGAGAGAGAGAGAGAGAGAGAGTAATGTCTGTTTCCATTTTGAATTTATCTGCAGCAGAGAAATTACAGTTGACTCCTCCACTCTAGTGAGAAAGCAAAGCAATATGAAGGAGAAAAAACAACTGCCGCAGAGCTTCGAAACTCTGCTGCAGTTCTCTTCATTAATAGCACACCACACATTGACTGCCTGAATTCTCTTTGAACCCTCACGCCCTTTCAGCTTTCTCAGATTAGCTTTGTTTATTACACCATTGGCTGATCATTACTGACAGTTAAAATCATGGGCCTCCATTATCTGGCCACTGCCAACAGATCTGGTTATTCTTTTTTTTTTTTTCTTCTTCTTCTTCTTCTTCTTTGCACAACTCCTACAGTCCTTGGAGCTGAATGTGGCTCTATGGCGACGGTTTCATACAATTTCTTAGCACATTCTTTCTTGGAAATGCCTTGTGACCATTAGTGGCTGTGAAATGCTAGCAGGACAGAGTTTTTCTGTCCTCAGTATACTAACATTCTTGGTGGACAAAAATCCCATTCTGATGAAGATACTAAACATGGTAAAAGCCAAGGCTTTCAGACATTGTTTCCAAACTAACCTTGGAGGACTGTTCCAGAGTGAGTCATTTACAAGTTGGTTAATAGGAATGGAAAAGACAAATCTCCTTCTGGACTGGCATACGTGCAGGACCAACAACATAAAAAAAAAAAGAACTATTCATCGCAGCAATTTATTTCCTCTGCCTCTAAATTTTCAAAAAAAAATGACGATACATATTCATTGATTTATAAATCGTCTAATTTCATCTTTAATCTCCCTAGCGGAAATTGGTTAGAAGACGTCACTTCTCACATTTGCATGTCGTCTTCTTAATAGTCTGCTAATGAAGATGCATGTAGAATCCCTTTGGTTAATAAGGCACATGTCAGGCCTTTTTTTTTTTTTCGCCTGCAGACGGAGACATTCAGAAGCGAGCTGCAGCGAAGTCTTAAAATTGTGACAAACCACGCTGATGGAGGGGGATGCCATAGGCAAAGGTGAAGTGCGTGGAAGACAGGAATGGAGGGACAGAGAAAGAAAAGGGGAATAGGAAGATGTAGGGATGTCAAGACAGAATTACTCCTCATTATAGTGCAGTGAGAAGCCAGTAAATCAAATGCTACTGCAGCCTTTCTGCAACTTTCCCCCCCATCATCAGTCAAAAGCCCTTCCCGTAAAACATGCTCTGTGTTCTGCCTCCAGACCTGTAATAATAGAAACATGTCCCAGTGCACTATGTTCGACAAGGTCGCCTCCTGTGTCTCCCATCTGAGTTGTGTTGTCCTGTGGGTGTGCGGCCAAACAACATGGAGAACAAGGGGATAAGGGTGTCTTTTTCATGGTCAGCAGAAGGTCGATTGATGATATTGATGCCCGATTTTCCAAAGTCATCCAAGTGTAGTTTGGAGGTTTGATGCCTGGCTGGTCAGCACACGCGCCATCAGCTGAGCAGGTGATGTCCTGCCACCCTCTTTTCACAAATGGCGTGTTGCGGCACCTTGACATTGTCGTGGTCGCCGGGTGAAAAACGATGTCTCACTTCATTAGGTCCCTGCTGGTGGAGATCTGCTCGTCCCATTAGACGCCGCGGCGTGTCGCACCATGTTACTGCAAGCCCCATTGCCATTTATTTCACAATCGGCCAGATGAGACGGCTGATATTAACAATCTGTTCCTTGATGTGTTTCTCTCGCTCTCACTCTTCCTGCTCTCTCTACCTCTCTTTTTTTCCCCACTCTGGCTGCAAACTCCTGGCATTAGCCGAGACAAATTTTTTAAATACCATTTGTTATGTTGGGTCACGTTTCAGGACACAATTAATGGAGGGGATCATGTGGACAGGTAATTTGAATCATCAGCTCCATTTGTTATTTACAATTGTCAATTAATGTTGCCCTCAACAGCCCTTGTGTCAGCTCTCTGCCTGCCAGTTGCCAATTACTCTTCAGCCCACCTTGCTGACCTCCTGGCAGGCAGAGAGGAGGGGGAATGAGACGAGCACGATCCCTCTGAGACGTGAAACATCCCAGCCATCTGCCGCCCGCATTCATGCCTCCCCAACCAGAAGAGAAAGTGTGTGAAAGTAACAAAGTGGGAAAAAAAAGTGAAAGAGGGGACAAAGAACAGAGGAAATAAATTGAAAAAAAAAAGGAAGCGAAAGCAGAGCAGAGATGAAAGTGATAAGAAAAAGGAGGGCGCGCGCCAAACGGCCTGATTTTTTTAGGGGACAGTTTTGACCTTTTGGATGAAGGACTCAGAATAGAGTTTCTGTCTGAAGACAGTTAAGATGATAAAAGCAAGTCTATTATCCTTCGCCTTTTCTCTTCTTACAATTATCATGTTTTTATGATATTATTGTTGGATTTGTGATGTTGCGAGTCTGTCATTTTATCTTCTGTTTGTAACGTTGTGAGTCTTTATTGCATTTTGAGCAATGAAATTGGACTTTGTTGCTGTACGCTTTAATCATGCACAAATTCAAGAAGATTTGCCTGGCTTCCTGGTTTGATATGTTGCAAATTCCTGCTATGAGTTTATAACAAGTATGGAAGTGTCATTCTTCTATCAATCAAAATCGCCTCCATTCATTGTATATTTTAAAAGTCCAAACATCCTGGGATACCTAGCCATGCTAATGGAAAAAGGGGGATAAACTATTTGGAAAATAAACTTTGTGGATTTTTCTTTAAACAAAAAGAAGTGGGGAGAAAATAATTTTCTGAGACACAGATATGATTGATTTCATGTCTTCTGAAATAAATTAGTAAAATCTCACTATTGGTATAATTCATAATATATAGCATATTATGCATACATATAAGCATGCTTAAGGTATTTGAAATGTATCTCATTACTGTGTTAAAAGTGATTTGAATATACTCATGCAGCGATTGTTGTTTCTGAGCGATCTCAGTGCCTTTCTTTTTGGTCATAAGAATTGGAATGTTTGGAGTCACAGTGGTAACAGATCTTTTCCACTTAAACCAACGAAGGGAGATTAAGACCTTTTTTGTATTCTACCATTGTGCCCTCATTGAGAGACATTTTCTGCCCAAAGAAAGAGAAACAAGGAGGAAGTGCGGGGACTGACCTTATGGGATGTGGAATTGCAATTTGCCACAGCAGACACCTCGACACATACAAATGACTATGAGAAGTAAAATTCCTACCCCTTGGAGTCTCTCTAGCTGGAGGTTATTGCTTTGTAAAAGGAACATGACATAACCAACCTTGCAAATGTGTCTGATGGCTTTGTTATGGAGGGACAGAGCAGGGAGCATGTGGAGGAGTTTTTCTCTCTATTGTTAGTCGCAGAGCTTCTGAGCCGTTGTCAGTCCACTGGTGTTTTGGCCAAACCCTTGGACACTGGAGGCTTCACAAGTCTAAATGCTTTATGATAGGATGTTCATTCAAATCATCTCTCATGACAACAAAGACAAATCAAGCAGGTAACCAGACGTTTGTGTGCTGTCTGCAGGCTATCGGCTGTCAACAACAAATTTAGCCAAAACGACAAGCTAATATATCACTTGGAGCTTAAAGGTGAGAGAAAGGAAAAAAAGTAGTCCATGATGTTTTTATAGAGACAATGTTGCCCCCTAAAATAGGCACAAATTTATTTAATCTAAATAACACTAAATAACTAAGCAATTCTGTATCTAAATTAATTAAGAGAAAATAGATAGACAAACTTAAAAAATACTGTTACAGACATAGGATACTGATCGATCACTTAAATTAATAGCTAGTTGATGGAAGGTAAACATGAAGTTTAAAGTTTAAGAATGTCAGTGTTGCCAAATTCAAATGACTTATATTATAACAAATCATAGAATTAAACCATCTAAAGAAGACTATGTTGGTGGTAACTTCCTTAAGCACTTAGGCTTAATAATCGCTCCTATGGTTGCACACAATATCAATATTAATAATACAAATAATGATTTATTTATTCATATATCACCTTTAAAAACAAGAGTTTACTAATTGCTTTGACATGCAAGCAAAAGCAACAAATTATAAAGGGCACAATGGCGCAATGTAAAAAATAAGTCAATGTTGTATTGAAAATGTTTGTCTGCAAGCGTGGAAATTATCAAAAGTGCAGATGTCCCCCCAAAAGTGCTTTTCTCTGAATCCAGTTGTTGACCAATATGTTTTCTACCGAGTTTGGGAAAGGTAATGGAAAGTATTGTTTATGAACAGATTTAGTCTTATTTATTAAAAAATAATAATCTAATTACCAATTTTTAGCAAGCTTATAGAGAAAAGTATTCTACAACCACTGCATTGACTCAAATAGTTAATGATAGGTTCAAGGTTACGGAAGAAAGGAAAATAACAGAATGAATTATTGTTGAAAAAACTTAAATGTTTGGGGTTTTCTCAAACTGCGTTATTATGGATTAATTATTTTTTTGACTGGAAATAAGGAAATACATGCATTTTAATGGAAGCTCTGTTCTTCAGATGTGAAGCTTTTGAAACATGGAGTACCTCAAGGACGATTCTTTGGGCCACTCCTGTACATGATTTTCACAAATGATCTTCCTTCGGTGTTAAAAAAAAGCATATATTTCAATGTATGCAGATGATTCAACCTCATATTTAGCTGAAGCTTAAATAAGTGATTTAAAACTAGAGAGTTAATATTGCAAGTAGACAAGATCAGCAGTATTAAACTTACATTGAAACAACCAGTGTAGTAATTGGAACTTCTTAATCTTTATTTTTAAAAAACAAAGCTTGATTTTAGCATAAATTAAATTGTAACAACGTAAACGAAGATATGCCTAACTTTAAGGAGGTATCATAGATAATAGATTGTTGTGGGATAGTACATACAGAAACTGGTGACGGAAATAGGAAACACTTTGTACATGATCAGAAGGTTGAAACGTATTTAATAGTTAACCTTCCTCTAGATACCCTTTCCCCCAAAATGAATACAGAGAAGCAGTGCATTCTGCCGTGGAACTTTTGCAGGTTGTGTAAATGTTTATAAAGATGTAGGTCATGTCATGATTTTGTCATCCTCTATGGCATTTAAGAAGAAGAAGCTATTTGCAGATGATCGATGCTTGATATATCATATTGTTATTGTTGTGTTTCATTGTAGATGTCAGCAGGGGTGAGGTTACCAGTCCATGCCCACTTGCCTGAAGTGCTGAATAACAACTGCTGCACTTCCTTTGATTCCTTTGACTAGCCGCCATGGCCAAACATTACAGTGTCTAACCTGTCAATGACATACCACGGATTGCTATTGATTGGCACTGTTATTGCTGCTGGCTAAATTCATTACAGGATCGACCAAGGTTGTCTGAGACGGGCACAGAGGTTGAAGCTTCTGAAAGCACCTGAAAGGTTAAAAAGAGGAGAGAGAAAAAATATAAACACTTTCAAGGCTTGCAGCTATAATATACAGAGCTCTGAAGGAAAGGAAAGCATGATGATATTTTGCCAAATATTTTGCCTCTGAGTTAGAAAGCTGCTGCTTTCTTTTCTGCAGGTCAAAGATGGAACTGAATTATCTCTTTACTGGGCCTTCATTTGTATTTGCTAATGGCTCATCGAAAGTTGGATTGGGTGAAGGGTCAGACTTCGTTCAAATATTATTTTCTCAAAAGGGAGAATTAATGTGCAATGCATGAAATATTTTTGTTGATTATTTAAAAACCATCACTGATTCAGGAACTCCACTGCTCAGGCGTGTTTGTTGAGTTCAATGAGACAGAAAATTTTGAATTAAATACTTTTAAACGCACAGTATGTAAAATCCGCCGCCAGGGGGCTCTCACTCAAAACCATAAGAAAAGATGACGTTGAGGCTGGCAGGGTATCATCCATGGTGAAAATGAACTCCGTGTTGACAGTAGTCAATACAAATGGGCGAAACCAACCTGAGGAATATGTTGACCGCACTGAATCCAAGTATAATTTACATGTTGTTTTTATCAAAGAAGAACCAGTACGGCAGCTTTCAGAAGCAGCTTCCGCCTCCGTATTCAGCAGTCTTTGACGTAACATCCAGTGTTTCCACTGCAACAATAAACATTTCATGTCTTTCATGTCGGCTCATCATGGCGGCTGTCACGATTAGACACTTCCTGTTACAACAATAAAAATACGTATTTCTCTGTCTTTGATAACAGTTGGAATTAATTAAATGTAAACATTGTCGTACACTTCAACATAATATACCTTAAAGTAAATTTACTTTACTTGTAAAATTAAATTTAAAATAATAATTTACGTGTTATTCATCTTAATTAAAACTATCAAGTTATACTAACACCAAACAGATCATTAGTTAACTCGTTACATAAGTAAATAAAAATTACACCCATTATAAATTTAAATGCACATAAAAAACAGAAGCTGTTACAATACTTATTCTGGTATCAGTATCAGCCCTATATATACTGGCTAAAATCATCATCAAAACAATGTTTATAATGTTTATTGCACTAGTATAGAACAGGAAAACTGTACCGGAACAAATATGCAGTTAAAAAAAATAAAAAAAAAACTTATAAAAGTGAATGAAAATTGATAACCCGTGTTTCTTGACTTTCCTCATACACGATTCTGTGCACTTGATACCTAACCATAACAACTTTGTCTTTATATTTTCAGATGCAGGACCTGCAGTGCTCCCCTCTGTCCATTGATCCTGTTCTAATTTCTCCATGCTATGCTGATTCTGTCGATGGACTAATGTGGCCAAACAGTTTGACAAATGAAAACAGAAACAGAGCCATCTCTATGCCTAATCTGCTACTTTATATTGATAGATATAAACCCTCTCCTGGACTTCATTTGTTCTTCTACCCATTAATCCACAGCGAGGCATCCTCCATCCAGGGGCTTAGTGGCTCCCTATTCTTTCCTTCCTAGTTGGAGATTGGGAACGCCATAGGGGGCCGGAAGAGTCTTCAGAATACCAATTGGCCGCACCAGGGGGGAGGAGGATGAGGGATCTTGATTATAGATTTCGCCTGAAACATTTTTTTTTCGCTCTCCTCTTCTCATCCAAAAGACCAAAGAGACAGAGCAGAAGGAGAAAAGGGGAAGAGCGGGGAGAAGTGGATGTGTGATATAGCAGGAAAGGACGGCGTCATAAGGCCGGTGTTTACTGATCTTAAATAGCAGGCCTCCGGACGGGTTCTAAAGTTTTTCTCTGTGGTTTAAAAATTACGATCTTGACACCAAAAGTGCCGGCCAAAGGAAGATGTGAATTTCTTTTCTAAGATGATTTTCACTGTGTTCTATGCTATGATTGGCTGTGTAGGTACAAGGTATGTCAGCAGAGATGAGAGCGGGAGTGAAAAAAAAAAAAAAAAAGAAAGAGGGTGAGGAGGGATTGGAATAGCTTCATTCATCACAAGGTTGCCTGCCATCTCTCCTGCCTCTGTGATTCCACATGATCTGGGAGGATTTAGTTTGAGGTCTAAAGCCCTCTGAGACAAAACTGTACAAATTGAGTTTGATAGTTACCGACTCTTATATTCTGCCATAAATCCAGTCTTTGCAATTGGAACTCATACATCTGTAATGACTTTTGCTGTATTTTTACTAAAAAGTTTTTAAACAGCAGTTTTTTTATTCTTTTACATCTTCCCTCTATCTGCTCTGTCTGTTATTTTATTTCCTTTAATTTCACACAATGAAGACAAAAAGAGAATTTGCTTTTAACACTAACTGAATTAAGAAAGGCTAAATTGTAGAGTCTGAATCTTAGATAAAAGCCTAGGGCACATCTCACTGAAAATTGGACATCATATAGTTGAATGGTTGTCTGATGAATGGCTCTAAAAACTGCAGAATCTCCGTCTCTGTTTGTTGCTTTTGATTTTAATATTCCCCTGTGACCAACATATTCCTTGTGGTTTAACTTAATCGGCATCTCTCTGATATATTCAACTTGATTCATTCTTCAGTGATCAGTGTCAATTTAAAAACACTGCACGTATATACAGTAAAAGATATCTTTAGAATCTTTTGAATTTTTGAAGAAATCCTGACTGCATCCCAGGCCTCTACATCAAGGGGGAAAAAATAGCAGCCACTGTAAACTGCTCAAATATTGTGTGAAGACCAACACTTTGTATAGTATCTGATAAAATAATATTTGCCCAGAGATGCAATCATGCGGGCTGATAATCCAGCATCTGGCTGTGCCCAGAGGCCGGAGGAGCAACCACATGTAAGTCTGCGGGGTCTGTTGCTGTGGTGGGATCGATGCTGCCCGCTGTAGCTTCCCCTCTGTCAGTCAGTGAGCATGTTATCTGCTCTCGTCTTTCACTCAATCACCCATTCACTCATTCACTTTCCTCACTCATTCAATCACTCACCTCCTCATGTACTGCAGCAGCCAGACAGGCAGTCAGTTCCCACCTTTTCTTTGTAAAGTAGCAACACTGCCCCCTTTTGGTCAAACTAATAAGGCACCTGGACAATCAGGATGATGTCCCACTTGAAAAACGACTGCACTCTGAACTATTTTTGATACTCATCCTGTCTCATTGATTTATAAATGGGTTTTTTTGGCAGAAAATATGGAGTTTTTATTATTATCAGAATCTGTGAATAAAGGTTGAAGGTGGATGTACTTTAAGCTTGGCCTGTCTTGGCTATATCTCTGCTTTTATCACTGCCACTCTGAGCTTGTTACTGAGAGACACAGTCATTTCACAAGTGCTGGGGATTCACAGTGAAATAGTGCTTGTGGGAGAGACAGGGGCCGGACCAGAGTCCCAGGGGGTGGGTAATTATCCGTTATGATCACTAGGAGACAACGTGAGTCTGTGTGACAGCTTTTGTTATTTTGACCGCCGAGGAGAAGAGTAGAGGCGAGAAGGGATGATTAAAAGAGTGTCTGCCCTCCTTGTGTCTTTGGAGGAAGAAGTATGGTGACACCCGGGTGGTTTCTAAGGATGTGCCTTGACAGCAGAGTGGGAGAAAAAGCCAAGAGAGCGATGGACATGAGAGAAAGAGTGTCCTGGGGAGGGTCGTGTTTGAGACCCTTCTAGCTCCGCCCCTCTCACTTTGTTGCTTGGAGACATTTGGAGAAAATGCAAATGAGCGGGAAACAGAGGGACTGCATGATTGTATAAACAGTTACACAAACACAGCTGCCACAACATGCACATAGAGCAGTGTGGTTAAATAGCTGATTATGATAACAACTGATAATTTAACGGCTGCATTAATCTATTTAATGCACCACATGCAACGAGACATTTTACAATTTGAATAATTAAAGTTCAGAGAAAAATGTTACCCAAGATGTAATATGAATAATAATATATCAGAGGGGTCTCTCTGCCTCACTTTTTTTTTATTTCTGACATCTTCGTTCGTTAAAGAAAAATGGGCAAAGCTCAAAAGGTTTGCCAGTTTATGTGGTCATGTCACATAGCAGCCTCCCATCCCACTTCTTAATTATTGTTAACCATTCACCAATTCATTGCTGGAAAATTTTTAATTAGACCACAAAATGTCAGCCTTTTTCCCGACAAAGGCTTAATGGGATTTGGATGTTTCAGACTCCCAGTGAGTTCCGCTGACACTCTTGTAGTTCCATGCCGAGTGGTGGATTAGATCGAGGATGGATTATTCATTTTTGCTGCACTTTATGGCCAGTTGTTTTCATCTCAGGCCTTAAAGCCTTTCTCTTGTTTATGCCACCCTAAAAATAAACATGAAGCTTTGGTTCTGAAGCGTGAAGAAAAAAGCCCAGATGCAATATAAGTCAGACAGAGAGAGAGAATGAGAGAAAAAAAAACTGGATCTACATAGATTTTTTCTTTCAATGTGATGAATTAGAAATGTGTGGGAGTCTCAATACATTGCTCTCACAATTCCCATGCTAATAGCCGCAGAGAGTATGGAGAAAGCAGCGGATGCCAGACTTCAGCTTTTCATCCACAACCTTTGTTATCTTTGTATCTTCTGATTGGTAAATACTCCATAAACTTTCATAATGAATGTGCGCTGATGGACAATTCTGATTCAAAAATTAACTAGAAGACAACAAGTGCAAAGATAAAAATCCAATTGAAGAAAGAAGTGCGTGGGTGGAATTCACAATGTGTAAACAGCAAACGACCGCAGACTTTATTGAAAATGTGGTCATTAAAACAATATTTATTAAAGAAAAACTAAATTATGTAGACAAACAAGACTGACTTGAATTAGAGCAATATATATATTATATACAGTATATATATATATGTTTATCTCTGACGGGTGTCTAATGCACCTCATATTTTTTTTCCGTCAAGAAGTCTGGGTCAATGTTTAAAATGCAGCCACACACGAACCTGTGCCTACAAGACATATAGGCACAGGTTCATCATTTGAAGATGTAATTACTTAAAAGGAAATTTGCATATTAAATATATTTTTGTTTTTATAAAAGAGATCATACACTTCTGAACATTCATGTAAATCTTTGGGACTCCATTATTATAGTAGCACTGACCAATGTTGCTATTTGCTCATTCCAGTGATTTGCAGAAAAAGATGAGTCTGCTGACCTCAAAGAAAGATTACCATTCAATATGTTAGATTTCAATTTGTCAGAGTCAGTGACAAGCTGGTGAACATAGAGGAACACATGGGCACATCGCCATTGGGATGCTAAAACGAGAAATTGATCAGTCCTACTTAAAGTTTTTTTTTTTTTTTTCCAGTTGTTCTGTCTGTGGGCAAAGATTGGGTCCCTCTGTGAGAGGTTGGTACAGTTGTACAGGTTGGTACATGTGTTGTTCAGTGCTTAGTTTGTAAATCTGGAGGTCATGGGAAAAAGAGAGCTAAAAAAATAAATAACTGGACAACTCTTAGGTGCTAGCGATTTAAAAGCTACAGAAATAAACAAATTGTCATTGCAAACAAATTATTATAGAAGTTATATTTATATGTATTAATCACAGTATTCACAGCAATACCTAGATAAGGAGGTGAAGGATTAGTTTGTACAGCTATAAGGCTGCTGAAGCTCTCTCTCTCTCTCTTTCTTTCTCTCTCTCTTTCATTGTCTTTATCTCTATGCTAACTGTCCCTTCACTTGGTCGTCATTTGTTCTCTGTCTGTCGATTACTACAATGGAGTGGGGAAATTTAGGGCCAAAAGTTGTATTTACAACTATTAAAAGCAAGGAGGCGAATAAATCAATAAGTTAATTGTTCTGTTAGTCTGTCACTCCATCTCTGTTTCGCTTCAGCACTGCGGACAGCACCACACAGGCAGGACCAACGTTACTATTCTTGATGTTGGTGACTTGAAAAAGTTGAGAACAACTGCTTTAGAGAAGAGCAGAGTGATCTTAAAATGACATGTTGTGTTACAACACAAAATACTTGTTCCCTAATGTAAGGATTAGCACTCAGTAAAGACATCCCTCATCTCAATTTTACACCTATGCCCTACTGATAGGTCACACAACATGGCCTACCCTATGGCCCTTAGTTGCCAACGCAACCACACCCAGGCTCCATTGATGCAAACTCCAGACCAGTTATAATACAGATACTACCGACGCTACCAGATGTCCCCCTCTGGCCCCCACAGCCCAACCATGTAGTCTGATGGGCAGCATGAGCCAGGACATCACCAAGCTGGTCAAGTGGGAACCTACCTTCAACTGTGTTTCATCCGATTAATCCCACAACAGCTCGGGATGTCCGGACATCATACCCACACCACACATCATACCCACATGTAGACCTTTTAAATCTCACTTACCCTACCACATGGCCATCACAGCACAAACAGCAAAGATAATACAAGAGAAGATAACCAAGTTAGTCATGCCAAAAAGGCATGCGCAAGCAACACATGAGATTTATGGTTAATTAGAAATGCTTTATTTCTGGAAAAAACTTTTCACAAAAGAAAATGGATTTCAACAAGAGCAACACACTAAAAATGGCAGTTATGAAACACATTAGTCAAAAGATAGACTAGCCTGCACTGTTAATTTTAAAGCCAACAATTAGAAGAAGAAATGTCCTTGCTTCGCTGATACACCTTTCAACTTTTTTTTTTGTTAGAGTATGGGTGGGGAAAAACAAAATGCTTAATAAAGTGTTTCTGTAGCCTAAGATGTAACCTGCACAGGCATCTACGTCTTGTTTTACATCACTATCCAACTAACATCACTGTGAGGAAATGTAGAGGCAAGAGGCAACTGCTTTGAAATTCGCTGAAAAGCTACATTTGTAATGGCAGAATCTACCAACATCACTTGATCTTTTTCATGATGCACATTTTTGTCCTCCCTGTTAGATTTACAGAAAACTTAGCCTTTGAATCAAATGTTTTTCTATAGATGAATCTAAAATGTGCCAATTCCAGTTTCCTGTGGTCAAAAGCAAAATCCTGCTGGGTAGCTTTCCTACCAACAATTCAGAGCCAGAGCCATGCAGCGGTAAGTCCATACATTTGATTTTGAAGTCCTTAAAAGAGTTTTAAATGTATTCTGCTTTGCCAGTGACATCAAGGGTACTTTGTTATTCGGCATATTTGTTGTTGTTTTTTTATAACTATGGCTGATAAAGTGACAGGGAATAAGAAATGGTGTCTTCAAATGCAGCTGTGATGGTAAGCAGATACACCAGACTTCAGTAGAGTTTGTTCTGAAATTGGATTCAAACTGTGCAGCAGACCTCAGAAGTCTTTGCAACAAGTTTCATACACTTTTTCTGTGTTTTTTTTGCACTCTTTTCCAACATTGACGATACACTACATCTGAACTGCGCTCTGCTTGTACAGGAGGCTGGCTGCCCTTTGTTCCAGTACAGTGGTGGCTGAAAATCTTTATATGACCAAGCCCGTCCTCAACAAATATACAACCTTATTACTTGTCTTTGCGACAGCTTCTTACAACCCATGATTTAACGTTATAGTCATAGCCACTCATTTAAATATCACTGAATGATGTTGTTTCCACAAAACGTGGTTAGGTCCAGGGTTTGTGGTAGCACTCAACAAAAAAAATCAACAAAAGTGCCTCAGTAAGGGTTAGAGAAAGATCATGGTTTCAGTTGGATGATAATAAAAATGTTTTGTGTCACAGAATTGTTCTGTTTTGACAAAAATAATTGGAACAATATTGTGTAAGTACAGTACTGCAAGACCCTTTTTTTGCAGAAAACCCAACAAATGTATTTTTATCTGATATATTGATAGGCTTAAAAGTTTTATCCGAAAGGTGACTGGATTTGGATTAACCAAGTTCAGTTACCCTTCTGGTTAATCTTTGAGTTACCATGACCTAGATGACAGAGAACTGACAAAGTTCAATAGCAGCTTTCTTGCACCTTATCCAGTACTTGAACACTATTTAATTCTGTGTTTCACATCATTAACATAATTTCATGGAAGTATTAAGAAACTGATGGGTTGAACAATCCAAGGATATTCACTAAAGAACTTGAGCTTCAGTACTTTTCAACTTTGTACAACTGAAAGATTATTTCCCTAACATCCCATAACCGCTATGTATACAGTGTAGCATACTTATTCTTAATAGACAACATACTGCAGTACAAACCTTAGCAAATACTAAAAATTCTGTGTCAGATGTTATTCATCTATTTTTTCTTATTCTTGCTTTCCTTTGTCCAGAGGGATAATGCCACTTTGATGCCATCTTTTTATGGCCCTTGAAACGCTGCTGCATTTTGACATAGGTGGGCGGGCCCTTAGGCAGTGCGGGGGCTCTATGCAACTTGGCTGAACAGTTGCCTCTGTGTTCATAGGTGTGTGAGTGTGTGTGTGTGTGTGTGTGTGTGTGTGTGTGTGTGTCTAATTTGGCAGGAGAGCCTTGAAGGCAGAGGGAGGTAGAGCGAGAAACACCTTACTCTCCTCTGGTTTGGCTTTACTGCTGCAGTGTGAGGCTATTATCAGGACATGGCAAGAGGGGTGAGGAAGGGGCTTCTGTAATAGTTTTTATAGGTTCACCACTGGCCTGTCTCTGCACCTGTCATTTATCTCCCCCTGGAGGTGCAGCAAATGATTTTAAATTAATAAGCAGGTACAGGATGGGCAGCCTGTGATCGGCTAGGATGCCCTGAACAGAGAAAGATGAATTACTAGTGGTCGTGCGCAGCAGAGCCTTCCATTCTCTTTGCTCTATTTGTGGGTATCCATATGGTTATATCTTCTTTTCAGAGTAGCCAATTGTAGTCATAGAAAAAAAAACATGAGCACATACTGTCTAGAGAGCCAAAGGAAACATAAACAACGTAAATATTTTGCCAAGTGTAGATCTAAAGAAAACTCCTTTCACTGAATCCCTGTGGTTATCTTGGCTCACACACAAAATCAGCAAGAAGCTTCTTAAAAAAAAAAAAAGAAGACTTGATCACCATCTCAGTTTTCTATTCCACTCAGCTTCCGCCCTGGACCCCTGTGTCTCCCCTTCTTGTTTTAAGCTGTGCCTTGCCCAGCAGCAGCAACAGCGACTGGGTGCTCTTGCAGTTGAGTATATGTGGACCACGATCTTGAACTGTCCCTCCTTGCTGCGACCTGTTATTCAGTTCCTCCAGAAGGTTGGGATGTTGCCATCACAACAGTTAACACAATTCAGCTGAACCCCACCTTTCATGTGTGACTGAGAGATTTATATCCAACTTTCAACTCTGACCAAATACTCCGATTCCACTTCTCACATTATCATGTTCATCACTAAACTCACTTCCTTGTTATCCAAAATGTGATGGCCTTAGGTTTTCAATGTTTTGTACAACTTCAGAGTGTATAGTAATGTTTGTGGGATCTTTAATATCTTTTGAACTCTGTTGACCTGTATTACCTTTCAACCAGCATCCAATGTGAACCGTTTCCTCTTTCTAACTGTTTGGAAGTTTCTACTGAAGTTAACATGGCAGCCTGCTTTGCAAGTGTTGTTTTATTAGTCAATGTTAATTAGGCTGAGGATGGGCAGAATCAGCAGGAAGCCATCTTCCATTATAGCCTTTTGGCAGCAATTGGCTTTTGACAACATCATTCGTTATAATCTTCCGATAAATTCTGCCCACTCCCATGACCAGGTTCCAGGTGTTCAGATGTGGGAAGTGAGGGGGGAGGCAGGATGGGAGGCTTAAGTAAACAGCATGTGTGCATGCATTTTCATACAACGCCCTCAGCCCTCCTGGACTGTGGTTGGCAAGATGCCTTTATAGCAGAAGAAATACAATTCTTGTGTTTTACAATTCCACCTACACACTATGGGGTCTGCGCACAAATGAAGGCCCATGAACTCACAAGAAGGCATACAAAAGCAAAGAATTGTCAACAAAGGCTCAAAAGAACATGTTTGCACGCAGCCATATTGGGACAAAACTCCTAATATCATACATAATAACACATACGTCTGTCCATGAATCACTTTCCCACATTTTCGATGAAGCCTTGAATGTTGTAAATAAATTTGCCAGAAGACAAGACCAGTGTCATAACATTGTTCATAATGTTTTCCTTGCTACAGTCTGATATAAGTTGAAGTTAATTCCCTGAAAATTAATTACTTTTCCTCCAACTTTGATGGAGTCTTAGTCATTTCCATATTTTTAATCCAAGTCAGAAAAGGGGAAAAGACAAAATGTCTGGTAAACCAAACCGCGAGCTGCGCTGATGATGTTGAATAGTAAAGGAAGGAGGAAGAGCTGCTGAGGAATTTCTCCAAAAGCCAAAAAAAAAACCTTGTGGTGGCACTGGAGGTAGAGTCAGGGGATTACAAAAGTCAGGAGAATTCATCCTCTGGGCCATCATAAATATCCGTACATGACAATAGTTCATTACGTTGTTGTGAGGTTCATGCTGGACATTGCTTTTACTTAATGGGATAAACTAAAGCTCTACAACTACCACACCTATAGCAGAAACATGCATAAAGCTGGTTTGATTTATTCCATATAATTTACCAAAACTAGATATCAAAGTATTTCATCTGATCTCTGGGATGTAATATCTACAATCTAAAAAGCTGTAAAACTCTAAGTCCTGCTTGTTTATTGTTATAACAGACATAAATGAGAGCGAACAGCTGTCCACTTTCTAACTGACAAACAAACTGATTTTTAGGCTGGGTTGAAATGTTCAAAGACTTGGATTTTAAGTCTTCAGTTTACACTCTCATCTAAAATAAGACAGCAAAGTTTCAGTAACTCAAGCTTAACAGTGAGTGCAGCTCATGTAACACCGTGAGTAGAACAGGTAAGGCAACTGCAACCCATTGATTGGGTCTAGAATTTATGATTCAATCAGAAGACAATGCTCAGTTTTTGTTTTTTTTGTCACAGTGATTGTGAACATGTAATTCGATGACATTGGAAACATTTTGTTTGACAGTTAAATATTAATCACCTTGCAGTTGTGAAACAAACACCAGTATATTTCTTCTTTCAAGAAAATGTATTATTTGTTTGAAAGTTGAAGTGTGTCATTCAGTCCTAAGTACTGTATACAGGGCATGCACTCTAGGAAATGAGCTAAACTAGCACCCCAAAATAACCATCCAAAGTATCCATGTGGAAAAAAAAACATTTTCAAACTGGCTTAAAGTGCTTTAATTTATCTGTAGATCTATGTGTCTCAGTCTATCTATTTATGTATGTAGTTGTGACAGATGCAACATTACAGATTGGTTCAAGATCAAATGAGAAAGAGAAACTTAATACTATGAATAACACAGTAATTTACTCTGAAATGTTGCACAAGGCAATTATGAGTGTTTGGCATCAGGTCTTTCTTGTTGAAGTAAAGGTATTTTACTTGCCTTCCTGGTTGTTTTGTAGCGCCACAATGCATCATTCCAGTGCATAGCCTTTAGCCTGAGATGTTTTGAACATCATGATATGGTTTTGATACGGTTTGACAGTCAGAAAAAAAACTTAATTACAAAGAAGATATTCAGCATACTTCCATATTCTTGCTAATTGTGAGAAGTTTGTACATCAATAATTGGAGTTTGTGATTCCTATGTTTAACAGCCTGTATTGTACATGGAAGCTATATTTAGTTGTTGAAAGCATATACAGAAAGCCATTTTTATAGCATAATTGTATTAAGACAGAATTTTATCAATGATAAACATTTTTATGTATGTTTATATTCAACAGTTATTGCTTCTGATAAAACCTTAGTATATGCTAAGATGCATTACATTTGCCTTGAACATTCCCAGAGGTCCACTTTCTGGCTGATTGCGGTGCTCAGGAACACGTGTGCACATCAATGCCCCTTGGTCCATGCTAGCATTCTGAACTGTACGAAGCTGGATTGTGGGAGGCAGCAACGAGTTCCTTAACTTCTATCCTGTTTGCCTTCCAGACTTAATAAGATCAACAGTAGTGCAAATGCTGCATTGCATTGTACATCTTAAAGCCTTAATAAAAAAAATCAGCTTTAACTTTAGCTGTTGGACTAAATATTCCTCCTGCTGGTTGGTGTGTAGGTTTACTGCAGTGATTCCTCGAGCAACGACCTTTGAAACCAGGAAGCATAACTCTGCCTCCGCTCACTGGGAAACAGAGTAACTGTGGAAGATAAACATTGAAATAAAAACTGCTCAACATGAGCGCAACTTTAGACATGCTGCTGATTTTTTAGTGGTGTCCCTTAAATAAATGTTTTTCCATAGAAACCCCCCCACAGGGAACCATGTGCCTCGTTTTATTGAGATAGAAAGTTTAAAAAAATGCTTTCCCCAAAGTTTCTTGCAGACAATGATGCATACAGTAGTTGTTTGTCTTTAGCTTTGTAAGTCTTTTATTACTGATGCAAAATATATCCATAGTTGCTGAGAAGGATGTCAAGACTTTATTTTCCAGTTGACAGGTTCATTTAAGTTTCCAGAGTTGCTGTTTTATGAACTAAATGTATTAGACTGGTTAGAACATACACTGTGCATATTGAGGGGCTGCCCTGCATTTCCTTTTTTAACCTGAAGGCCAGTTCTCCTTAGATACATCAAAGCTAAATAGTTGTTACTGTAAATGCAGCGTTTAAGATTTCATTATGATGCGTGTGCGTTTGAAAGCCACAAACCAGCACTATAAAAGTTGAAACAAAGTAAGATTTTGCGCCTAAGAGATGGAAAATATTAGAAATAAACCCTCCACGGATGTGAGAAGCATTTCTCCCACGTTAAACGGGCCAAAGCAAACAGAAATCCATTTCCAGGTTCTGTCACATCCTTCTGTTTGTTATGTAGTCTTTCACTGAGCCTCGGCACAGGAGATTAAGGGGGCCTGGCTGGTACATCTCATCCCATGCACCAGTGACATGAGGCAAGCACACACACCTGCATTGCACACAGATATTATGCAGCATAACGCTCACTTGCACATCTGTTGAGGAAGAGACTGGATGATTTATTTATTAGCACCCAATTAAAACTTCAGGAACAAGAAAACTTCAATGGGAATATAAATATCAAATAGAGTAAGCTCTACACGACTATTTAGTCATGCAATCTGGCTTCTACACTGCGGCACGCCAGAGAGAAAGAGGAGCTGAAGACCAGGAAATGGAAGTGGAAACACTCAGATCTTTTGTGCAGCAAAAGAATCTTTTATTTCACTCTCATCATTTTTCACCACCTCCTCTCCCCTTTCTTCTTCCCGTGCAGTAAATGTGATTTATTTTTCATGTTCATTTTTTCATTTTTTTTTTGGGGGGGGGGGTTGGAAACAGGGTCGCTTTTCCGTTTTGACAGAGGCTCCAACCACGGTATAGGCCAATCGATTTGCCGCGCTTGGTTTAGTGCAGGAATAAATGTTGTGGCCATAGCCAAAGGCTGGAGAAGACTGATTGTGTGGCATTTGTTAAGCTCACCGGGGAGTCAAGAGCAGTATTGTTAGGGTGAATATGGATTTTGTGAAAAGCTGAAAATGGACTGACTTCTGTTATTGGAATCAGATGTGCACGTGAAGTCATTGTGACTCCAGTAACTACTGTGCCCCATGCATCACAAACCTCATATGTCACTGTCAATGACTTTTTGTGTGCAGTCACAGAGACAATCAGCAACTGTTTCTGCCACATCTCTTCTTACATATAATGCTCCATTATACAACTTTCCACCAGCAGTAGAGGGACTATTAATGTGCAGCATGCATGATCCACTTCCTCTTGAATGAATCAATCAGGACTGAGACACTTTTTTGGGACAAGTGTCATCTTCTCACACAAGATCGGAGATTAATTTGAAAGTCATTACTTAATTAAATAAGATTAGTATCAGGAGGTTAAAGAAGAGGGAGGGAATCTCAAAGGAGGATATTCTATTTCCAGGGATCTAGCAGCAATTATAGACTTATAAAATAAACCATCAAAAAAGGATCTAAAGCAGTGTAACATCAGTGATTTCTTTCAGTTGTAAGTGCCTACCAAGGGCAAGTTTTTCGTCATGACACCATCACACAGACCGACAAAGCAAAGGCTTTTCTTTTTAAACATATTCTATTGGTTTTTTTAAAAAGATATTTCTCTGAAACACTAACTTACCGAGACAGTTTTTATTTCTTAGTATCTCATCATGTACTTCTTGTTTGAATGCGTATGCTGAACCCGTCATCCTCCTAACCCTTTACAAATTTAGAAAGCGAGCAAGAGAGGGAGTGAAAGGGGGAGGAAGCCTTGTTAAAGACGAGTTAAATCACTCAGAAAACAGCGGCACATCTGTAAAATTAATGAAAAAGCCTTTCATAACAGGGTGCCTGTCTGACATGCTGGCAGTCTGCCACACATCAGCACAGTGTCCTTATTACCTCTGACATATTAGATGTGATATGTTCTGTGACTCTGGTAATAAACTAGACCCCCTCCCTGCATCAACAGACTCCGTTGACAGGTCCACATCATCAGCATGTTTCATTTGATCCTGTCTTAGCTTCTCTCTCTTCCTGTCATTCATCTAGATAGGACAGATGGTCAGATGTGCAAGGATTAGATTGACAGAGGAGGTGTTAATATTTGTTGATGACTTATGCATGTCCTCTGTCTCACTTTCCTCATATACGAGGTATACAAATGTATGTGTGTGCATATGCATGTGTGTGCCTCTCTCTACAGGTCTGTCTTCAAGTGGACACTTCTCATCACCGAGCTGTCTGTCTGACACAGACTTTCTTTTGCTGCAACCTCAGAGGCGAGATGAGGCCTGTGCAGGGCAGAGGGACCAGGTAAAGATTTGTCAGATGGGCCGACAAGGAAAACCTGCACACAGGCCGAGCTTAGGATGATTTATTGGGCTTATTTCTGAGAATGGTGAAAGTGAAATTAATCACGTTCCCACCTGAAATCGCTGCTCAGCAGTGACAAATGACAAGCTGCCAGGGACAGACAGTGAGCCATCCATGAAGCACTCGCAGATATGCTCCTTTCTCAGATAGCCTGACCTGGGGTGCTGTTTGCCAGATGCCCCCCCCCTGGACAGCCAGGGCCAGGGGTACTAGGGCCAGTCCTGGGCTAGTCCTGGCCCCTGCTACTTCAACCCCCACCCCCATCCCCCAGCTGGGTAGCCATGCGGGGTCTAATGATTTGGGGACAGCCTGACAAGCAGATGGAGAGTGGAGCAGGGCCTTACCCTACCAGCCAACGTTCTTGTCTGATGGCCCGGCCAGTCGGTGCCACAAAGCCAGTCATGTGTTGCTTCCAAGTTACGAAATATGCAAGGAGCCAGAAAGAAAGAAAGAAAGAAAGAAAGGAAGGAAGAAAGAAAGAAAGGGGACACTACTGTTAAATGTGGCTAATAATTCCCTGCATTTTTCCTACCTTACATTTTACTGTGAACGAATCAACATTTTCTAAACAAAACATTTAAGTATGTAAAGAAATTAGGACACCTACATTCCACTCCTGGCTTCTCGATCAAATGAGAAAAGGTGAAAAGACTTGTTTCAAGGCAGACGTTAGCACAGTTGTTATTTTATTTTGATATTTGTGTTCATAAAAGCAAGAGGCTACTTCCCATTGCACTTATTCATGACCTGAAAAAAATCTGATTGAAAATTGAAGACAATCAGCGCCCCCTTGAATCGCCACCTTAACGTGGTGGAGGGGTTTGCATTTCCCGATGAACCTGGGAGCTGTGTTGTCAGGGGAATTAGCCCCTGGTAGGGTCTTCCAAGGCAAATTGGTCCCAGGGGAGGGTCCAAACAAAGAGCAATTGATAAACCTCTATGAAGCAGCACTAGGGGAACGCAGATACCTAGCCAGGAAGTGGGAGACTGGGGCACCTCTCTGGAGCCAAAATTGGGGTGGGAGCTCAACAGCGAGTGTCAGGCCAGGTTTTCCTCCATGGGGCCCTGTCGTATCTGCCTCAACCCGATAAGACAACAGGAACCCTTATCATTGAACAAAGACAGCTTTAGCGGAGCTACACAGTGAGTTTTGACAACGATAACGAGTTACAGTATTTACAGCCCCTCCTTTGACCTTGAGTCACCACCACAGCCTTTTTTAATTGTCTTGGAGTTAAGACAGCGAGACATCAGTTTAAACACACCTTCAGCAGGTAAATGGTAAATGGACTTGAGCTTATATAGCGCTTTTCTAGTCTTCTGACTACTCAAAGAACTTTACACTGCATGTCAAACCCATACATTCACACCCTTTCACACACTATGTGATAATAATGGTTGCTATGTAGACAGCATACACCGCCACTGAAGCAGTGGGAGCAATTCTGGGTTAAGTGTCTTGCCCAAGGACACATCGGACATGTTGCTCAGCTGGGGATTGAACCCTCGACCTTCCGGTTTGAGAGGTGACGTTCCTGTTAGCCTACGTTACTTATGTTTACCCGTCACCATGGCGGGTAGGTTGAACAAATTTGCCAGACACTGAACTAAACACCCACATTTGGCAGGTGGCAGATGCTAATTTCCAACCCCTGGTCAGCTTCGATTGCGTTCTGTCTCTGCATCAATGCAGAATTTTCTACGTCCACATTGTGATGCATCGTACAAATGATTAATTTCAACACCCTTGTACATACAAATTCATAATTCATGATAGCATTTTTTCTAAACGAAGTAGTATATAATACAGAAATATGAGCAAAAAGAATCGCTTAAAATTCAAAAATAACGAAGAAATGAAATGCGAATGGGATTGTAGATGAAGATCGAAAGACCTACTAGCTATACAAGTCCAAGTCTACTTGCAATATACTGACTATCATGTTATGTCCAAGGCTATATGTGTTTGCTCCACAGCTCTCCAGGTACAATAGAGTACTTGCAGGACTGCGGATTAGGTTGTTCTTTATGCCCTAGTTTTGACCTTGTCACTACTCAGTGAAAAGGCAGATTCATACAAGCAATCAGATGAAGTTGTTTTCCTGTAAAGAACTATGAGCAATGTAACATTAAATAAAATAGTTTGGCACATTCCAAGCTGTTATCAATGAAACAGTATATAGATGTACTATATGCATTTGTGTTTGTCCCTCCTGTAATGGTAAAAATCATGCTGGGTTTAAGAGTTATATCATGTCGCTGAACATTAGGAACAACATTTATTCACATGCTCGGTTAAGCTTTTGTTTGGTACACAACATTTATCTGACCATTCAGGGCAAAGCAAACACTTCCTCCCTCGTTAATGTCAGCGGTGACATTGCAACAGTGGTTGGGCCTATTATTTCCCATAAGGCAGGTTAAGTCATTTATTGCCCCGAACGATAATGTAGACATTAGTGGCCTTTGATTGAATGTCCGTGTTTCTCTGTTGTTCTGTTCAGAGGTGCATGTGCACATGAAAAATGACTCCCCTAAAAACCCCAAAGCAGTCACCTACAACATGAGTTCACTCTCTGCCATGAAAATAAATAATCTTTACCCTTGACAGCCACATAATTAATAGTGATGTGCAGCAGGTCCATTTCAACGGACCCACTTAATCTAATTTTGTTTCCACTCCGCGATTTGTAAATTACTGCAAAATGACGCGCCATTTACCACTGTCTCTGCCTGCGACAATGGCCATTTTTCTTCCTGTGTAATTCTCTCTTAGCTGAGGATTTAAAAAAAAAAAGAAACACCCATCCTTCCTCCTCCTTCTTCCTCTACTCTTCCTTCTGCTGCTGCTCTCCAGCTCCCTTACTCCCCTCTCGGCTTTTGTCTCCAATTTAGCAGCGTTCTAAGCTGCTGAGACCCTCTAACACATTCGGGGTTTTTTTACAGCTCCTCCAGAACACATATGGGTACTGATCTAAAATGTCAGCGCTGCAGATGCCTTGTCTACATCACGTTATTTGCCAGTAAATGTTAAGCGTTTATATTCACACACTGCTGCATTGACATTTGAGATCCAAAAGTGAGTGTGCGGCATGGTGATTTGCTGCGCTATTGTATATCATTCGAGAAAGTTACCACCTGAGCGCCATTGTCTTGACATTGTCACTGGCTGGAGAATTGCACGGAAACGCTTGATATGTAAGAATAATTGAGTGGTTCAAAGCAGGCACAGGGAAAGGACATGGCCTCTGCAAAACAAAGACAATCAACTTCAAATATCAGAAAAGAAAATGATGCATAATAACCAGCCAAAAACATAAAACGCCTCTCTTATATAAAAATAAATAATTACATCAAATGAAAAAAGTGTTTGATTGTTGTGTCATTTCAAACTTAATATCCAGAGCGACAGTTTGACACCATTAACTTTCAATTTGACTTGATGCTTGTATGACCTATTTAAAGTGTAAACATTTGAAAGACATCTTAGCTTTGGAAAAATTCCATTATTTAATATCGTAGTTTCTAACACTTTCTGTATGCCCATGGGCTGAATTGTAGACACAGACGTCTTGTCCGTCCTCACATAATGCAGAGGGTATGGCACCTAGCCAAAAATAATGCTGCACTAAGTCTTGCCTTCCTCTTTTCTGGGAGAATTAATGAGGCAAAGCAAAATGTTTGAACAGAAACCTCGGCCCCGAGGAGCGCAGGGCTCTGACCTGACTACCGTTCACAATGTCATCTAGGTTGACTGTCAATTTTTACGTGCCACACAAGACTGATGGAGCCTGACAAATGCCACCAAGTCAGACAAAATACAATTAGCGGGCTTGTTGGACAAGGCAGGTGGAAACCCATTTATTTAAAATGCTGGGTGACAGCTATAGCTGCCGTCTGTGAGTCTCTGTTAGTGTGTGCGTGAGCTTGTGTTTCTGTGAGTAACCTGCTTTATAAGCCTTCTATAATACCTTCTTTATTGATGCAAGTGGAAACTGCATCCGTGTGTTTTAGTGGATAACTGTCTTCATCCTCAGCCAGAAGCGGCCATGCTGCCTGGTAGCATTCAATCCCCAAATTAGGCTCCATAATAAACAATTATCTAAGTGGGACGTGCACAGAGGAGAGCAACTTCTGGGAGAGATAACTAGGGTTGTAGAGAACACTGATTGATTATCTTTTGGGAGATTTCTCCCTGGCTTTCGTATTATCCAATGATCGCAAAAAAAGAAAATCAGTCTACTTAAGAAGGCTACCCCCCGAGAGAGTGAGGGGAAGAGAGAACATGAAAAACGATAAAAGACGGTAAAGGAAGGATAAGGTTAGAGCGGTACAGAGAGAGAGAGGAGGAGGAAAGGGAGAAGTTGAGACAAAGAACAAGAGTTGGAAATGTGTTTCCAGTGCAACCTCGGCAGCGCAGCGACGATGAAAGCCATGTATCGATTGGTTGGAGAGAGCTGTAAAACAAGGTGCTGCCAAGCTGGGTGGCTATTGTAAATGACAGCAAGAGGAATGTTCTCCTGTTATTTTGTTTTCAATGATTCTATTTCAGGGTTACAGCCAGTAGCCACACCGCCCTACTTCAGAGCTAAAGCATCTCAATGGAGAGCTGCTGTAGAGGGGCTGCACAGGCAAAGCGTGTGTGCGTGTCTGTGTGTGGGTGTGTTTGTGTGTGTGTGTGTGTGTGTGTGTGTGAGGTATGTGGGGGTGGGCTAACAGAAGACAGGCAATTGGACGATGTCTCTCAGGGACTGTGATACGGCCAAACAAGAGTCTGCTGAGGATGGAACTTGAAAGAAAAAGCAAATTTGTCAGCGCTGAATTAAACAGGAGTGAGAGTTACCCACACTCACCCCTCCAGCCCCCTTCCTCGTGGTCTCCACCACCCACACTTACACTTGTCAATTAAAACAACCTTTTCCAATCAAAGGAAATAAAAGTAAGCTCATAATCAGAGCTGACAGTAATCTAATAAATACAGTGATGAATAACACATATGAGAGAAAAAATCTATTTTAGGTTTGCATGTGATCTAAAAATGTGTCTTTGATTAAACTTAACTGAAGTACATCTGCTGACACTTGTGCATCACATTAAGTATGATAGTATCCACATGCTAACATATGGCCTCTTATTGGAACAAGTAAGTTATTGTGTTTTTAAAAGTACAAAAAGTTCAGTCGTTATCTCTGCTTTTAGAGGTAACATGCAAACATTCAGAACCAATCAGCATATCTTTTCTCATGGTGATTCAAAGTAGGTCAAATGTTCTTCTTTGTTTGTCCAATATCTTCAGATCCATTTGAAGAAGTAGTACAAACTTTGTACAGAACTTTGTGCTCCCCAGAGTAAGACTTCTCCTGATTTAATGACTTTACATCTTAATATGAAAATGCCTGGGCTATATGGAAACAATAAAGATCCATATAATTATTGATCATTATAAATAAGTTGTATTTGACTCAGGATACATTTCTTACTATAAAGATTTTCATCCACTACGATATAGATATGTCAAAATAAACATTTTTAAAACTGGTCAGTATGGACTTTGTTACAAATGAACAAAAAGTTGGATTTTCTTGTTTTTGCTTTTCAAGTCATATTCAATATATTTACCATTTTCCAAACAAGCTGCTTTTTAGAAACTAAATGGAAATCAAGGCCAGATTCTTATAATAAAAGGCCAAATCAGTAGGGTTCAAGCATGTGATTTACACTTGATTTATGCATATTTTCTTTTTGGTAAAATAAAAAATAAAGATGTCAGTGATTTAACCTTTAAGAAATAATCTGAATATATTTGTAAATTACTTTCAAGATGTGTCACTGCATTTAAAATTCAAATCCTGCACCTTGGGGCTGGGCCAACACTTTTGTTTACATTTGGATATTGGTTCGGCCTTAAATCAAACACTACAGTCTGATTTAAGCAGCTTGAGTTAATGTTCTATTAGTATTCGCCCTCCCAAATATCCAGAATGATTGACTCGCAGAGATTGAAGTTATATTAACAGGCTGTTTTACATGTCCCATGGTGCTCTTCCCACAGTGGGGCTCTTAATCCAGCCCTTTAGGTGTCTACTTATGTGCTTTTATGGATGATGGAGCCAACACCGAGCCCACGCCTGTGGCACTCACAGCCTTTGCCTTTTTTTGCATTTGCACTTACTTCTTGGGTACAGCAATACACAATTTCCACACAAAAGCCTTATGTAATGACAGTGAGAGCGGTTTCTATTATTTATACAGGTGGAATGGTTATTTGCAAGCATCTGACCCACTCCACTTTTTGGTCTTCTCAGTTGTTATCTCCTGTTTTTTACCACCCATGTCTGTACTTCTTTGCTGGTTGATATTTTTTTTTTTTGCCTTTTTAGCAATGGAGTATGTGTGAGTAGTACTGCATGTATGCATGTGAATTTCCATGACAATGCTCTGAGAAAAACATAGAGCACAGGTCCCTGCATTTAAAGTAGATAAGGTCCCTCTCTTGCCATGCAGCCATCTCCTTAAATGAATATTTGCACTGTATTGATTAGCATTAAACCCACAGCAGTGTCTTTCATTTGCATGTGGCAGCCAGGAATCATCATCATGGAGGAGAAAAAAAATTACAAGAGCTACAGAAAAGGGGGGGGGGACGCAAGCGAGGCAACTCAAGAAAAGAGATGAAATATAGGTTGCGTGGATGGTGGCAAAGCTATCAAAAAAATATTTCCTCTCAACAGGGCTTCCCTTAATAATCCACCCATTATCTTGGGTTTCTCTGCCCACCAATGGGCCTTAGACGGCCATGCTAGGCAATCTGGCCCTCATCAGTGCAGACAGCCAGATAGAGAGGAGAAGCAGTGAGGCTGGCAGAAGTGTTAGGGGTTGCAGTGAATGGTTGGCCGGGCACCTCACTGTAGGAGACCAGAGAGATAATAATGTGTGGAGGCAAGCAAGAGCCATGTATGTCTTGCAAAAGAATAATTGCTACCCTTTCAACAGCCATTTCTTAATTGGCCTGGCTGTTGTTGAGGGGGAACTTGGAGAGGAGACAAGTGAGACACAGACAGAGAGAAAGAGAAGGAGAAAGAGTAAGAAGAGACAGAGGGACCAGATGCTTCTTATGCTATTCTGTCATTAAATGGGCTTCATCACGTGTTATCACTGCAAGAATAATGCTTAAGGCCCAACTGAACCTATGGTTTAGTAGGAGCACGTCTTTTCTAATCACTACTAAACAGCAAAGTAACCCATACCCATGTAGTATGTAGTACACACAGACTGTTTAAATAACGGACATAAACCCTGTGAAATAATCCACTGATCTCCTGCCTGGAATATGAAGCCTCAAGTTCTGTATTTGGCTGCCCCCATGTTGGTTTTCCGGAGAGGAGTGAGGGGGCGCAAACGCCATGTTATCAAAGCTCAAAAGTCTACACCCGTGGCTACTCAATTAGCTTGCTCATTAGCTAGTTTACCCTGATGTCTCCCACAGAGTGAGGTTCTATTAATGGTGGTGGCTGACCGGAGTTTTTTTTTAACAGACGAAGGGAGCTAGAGCAAGCAGAAGTGCTGCTCACTTACCTGAATCCCCAGTTAAAGAAACGGGTCTGCTGTAATCTCAACAAAACAATCCTGACCCCTATGCACAGGACAACAAATACATTTATGAAACACAAGATTAAATGTCTTGTTTTTATTACTCATCGAAAAAGGTTGAGCGCAAACCTCTTGAACAGCAATAGGCACAGAGGAGGATACTTTCAATGGACAATGAAAACAGAAACATACTCCCCGCATTATTATAAAACAACTAAAAGAAGTGGATGGAAATGCAAAAATGCAAAAATAATAAGAATCTAAAGGTAAAATCCATGATGCATTTCAATGGAGAGCTGGCTTCTATCTGTCTGTTTATTCTTTTACTTTCTCTTTCTTTTTTCTTTCTTTTAGTGACATGACAAAAACAAAGAAGCAGTGTGTGCTGCAACACCAACAACATAAAAGTTCTCCCAAGCCATTGGTGGTGGTGTTGAATTTTCATTTACAAGAATCAGCTCCTCACACCGTATCTTAAGCCAGATTGAGTCACCTACCCCCACCACATCAGCCACACTTCTGGTTGGAAATAAAGATGAAGTACACAGCAGTAGCTCTAATGCAGAAGCAGCACACAACAAGGCAGAGAGAAAGGAGCCCAGCGTGTGGGATTTGCTGAAGGATGACATGTTACAGGTTTCATCTGAATCCTCAGCATCATCCACAAATATTTGCATTGTTTGCAGAGAGCAAATGTGATTTGAATTCAGCAGCACTGGTGAGTGTTTTGAAACATGGATAAAGAAGATAAAGCAACTCAATGCAACCATAGGAAATGGAAAGTTGATAACTTATTCATCACTAAAATTATATATTGAATTAAAACTTTCAACCAGAAGACAATACTTACTCAAGCACTGACTCACTTTGGTTTTAGAAGACATCCTTCCTTGTATTTATCTGCACCCTTGAGTAAGCTTCCACAATGGTGAAAAAATAGGGGTGTTCATCTCCACTTTTCAAAAAGATTTGCCTGAATCAAATCTCTAGAGCTTTGATCATCTGATTCAGGGACAAGTCATTCAATTTATTGATATTTTGGTGAAATTCCATTCTGTACAGCTGGGTTCAATCAGGTAAAAATTTATATTTGAATCCAAAGTAATCCTTTACTTTATGAAACTGAAAAAAACAGACAGTGTGTTATTTCAAAATAACATGTCCTTGTGTCATGTCCAGGTCTACTATCCAAACAAATATTCTGACAATATGTGTATTACTACTGCTGCACGATTAATCTAAAGGTAATTGTGATGTGAGAAAGTGCAAAAGTGCAAAGACTATAAAGAAAATATGGGGAAAAAAACACTATAACCCCTTTCACCTATACAGAAATCTCCTGGAAAAATTGGAGAGATTAGGCTACCCGGAGGGACTTTAGGGTATATGTGAACGCAATCACTACGATCTCCGTGCACGTAATTAAACGGCTGCATTCTGTTTTCTGTTCGTCAGTATGTTGTTCTCCACTCTTTTGTGGATGTTGTCATTCCATTGGACTACACATAGCATTGATATAAAGGCAGATATTCTCATTATAGCGTTGTGTTGCGACGGCCGCTACTTCCACGTTGTTTTTTTAAGTCACGTCTTACCTCGGGAAATCCCCTGAGCCCCCTCCCCTCTGACGGGGATAGTTAGGAGCATATGTGAACGGCTAGGTCGGGAGAATCTCCGTGGCAGTCCTCCTGTAAATATCTAGATATTATCCGGAGTGCATATGTGAAAAGAGCTTATGACAGAGCTCTGTGTGGTAATGAGAACAATGCTATTCTGTAGAAATAATAATAAGGAAACAATCCAAGATTAGCCTTGTACACTTCCGCTAAATAAATAGTGTGTGTGTGTGTGTGTGTGACATCTTCAACATTGTAAAAGCTCAAACGAGAAAAATACTTTTTTGTACGTCCTGTCTCTCTATGACAAGAGTCTGTATGACCGACACTGCTCTGCTGCCTTTTACTCTATGTTGCATATTTGATATAATTTATTCCTTCACTATGTTGAACATCAAACAGAGGATCCTTGCCCTACATTGACCGGATGATTAGCTTAATAATAATGAGAGCCCTTCTACGACGGCTCCGGTCAGACATGGGCCTTGTGACGTCTACATCTCCCTTCTGAAAGGTTGAAAGATTTCCAATTCAGAGCGTGGATGATCAGAGCGGCTGCACAAAAAAAAGGTTAAGATAGTGCTGGAAGTTCCTACCTGGTCCAAATTGTTTCTAAATTTTAAAGGCAAAGTGTTTTTGTTGAGACAAGCTCATCAACAGACTCCACAGTGGGCTTCCGATAGTACTAATCTTGCACAATGAGAGCAGCATGCTTTAGTCGCGTGTGTCAATTCAAATATTTAATGTCAGCGGGGGAACACAAGCTGTCTCTGTTCAGTAAATGTTTCAGAGAAATATCTGTGAAAGAAGCCAGTATAAAATGGTATCAGACAGGGAAACAGTTTTACCCCAGGTAAGAGGCCCAGCACAAATTTAAATCCTGGTGCTGCTTCTGAGACAAACCATAAAGGATGTGTCCATCAGTGTGCTTTGGGTTGAAAAACAAAGACCTGAGACTTAGCTTGGAGTTACCCTCAAAGACTTGTGTCCATCTGTGATGGGTCCCAGGGTAACCACAGAGAGCAAAACAAATTACAGGATGAGCAACAAACTTACCCAATGTTTTGGGGAACTCTGAGACTTATCTAAACTTATTGAAAAGGAGTACGATATGGGACCTTCAAATAAATGAAGGTCCTGAATTAGAATCAAACTTATGTTAGGTATGAACATGCCACAGCTTGAAACTAAAGGTAACATGTATTCAGTTAAGATAATACTGATATAAGTTATCAAAGCCACTCTCTTTGGATGAGTGAAAACATGTTCTGTTTTTGTGGGTCCCTTGTTGGTTGGTCTCCAATATTAAACTACTGTTAAAGCCAACTTTTAGAGTTGAAAAATCAGCTGGCCCTCACTCCAATGAAAACTGTTTTAATTGGCCATGTGTTTGTGTGTTGTCTGGTGTCTTTGTCACTGTTCAATTGGCTGATTGAAATATTTTGTAGCACTGAGGGTTTATTTCTACTATCTCTCTGATTGTAAAGCCAGAATGAGTACAGTAGCCAAATGAGCTAGGGTCCGAAATTAACACCCGCCAAGCGCCAAATGCGGGAAGATTTTCCGTTTGGCGAGTACTTTTAAATGTTTGATCAAAAAGTCATAAAAAACTATGCTATGAATATTAAGCGCGTTTGATGTAGCCTAGCTGAAGCTACTTTTCCCTGCTCCTCTCTCTGCTGTCATGTCTGTGAGCATCGCGGGGCACGCTGAGACACACCAACATACATTGCAACGCAAACGCGCGCGCGCACACACACACTCACGCACCTGTTTACTTCTAGTGCTTCAGCAAACAGTTGATCTGTGATCCGCACGGACCGAGTCGGGAATACACGTGATCCGGTCAAACGGTCAGTTCAACTTTTCTCCGATCACTCGCACTGTGTCTGCAGCTAATTTAGCGATAGCAACGTCATAAGTGTGCGAACATCTCCACACAGACTCTGTGAAACAGCGCTGCGTTATAAACACTTTAGATATGCTAGCGGACGCTAAATGCACGCTCCACTTTTCTCTTCCATCACGTGCAGCAGGAGCAGTCAGAGATATACACACGTCCACTAACGAGCAGGCTGATTATATTAAGTGTCTAATATTGTCAAAGCTAAATCAGGAGAAAACTTGTTTTGAGGATTAATCATTTATTTTTCTTTGATGGATTTTTGTTTTTAGTCTGTAATGTTGGAATGCAGGGGTGGTTCAGAGGGGAGCAGGAGAGGGGGTCTTGGAACAACTGCCTACATTAAGAAAAAAATACAGGCCAGCAAATATTTTTTTTTACAATTTCTCAATTTCCTGATCTGATGACATCTAATCGATCGAATCTGTGACTTAAATGTATTATTGATTAAACAAAACATAATGCCTTCTCAATTTAATGTACTGAAACAGATGTGTATAGGACACAAAAACAAAATTTGTTCTTTTGGCCTATAAAAAAAGATGTTTGGCCGGTGAATTTTTTTATCTATCTGCCACCTTGGCCGGTGAGTCAAAAAGTTAATTTCGGACCCTGTGTAGAGCAGAAATTGACCACATAGAAGGTATTGTGTAAAGAATACTGTAAAGTATCAGCAAAGCCAGAGAGTAACTCCTTAAAGTCTGTAGTTAAAATGAATTATATTTAATTGATATTTGCTTTGACATATTTCCCCAACGAAAGCATAGATGATTTCGACAGGTAGACAATCATTTGAATTCAATAATATGTTTCTTATTGCTTGAGTTCTATACAATAAGATTCATAGTATGACCATGGAAAACAAGGATATTGTATTGCTGAACGTATGCAGTCCACACAGGTAGAGTCTTTCAGGCTAAAGCTCTTCCTCGGGCAGCATTGACCAAATAATAGCACACAGATTAGAGAGAGGGAGCTGGAAGGATGTCAACAGAATGCATCACCAAAATACCTAATGCAAGCCCCAGTACTAAACTGTATGATGTTTAAACATAATTTTGCAATCTCAGCATGTCTAATACGTCTCACACAAAAGCAGCATAAATAGAAAAAAAGATTCCACCTTTTGCCTCGCAGCCAATGTCATGAATCATAAGGAGAATGCAGGATTTCAAAAAATGCACAAAGAAAATGCAAAACCCTGCTTTGCAAGACACAGCCAAGCAGCAGAAATCTTTCTGAAGGACTTGGGAGCATCCATGTGAATACACTATTGTGGCTGTTGGTGTTCTCTGCCTTAGCTTGACATGAGGTCATCCTGCTTAGGTATTAAGCCACTGTATTATACGTTGGAAAAGAGAACAGCAGGGGGGATGGAGAAGTTGGAATCAACAGTATTTGCTATCGTGGCCACACCTGAAGTGAAGTGATGATTTGGCTGTTTGTAGACTATGTGTGTGTGTGTGTGTGTGTGTGTGTGTGTGTGTGTGCGTGCGCGTGCGCGTGCGCGTGCGCGCGTGCGTGAGAGAGAGAGAGATCCGTATTTATGCTGGCAGCAATGTGTGTGTTGGTTATTTTGCTACCAATGTTGTGGTGAAGGTTCTTAGATGGATTTCCGTATCCGGGGAGACTGAAGACGAAAGAGAAAAGGTTTTGATTGAGTGCCCGCTGAGGTCCCATCAGATGTGGCTTAAAGGAATAAAGGATTCATTTGAAGGAGGGTGAGAAAGATTACATACAGTCCTCACATCTATCCAAATCCCTTCCAAATCCCTCTACATCACACTTATCAAGCCATGTGCAGTGTGCTATACTAACTGTCAATGGTCTTATCGCAAGGCTACCATGTATCATAGTTGTCTGATGGAAGTGTGAATTATTTCACAATACACTTTGGATCATGCATGCCAGTCTGAACTAGGCCCTACCCACTGGTCTATCTGAAAATGCCAAACTTTAATCACAGAGGTACTTTAAACAAATGCCAGGATTGGTCATCCAGGCATTTGAGAACCCTCATAATGACACAGTGAAAAAACACTGAAATGAAACAATGATGGATGATCCCTTCCTTTAAATTCTTACAGCATTTTTAAGAAACACTTACTAGACAGTACACATGTATTGGTAAGCACTCAAAAAACCCTTAGGCACAGCCTTGAGCATTCTTTTTTGCCTTTAGGGCACTTCAGTCTGGACAGCAGTGCCCAGTTTAAGTCTCACCAAGTGACATTAGTACTGTACATCAAATTAACAAGTGTCGATAGCATGCAGCATTTATAAATAAACTGACATTTTAGAATAATCCCACTAATAAATAAATAAAATATGCCACTGAGAATGAGATGTTCCGATGCATTTTTTTCTCAATTATAGCAATAATGACGACTTTACCAATACCTGTAACATACCTAGGACTTGAGCATGTGCTGATACGGAGTACAGCAAACCTCAAATAAAAATTCACACGCCATGTGGTCATAAGACGTATCTTATGACCACTTTAACACTTTATTATAATTAGAGCAGTGAGTGTGGCAAGCGGACGTGCAGACATCAATGCGCACTCATCGCACGTTGAAGCTGTTTTCACAGAAACATTCTGTTAACAAAGACTGCAGTCTGCAGTGTAGAGCACACTTTACTCTGGTAAATGAAGTTAAAATAGAACAGGTGAACGATTTAAGTGTCTGTTTCATCTTTCTCCTCTCGCTCAATCTCGCTCGTCCGTCCCCTATTTCTCCTTATAAGGTTGTTCCGTTTTGTAGTTATAAAAAGAAAAATCATCTAGAATTCCAAAATATAGGAAAACATCTAGTTATGCTGCTCTGTCCTGGATGATCAAACGTCATTGGTTTGGCGGGGTAAAGCGGTAATCGCAAAGTGAAAGTCCTTTTTTTGTGGACTAAAAAGACAATTTGAACTGAACTTTCGTAGATCATATTGCATATTTAGTTTGTTTGGGACTTTTTGTTCATTATGAATTCATAAAGGGGTAAATTAAAGGGATATTTTTGTAAGGGTAGCAGCATACGGATCAACAACGGACGTGTTTCAGCACAGAGCCTTTATCAGCGCTTTGTCATCTTTTTTCTTTTTGCGCTCGTGCACCTGAAGTTTTATTTCTGTTTGAGTGTGCTCCTTTTTTCTGTTTTGAATTAGGCCTATCCTAGAACCCACAATGGAACAAGAAACATTTACAAAAATGTGGACTACAAAACGATTATCGATTACATTTTTTTGTAACTGATTATTATTTAATGAACAAGCTCAGGTACCCGAGTACTCGTTTGCAGCCCTAGTCCTTGGTATTTTATACCTCTTTTAAGGCAGTATTGAAAGCTGATACAGAAAGTGTTGGTAGTGTAACAACTTTACCAAACATTGGTACAATTATGATTTATCGTTCTTGTCTGAGGTATATTTATCAAACAGCTACTTGTAGATTTCTTCTGCTTAATGGCTCAATTCCTTTGTAAAAAAAAAAAAGTAATGTAGGTCTCAGATCCCTGGTTTCTGCCGTACACTTTGGAGCATTTTTCATTAGCTTATACCCACACTCCCTGGTCTCATTCTTATTTTCTTCCACATTACACTCCGATAATCTGGCTAAAAAACAGAGACAAAATACCAACGTTGCATCTAGAAAGAGATTTCTAAAGTTCCGTATGGTCTTAAGTTAAATATGGGAGTTCTTTGCAAAGAGGAAAGCTGATAAATCTGCCAGAAAAGCCCACTTGCATTTCGCTAAAGATTTATCAAAACCCACTCACTGTGACCAAAAGGGAGAGGTAGAAGGATTGATTGACCGCTGGCTATACAGGTGGCAACAAGGGCTGAGAGGTGTCGAAACCACATCAATATGCTGAAGAGTGGCCATGCCGCACTATACATGTATTTTCTGGAAGCAGTGGAAGGATTTTATGTAGGAAGAAAGATAAAACTTTGTCTGAGATCTGATAGAAGACACATTTATAATGCTTGAAAAAGAGCTCTGCAGCAGCCTCATGGCAGATTCAAAGGATATATATTATGGATTATGTGCAGTACAAATCAAATCTGATATAATAATGTCTCTACAGAAATCTTAAAGGGGCTATATGTAACTTTCAAAAATATTGTGTCTGTAGTGATACTGCATGGCCGTTAGGCGAACTGCACCAGTAACACTGTTGTTCGCGCTCCCTCACATGCTCGTCGTACGTGCTCGTACATACACAAAGGAGCATCATCATCGGCCGCGAAACGGTAATGTTTACAGAGGAGGTAAGTTGTCATACACATGAAAGTCTGTGAAAGAGTCTGTGTGTCTGTATTCATTCGCCATCCTACAAACGACAGTCTCTGCAGGCACTGGCTGAGAGCAGGAGTGTGTGATGAGTTTGTCCACGTTATAGATCTCTTAGGGCGGATAGAAGTGTGTGGAAGACGGCCTCTGGCTGTAGCGGGAGTGTGTGATGAGTTTGTACTGTTGATCTCTGTAAGTGGAGCGGAGTGAGGAGGACGTTGAGAATGTGCATAAAATGTCACTTCCTGGAGCTTTCGCGGAAAATACGACCCGGGGAAAAATTTTATACAAGCAACACAGATAGACAGTGAACATCTACTTTTTCACATCAGTTAACCGTTCACTTATTAATGGAAGATAAAAAACGATTTATACATGTAAAAAGTTACATATTTATTTGTTTGTTTATTTATTTAACATGAACATACAGTAACATTGGTGCTGTAACATTTAACCATGCACAAGTTCCAGATGCACTGCTCTTAGTGTTTATAGCGAAATGCTCTATGCTGTAATATAGCCCCTTTAAGTTTTGTTCAGTAAAATTGTACTCTTTATTACCATCACAAATGTGTATCTGTGGGGAGATGTACAGTATAGTGATGATACAATGTTGTAAAATACTAAAACCTATAAGTGAGGGCCTCTGTCCATTATCAGTGTTTGTTGCGCTGGTGATCTCAGTTTTCAGAGCCTTTCTCACTGCTGCTTAATGTTGCTAGGTTACAAAAGTTAGCCTCTACTTTCCTTGGTAATGACCTTTAGCTGTGTTTAGATAGCTGCGTGAGGTTTATATGTGCTTTTATTGAAGATATATCAGCAAGAAAACATGAACAAAATGTTTTTTTTAAATGTAAAAGTCCTGGTTTAAGCAGCAGCTCTAGACTTGGAAATTGTTCCCTTAAAAAAAGAGGTGTCAAATTAGTTTCTCCCCTGCCATTGTTAAGACAAAGCTGATATCAGAAGGCCTGCCCCGTTTTGATTTTGATTGGTCGTGATTAAGAAGTGACATTGACAAGCTTGGCCCTATTCAAATAGTTTAACTTTTTTCAACTGAGAGCACTGAGCGTTTGCGTTCTGAACGCCGAGTGCTGAAAACCCTGAACGACCTTGAATTTGTATTTAAAATGGGCGTTTCCAGCACCAAATGCACCGTCCATGGACCAGGTCCTAGAAGTAAAAATGTTTTAAGTGAAAGGTGTAGAATGTCTAATTTCCTTAATTAATGAGAACAACCTATGCTCCTATAGATGTCAAGACTTTTTGTAGCCTTAATTTGACAATATTAACTTTTTTAACTTTCTAAGACTTTTAAGACCCAATGCGTATCCTGATTTAAAAAAAAGGTCTAAACTGTATTTCGGGGACAATCGTCCTCATTGTGCCTTTTGTTACTGTTATCAGTATGTAATCTGAGTTGGTACTAGATAACACAGCAGGGTTTATTGTGGACACTGTCACCTATAAAAAACATACACATAGCTGGTGTAACAGGTCACTAGTGTTGTGAAAACCCTATGCTCTGAATAAATTAGTTTTTACTCAAAACCAAAGCTATTTCTATTCCAAGCATGGTTTTTGAATTTCATTGAATTATGAAGACTATTGCAAAGTATTGCCATGCGTATTCTATTGTGACCCATTTATCGTGATTGGTATTGTATTGTGAGGTCCTTGCCAATACCCAGCCCTACAAATTACTGTAAAGCAAAAATATCAGGTTATATAAAAGGTTTTAGTTATTGTTAACTCTCTACAGACTTACTGCTTAGCTTTTTTAATGTGAGAAGAACATGTAAGGATGAAATCTGAGTTGTTCAGTTTGGCCTCTCTGCAACTTAACTTAATTGAAAAAATAATGAATAGATCTAAATGATGTGTCTAAAGAAACTTCATTCAAAGTTTGTGTTGCAGTGAAATATAATGTAGTCTGCGTTAGCGATCAGAAACAAGGTTCACATGGTTCAGGCTGTATTCCTGCTGTCGGGGTTAAAGAAGATCACAATCATTATGTGAGAGCAGCAGCAGACAGATTTATAGTCCGCTCTTTATGACACTAATATAAAGCCACTTAAAACTTTCTTACTGATTATCAGATGACTTCAAGCACTGTGACAAATTGAAGGATTTAAAAATAAAACTTACGAACATGCTGTTGCCATGGCAAGCGAATAGCATAATAGAAGGAGCTAGACTTACACAATGGCTCCTTTGCTTTTATAACAACATGTATGAGCGTTGTCGCATCTTCCAATCAATTCCCCTGCCTCTCAAGGTTGTCACACCGCTACAGATTTGTGCTGCCCACTCTTTTCCTTTTTTTCCACTGTCTCTGTCGCTGTGCAATACTTATGTATTATTCAACCAGCCCTTTGAATGAGCCTGTGTACTACTTGCCCTTTGAATCTGCTCCTTCTTCTCTATCAAGCATCGTTTGGCACCATGTTTTGCAATGCACATGACCAAATTGTGTTTTGAGGGATTTGCTCCAGGAATGATAAACTACTGACCAGTGATGACAATCAGTCATTGCCATAATCCCTCTAATTCCACGCTTTGCACAGATATGTGCGGGGGGAGGTTGTGCCATGACAACCATGGAGGCAGACAGGCAATCTGTGTTAGAAGAGTGCGAGGAGAAACTCACCTCACCTTGTAACCCAATATACTTTAGTGAAGAATGGGTCTGTGCTGAAATAAAAAAAATAAATAAATAAATAAGAGACTCATGAGTAATAATCCAGGCTTGTGGGTGTTGGAATTGAAATATAAAGCGGGACGATCGGAGGAATACTTGAGTGTGGGTTTGGCTATGTAAAGGGAGAATATGAAACACCTACGCGTGCTGCGGTCAAAATAAGGAAATCATATGAGATGATGAGACAGAGTGTGGTGAGGCAGGGTGCATTTTTTTAAAGGTCTGTAAAATTTACTGTTGTTTGAAAGGTCACTGTCTGGTGCTGGCAAGCAGCTGGGAGTTGTAAACGACCCTTCTTATCAAATGTTAATGCTGGCAGACCTCACGTCACACCCGCCGGCAGCGGGAATATGTCTTTGAGGGCCTGCAGGTTCCATGGAAACAAGTCATTTAATTTACATGCGGAAATGCGAACAGCTAATTGGTTTTTCGTGGAACATCAAATAGCAAGGATGACTTCTTGTGGCGGGGGCCAAATGGAGGGCTTGTGGGAGGGAAGGAAATGTAAGACCTCCCTATTGTGACGGATGAGTCAGTCTGTTTTTGTCGCCATGTGTGTCACCCGTTTTGTGGGCAAAAGACTCAAGGCCAGGGGGGGGGAGGGAAGAATATTTTGTGCCCCTGGGGGGGGGTTTGTTTTCTAGAGGAAGAGCTGTGTTTGCTTGGGGGCAAAATAAGGGTCATCGTAGGCAATTTATATTCGCAAACCTAACTCCTCACTGCTTTGTAAAGAGGATACATGAATAAGGGGGAGCATGGTTTGAAGGAATCTTAAGGAAATAAGTTTGGGTACATTAGAAGAAAAAGACAACACCTATGCAAAACTGTATCCTCCTTTATGTGAATTTTAAACTTCTCTTACTACTTTTTTTTTATTGCATGCAAACTTATTTGACTGGATTTACAGATATGCAGAATTACTGTGTACTGTGTGTGGTCGCATAGAAATTAAAAACGCATAGCATCCTTTGCTGTCATCAGATGATCTTTTAATTCTTATCTGGCAGCTACAAACTGCTGGCTAAATTAGGATGTGTGCCAATGCTTGCTCCTTTATAAATTCAGCCAATGTGAATATTGATGTACGTCTTGTCTCTGTTGTAAACATCCCCACGCAGATAGGGGCCCATTATGATGTGTGTTAGAATGCCTCCGGACCACAAGGAAGATGGCACTTACTGTCTGTTTACCATCTCAAGGCTGATAACGTGATGTGACGGAAGCAGGGAAATTGATTTAATCTTCAGCCGCGTTGCGATGAATGTTAATTTTCCTCGAAGATGTAATCTTTTGCCATGAATGGTTTGTTGTAGACATTAGTGTAAACCCTTCTGTAGGGAGGGAGAATAAGGCTGTTGTCATTTCCCTTTTGTCCCGGCTGAATGGGAGATCAAATGATTTGTAATTACAGTGATAGGGTGTTACTTTCAATCCAAAACTGCCGCAACCAGGAAATGTAGACGGGAAATCCCCTGGAATTATTCATAAATCTCATAATGTGGCCACCACTTGGCAATTTCAAGAGAGAAAATAAGACTTGCATATGAACCCCCCTTTGTCCTTGAGAGCTATTAATAAGAGTAAGTTCACATTAATGGGGACAGAGAGACGAAGAGAAACAAAACAAATATATGGCTAACGCACTGAGGGCCCTGGGTTTTTGTATTTACGAGTGCCCCAGAGGACACAAAGCATACTAATCACCCAGCCGAGGCCTGAACTTGTGTCCGGAGAAAGTAACAGTGTCAGAGGTAATTACACATGCAGAGTGGGGCTTGTCCAAACACAATTGAGATGTAAAACCAGCGAGAGAAGTGTAAATCCACCGTCTCCCTTCAGCCCCCCTTGATACACTGTTGTGTTGTGCAATGCAGTACCCCCCCCACACACACACACACACACGCGCACACACACACACTTTTCCTGTCTCTATCTTTCGTCTCTCTCTCTCTCTTTCTTCCCATCTTCCACGAGACAAGACTGCAGAAGCCCCATCAGTCTGCGAGGACAAAAAGTCACAAGTGGAAGAGATACCTCATTTAACACTGCCCCCTGCTGTTTGGTAACAGGAAGGACAGCTCAGACTGGGGGAAAACAATTGTGAGATTGCAGCAGCACATCCCACTTGCTCCATCTGAACACCAAGTTATTCATGAAATGCTTCATGAATACATACATTACATGCTTTTAAACTGCCAATCGTTCATGAAAAATACAGCCCTCCTAAGCACGCTGTATGTCAAACTGTTAAATCCATCAATGCACCTGATAAACTATAACTTATTAGTCATGAGCAATTTACAGATTGATGCCTTTAAAATTGCATTTACATCTTCTCAGCTTGCTTCAACATGCACTCTGCACTTCAGTAACTCAAGTCTTTATTTGTAAAAAAGCAGGGTGTATGGGCCATGTTGCTGCAGACAGAGAAAGAGAATGAGGAAACAGGAGGGCACAGTGCACAAATGGGAGAGAGAAAAAAAGACAGAAAGAAGCAACTGAATCATTAAGGCAGACAAATATAGATTTTCTGTCTGTGCTTCAATGTAATTGTACAGACTTGAACCATCTCTTTGGTGTATAGGATGTAAATGAGCCCCGGGAAACCCTGTGTGCAGGATGTGTGTTGAGCCCGCAAAGAACGGATTCAGGCTGCTTCCTTAAACAACCTTTACAGCGCAAGTGATAAAACAAGACATGGTAAAAGTGCGAGGGGAAGCACAAAAGTAAAAAAAAAAAAAAAGGGAGAAAAACAAGTAAATCCGCAAGCACAACATTCTGAAATTGGTGCTGTTGTCTACATCTCCTCCCACCCTAACCGGTCTGTTGGGCTATTCTCACATCCATCCCAATCCCAGACCCCTCGTCCCCTTTCACTCCCTCAATTGGTACTGTCCAGGAAAATAAACGATCTGCAAGTGCAAGCGCAGCGTGATGCCAGACTTAACTTAGCCCGAGTCGGAGAGATGTTTTAAATTGTATTCTCCAAAGGTCACGCTCCCCTTTCTCACAGTCTCTGCCTGTCACCTCAGCTTTGTGTGCAGAATCCGCGCCTATTGATCCGGCCTCCGACGAGCAGGTCCTGAGCAGCAAGCTGCTCAAATCACAGCATGCTGGCGTGGAGGAGGCTCTCACACGGCGCCCTGATCACAAAGCGTTTGATAACGGAAAGGGGAGGGTGAGAGGGTGCCCGGAGATAACAGGGCTGGATGGCAGAGAAGGAGGGATGAAATGGGATGGGATGACAGAGAGAAAATGGAGAAGTGGGCATTATCTTTAGTATGAACTACAAATTGTCCGCAGTCATAGAGCCTCACCCTGATGTGTTTATGTTGTTTTTGTTTTTGTTTTTTTGGCGGGGCAGGCTTTGAAAATCCAAACGCTCAATCCTCCCACTCCAAGGCCAAATCACAAGCCCCCATGTGTAATTTCTCAACAATGCTTCTGGCTGCCTGGCTTGATGGCTCAATGTTCCCTGTATGACATGAGGTGCCTCAAAGGGAGGTCTGCGCTTTTATTCTGCCCAAACTTGATACCAAAGCTGTTGAAACACCCAGGCTTTTCTTCTAAATACAGAATAAAGAGTGTGTGTGTGTATGCGCGTGTGTGTGTCTGTGTGTCAAAGAGAGAGAAACCGGGACTATAACAGTGTCGCTGTTTCGTGTGCAAAGCAAGATTTTATATTTTGCGGTTTAAGTAGCATTTTCACTTCTCTATTCTTTGCTATTTCCTGTCTGTCTTTGTTTTTTGTCTGACTGTATTGCTTTCTTTCTGTTTTTTCTGTATTCCCTCCCTTTTACATTCCCCCTACACAACCTTTCAAAGGTGTGCCATTGTTGAGAATGAATTACATTTTCACTTAGCATGACAAATTAAAAGATCTATTAAAGCAAGCAAATGTCATCTTTATTTGGCGGGGGCCGATCAATAAAGTTGCTGGCGATCCAAGTCTCTTTATCGGCAGCTCTAGCCCTGCGCATGGGGCTCATCAATCATGCTGGCCAGGATTTGTGTGGTCACGGTGGATCTTTACAAACAGCCGCTTGGGATACAAACAGGCTGAGGAGTTGTTGAAATAGTGCCTTTGAGTTGCTGGCCTGACTGAAGACTCCTGTCCACTTGTGTGTGAATTAGCAATTGATTGCTGCCTTATGTCGGACTTGCAGACAGTAAGTGCCAAAGGATGGAACCCCTGAGTGTGCAGGAACAATTACAAATGGATGTTTGATTATTAAAAGAAACAATGTTGCTTTAAAACGCCTGTGGGCCTGAACAGTTTGGCACATTTTAATTCAGGTCACATCGGGAGCATGGAACCTGCTTTTAATGGGACACTCGTTTAATTAGTTAAATTCATCCGTAACCAGTGGATTGCTTCTTACAAGCCTCTGACACAATATCCTCCTACGCTCATCTCTTTCATGAGTGTGTGCTATCAGACGCAGGATAATGAACTACCTCAACAACAATGGGACTGAACATTTAGCCTCATTGTCATGCTGTATCGCTGCTCAGGCAGTCCCACACAATGGCCACATCAAGGATTAACTTTGAACCTCTTTCTGCATTACATGTAGAGAATCTTATCTTTTGTATTCTATACATGATGTACTTAAGGAGTGTAAGCATGGCTGTACACATTAAGATCAAGGTCAGTTCAAGGTTTTTTTTCTTCACTTCTAGGCCCCTTTAATCAGTTCTAGCAACTGCACCACGGAGCCTGTACATTTAACACATTTAGATGAATGATTTTTAACATTTTAGGTCTGATAGTCTAACATAGAACCTGAAATACATTGTTAAAATCACATCAACATAATCACTTAAAACGGATCCCAAATCAGGTCAATTTAGTGTCAGGCTGAACACTCAAATGAATTGAGTCTTTAATTGGCATGTGGTAATTCTAAGTGTTTCAAGTTTACCTTTTTGGTACTTTGGTGCTGCCCTTGAGCAAGGTAACTAATCCTTAACCAAGCAGATTTTACACCATTGTAAAGGACAGGACCCGTAACTCTGACACACATCCACAACAACAGCATATACGCAGGATTTTATTTGTGCTAATTACTAATCAGAGTGAAAATTCCCCAAGGATAAGACAAAATATTTTTTCTCATTTTAGCAACGGCAAAAAAAAATATGCAACCAGCACCACTAAGCAGAGTTCAGTTTCTTGGAGGAGAGCACGCTGCTAATAACAGAAGCAGAAACGCTACTCTCTACTGCCATCATGTGGCAGGAATAAATACAACATTTCTAGGCTCGTCACTGCAGTGAGAGCATGATCGAAAATCTTCTTCACTGCATTTCCCTCATTTAAACTCTCCAATTAATCTATTGGAGGGTCGATGGATGTTTGTCTCTGGGCCCTGCATTGGCTTTAGACACAGGACCGACTGTGGAGGTCCAGTCTTAACTGAGTGAGCAATCACACACATTTAAACTGATGGGTGATGTGAACTGATGGATCAGATTTATACAGTTTAATCTAACTTGACCCAATAGAGAATCAGTTCTAATCTTGCCTATTAGAACATTCTAGTCTAACAAGTAAAAATGTATTTTTATGGTGCTTTCCTTCTGACTTTGTCAAGGTAGTTTCACAATTACACATTATAATCCAGACTGCCCCAAAAGGTTGAGAAAAAATTGAATAATGGCCTTAGTCATGCAGGAATATAATCTATATAAGCTTCAAAATCCAATCATGTGGAATCATGAGTTAAGTCATGCTCCCTCTCTTATTGTTTATATAGCAAATCCTTTAAGTCAAATTCGGGCTGCCTGGCTGAAGGAAGAGACTTCCATAAAGAAGGACAGAGGCTGGAGTTACTCTAATATAACCATCTTACTCATTATCACATAACCTCTGTACTGTAGCAGGCAGAATATCACAGAATAATATACAGTACATTTCAGGCTATAAGCTGCAGCCCAGATCGCTCGACAGCCTACACCATCAGCGCCTTCCTTCCTAACTCACACAGTGTGCAGAGAGATAATCACTCCTGTAATGAGTCCCCAAATTAGGAGGGGAATGGCATGCCAGATTAGAGCGGAGCAGCAAGCCAACAAAGGGCTCTGGGAGAGGGGAAGTCGAGTTGATGGAGGAGAAGCAGCAGAGGAATAGAGAAGGGAAAAAGTCAGAGGGAGAAAGAGAGGAAAGAAAGTGCTGGCAGATAGTTTTATTCCTTAATTACTTCCCTTGTTAACCCCTCTCAGCAACTCGGTGTCTGGTTCGTGTGTAGGTCACAACTACAAAGCGTCTGGATGAAGAGGCCAGGGACAGTTTAATCCCACTTCCCTGTGTAGCTCTCTGCTTGTGAGATAGATTCTTCCCACTGTCAGTTTTCTCCTCCTGCTGTCTCTTCCCCAGATGAAAACTTTCCTACAGAGCCACACACAGCCCTGCCGTCTTGAAGATAATGATCATGGGAGACAGGTTATTTGAATTGTGGTTGCAATGAGAGAAGTTCACAGTCTCCTCGGGGAGGACGAGGTATTTTGGGCTCTCAAATATTGTAGATAGACATTTTTTCTAAATTCAGTTTGGGAATCGGGCCTTTATTTTTGCCTTCTGAGAGCTGAAATTTCCAGACAACTAAATTCAAAGCAGCATTTCAATCTGGGGATAAATGTGAATATATTTAATATGTCCAATTTCCCTTTGATGCTTACTGTGTTAGCGATATTTTGCAGTTATTAGGATGAAAAACCTTCTCACTTTGTAACCACATATTACCTTTCACTCCGTTTGCTTTTCATTTTGAATCCAGGACATAAGCTCACAAAAAGATGTTGGTTTTTTTTAAACAAAAGTACACTGTATTTAAGTATTTTCTGATGGAGGATGTGATCCTTAGAGATTAAAGTGCTATCAACAAGATAAGGTGAGATAAGGTGTACACACACACACACACACACACACACACACACATTCACAAACACACACTGACCTCAAACGTTGAAGGGCATGCCTTATAAACCCATCTTATAGAGGGAAGATAACACATTCTGCTTATCTATGCTGCTGTGAATGAGACTCAAGTCCAGATATCACAGAATATGATGAAAACAGTCAAAATGTTACTTTTTCCTTCTGCACACAACAGCAAGCATCAGTGCATTTTGTATCTTGCCATGTGCCTTTCTAGGAAAACAACATTAATGATATTGTCCAAAAGCAATTTAGCAAAGTATTTCAATATTTCTTTGCACAATACTACACAGATCATCCCGCCCACAGGTCATCGTATACCCATGTTTTATAGTCTGAAATATAGTTTTATTAGTCTTTTTGGCACCTCTTTTGGCTGCACAAGTCTTATTAGTCACCTGATCACTTTGTTTTCATTAAGTCCCGACCTGCAGAGTGTTTGCTCACCACTGCACAAGGACAGACACACAAAAATTTCTCAAACACAGCAACATGATGAGAAAACCAGAAAATACAGAAAAAGGCCGCAGGATCTGTGCAGACTGACACCACCACACACACATCGAAGTCTACACTTCTGGTGTTGTGGAGACACTATGTTCTAACAAATTGGAATGGAAATTCTGAATTTAATAGTTTTGACTCAGTAACACTCAAAAAACACATCATGTATTGACGCATGCAGCATCATAATGTGTATTGTTTAGTCGGCTCCTTACTAATACCCAGCCTTTAAATAACCTTACAAAAAAAATATTCTAAAGAAGATGCAAGTGGAGGTAGAGCTGTTTGAATATAGCTGTCTATCATCACACCTCAAACTGTCACATGTGTCAGACACATACAACCAAGAGGATCCAGAGGTTTCATTGGCTGTCTGGCTGAGTGATCTAACATGATTTAATGGTTGGTACCAGACGATTCTGACTCAACCCCATTTAAGGTAATACACAACCAGACAATCCAGGACCCAAACTAGCTTTGACTGAGAACACAGGGCGAGAGCAAAACAGTCAGACCCCGTCAGGCTTCGGAACAATGGCACAGTGATGTACAGCACAGTTTCTAACAACTTGAAGAGGTTGCGCTAAAGCAGCAGCTGCACACCAGGTGAAGAGGTTCTGGTTGAGAGTAAAAATTTCAGGAATGAAGGCACTGCTGAAATAATGTGCAGACTCTGAATCATCTGTGAAGAATTCCCCCGATATTGAGGTAAATTAAGAGTATTATCTAAAATCGCTTTTCCAAATATTGTTCCAGTATGAAAATGTAAATTCTGTTTAGATTTAGCCTACTGCATTTTGAAGTACAGCCTACAGTTGACCTAGGGGACAACAAATATATGAGTCAACAAACACTAATAGTTTTTCAAGCAGTTTAACAAATTGAAATGCATCTACATCTTTATATAACAGCACCAGCTTCTCAGTGGTTTCGTGGATCATGACAACCGACTTCCCTACTTGAGAAATGGTCAGATAAACTGCTCCGCTACAGATACACCAGTTTTAGACAGAAGTAGCACAACGTGAATCATGTTGTAGAATCATTTCCAATGGCCGACTACACTACAATTAATGACCAGTAGGAGGAGGCACACGCCTTCCCTCCTAAATTTCTGACCCAGTTTCAACTCTGAGCGTCTAGGACATTTTGTTCTATTCTCATCAATCGTTCCCCATTTTCTCACATGAGGTCAAGCGCTTTAAGTAGCTTAAAAGCCGATAACTCAAGAGAACAAGGCTGGAGAGAGAGAATATATTTCACATCCAGTTTATGAAAGGAATGTAATCTTGCATGTAAACAGTGGATCTGTGTCTGGAGCAATAAGAAATGAAACAGTTATTCAGGTTGTGAGTGAAAAAAATCACCTTATATCCAGCAAGCAAAGCCATGGCTGGCACTACTTTTCCTGTTAAGATTTGTAATATAAATCAAATGTTTTCTGTCTTCATGCTTTAAATACATTTAAACATGTGTTCATACAATTTTCTATACTTAAAGGATTCAACAAATCTATTCGTCTACTGTATGCATATGATTGTATATGGGTGTTGTTCTGCGTAGGTGGGGCGTTTATTTGGGGGGGGGGGGGTGTGTGTGTGTGTGTGTGTGTGTGTGTGTGTGTGTGTGTGTGTGTGTGTGTGTGTGTGTGTGTGTGTGTGTGTGTGTGTGTGTGTGTGTGTGTGTGTGTGCGTGTGTGTGTGTGTGTGTACGGAAGAGAGAAGAACTCATGACAACAGTTATCTGTGTTATTGGGCTACGTGATGTTCTCAGAAAGCTGGGAGAGAAAGAAACAGTGTTTTGCGCAGACACACACACACACACATTTGTTAAGGAAGCACATGTATGTCTCGCCATGGGATAGGAAGCAGGCTGACTTTCATTGCATTGTCGCTGAACAGTGAAAGTCAAAGGAGTGAAAAGTTTGCAAAAGTTCAGTACAAAGAGGATTAGGTTATGTAAAAGCTTTTTTTTTGCTGTTGTGTGTGTGTGTGTGTGTGTGTGTGTGTGTGCGTGTGTATGTGTGTGTGCGTGCGTGTGTGTGGAGGTATCTCTATACACCTTTATCAGTGTTGCTGATCAAACTTAGGTAACACTGGAGTTGGATCATGTGGGTGTCTACGTGATGAGGAGCTTGATGCATACAAGATTTTAAAACCGTCACTCAGCATGGTATTTAGATGTTCTTACTGGGCTTATGATCACAAGTGAAGCACTGTAAGCCCAGTCTGAAGTGATGCACAATTCTGGTTTTGCATATCATTTGAGTCATTATGTTTTACATCTCTGCTTTTTTAATCGACAATTATTTGAATAGCAATCTATGTTTTATTCAGGTTTAGATATTTACTGATTATAGCATCTGTTACAGCCTTTTATTGCCCCAAACAACAACACTAATAGCCTAAACATTAAATTATCCTTGGAACTAAAAATGAACTTTACTTAATGTAAAATGCGAGCATACATAACTCCATATGATAGGCCGAAGAATTAACAAATTTAAAAGCTCATAAAAGTATACAACAACAACAACAACAACAACAACAACAACAAGCATTAAAAAATCCAATCAACAGCCATCACAAAAAGCCTCTGTGAATTTATAAAATATTTCAGCCGGGAGGATAGGCTACGGCAGGTCTTGATCGCAGCTTCGTAACGCAAGCTAGCTAGCCTTTGCCCAAAGCACACACAGCAAGTAGCACAAGTAGCTTACTTTAAGCACAGGAAGTTTATTCACATTAAAGTGCAGCTTGTTCAGACAGACATCTTCATTTTTATGCTCTTCGTCCTGGTTATCCTCCGTGTTTGGCGTCACTTTGTCCTTCACCACGCTAGCTTAAGCGGTCCCATTTTTGGAATTAGCTGTGAATGAATCCTCGGACTAGACACAATTTATATCTCGTTTTCCGCGCTAATAAAGTAAAGCTGTCCATGACCCGCTCCTTGGTTTTAAAACATTACCACGCACAAACTTTACCGCATTGATTCGGCACTTCTAGACAATGCTAGAAAAAATACGGTTAGCCGTGCTACAATAGTAAATAATCCCGACGTTAGCATATTTCCTTTGCTGCCAACCAGCCGATGGCGCAACACGACGTAAAGTTCAACGTCATAATTACTGCGTCCCTTAATTTCACTTATAAAAGATAAACTTCATAATCACTAATTCAATGTTCCTATGCCTCCGAATCCTATTTCCCTCCTTTAATTCTTTTTCTATATCCTTTATTCGTTCAGGCCTCTCTTTTAATAACTTTATATATATTTGAATCAGCTATTTATAAAGCACTTAAACACTGTAACCTATTCGAAAAATATAACTAGGTTATAGGCTAGGTTATTATTATTATTAATATCATTATTATTATTATTATTATGAATTTATTTGTGTCTCTTTTATCAATTTTGTAAAATATGGGCTATCAATTTTGTAATATGTTTCTCCATCTATACATATTTAGCTGCTCAGCTCTCCAACCTGCTGCAGTTTCCTCAATGTTTCAACATGGAAAACAAGTAAACAAACAACAACTTCAACAAGATTGCCTCAAAGAGTGAAAAAGAAACGAACAAGAAGTAATAAAGTATGTATGCTCAGGGATTTTGTTTTCTCCTTATTTATTCTTTTCTCTTCACTAAAGCAACTGTAGGTCATGAGAACAAGAATAAGAATAAACAGGGTTGAAGATGAAGCTCTAAGCTGAAGCCCATTTGAGCAAAACTCCTCTCCAGGGAGGACACTAAGGCTCAGCAAATCTCTAGTAGTATGTCTGTGCTGCTCTACGAGTGTCTCCATGATACCTTCCAACAAGGCAGCCAAAGCTGTCACTAGACATATCCCACAGCTGAACAAAATGTACAGAGCAGCCACCACTAAACCCATGAAAGGCCTTGCCAGTCAGCCAAAACAGCCGCCTTTGTTCCCTGTATTGCTAATCTTCCGCAAACCGTTAGGATACCACCCTTGTGGTGACAACACAGATTGGAGACATGCAGGCAAATGAGCTGCAGGATGAAATGTTGTGAAATTAACTAGTCTACATTAACAAAGCCAACTGAGAAAACAAATTTAGACAAGGAAGTCAATGTGTTTTTCTTTTGTCAAACCACTGTGCATACAGTGTTTCTGTGCTGATGTTTTTGTTCCGCACACCCCTCACAGGACCACAAACCAATACAATAACATAATAACAGTGTCTACACTTCATGGAGGTCAGCGTGCACTTGTCGAAGATAACCTTGAGGCCCATTGTAGAAGGTGCATGCCTCCGTCACTCAGAAAATATGTCTGTATGCTCGCACACTCGTCACCGATCGTTTTGTTGCTGCTCTGCAAAGTGAAAGCAGTCATTTTCAGAACATGCTGTCCTTGGTTTTTACAAAAGGAAGTGGCTGAAAACCACCCACACATAAAGACACGCACAGACACACACCAGACTCCATGCACAGAAAAACATCACTAACAATGGCATGCTGTCTATTTCTTTGAAGTGAAAGGAATCAAAGCTGGAAAATTTTTCAGTTAATACTGATTATACCAATGGCCTTCCACTGCTATAACCCTTAAATCTATAAGCACATGTTATATATTTTAATTGACTCCCGTGTAGCTCTTGTTGCCTCAATATGAATGAGTTAAATGTGACCACATTGGGACCGGCTAATTTGTGCTTTTTGAAAAGGTTTAAGTTATGTTTAAGTTTCACACTGAAAACACAACCAAAACCCTGCAGAAATGCATTAAGAACATCCTGTTGCCACTCTCAGGCAAGTTCAACCTGCAGGCCTCCATCTGCCTGCCTTTGTTTGTGTGTGCTCTCTGCACTTGTTTGGTTTGCCATGTTGTGTTTGAGTACACTCTCAAGGTTGTTGATATGTTTTTTTTTCTCAATGCGGCTGCAGCGTTGCCAACTTGACCTTAAATCCACCCAGCCCAAACAGAAAGAGATAACAATGTGCCAACTGCACCATCATCACACAGCCACGGATCCCTGAAAAGCTTAAAGGCAGAAAAAGAACACACTGTTTGTAACTGTTAGGGACTCAAAGAAACCTGGCTCCCTACAAGACTGTAATTTGAAACATTATATACACAACACAGTAAACTTAAACGCTACAATTCACAACCTAGCTGAATAATATCAACTGCATTCTGTTTTCCTATAGCTCAAGGTCGATGGCAGGTGGAACATAAATTACTCTACACACTAAAGTGTGTTGTGTATATGACGTTGATATGCCACACTGGCATATTGGCACAGAGGGATGCTTATGTTTTGCTTGCAGGCAGGTAGTAAGACATTAGCAACAAAGTAAGTCATCATAGCCAACACTTAGTTATTCATTATTTAAAGGACTAACGGCAACCTTCTTGAAAACACTAATAAGGTACAAAATATACTGGCACATTGTCTTTTATTGTGTGTTGGTTGTTGTGTATTGACTCAGTTCAAAGTGGCTTGTGCTGTTAGCAGTATATTTGAGTTGAAAAGCAAATGATATTAATGCATTTTGTTCATTTTTCTGATCCACTCCTTTTTTTAAAATCTCGTTCTTGATGCATTGACCAACTTTTTCAGCCACCAGAACAAACAGTAAGCTACACAATCTTCTTTGCCATAGCTTGTAGTCAGATTTGGTTGCTGTCTGTTTTTGGGGTGCCTTAATAGATGCCACAATATGGGCATCTGCTAAAAATCTTCAACCCTGTTTGTTGTTGGGGTGTCATGTTGTCAGAATTCATTTATCTACAGATGATATTTGGGATGGATGGATTGATGGAAGAGCCCAAAACCTTTTTTTTTCCAGGATAGTCCAGTTCTATACTGCACTGTAAGCACATCTCCTCTGACCTGAAGACAAACAAGGTCAAAGGTAAAGAGAGAGATAGTGAAGAATAAGGGCAGTGGTGCAACTTTATATCACTTATTTGAGAGCTGCTGCCAAAAAATGCAATTAACAGATAATGAACACTGGAGGTTGTGTCCTCGATGCAGTGGCCTATGATGTCCACATAATAAGGACATCATATGACGAAATAAGGGCCAATTACATTGTGAATTTAACAGAAAAAGCTTGAATTTATATGCATCCCTTTCACAGTATATTGCTGAATTTCTCAAATAAGAACACCCAGCTTTCCTTAAAAACCTTCAAGTAGTTTTGCATTGAAGGGAATCGTGATAAACTAATTTAAAAAGAAAGCCCTGAGAGGACTTACCTAGCACTTTGTACATATATTGGACGAGCATTAGTAACATTGCATCACCTTTTACTGTCATTAAAACTCTGGAAATGATCCCTATATGATCGCATGTAATAATGTGCTCTGTGAAATGTGAAAAAGAGCCCTTTCAAATGAGGTTACAATGATTTAAACATCCCTTAGGGACAATAATAGGTTCTACCAGTGCCAACTTCTTCTTTTATCCGCTGGCCCTGTATGTACAGTACTTTACATAAAAGGCCTTGACATGCTCTGGTCCTAGTGATGAATGGGAACGTTTTCTGCAGGTGTCCTTTCCTAAACTCCCTGGTGGGCTTTCACATAAAGTCGATGAATTTGTCAGGAACCCCCCCCCCCCCCCCCCCCCCCCCTCATGCATATGGCAAAAAAAGGCATCTCACATTCTCTCATTTGTCTTTTTCTTGTATTTAATTCTGTTTTTCTTTCTTCTGTATGTCATCTCTTTTTTTCATTGAGCCTTTCTGTGTGTTCCTGTTCCTACTGTTATGCTCTTGTGCAACTGTTTCATACTTTGAAGTCTACACAGCTGCGTTTAAGTTTCTATAAACGGTCTATGTAATCCTTCCCCCGCTATGTTTTTGTGTATTGCTCATGAGAGAATTATACAGAAATAGTTCCGCTGAGAAATGAGAGTCACCAAGAGAAAAAAAAAAAACAGACTGCAGTGAAAAAGCACACTCAGCTAAGAATACACACACACTCAAACACACACAAACACCAAATGACTGGTGAATCATTCCAGTTCCCTCTAGAGCCCAGATGCAAATCTACCCAAACAGAGGTGGCACGCAAGCAGCAGCCGTCTGGGCGTTGTGCCAGTCCGCAAACAGGAGACACAGTATGCCAGGGACAGGCGAGGTCACGCTGTTTTCCCACTCAGCAGGTTTAAATAGTCATGATTAAAAAAAAGTAGGTGCATGTGATCTGTGAAGAAGACAGGAAAAAATATCTTACGGCATTAAGTAAAGATGTTAAAGTCTCGTGAAGCAGTGGCTTGAACTTGTACAGAAAAAGGAAGATACATGGGGGGGGGTTCAAATGCAACTTAGATTTTTGATTGCACAGTTTTTTCTCTTTACATATTCTTTTTTTTTTTTCCTTTATCATAATTTTCACTGGTTGCGTAAAATTTCAACAAAATGAAAACAAACTTTGACACATTACAGTACAATAAGGCAGTGAAGTCTACTTAGAATTGACATGTTGAACACACTTAAGCACCTTGTACTCTTTCACACAGGAATGTGTCTGGCTTTTTGTTCTATTTGTCACATATGAGAGGTAAGGCATGTTGGTTCTTCAGGTATTAGATACACCCTGTGGGCATGAGCAAGGGTGCAATAAACATATCTACCTGCAGGGGGCTCAGCAGTACACGTTTCCTCAATCGTTGCTCTGCAGAAAAAAGATGACTGAACATCCATAAAGAGACTCTAATGATGATCTAACTGCAAAGATAGACATACCATATAAGCATATGGTATTTTCTTTCCTCAGAATCTTCATACTATAGTACTTATTCAAGCAAACTTTAAAGATCTCTGTTATGGTTGTGAGGCTTCAAAGTTGGTTCTTGGGGCTGTTTTACACCTTGCATGTTTCATTATTTGAGTATTTAAACTGAAAACCAGCTGTTACGTGATTTAAGGGCAAACGTTTGAAAAAGTCGGCCTTTCATAGACAATATTAATTATAACTGCACTGTTGTCACTGCTCAGTATCCAGATTACGTGGAAACAATAGGCAGCTGTAAACACAAGAGCCTCAGGCCTCTAGAGGGCCCACTTCTACCTGTACTATCTGTGTGTCTGTAGTGTTCTTGCATCAGCAGTTGTGCTGAAGGTGTACTTTGCTACCAAGGTGTACTTTGTTTGCTACCATGCAGGGACTTTACCCTGAATTCCTGGGTTATACACAGTTTATAATTTTGTATATTCTAACATCTGTCCTTTCCCTGACAACCTGTGCCAGCAGGTAAAGCCGAATTTCTCTGGAAACGGCCAAAAGGCTTCAAAAAAGTGTCAGCGACAAATGTGTTTTACACCTGTGGCCTACAGCAGAAAACAGGTCATTACTGGCCCAGGTGTGAATTTGTGGAACTGAAATGAATGTGGATGAAGGTGTTGCTGGCAAAGGCATGCATCCTGAATGGAGTTTTCCTGGATGTACAAAAAGGTTGGAAAAACAACCGCAGGCCTTCGTGGTGACATGAAAATGGTGTTAGAGAGCCGTGACATTTGAGGAACTTGTGTCTTCAGCCGAGCAGCCAAACTGACTTGTGCCATCGTGCTATAACCACGGCCTCCCTCCCAGATCCTGAGAAGTGAAGTGGGAGCCAGATTACTGCGTCTGTTTTATGTCACTGGCGGTCCTGTCAGAGTCTAACTGACTGTTAAACATTCACCGTCCATCCTCTCGAGAACAGCAGAGAGACTTCAGACTACAGAGAAAGAATAAGCATTGCTTTAGAGATGAGTGCTAATGCTCACATTCCCCCCTCCCATACAGATTGATCAATAATGTTTCAACTCATGTAGCAAGTTGGCTGCAATCTTCGCAACAACTTTCCAGCAGCTGCCAGCAGCTCTTTAACTCGCACACAAACAAACACTGCCTGGCGCTGATTTTACGGCTCTCATATAAAGCTGCTTTTTCGCTACGGTAATCTGGCCCAATCTCTTTTAATTTGCTTGGCTTTTAGTGTTCCCATAGGAGACTCCTCTCCTTGGCAGACAAATAAGCCCCCGCTTAGTGGTTGATGATGCCAAACGGCTTCAAGAAAACAAAATTTGATCAGCTACTATGATGCTAAAGCTTTGCTTCCCTGAAGCAAGGGTACAGCAAATTATTACTGTAAAGCCCCATGGATTCAGTTTCAGTTTAGTAGTCTGCTTGGGATGTCCACAGACTTGTAACACACTGGCTGACACTACCACCCAGTTACTGTAAGTGAATGTAATCTACGCTTATAAGATTTGGGGGGGAATAAGGGTCGATGGCTTGTTTGAACAGGATGGATGTCAAAGCTGTTTTTGAAACCAAGCACACACCCAAAGGTTATATAACAAAAAGACCAACAACTTCCACATGCTGTGCTACATTTACATTATCTTTCAAGAGGTGGATTTGACTGACTTTATGACACTATAACACTACAGCTAATGTCTTCTTCTAGTTACATGCAGTTGATTAACATTAGAATCTCAATGTCTTTTAAAAGACAGTTTCATGAGATACACAGAGGTAACTTCTGTTCTTTATTAATGTAGTTCATCATTCAGGTCAAAAGTTGCCACTCACACACCCCCTGAAAGATTGCGTTAACTAAACTTTTTGAGGTATTTTCATCACAGGAAGCAGAGCCACCCTAAAGGTTGGGCCCTATGTTGGGGTCGTTACGCCACAGCTTCAGATATCTTTTAAGAGCACAGAGGAAGTTTGCGGTCAGAGAAAAGGTTACCTCAGTGTCTTAGCGCTGTACATCACAACAGCATATAGGGCGTGATGGGAAAAAATGCATCGAGATGCGACTTCCCTGTCACGTGGTCCCCTTCTGCATTTCGCTGAGGTATAAAAGCCGGTGGAGTTATTCTTGTGCTCACAGCAGGTCTGTGCTGCAACTGAACAACAGGGTGAAGATGGGTGTGAATGTGTGAAGAAGGGTATGGAAGGATCTTGCTTCAACTTGTTACTTTTTTGAAGCGTTAACAAATACCCAAAAAGTATTGTTACTATCATTGAAGGAGCCAAAGGAGGGGCATTGATTGTCATGATGTGTAACATTACTAAACGTTTTACAGCTTTGTTATACCTTTTGATCCACCAGAAAGAATGAAAATGTCATTATGTCATTTTGTAAGAGAAGGCAGCTGCATGGGATGGAAATCATATGTGGCAGAGTATATGTTTGTGAGGGTGTATGTATGTCAGTGTGAATGTTTACTTCCATAGCTATGATTATGTGAATGTATTTATGTCTGTGTTTGTATACACTGCAGATATTCCGCCTCTCAAATATATACGTGATATACGTCTGAAGGACGCCTTCGAAGTTGGGTGTAAAAACAGGCATTAACCTTTTTTTCAATCTGAGCAGAGACCTAAGCATCAAGGCAAACTCCCAGGATGAAAATGTCCCTCTTTAGATTTTTCTTCTTAGATCGCTCTCATTTACTCACATTACAGCATTAAATTACAAAGAGGCTAATTTAGACCTCTGTTTAAAGAAACCCTACCTTTCTGCTGTTATACAACCACATTTAACCATGGCAAACCTTTAAGCCAAAACAGCCACTGAAAAGGCTGTAATTTGTCAGCCAGTGAGGCAACTGGCATCAAGTTCAAAAAGCACACTTCATGTTCTGTATTACAGTGCACTATAAAACTGACAGACCCAGCATTAAAGGCTTTGATTATGATATAAAGTATTATGAGCTGTGAGCTCTTTCATTTAGTTACATGAATACTGGAAACTTCTTAACCTATTTGGCAAATCTGACGTATGTTTCATAAGATGCAAGTGGGTGAAATACACTTTGCAGGCACACTGTTTAATTTTGCATTGATTGAATGTAAATTGAACACAATCCTAATAAAGAACAGCATGCATATTCCTGACGAAGAGCAGATAACCTCTTGCTACATTGTTTCATAACTGTCCGCTGCAGCTATTACTAAACTATTTCTGTTTTTGAAGACTCTGCCCGAGGCACACATACAGAACATCATTTGTACATGTTGTTCACAGACATGAGTTAAGAAAGTCATGTAAAAGTAAGTCATGTGCATATGTTGCATGATATCAAAAATAACTTGAGTGTGTGTGTGTGTGTGTTTGTGTGTGTGTGTGTCATCACCTCAGGATTACATTGGCCTGCACTGGGCGTCGGCTGTGATCTCAGCTGGAATAGCAGATGAGCGACGTTGCATGAGAACGCACTCACAGAGTCACATTATGCACAAACAGGAGGTTACGTAAAGAAATGAACAAAATAATAAGAACACTCCGGAACACTTAATAAATTAGAAAATTCTACTCAGGATGAAAAAATAGTGTGTGACCTGCGGGACTCTGCTTTGTACAAAGAACAGTGAAAAAGGCATAATTTACATTGGTTGACAAAAGTGAGAAATACAGATTATAAGTAATCAATTGAATTCATCAGAGGGGATTTAGACTCTGGAGACTGTAAAATAAGTGGGTATACTCCGTGCGTTTACCCTGCATTACACCACTGGGTTCAGGGGCGTTCACACCAAAACTTGCATGGAATCTGCAACTCAAACACTCGCACTTATTATACAAACAGTGTCCTCACCTGCAGCTGCAACGGTCTGAGCCGGCGGGTACTGTCATAGCAGCAGTTGTGCTGTGCTGCTCCCCAGGGAGACACTATTAATTGGTCATATGTTTTTTCACCTGTCTGGGGATGTTATATAACTCCGGCAAAGTGGCAACAAGGTCACAACATCTCACACGGGTGCAAACATTAGTGCCTAATGTACCTGCTGTTAGCCAGACAGGCCTGCTGGTGGGGTTATGAAACAGTTTCTTTGAAGTGTTTGTGGTTCATTTATGGAGGTGTAATTACACGTTAAAGTGCTGACATTACAACATTGTAAAATGAGACGAGTGCTTGTGCAGGTGTTTTGATGTGTGTACATTAGATTCATATTTGCATCTATGTTCTACATGCATTAGTTCGATAAACTCTGACAAATAAAGCACGCAGAGTTGGTTGCAGATAATGAGCACACCCATTTTTTGGGTCCAGGTTTTAAGGTGTAGAAGGTCAAATTACTTTTGGTCTACTTCACTGATCACTTTCGGACCACAGGCCATGTGTACAGTACAGTTCCCCACTTCATTGAACTCCACTTGATTTCAGAAAGAGCTGCAACTCTTGTTCTGTGCTCCAGTTATAGCACACCATTGAGTGGGAAAGTGAACTTCTTTCAAACATTCAGTTCACTGTGTTTGCCTAATGCACTGTGCTGTGCTCCTTATGTGTGAAATCTCAGTAATGGGTCATGTCTGCCTCTGAGAAAGAGCCACGAGTAAATCTGACCTACATACAGAACTGAACCTCTGCTCTTAGTATAAAATCAATTGCCATGACTTCTACAGGTGCAACTTACCTGAGATTTATTAGTTTGTTATTTACTTAAACTCTCCTCAACTTCCCAAAGGCAATCATTCTGTTCAACTGCTAACTGAAACATCGGCAGACTGTTGTGCAAGTTAAAGTATTTTCCCACACCCTGAAATCTCTTGCAAAATACTTTCCATCTTTAAAGAGACAATACATTTTCATCATTGACTCAGTTTTTTTTTATACTTCCCAAGAATCTCTTTACCTTCTTGGTTTTGCACCCATTCAACTTTTATCTTTATTTAACCAACTTGTCTGCATGTTGTCCACTCCACTTATTTTGTTTGTATTTTTTTATCAGTATCTGTTGCAGGTCGCATTCCAAACGTAGTGAAATCTGAGGCAACAGCTCTGAGTCACGTTTTGAGGAGTGTTGTGGTCGTTTGTGAACAGTCCGTGCTTACACCCTGAGAAAGGCTGGGAAAGCTGACTCTGCAGGAGTTCATACTCCATGTGGATTGGCCCATGCCTCTGTGCACGTGAAAAAAGTTGCTCATAACGCCTCAGCGCCTAAAGCCCTTTCTAACCTCTCTATAAGAAACTCCTGTACAATTTAAATCAGTATATCCGTTTTCTAATGAATTCAGCCTCCATTTTTGTGGAGGTTTCTCAATGTCTGTATAGTTGTTGTAAATTTCCCCTAATTTGGTATAAAGAAATGTGTCCAAAGTTTTACCAACATTTGAATAGATACAGATGGCAAACTTGTATTCAAGGACCCTCCTAACCTTCAATTAAGGTGATTATTATGAATAAACATTAAGCACCACATCATCTTTATCAAGTCATATTTTAAGAGTGACCCTCACTTTCATCTTCTCCACCTAATCTTTGAAACGCACTTCTGACCACCTATCTCTCTCTCTCCCGTTTCTTCCCCTTCTACTAAGCACTTGTGTTGCAAATGTCCCTCTGCGGGTGGCGGCTAAAGGAGGGAGGGCTTGAGCTGCAGCCAGTCATAAAGCATTGTGAATAGGTGACTGGACACATACAGGCTCGTTAGCTGTCTGGATCCCGGACTTAATCCGGGTGCTGGTTGGAGTTAATAAGGGGTTAGAGGCAGGAGGCTGTCTATTTAGGCAAATCTTGAATGTCCTGGCAAGGTTGGTGTTACATTCATGAGTGTCCTTGTGGAGTCAAACACGTGTGTTGAGAAGAACATGGGTATGTACATGTACAGTGGACGGAGCAGCAACCTAGGCCCTGAACTCAATGTCTCCAGAAATGTGTTAGTGTCGACACAGCTACCAATACTGGAGCCGGGAAATGCTAATATTTTAGGTTTAGAACCACATTAAAACTGCCTCAAAGGTATAAGACTTTCAAGTTGCTATAACGTAGATTATTGTACATCTTGCTAAAATATCCCTACACAAACCTTGTTAGCTTAAAAAATATATATTTCTTTCTTTTCCTAACCTCACTTTTTTCATTTACAAGAACTAGTGGCATTATACCAGAATGCTATTGAGCTCTCTTTTTTTTTAAGTGTGTTACAGTAATTTTGTAACATATGTTGTGAAATGTTCCATGGTTCCATGAAGTCTTGATGGAATTTCCATTTTGTTTTATCTTGGTGTTGTTATTGTTGTTTTGTGGTTTCTGTTGTTGTTGTGCACTTTGAAAATTAATTATATACTTTTATATACTTTTTTTAATATACATTTTGAGTGCTAAAAAGCACAGAGTTTCTTGTTTAAGATAACTGGCTTAGTGGAGAGAAGAAGGGTCTTTATGTGCATCTTTTCCATGATGTTTTTTCCTCCTAGGCCATCACAAAAAGAATCATCCTCCTTATTGGATATTGGAAATCTGACCAATCCCCTCCCTCCGTTCTGAATTAGCACCTCACAGAGAGCTGGGAATAGATGGTGTAGGTTTAACTGTTTCTTCTTCCCTGAAACTGTCCCGTTAATAACCGCCCAGCTCCGGTTATCGGATCATCCGCCCCTGAGAGCAGGAAGTCAGGTGCCCGATCGTTGCCAATTCGACAGCTTGAACAGGAAAGGGCTTGGACACAGTGTTGGAAAGAGCTCATTCATGAAGCATATTGTGGGCACAGATGCAAGCAAGGCTCAAACCGAGTACACAACCCCAACAAAATGCCTACACTTTATACACACAAACACAAATAGCAGCATGGGGCTACTGATCTAATCAACAGGAATATGACTCACTGTACCTGCTCTGCTCCCCTTCAGCCCAGCTGGGAAATGAATGTGCGTCACACACATTTTAAAACATGTGCATTTTTACTCCTCTAAAAGCTGCTCAGCTGTGAACAGTGACGATTCAGCACAATATGTATTTTTGACCTCCGTGAGGATGATTTATATCCCAGGTAAAAACAATGGATATTTGCTCTGGGAGCTTTTTCAGCCTTGTAACTTTGACACTTTACACAAGTATAAAATGGCACTGACTCGGGACATTTATGGGACAATAAAGGTTTAATTTCAAATACATTAATGTCTTATATTCCTCATTTGTTCGTATTTATTGATCTGAGAATGTCGTTGACTGATTAAAATGAATAAAACACAAGGAAATGGATTTTCAGATTTTAATTTATGTTTGTTTCAGAACAGCAAAACTTTTATGTGTGTTGTTGGTGATGGATGAATTACGGTAGTCCAGAAAATAGGATCAACTATTTGCTGTTCCTACAACAGCAGTTTAACAGCTTGTCATTAGGTTTGAATGGTAATGAATGAATCAAAGCCAATACTATGCTAACATCTAAATTGATTGTCAAGTAAGACATTCACTTTAGTGCACCCACCATGTCCCATATGTGTGTTCAGAAGCTGCCTGATATTTGTAATGGTGCCAATAAATCTGGCCTGTTCCAGGAAGTGAGAGGGCAGGGCTTACTTACAGTTTCCTGTTACAAAGAACATTTGTTTCTGCTGTGCAGAGCTCAGAGACATTAGAATTAGAAATGTTTTGGCTTGTGAAATTATTTCTGTAGTGTCCTGTTTTTAATCTTTATGTACATTTAAAGTAAATGTTATCATTTCATTCGTACAAATACAAGCAAGATCTGTGTTTCAAACAGTAATAAGCAGATTTGTATGAGTATATCTTATTTCTGAAATAGAGAGAGAGAGAGAGAAAGAGGGAGAGAATTATTTCAGCAAAACATTGTATTTAATTAAGTCAGTGTTTCTTTGTTCAGAATTTACTGTTGAAATCAGAGTTACCAAAGAGACGAAAGAAAAGACTTGGCATCGTGTCAGAGGATGTTGTTGCCCTCAGGATGTAAAGTTTTCAGAGAATTAAATATGTCTAAAATCACTCATCGACTGTAATAACGGAGTTTTTCCATATCATTACACTTGCCACATCGCATTTGTCTTTAAACTGTGCCTCGTAAAAAATGCATTACATGCACATCTCAGTGAACAAGTGTGATATGTTTTGTGACAAATCAAGCGATGCACAGAGAGCATAGCTCATGTATAACATAATAAGATTTGACTGAAGTAAAAAGATGAGCTCATCTTATTGCCTGATAGTTTAGGGAAGATAAAATGTAATCTAAGACACAGCAAATTAAATATCTGAAGAGTTAAATGTATAATTAAATGAGTCTATATACAACCGTATACTGTAGTTCTGGAAGAGATTCATTATGATTGATGGCTAAATTTAAAAAATTATAGAAAAAATGTACTTTTTGAAAATTGCATACAACATTTAAGATTTAAAGCACCAGTTGAATCTTGTTTATTTGGAATAGTAAGAAGACAACTTGATCGCTTCTTCTTAAGTAATTACTTGGAAACAAAGGCTTAGAAGCACAGAGGGGGAAAGGAACACATCTATGAGGCATCCTATTTTGGCTGGATATAATTAGCTTCCTTGGAAATGGGCGATTAATCACACCAGAAATGTTTGCAACAGGCTGCACCCCCCTCCCTGGTAGAGCTCCAGTATCATCTAACTTTTTGGCTGAATTTACTCTCATCAGTGGTGATTGCAGCCACCTCAAAAACTGGCACAGGTCCACTTCTCACGTGTCAGGTTCTGCACCTCCATCATACATACTGCCAGACAAGAGCAAAACAGAATATTGCATCAGCTACGCCCGAGACAAGTCAGGCACGCTGAAACAATAACTGTACCAACTGAGGCACAGTCACGTTCAGAGTGCAGGAACAAGTCAGTCCTTACAAGGAAATCATACAACTCGTGTGTGCGTCTAACTGTGTGTGTGTGTGTGTGTGTGTGTGTGTGTGTGTGTGTGTGTGTGTGTGTGTGTGTGTGTGTGTGTGTGTGTGTGTGTGAGTGTGTGTGTGTGTGTGTGTGTGTGTGAGTGTGTGTGTGTGTGAGTGTTTGCTTGTGTTTATATTACTGACCCCGATGTCTGACCCGGGCCGCCAGGATCAAGTTCTTGATGGTTGCTGAACATGACTTTCTGCTCACCTGCAGTGTGTGTGTTCAAGGACACGTGTCTGGAAGAACACACACACACAAACACACACACACACACACACATACACACACACACACACACACACACACACACACACACACACACACACACACACACACCGCAAAGCCCAAGGACATTGGCACTAACACTGTATGAACGTGCAACAACAAGAATACAATATTCACTGTGTTCCTGTGTTCTTTAGCAAAACAAACTCTCACCTACATACATCCGGCTTCAACCTCTACTTAACACTGACACCCAGACCTTGGCCCAGATTGTTTGGCACAGGACCAAAGGTGCAGGAGAGGATCCAGCAGACAAGTTAAAGTCCCTCTAGTCAGCCGTGGGTAATATTCAAAATTTCAGCACCCTAAAGTTGAAGTCATGTCAAACTATTTTTAAAAGTATTGTGATGGAGGTTTTTTTTTTCCCTTTCTATTACATGCAATAGTTTATTTTGCACTGGGGAGGTAAATAACGTCAACCATGCCAAACGGCTAGCAAGCTGCAACCCCCCCCCATCGACTAAATGATTTAACAGAAGTTCATCTACTTAAGCATGACCTCTGAAGACTGCATAACTCAAAGCTTCCCACTCTGATTAACCTCACTTGGGGGTCAGACAGTGACTTCTTGAATGGAACCTCTCTTGCCACCAGTCTTTTCTCAAAACCAAAAAGTATTTTCTCCATAAAGTCTTCTGTCACCTCTTTAGTACATGTTGGACCTTTTTTTTTGGTGCTTCTGCTGCAAAAGCTGCATGACACTGGGCTCGACACTGAGATTTTGCTTTGTTCCAAAGACATTCTGTTTCTCTTGACTAACCTCTGTGTGTGAAGTGGCTGTGTGGGTGTTTTTCACAGCCTTGTGCCTGGTTCTCTGCCAGTGACCGTACTTTGAACCAGCAGCAGCTGGGGCGTGAGCACAGCCAAAGATAGATGGCTAGCCGGAGCAGAGAGGCAAAGACAAGCCTCTCTCTCTCTGTTTGTTTCTGTCTCTCACCCCTCCCCCCGCCTTCCTCTTTCCCACTTCCCATGTCACTGATGGCCTATATCAACAACAAAAAGGGCAACTCCCTCTTTCAGACATGTGATTCCGTCCTGCCAAACACATTTTCTGCTGACCTAATTTCTTCGTTATAAACCGCTTTCCGCCCCAGACACTAATAAGCCACCTGTTAAAACTTGTCGTTTCAACGCTCCCCTTGAACTCCCCTATAAAACAACTGTGTTGTGTTTTTACTCTGCGGAGCTAACTCACACTGCACACACTCCTATATTTCCAAAGAGATTTTCCTCTCTGTCAACAGGGTGGCCTTTACAAAGCTGAAGTTGAAATATTCAGATTTCCTTTCTCTCGTCTTCTTCTTTTTCTTCTTCTTCTTCTTCTTCTTCTTCTTCTTCTGTTTCTTGCTGCTTCTGAGAACTCTTGTGCCTAGAGAACAAACAGGAACAAAATGAAGCAGAAAAAATGACTGCAAACAATAGAGCCAAAGCATTCAAGCTACAAATATAGAAAGCCTTACGTCATGTGTATGCCTGTTTTTGTTTTGTGTTGTTCTCCTCTGGTCTTGTTCTAATAATAGCTTTTCCTTCTAAATAAAATGGTCACTAACAGAAAACAGATTTTCTCTTTTCCCGCTTGCTCACTTCTCGCTCACTGCCTGTTTAAATCTTGCTGTGTGCCGCTGCTATATACGCTATATGCTATACACAGCTGCTTGCACTTTGTTTTTTCACCAATGATATTCAGTAGGACGTTACAGTCCGTCTGTTGCACACACTTAAGACAGGCTGAATGAATAGAGGGCCTTCAGATCAAAGCTCTTTTCATCCTAGTGATCAAGGATGAAAGTTATGAATCGCTTTGATATTCAGCTTTTTCCTCTTTCCTTTGTTATGAATCAAAAAGGATCTCCTTACATTGTTAATGTCGCTCTTTAAACTCGGACTGACAGAAACCAACAAAAACCAAAGATAACCACTATTTCAGTATTTCAATTGTGTATCTGGGGTCCCAGTTTATAACTCTTTAAGACCATTTTTACAAAGACTAAAAAAACCTGATAACTATTGAACCACTGATATTATTAACCATACTTTTCTCAAACTGAATTAAGACATTTTAGGTTTTTTTTCAGTATTTTGACACTGCCAGGTCTATGAGAATCACAATTGTCAGTTAAAACTGTAGTGAGTTGTTTAGCAATGACCCCCCCCACTAAAATAATTTAGACATAAGGCAGTTTAGAGATATGCCTATAGTTTTTAGGGAGTTATGGGTCCAGGATAGACTTTTAAAGAAGATGCTGCAAAACTCTAGATTTAAAGGACGGAGGACACGAGCACATTGCATGAGGTATTTATTATTGCAACTAGGCAAGGACCTATGAAGCACCTTCTTGAGTAGAGAAGTTGGTAAGATATCCGCAGGGCTAGAGGAAGGTTTCATACTGACCACCAAGTCAGTTAGATAGTGAGAAGACAAAGTTAAAGAGGGGGCTAAAAGAGGGGGCTATGCTGGCTTTGACATCTCTAATCTTATCCACAAAGAAAGACAAAAGCTCCCTGCAGTCCTTATTGGAGAGGACAGGCACATCAGTGGGACCAGGAGTGACTATATTGCAGATGGTGTCAAATAGGACCCTTGGATTTGTTATCTGATATAGTTTTGTAAATGTATTTAGAAGTATTTAATGCTAGAGAAATATCTGCCATTCAGCTTTATCTTCCTCAACTGTCTTTCCAGGTGAATTATGCTTTATGTGCTTGAAAAAAAAGAAAAGAAAAAAAAACACAAGACAATTGGACAATGCCTGTGTTTCTGAATTGTAATCCCTTTTCACGACTACGCACTTTGTCTGCAAACCTTACTTAACTTATTGTTTGTAAACTGTTTCTTTATCATGTAATGTTTACTATGACGTGTGCTGCTTCCCTATTGGCCAGGTCACCCTTGTGAAAGAGGTCTTGATCTGAATGGGTTAGATACCTTGTTAAATAAAGGTTAAAAAAAAAAAAAAAAAAAATGCTTGTATGTTGAGTTGCATAAGCCAATGTTGGCACACACAGTATGTAGGTTATTAGATTAATATGTTACATGCTGTACTTTTAACTGATAGAGCAAAGTACTTGGAGGGCTCACAGCTATTTCAAAGCTCAGAGTACTGACAGTGTGCCTGCTTCTTTATGTTTATGAGTAAGACTTCAATTAACAGCTTGTTTCATTTACTACTCGGTCAGCTAACTGAATGACTGACTGACTGCCCACATTAGTGAACAATAAGATCATTCGCTTCAGTCCTGTGTGACATTTACCTTGAATGAGTTTAGCTCAGCCTGAAAAAAAAGAGAATGCTTTGAAGTAAAATGTGAACGAATTATAACACCACAGGTTTATAAGGCCAACTTGAACACACAAACAGTTGGAGGGAATTTAAACCATATGGCTTCCAACCTGTAGTGTTATTTCCACGTGAGCTAATTGTAACACTCCACGATCTGTTTTTCTGATCCATTTTCTAGGCCAGAAAAAGACCTGAAGCTTTCAGAGTTTGTGGGTGGGTCCCCTTCTCCCCCTCCTCTAAAATAAGGTGGTCAGCCCTGTCCAAGGATGTGAGTTAATGTGTTTGTTTACTATTAAAAACTCACAGTCTCCACCTGTGCTGGGCGGGGAAAAATCAGCACTGTTTACACAGTGAGGCATCCATTCATGACTTTGTTAATGGGATTGGGATGGGTCCAGCTCTTGTTCAGGCTGCTAGCACCCATGTGTCAGGGGGCCAGGCGTGTCACCTGCCAGGTTGTCATGTCAAGCTGGAACCTTGGACTGTTTTAGCTGAAGTCAAAAGGAAGAAAGACGGGAGAATTTGCAAAAAATAAAGGACTGGGTTTTGTTCTGCTGAGTTACTGGGCAGGAACCAATAAGTTGACCAGCCACAAGTGGAGAGCAAATCGCCCTTTCCTTTGTGCATCAGTGTCATCAAAGTGCTAATTTGCTGACTGGAATTTGTGCGCCGCGTTTATAATAAACCGTGTCCTCTGATTTTTTTTAAATGAGCTGGACACTTGTCGTATGTGTGTCAACTCTTCTAGGTGGCTTTAATAAATCCTTTCATTCCATTTCCAGACACGTGGATTTACTTGGTGTTGGGTTTGACCCACATATTCAGCAATGGCCCGTCTCTTTAACACCCTGGCAGCCACAGTCAGTGTCTCTGGCCGTGGCTGCTGACCTGTTGTCACTTCTTACACTTAATCCTCAGTGCCCCAGTATCAGACCTGTGCTGTTGTCCAACTAGAGCACCAAAATAAAATAAAAACATTGTGCAAAGCATTCAGTTTTTTTTCTCTTTTCCATATTAAATAAAGGTGTAATTATATATGTTTGCCTACCGGTGGTATGATGGAAATTATAAGCCTGAAATAGAAGAGCATAAGTCTGGGAACTGGCTGACTCAGTTAGTGGGGAAAAGTTGAGTTTGAGGCCAGGAAAAGGCCATATTGCAGAGGTGAGGTCATCAGTGGAAAAGAAATTATGAGGGCCCCCTACTCTCTTGGTGTGCTAATAAAGGGTGCCTCTTCCCCTGCCTGAAGGAAAACAAGTATTAATGGGGCTGTAGATGATAATCAGTATAATGAGGGGGAGAAAAACAACTATTGGGCTTGGAATCTTGCATCAATGTTCTACTTTTACAGAGTTTTTAATATGCTTAACAGTGTTTGAGAGCAAACAAACTTGAAACAATACATATTTCTGTTGTTTTCTTGCTATGAACTTACTTAAAACCAAGCAGATTGAACTTCCAGTCTGGGGCAGATCAGTAAAGTTTAAGCAAACACTTTTTCAGTTAATATCCACTTAGTGACAGCTGACTTACTCTCCTCAACCCCCCCCCCCCCCCCCCCCCCCCCCCCCCTTGTGACGCTGAAAAGGTTTTCTGCTTGTGCGGGGTGGGGTAGGGTGAGGAGCTGAATGAAGCTCTTGTACCACCACCCCTGTATCAAAAGCATCATTGACAACCAGCAGTGCTGATGTTGACACCAAATATAGAAGCGGCATACACGACGTAATGTGCCCACTTTAGAAACTGATGTGTGGGCTTAACCGCTGTGACGGCAGGGTGGTATGACATTTTCAACAGCCAATCATGTTGTATGAATTTTTAGTTTTTTTTACCCAATATGGTGAAGGGACGGGCTTGAAAACGATGACATAACTGCGCTACTGTGCACCGCCTCAGCAGATTTTACCAACACAGTCATTAGGTGAAGGAGGAACTTTGTCGCCTTGGTAGCCTGCCACATTTCCTGTAAATAAACCAAAAAATCCGTTGATGGTGATATCACTGAGACAGATTACATAAGAGATGTTTGTTTTCACAAAATGAAACAGCAGGACAGAAAAACATGAAGTGAAACAACTTCTCTATTTTATAATAAGTTTGCTCACTCACAAAGTACTCTTTCAATTACTCTTCCTGTTTGCATATCGTTCTTTACAACAATTAACCATCACCATAGCAACCTTGTGCTAAGTTACTAAGAAAAATAAAATAAAATAAACCACATTACTGTTCAATTCGGGATTTTTTTTTTCTTATTAGGTCGAGTTTTCACAAATACAGAAAAATAGCTTTTTCAACACCTTTTTTTCAAAATTGTGTTTATGCTATTTCATTGTATTCATTCTGTTTGAGCATATCTATTCTGATTCTTTGTTCTCTCGACTTTATTTTAAACGAGGGCAGGCCATCAATGATTTCTTGAGATTTAAGTAAAGGCTGAATGACTGAAAATAGAGCAAATTCATTTAAATATATTATTAAATATTGGTCTTACTCAGCTGTTTGTTTCCCTTTTTTACAGGCCAGACAGCACTTACAATTTTAAGAGAAAAAGTGGGGGTAAAGGGGGTTTAAGGAAAAAGCTGTCTGGGTCTGGCCCCCTTCCTGACACTGTGACAGTGACTCAGACAGGGGGGTGGGGATTCCCCAGAGTCAGCCATCTATGTTGTTGTTTTTCCCTCCTCATTTATGTGAATGTGACTTTTCCACAGACATTCTTTAACCATTTCTATTTTTACCCCTCCCACCTGCAGGGTCTGTCCTGTCTGCTTTCTCTCAGGGGCGGGTCTGTCCATATAAGGCCTGCTAAGGGTCTCTGGTGACAATAGACCTGCTGCTGACTTCTCCCCTACTCCCTGCTTCTCCCAGCGAGTCGAGTGGTAGGTGTTTCCCAATGCTTGCGCTGGCTGACAGAGGAGAGTAAACAGGAAGCAGATTAAAAAAAAAAAAAAAAAAACAGCACATCTCCCAGAGTTGACATCATCTGTTGTTGTCCAGCTCGTTTCTAAGAGTTTGGTGATGTAAAATTCAAGTAATCTTGGTAATCTTCGAACAAAGTGATCTTATCCTTTTCCCCTTTCTGTTAATACATAAAATTACTGAATAAAAATATATGATTAAACTGAAAAGAACTGAATTGAATTGTTGTCCATACATATTAAAAGACTGGATGAATGATCCAAATACATGGCACTAAGTGTCATTCAGATATCATTTGCTAACTGGTTGAATCACCATATATGACATGGTCCCATTTGCTATAGATCTAAAGAATCACTCTTAAAATAACACTAGTAACAGAAAAATCATTAACAGTAAATACAATAGCATGTTTTAGTGAATACCCGGAAACAGCTTATATGATTGAGTTGTATTCATTAACTGTTGTAAAATGTGTTGCGAGGAATGCTATTGAGTTTATCAAACGTGGTATGTAGTTCACTTGCCTTTTAATTATTAATCCAACATTTATAGTATCCCTGAAACAGTCTCACACTGTTTGGATAAGGTTAACATAATGTTTAAGTAAACTGTGCTGAAGTGCTGACTACACACAAACACATGTTTGGATTTTGAATCCCACAGGCGACTTAGCTCGTCCTCCCGCACGCAGGGTGGCTTGCAGCCACATTTTTCTCCTTCTTGGCACTGTGCTTCAGCTGGGTAAAATATAAAGCTTTAGATTTGGATTTTTCAGTTTATTTGTAATGCAGAAAGGCACACAGCAGCTCTTGGGCGTTGTGGTTTGTTTTCCCACTTAGTGTGAAACGGATGTGACGTTTTCTGGGCGTTCCCTTTGATGCCGACTGTATCTTAAGTCTTTTTCTTTGTGGGCCGTAAAATTGGCATCAAAGCTTTCTGGCAGTGTTATTGGTTCACATTGGCTTAATGTGTTCATACATGTATAAGGCAGTTCAGTCAAGGAAGAAGGCTTTGTTCAAGTTACCCAATGGAAAAAATACTTTTTTTTTTCTTCATTCATTTTTTACAAAACGTGGATAAACACTGGTTATGTTTTCATTTCAAACAGGATTGGATGTACATCTTTTTAACATTAACTCTAGGTCTTGAAGCTACCTTTGATTCTTTGAGTCTAACTTTGGCCAGGATAAATGTTTCACCACAAAATCAGGCAGACAGATAAACAGAAAACTAAAAGGAAGAAAACTGAGCTATCACTAAATAAGAAGATACATTCAGTCAGCAGTGCATGCCATTAGTCTTTAACATTCTGCTTGAAAGGTTTGACAAGATCCAAAAAAAACATTCTAATCTGTAAAAAAGCAAGGCATTTTAACCTCCATGGGGACCTTTGCCTAAGTCCTCCCAATCAAACATGTCTCTGTTGATCCATGCACACGTGCCTTTGTAATGAATATCGCCAGGCATCCCAGACATCTAAGTGAACAAGAGCTCCTGGGAAATCCCTTCACTCCTTTCAATTATCTTTCATCTGTTCCCTAAAGGTAGTGTGAAGTGCTAAGTGAGGAAGATGAAAGAAGGTCTTAATCTATTGTAATAAATAGAAAAGCCACACAGGGGATTTGACCTTCTCATATGGAATACCTAGTTGTGATTACAACAACATCAGAGACAGCTGATGAATGTCACTTTTGTTTTAGGCCTCCTATAATAGGATGCTCCATGTCCTGTTGGGGTATTTAAAAAAAAAAAAACTTTCCACTGCCATAATCCCAATAATATACAAATGAAAAATGTTTGCCACTGGGATACCTCTCTATACTGTAGCAGTTAAAGCCTTTTTTGTTGTAACCCTCTTTTCAGCTTTCATTATCTATTAAGCTTTCATACTCATGGATCTATATTTTTATTTTGAAGGGATCTACATTTTTAAAAGGTGATACTCTTTCCTTTGATATACAGTATATTAGTCTTTTCAAGTGTCTGTATACAAAGGTGTTGTTGTTGTTGTTTTTTTGTTTACAACTTTGTCTCTTTGGTTTTGGTGCTCTTTAGGTGTAATAAGGAGTCTGGACTCACTGTAGGGATAATAAATCAGAAAATGTTAGTTAGACACATTTATAAAGATGCTTTATGGAGCATTTGAAGGGTCCAAGAAATTTGTGGAAAATTCTAAGCGCAATGAAGAGGTGGGACACAAGGAGGAAAAGAGGGGAGGGCGGCTTGTTGAGCTGAAGAGGGGTGGGGTTGTGGGAATAAGATAAGAGTGAGAATTAGAGCCCTGAGTGTGGACTCTCAGGATGCAGAGCAGATATGATGAGAGGATGCTGCAGTAGCCTTTCACACAGTATAACACAGCTGATTTCTCTCTGTGTCTCTCTGTGTCTCTCATAGACAATGCTCACTTCTGACATTTGTATTGTAAACTCACACCCCAATGACCACACACAGTTGCCATGGCACAGCGGTGGTGGTGATGTTGTTGTTGGTAACCAAGCAAGGAGGGGGGAGTACAACGCACACTCGGTGAGTCATACTGAGAGTGACTCGCCTATCCTTCCCTTCAAAGTAGACAGAGGAGATGATGAAAGATGCAGGAGTGTTTATATTAGTGTTCACATCATAATATCTACTGTAACGTGTAGCTAAGGCTGCAGCTTGTGGTTGTGTTGAGTTTAGGGGGAGTTTCTTCGAAGAATGACGCCTTACTTACAGTACAAATTTGTTATGCAATGACTAATCTGTCTTCAACACTCATGACTTACAGGTGACCAAGTTACTGACAAAATAATCCAAATGAGTTGAACAATAGACTACGTGTGTGTTGCAACAATTCAAAGTTGTTAAAAAAAAATTAAGTTTAAAAATTACACAAGAAGTTTGTGAAAGAACCACTAACATAACACACTTGTTGCTGTCTGCTACCAATGCTGAACAGAGTAAACAGTGCCAGATGGTACTGACAACCCCAACCCCCTCACCCCCCTCCACCTGCTTGTGGGCAGCGAGCGGCACAGAGAACACTTAAAACAACATGAGACAGTCCCAGGAAACACACTCTTAAACACACAGGTCAACTTGTCAAACTGTGTTACTGCTGCATCCAGCAGACCTAAACAAACGCTGCTTAGCCGTGCCAGGATGTGTCTATGTTTCCTCCAGGAGTCTGACACAGGAATATTTAGAGTGCCATTATGCATCATGTAGAGGTGAAGGCCATATGGTGCACAGTCACAGCCGTGACACAGCCCCATGCATGCTACAGTTAGTTCACATTATCTGTTACACTTTAAGGAAGCTGGATGGAGTGTTTGCAGACTGCGGTCTGCTCAGGGCAACCACTATGTAGGGCAACCTGCAGGCTTACATAAGACGCAATGTAGGAGAAAAAAAAAATCTGAGCTCAAGTTATTCAGAATACCAAAACTGGGGGAATAAATGTTGTATTTAGCTATGCATACCTCGGAAGAAAACAATTTCCCTGATTTTCCCTTAATTTTACTTGCCAGGGCAGTTATACAACAGGGTATCTAGTGCTGTTTGCATTTGTATGCCCTGTTCAACTTAAATCCAGGAAATGAAGTTCTAGCAAAACTTGAATGTGGAGGACTGTGTTTCGCATGCCACTAGGTCTGTTTTTTATTTCCCATGTCATTCAGCATTCCTTTCTCTCTGGCAGGCTCACTCAAAATATCCTGCTGTCATTGTGAAGGGCTATCAATTGAAATAACTGCTGCTCTTATCAGCTGATCACATCTGTCCAATAGAATTCTGAGACACCCTAAATTTGACTTTTTCTCTGCAATCGCTTGCTTTTGTGTGTCCCTCCACCTTTGTATCACTTTCATTTATTCATGAAAGATAAAAAAAAAATGGAAGAACACATTTCTCCAAGCTGCTCATACACATGTATATGATCCACCCTGGTGAATTTATGCAGTAAGGCTGTATCTGTTTCCCTGCTTGTGTGGCTATCATTACCTAATTACTCATCCATTCCTTTCGAAACTAAAGACTGAAGAGACTGAAACTGCAGCCCTCTTTAACAAGCCCTGTATTTTTCTCCAACCAGTCACAGTATTCCTGTTGTGTGTGTTTAGTGCCAGACATTACTCCTGTGTGTTTACATTCCCATCTGTTTGCAGTCAGACACGCCACACAGCAGCAAAAAAGATCTGCTGAAGGCCGCTCACTTTGACAACGGTGTGCGTTGCGTAACTAATGGAACGCCAAGCAGCAGTCGCACATATTCATGCTCATCCGACTGGAGCAGGTGTATTTTCTTAGTTTAGAAATTTACTTTCTGGGTCATTTAAGACCTAAACGGAGCGACTGTTTAGTTATTGATAAAGTGACATGTTATGTAAGGTGGTACATTAGTGAAGAAACAGTGCACAGTTGGGTGTAATTGCTGACGAATTCTTATCAGGAGCAAACGTACACTGGTACCTGGCAGAAAGAAGGTAAACTGATAAAACAGAGATAAATCCTTAATTATTCCTATCTGATTAACCTCTGGTCTAGATATGCATCGTTATATAAAGTATTTTTGACACTCAAAGTCATCCTAGATTTCTAAAGCCTCATGTTACAAACAGCTTGTGGGTCAATCCCAAGCATTGTTATCGCTGCTGCTGTGAAATCCTGCAATAAGGATCAGCATCCAGCAGACTCAAGTGTAGCTGCCGATATAAAACTGAAACTGAATTATGATAAATGAATCACTGACTTTATCAAAGCCCTACTTTTGTATCTGATAAACATAATTAACAAGTCTTATGTCACTTAAGCGTGTATACATGTGTGACCTGATGCGAGCTAATCATGTGCTGGTTTTGCTAGCTGCAAGGCAGTCTGCTACTGTGTGTTTATGTGTCAGTTTGTGAAACAAAATACACATTATTCATTCAGTGTCCTAGCTTTTGCATGAATATGTCAGTGTTTGAGCATTAAATAACATACATTTAAAAAAAAAAGTTTGACCCATGTGGTTGTTGTCATGTAACACTTCATTGCATGTTTCTGTGTTACATCAGGCCCAACATGTGCTCCATTAAACTGTGACTTGGGGCAAAAACATGACTCTTTATCTTGACTTGTAGATCTGAAAAGTACTCTGTGAGTCAGACTCCCTTGGAAAGGAACATTGAGTATAACTGCATGTGAATTCATGTACGTATGTGTAGGGAAAATATTTGAAAGCGGAAAATCTTCTAATTGATTCAATATCAAACTTAAAGTGATTAAAAAAGGGGCCGTGTTTCACCACTTACCGTCAAACAACTTATGCAACAGAATGCATGTCTACAGAGCTTTGATAACTTATCAGGGGCTGCACCAAACGCACCCACTAACCCGACACTAGATATGACTGGAGCTCTTGGTTTGCATTTAGAAATGAGCTCATTGCTCTTCCTGTTTGCAAAGAGGCAGCCAGTGTCCTATCTGTGGAGCAGATCATCCCAGGGGAACACTTGAAGTGAGTCTGGTTTACTCCGCTCTGATCATCTGTCTGCACTTACGAGGACAGAAAAAAAAAAAGGACCCCATCCCTGTTGGAGAAACACACCAGAGGAAAGAAATTACTCATCCTTGGATGATTACACGCAGTAGTGTTTGGGTTGCTTCTCCTTCACCCACGCCTAGTTTCTGTGTGTGACGTGAACTATTTTAAGATTAATAATGGAAAGAGGGATGAGTTCTCAGTTCCTTTCATTTCGCACATCTCCCTGTCCCCAACTTTGTTTGTGTGTCTCAGCTTACTTTTATCCCCATGGCAACAGTGGGAGAAGGAAACCCATAATCAGCAGACAAAATATGACTAAGAAATCCCTCCACTGCTAACCACAGAAAAGCTGCATGTCCCAGAATAGAAGTTATTGCGCCCTAAGGCTGGGTCTGTTCTCTTTGGTAAACTGAATCAGAGAGTGGGAAAGGAGCAAGTGGAGGTGATGAGCAGCTGAAAATGTAACAGTTGAACATGATTCGATCACACTTCTTTTCCCATGGCCAGAGGAAATTAAAAAAAAGAGAGGGAAATGGGTCACACCCTGGTCAGATGTTGAAATTCCACACAGCACAGATGTGTGTTAGCAGGAGTCCTGGCACGGCTTCTTTCAACAGAAAAGCTGCACAAAGTTGAAACAAACTCGGTGCCTGGTGGCCATTGTCCAAAGTGTGTTGGTGAGGCCTGTGCTGGTGCCCAGAAAACAGTCTAATTCCACTTAGGCTCATTGAAACAAGCACATGGATTATCTCCATTACTGCAATGGACCTATGATAACTAGAAGCTGGCTCACACCATGCCCATGATCAGGCGTGTGTTATGCAATGACCTATGCAAATGCAGTGGATTTATTTAATCTGTTATAACCCTGGAGTCTTGTTAAGATCAGGCTGATGTGTGCAGCTGTCTAAATAGCCGCTGAGGCCTTGAAGCAGTCAGGGAGGCCGATCTCCCTGCGTGTGCCACTCCAGGGGGATTTACAAAGCTGCAGGCCCCATGGGAAAAAAGAGATGTTACAGTACTCAAGAGTATATATTTAGAACTGTTTTTGCTTTTTGAAGCTTACTGTGCAGCCCTAGTAAAAACCACAAAACAATAATTTCCAGACAATGTGACCTCCTATGTTCCAATACAGGTTGTTTCTATTCATTACGTGCTTACAGGTTCCAAATCTAGAGCAAAGCATGATAAGGGTGTATTACTGAGCTTAACTTTTGTTTTACATAAACTTTTCTTCTGAGGACTTCTTACTGTAAACTGCTGCACAAAACAATCATTATCATTTTTTGTATAAACAGAGCTGTTTTATCAGAAATAGACGCTTCACTCCCTACAAAAAGGAAGACATTAAAACCAGAGAAATACACAAAAGGTCATGCAATTTGACCTATGTTGAGAGGAAGCTGGTTGGGTAGTGTTACACTGACATGCTGTTCTGTATAAAACGATGTATTTGTCTGTCTGCACAGTATGTCATTTACCCCTCTGGTGTGTTTTGGGGAATAAAGGTCTTACATTTCAAACAATTAACCTGTCACTTTTGTTTTGGGCCACCAACATGCAAACACCAGTTAGGTTAAAATTTAACTACAGGATTTTTTCTAAATTACAGATTTATTCCTGCTCAACAGACCACAGCCCTGGAGGAAGCATCGTGTGCCCTCCTCTGCAGAGAATTATGGGATTTCCCTGAGTGCCTGGCCACGAGATGATACATCAGAATGGTAGACATGTGTTAAATTAACTCCTTGTGGCGAGGACCAGTGGCACATAGGGAGCACATCGTGTTTTAAAAAGACTTTGGTTTGAATAATATGATGCAAAAAGATCATGCTGCCCTGCTGTTGCTGCTCTGTATGAATGAACGAAAAAGTCAGCAGATATGAAGACAAAGTTTCTTCTTTGTTTTACCACTTAAACTCCTCTAACCCCCCAAAGGGAAAAGAAAGGGAAACAGCAAGACTTTCTGAATATTATATACTGTTTATTTGGGTTCAGCAGTATTAGTTTAAGCGTATCTCTTTAGTTTGAAACCCTATACACAAGGTTACCTAAGGTAATAACATCCACATGTCATGTCTATGCTTAGAAAGAACCATTCTTACAGTTAACTCCAACTACTTTGCCCATTTGTAGTTCAGTATTTTGAAACAAATAAGGCAAAATCACATAAACGGCTGATTACAAGCAATGTAATCTTCTTGCTTATCCAAATTTGTCAGACATCCGTGTGCCAGGCAGGTTATATTTATCATCAGCTGGTTGTGAAGCAAGTTGTTCCCTCAGCGGCTGCAGACCAAAGGGTGAACACTAAAACCCCAACACCACCAGCCTGTGACAGGCACCCCACGAGCATGGAAAACAATCCAAAAGACTTTCAATGTACTAATCCTCACAGCTTCAGAGGCATTAATAGTAGGCCTTATATAACCAAATAAGGCTATACACTACAATGAGCTACATTTTGATTTACATTTTACTCTATATTTATTTCTTTTCTCACATCAGTGGGAAACTTGAAAATTCAACTTAACAAATAATTTCTCAGTTGTGTATTGGAGTACTACTGACTTCAGTTTTTTTACATGCAGTCAAATTCACTTGTTTTGAATGTTTTATGCAAAGGACATATGATGATAATAAAATGAGCACTAAATTGGGAACAACTTGTACAGAAGAATAAAGGAGCAATATGTAAAATATCATAATAATAAAATAATTAAATGACCAACACTATGTTGAAATGCTAGCTTCTTTGGCAGCAATGCAGCAGTCAGTATGTCCTCCTTCTAAGTTTTGATTCTGTTACAGGCAGCTTTAAGTTACTCCAACACGGCCGTTTTGGGAGCCAATCAGAGACCAGTTATCACTGCAAACCAACAGGTGTTGTAGCGATGAAAGCGAGCAAGGGAACTATTCACACAGTGATTGGAAGCTACAATGCTGTTATACTGTTAGTAGTGCTGTGTTCCAGGTTTTTGTTGTATTAGTGTCTTACAAAAATTATCAGTAACTTTTAGATTAATCAGCATGTGACAAACTGGATAGTAAAAATCCAGAGGGAGATTTGGTAATATATTTCAAGGTTATATTAGTTGATTTGATAACCCATACTGTCGAAAAACAGCTAATGTTAGCATTCTTCCACATACTAGCTACTTCCGTAACATTAGCTTGGAAGCTGAACGCTAAAATTGACAAATTAAGAGTTACTTTATAAATAACAGAGTAGGTGTAGATTCTTAGCTAACGTGAATTAAGCGACAGGACTTTATTTTCTTGCTAACCTATTGTTAGCTAGGAATTGGCTTAATCATTACCTTTAGTCTTAAACTGTAACTTATAGGATATCAAATGTTGTTTTCCTGTGACATTCAGACAAGCGCCCTCCAGAATTTAACTTTTAGACTCATTTTCAGTTACTCATCAATCGAGAAACAGTGAAATGATAATGACTGTCACAGAACACACAAAATATGACAAATGACCTTGAAGACGCTGGTAAAACATTACGGCGGCATTTGGTTCTCATTCTGAGCATAATGTAAACTAATGTGAAATTAACAATCAACATTTATGTGACAAAGTTAGTGTGGCACAACAATGACTCAATCTAGCATCAGCAGTTAAAGTAACATGCCATGCAGACAGCTGAATCTGGTTTGTTTTTCACTCACTTTCTCTGACCTATTGACGTACCCACAGCATTCCCGCAACAAAATCCTATTTGTTGATATTGTGACCAAAGCAAATGCTCAACTTGTTCAATTCTTTTGTGTTTTGTTTGTTTGTTAAGACAAAGCTACATTCATGCGTAGTCAGCCAATGGCTCATCCTGGCACATGCAATGGGACTCTTTGGCTGGCATTGACATACATTTTTCAGACAACTATCGGTGCCTCCCGATGATGATGCAGTCAGAGCTAGTACAGACAAGAGCCTCCACTGTTGTGATGTGAAGTCACTCCTGCATGTGCAACGCTCAGGAACGTGCAATGTCATTTTCAACAAGGATGACATTCTGTGTCAATGAAAACATTTTGTTTATAGTGTTACTGCTTTGCGTCAAACCCCTCAGAGTCTTTGGTGTAGGTCACAACACATAGTTTTCATGAGTATTGTTCAACCACAGCTCTGTGAGTGTGTTGGATTGTGCATCCCAATTTAGATTTGGCAATTATTTATACGGTTGGATTGCAAAAGAGCAGTTAAATGGATGAGAAATTATACATTCACTACCCAGACTTTATTGGGCACGTGTTATACTAAAGACCCATTAAAAACACTTTCTGCCAATTCAGCAGCTATTTTCATTGACTTGCTTTATAGGTGTATAAATGAGATGCCTGTCAGTGTTGTTGGGACTTGAAAGCTTGAGGTTGTTTGAGTTAAATCCAAAAAACATGGCGTCATCTCTCAACATCTGTTGTGTTACTCTCAACAAACAGTGAGATTATTCAAATGTATACGCGTAAAACTCACCACACATTCTATCGCAAATGAAAGCAGAATGTTTCCCTCTTTCAGTGTGCCATTCGTTATGCTTTTTAAACACACACAGTTAATTTCAGCATCTTCAGGACATGCTCTTACATGCAAAAGATGTACACAGGGTGCATCTTCCAGTCAAAACAAACTGAATCCAGATCAATTAAAAAACAACAACTAATAAGCATGTATCCGTGGAAACATTGATGTAACCTTACTTTATGTGTTTGTGTGTATACATGCATGTTAAGGTTTGTGTTTGGTTTGTTTAAAGAATGAAAGCGCTGCACAGGACCGGCTCCTAATCACCATGGGAAAGTGTCACAGTTCTTTACAAATGAACTTATTTGTGGTGATAAGCACATTTGAGCTCATTACACAGGGTCTTAGAAAAAAGTAAACTCTTCTTTTATCCGCTTTCAAGTTTGGGATTACAAACACAGAATATTGAGAACGGGCTCTAATGTACGGGCATGCAATTGCAGGTCTCCTGCTGCAGTGAAATCAAAATCCATATCAGCTGCCCATCATTATAAAAGGATCTTTGTAACCAAAAGTTTGCGTTTGTTATTAACAGCAATGATTAGATTTACAGAGTTATTCTAGTTTAAAGCCTGATTTGTGCCTACACTGTTATTACTGTTAACTTTACACTGTTTTAAATTGTAATTTAAATATAATTTGTTGCAGAAATAAATGATCACAATCTGTATCTATGTATTGACAAAAAAAGGTGGCTTGAGGAAGAGTGGATATAAAATGGAACAATTTATTGAATATTAAGTACGTTTGATGAAACAAAGCCATTCTAAAGCTTCATGTCATCAGTGTATTCCTGTGCAGACGTGCTTCTGCGCCATACCAAGTATGTTCAAACATCAGATCACCTGACCTCTGCTCTGGTAAATGGATTATAATAGTCTGGGGGCCAATAAAGGGCAGGAAGCAGTTCAACCGAACCAAACTATTTGCAAAGTCTGACCAGAGCAGTGGCCTGAAGAACTTTTGCAGGGACATCGGACGAAGACAAAAAACAGCGAGTTATGAAACCATGACCTTAATCTGTCCTTTGTATTTGTGCTCAACAGAAGAAATACACTCATCCAGTCCGTCCTGCGTTGGCGCCCTTCAAACACGTTTAACCATGCGTTGGTCAGCAGGAATGTTCTCCATGTGATCCACAGAATTTGACCTAAAAACAAAACCAAGTGAGCCAGAGATTAGAGTGAGGCCAACATGCAACATGTGAATGAATATAGGTCAGGTGATTCAAATGTCACATGCCATAACTTGAAGTGGAAGGTCAGAAGTTTTGCTTGGGCTCCTGCTTGGATTCATGGTTGAGACATGATGGGATTTCTATAAGGTTTGTAGGTGGCATGTTTCAAATTCCTTTTTTTTTATTAGTGAAAAAGCCTCCAAAGTTAAATTATGAAGCACTGAGATATCAGATAAATGCATTGTAGTCATTACTCATAAGCATATAACTTTCTATTTATGTTACTTAAATGCTAATAATGATACTTTATGTACCTTAAGGAAATTCTTAAATATTTTGAAGTCTTGTCATCATCATGTGGTTGCCAGGCAACCAGCAGAAATTCCTTAATTGCTTTTAGCCAAGAATAGTCCAGCACATGACAACTCCCAAAACTAAGGAACTTATTTTTGTATTATTAGTATTTGATTGTGGAGAGTTAAAAAATGATGCCTGTAAGAGCCTAAATGGTCTTCATGATAAATATGTGGTCAGCATGCAATAATTTCAGTTCATATGTAAACTATTTTTATGGTTAATTGATTAAAAAATATGTGGAAGGATTATTTACATTATCTACACTATTAACAGACGGACACAGTAACGGTTCATATTTACAGTTATATAATAAGTTAAGTGTTTAAATACTTACAATTTACATGGATCAACTAAATGCATAAAATATCACTATTTTCAAATGTGTGGAAAATGGCATCTTTGCAACCAGCAATTGAAACCACTCTGAGTTGCTTTGATCCTGGGAGGGGAGGAGTTTGGAGTTACGGGCCTGTGTCCTCAGACAGAACTTTTTGTGCTGGATTTGCTCACGACTTCCATTTCAGAGCGCTACCCACCAGCGCTAATAGTTGCTAGGTTACAAATTTAACTTCTGCTTCCCTTGGTAATGTCCATTAGGTGTGTTTTGAATAGCTCTGTGTGCTTAATATTTGCTTTAATTCAAGGAAATATCACCAAGAAAACACGAAGACAACGTAAAGGAGTTGTGTCCTGGCATCAGCAGCTGAGAGAGAGAGCTACACCTAGAAATTGTACCATCAAAAAAACGAATTGGTATAGCGTCTCCTCTGCCATTGTTGTCCAGTCCTGTCTGGATTCTGATTGGTCAGTGTGGAAGAAGTGACATTGAAATTGATGCTGTTACTTAGAGTTGAACTGTTTTCAACGGAGAGCACTGTGAGCACAGGAACAAAAACCAATTGACGCCAAGGGCATTTTTACGCTCAGGGCGCAGAGCACTGAAATTGTGAACTACATTGGATTTGTATTGAAAACGAGCTCAAAAAGCACTGTCTGTGTTTTAGTCTTCCGTCATGGGAGTGTGTTGATCATCTCTTAAAATTGTAAAATAAGTTTTTAATGTGTTATGAAACAAATAAAAAAGAAAACTGATGCGTCTTTGTTAAACATTACTACTGTGCAGGTGTCAGACAAGGTGATTTATAGCATGCTGCAGAAACAGTCTTTGTTTACATTTTCCATGGGAAAGATTCACAGTGAGGGATCTGTTTGAAAAAAAAACTGCAGGATGAGATCTTTGGAAAACACTGCTCATGCAGGTAGGGGACAAAATCAGCAAAGAGATAAGATGTTTGTCTCTGTCCACTGGGGTTGCAAAAATCAACATAAAATAAAAGTTTTTCACAGGACCTTTAATTCGGTAACACACTTTTGGAAAATGTTGTATTGGTGCTGATGGATTTTACTAAATCAGAAAAACATACGACACAATACAACACAAGCCTGAATTTGCTATTTCACTTTGTTATTTTGCATTTTACTTTGTGTTTGTTTAAAAATTTGCACTTTGTCTTCCAATATGCCACTATCTTCGGAGTAGAGATGGCTTCTTGTACAGAGTCAGAGGATCCTTCTTCAGAAGACACAGGAAGCAGCTGGGCCCTAAGCCAGCGCAGCACTACCTCCACACTATGAGGGAGTTGGCTGACTGGTGCTTTGACAGCTGAGAGGAAATCTCTCTGAAGTAGGCTGATGATCCTTCCTGTCCAACTGGCCCACAAGTCCCTGTGGCCGCAGAGGAGCGAGTGTGTTTGAGTTGTCAGGGAGCCAGAATAGCTTTCTCGCAGGAAACTCCTTGAAAAACGCACAGTCAGACCTGAATAGTGCTTTGTGAGTCTGACACTGCAGCTGAAGCAGCACCAGGAAGAGCCAGTAGGATTTCTAAAGTCATTGCTCGATTTCATTTTATCTCAGTGACATAACAAAGGAAATATCGTGTACTGTAGGTGAAATGTAATAATCTGAGATCGCAGTCATGGGCTTGATTTTCTTCATAGAGCCCTTTATCAAATTTTCTGAATACAAAATCTTCCCTCATTTTAGCTATTTAGAGTACCTGTTTCATAATTTGATTTCTGCTGTAATCAGGTAATAAATTACATCTACCAAAAAAAGCAACCTTTCTCCTGGGTAAGAACACCATAATGAAGTGAAGGAAACATATCACTAACTGATTTCCTCTAGTCAGTATGGGCCAACAACAGAAAGAATTGAAACCTTGACCTTGTTTGACTCGTGCTCAGACAAAACCTTTTCCTTGGGGAATGTAAGTAGACATTGTGTTTTCTTCATTCCAAGTCTGTTTTTACAGCACAGCCAATCGTTTCCTCTGTTCTTAATGCTCGACAAACACTTGGAGCTTGACCCTCAGTCAGTCTGTTTCTTTTTGACCCTCAGATTAGGCCCACAGAGAGAACAAACCTTTGGTAATAAAAATGTAGCAATGCTTCAAACTGTAAACGTGAAGAAACAAAACATTACTGTCCACAGAATACGGGTGAATAGTCATTCTCTTACTTTAGTTGATCAACTGTTACAGCAAGCTATAGATTTGATACATTCTCACCTATTACCTGAACTCTATTATTTAAGGATTTAGTATTCACTGTGTTTATTGATTTTATTGTCTGAGTCTATGTGCCTGTGTTTCTATATATTTCTTGTATTCTTCTTGCTGCAGAACAAATAAAGATGAAGTTGAAGTTGAGTGAATTTTGTATTTCTGTGTTGCAGTTCAATTATTATCAGTTATTTCATATCAGTTCAATTGAAGTATATATTTGCTATATCCTCTTAGTGACAGGGAGTTGAAACAGCTTGCTCTGAACGCACACATTCGGAGACAATGAATCACAAACAAGAATGAGCTAATGACTTCTTATCCTAATAGTAGGGAAGGGGAGCACAGCCTGTGCATGCAGGATTAATTACCTCAGCAACAAAGGCTGGCATTATTTGTATCTTATTTATACATTTAGCTGAAAGAATCAGTTAGAAATGCATATTTCTGCATGATAAATGTGAACCATAGTTATATCAGAGATTTCAACTGTTTCCATGTTCACATTTTCAAATCTCGTCCAGCCAAGCTTATTAGAATAAAATAATAAAATGTGCTTTTTAGACCAACACATGCTATACAGTAGACTGAGGGGTTAAAAATATTCAATAATCAAAGTGGTTTTAAGTTGGTTGCATTTCAGTGACCTAAATAATGGCCGCATGAAAACATTAGTAAATGCTGTGGTTTAGTTAAGTCAAGGTCTCAAAGCAAACACAGTAAGTAAGCAAGGCTTAAGCACACACACATTCTGTACGTGCACACAAACCTTCAGCATTTGTGTGTTGCGTGAGAAGATTGTTGCGTCTGCAGAGGTAGACAGTCTCTGCTCTGCTCCGTTAGAGCTTATGTAACACAGACTCGGTCACACCACACGTTACTTTCTCATTGGCCTCATGAAACTGACTGACTTACAAACTCCTCCCCCCCTTGAAAACGATGTCTGTCTGCACTTGACTGTGAATAGGGCTGTTTGGAATGAATGAATGGACTTTATTTTTAGAGCTTCCATAGCACTGAAAAAAACATCTTTCCATACACCTAATTTTTGTTTATGTGTTGAAAATTGGACAAAAATGATCTGAAATGCTTTTGATCTGTTCCAGAAGGAAGTGGACTAAATGAACTCAGAGACGAGAAAAGGAGAAGAACACTGAAGTTAAATCTGAACACTTCTGGTTTCAGGACTGTAATCAAATACCAGAGCGTATACCGCTCTTTGTGAGTCAAAGTCAAAAATGAAAAAAATCTGTCTTACATAAGAATCTGAATTCTACTTCTTTCTGCTATGAGACACATGGAAATGATATCCTTTAGCTACTCCAGCCCCTCGTCCAAAAAAATAGACCAAATATAGAGGCAACACAGCTGAACCCAGAGCCTCAGCCTAGTCCTCTAATCTGAGCCCTTAAAAAAAATCTCCTTCTGGATGCAGCTTCTGCATGGCCCAGCAGAAACAAAAAAATATATTCTGACTATTTCATGCTCTATTGGCTTTGATCAGGCAAGCCAGCAAGATTAACACATGGGGGAAATGTAAATTTGTGTTTCAGACATGATGTCTTCCGCAGGAAATTGACAGAATTTTAGACTTTTTCCAGTTTCTTGCGTACAACAGAATATTTAATCCTCACTTGCAAATGTAATTCACGTCATTTTTGTGCACTTTCAAAGTTAGAAAACAACACAGGCCTGGATACGTAACACTAACCTCATTGTCATGCATTTACAGCAGTGTGAGGAAGTCTCTTCATTGTACTTTGGCACCTGTACACACATGTGGAATCTTCTGTCTGTACCAAAACCACAGGTGTTATGTAAGTAAACTGCTTACTGTGTCAGCTGTTTGCTTCACCGCTCACTTCCACATACATTTTATCATTGCAGGATGATAAAAAGAAAACAAAAGAGGCAGAGATAGATGTGACAAGCACGTCTCCTTCTAGCTGACCTTCTACAACACATCAGTACCTTTGGCATTTTTTTCTGGGTAGCAATATCCTGTATCAGCAAAAAGAATCGGATAGACAAAGTGCCACTTTCACTGTCTCTCTACGTGGTTCAGAAGGGGAGTGATCCTAAATCAAACACAACACCAGTCGTTAGGACAGCGATCCGATGCCAAACTTAGCTTAGTACATGATAAAGTTGGAGGGCAGCGACTGACCCGGGATCATTCCCTGTACTGCTTGTCTGTGCTGGCAAGGCTGGCTTCTAAGTAATGTTTGAAATTGCATCACAAACTGTATCGATTTTTGATGCTGAAGAGTTATGGGGCCATTGACCATCCAATTGATCATGCTTCATTTGAGTGCTTTTCACCTGTCTGGATCTATATCACACAAACAAAAGTCTGTCCTATCCTAACCTAACATAAATCATGTGACATACAATTCAAGCCATGCATTAGTAGACAGTTTAAAAGTATTTTTATGTGAAATAAAATAGAATTTTCAGCAAAACATACCGAATGTAAACACAATTTAGTTTTTAAAAGTGAAAAATATAAAAAATTGTGCAGAAGTGTGCATACACGATCAGTTAATAATGTTGTTGGCTTTAACTGCACTATATAAAAAAGACTTGACTTTTTATTAATTTTCCAGCATGCACTTCTCATATAGTCTGGAGAAGATGGAGGGAAAATAAAATGGTCAGATGTTCATAAAAGTTACCAGATATAAATAAGCATTCATCCATTACCTTTAAAAGTACAAAATAAGGAAAGTCATATTGTTATGAATCTAACAACAAAATAAATGAATTATTTCTAAAGGGTTGCTAGAAAAACAAACATCAGACTTCTGCAACATTCAGAAGACAATGAGGATGAACAGTCACATGAAACTTGTTGGTTCGGACTAACTCTCACACGCAAGCTCTTGAGCTGTCAGCCTGCCACCAGCACAATGACAACAGCATTTACTGTCACAGTATGTTTTAGCTACTCCAGACTGTGTCGAAAAGCACTTGAAACAGGCTGTTCTTAATGAAGGGTTATAGTGACAGGCAGACATCCTGACACATATCACTTTGAGGAGACGTCTACCCTGTCAAGCTAAGAACACGCTTGTATATTGTGAAGCTGGGAGGAACATGCTGGGCGGGTTCATCTTATACACTTATGTAACACTTCCATGAAACCTACAGCGTCAATATGTGTGTCATCATCTTCTTAGTTGTGGTTTCCCTGACTGAAGCAGTTTTCACACCTCATAAATTCTTGATGAATTTTTTCTTTTCTTTCTTTTTTTTTTTTTTTAATGTCTATCCGTAGCTTTGCTGCTGATCTGTATTTATGGTATTTAATGGCAAGTAATAATCCTGTATAGTATTTTATTTCTATTTTGGAGTATTGGGTACAACTGTGATCGTGTACTTTATGGGCAACTAAATAAAAGCATATTAAATTCTGGCTGAATACCTAAAGCTCAAGTGCAGTCTAGTCGAGTTGAGTTTGTCAATGAGGCACTTTTTACCTGTGCATACAGCAAATTCCTCAAAAGGACACGTCACTTTTGCACCTTCTGAACTCTCCACTATAGAATACGATCTGTATATTGGGCACCTGTTTGTATAAATAACTGTTGCATAAGTCTCAGTATGAGCTCACTAGAGAATGTGCACCAGTGTGTGTGTTTGCATTGCATGTGTGCTTTAAAGGCACTTTGGTTTATTTTTAATATAGGCATGTGTGGGTGAGTGTGAGGGCTTCCCCCCTTTCTTTCCATGCAATAGCACTGATGCTGCCTTCTTTAATGCTCTGCTAAGCTGCAGAGAGACACAGCGGGATGGCACGCCTGAAGAAGCTATGATTACACTCCTAACCTTATCGTCTGCAACCGAGGCGCCAATGAAGCCAAGACTTAGATCAAAATGTTCAGCACCTTTTCCAAAGCAGCCTGGGAGGATAAGGGATGACCAAAACAATGCCAAAACAGGCAAAAACTACAGTGGCCGGTAGGGGTCAAATGCTCAGCAACTGATGAAACGACATACATTTAGAAAAATGCGCAGCATATATAGAAACGCTGCACATTCAAAAGCAAATGCAAACTACCACAACAAATGGACTCCGGGGATGGCAAAAGCACAAAGTGTCAGGCTGGTAAAGCGGGTCCAGAGGGATGAGTTGGAGCTGGAGCTCATAACCCCAGAGCTAGCACTAGCGCTCCAGGCATCCCAGGGCTGCAGCCACGGACCCACACTCGACTCTCGCCCCCGATGTCCAATTCCCGGTCAGACTCGCTTTATCTCCGCGTTTCGGTAACAGTGAAGTTTTTCTGTGTCTTTCAACGATACAACTTCCCTGTCTAAACATAACTTTCTGTTCCTAGCTGTCTCTCTTACTCTCTCCCGTAAATGAGGCTAACAGATGACATTTCATTGCTGAAGCAGACATAGTGTTGCTGATTTGTTGCATCTCTTCACACTCTCTGTGTGGTTTTGTATTTACGCATATCATTTTTTTCTTAAATAAGACACTCCTGACGAAGGACATATTTGACCCTTTTAGGGACTTCGGGTTTGACTTATCTTTGACACACTGACAGGCTTTCATTTTTTAGGACGAGGCTGCATATTCTAATATTTAGGGTATGACCAGTATGTGCTTCTTGTGTAATGTTCAATGTCAGCAGCCTAGAAACCTGTCAAAGCCTTCACAACAATGCTATGCACATCTCACACCATGCTTCACTAACAGCTTGCTTCTGTCTGTCCTTCTCTCTCTCTCTCTCTCTCTCTCTCAGGCTGTCAGTCTGAGGCGGAGCAGCTGGGAATGTTGTTTGCTGATGTGTCTCCTCTGCAAGTCAACACCTCGCAGCTCAAAGCTCGCCGACTAGGCTTGATGACAAATGATTTACAGATCAAAAAGGCTGTGTACATGCACATGTTTATGACTGATGAATTATACTGGATACATTCACTAAGACCACATCTCTTAGCTAAATTATGATGCGCTTCATACTCACACAATTAAACAGCGTGATGGGCGTTTCAATGATGCCGACATATTTGTCAGGTAGTTGGCATGCAATTGAATTCTTTTAAATGGATCATGGAGAACTCGATTTTTTAAAGACACATAAAAAATGACGATAAAAACATGCTATTTTCCCGTCCACATTTGTCCATTCAGTATATTGTGCTTTTATTATGAAACATTATCTGATTGTCTCTTCATGCTGTAAGTAACTTCATGTAAACAGGAAATAGAAAAAATGTCTTCACTCAGAGGACCAAGGTTACAATGTGACCTCAAAATTATAATTATGTAATATTTCAGTTTGCCAGCAAGCGTTCTGCAGGTGTCACATTTGGCAGTAAAGCGTCAGTGTTATAGCTGTGAGGTATCATGTGAAACAGGGTCAAAGAGTTGAATGTATGTTTACAAGTTCTTTAACGCTCGGGGTTGATGTTCAGAATGTGTGTTAATAATGTGTGTGTCAAGATAAGGTGTTGTGTAATAAACGTGTGTGAACTGCTCCGCCAGCACACATGTATAAACTCTAGTTACAGTGGGGGTTGTATTACATATTCACTTTTTTTTTTATCTATCATATCTAATAAATCAATTTTGAATAATTAAAAAGTAACAATCAATCACAATGACACATTTGTCCCTTTATGCACTACAATTAATTACCTTGTACATGTAGGCATAACAACATAGCTGACATTCATTCATCTTATTATATCACCGACAGAAGTTCAGTTCAGCCTTTTTATCTCAACCACACCCAAGGGAAAATGTTGAACGTTGAAGAACATCCCATCGGTGACAAAAAGAGCTGAAAGGCACTATTACACAGTTAGTGCTCCTCTGGTAGACAGAGCTGTCCTGGTGGTCTACTTCCATGATCAATTAGCAAACATAATTGAGAGCGTTAAAATATAAAAACATAAGGAAAATAAAATAATTTCACGTAAAGACTAAACTTTGTTCAATGAATTATAATGATACCTATTCACAAAATGTACAAACTACATATAGCTCTAAATGTTGATTGTATTTTATATTCTCAGATCTGATATCTTAATGGTGAAGTGCAAAAAAAAAGCACAAGGATTTTAGAGCTTTAGTCTTCTTTGGGTCCACTCATATGACAACATTACAAACAATTTACAATCAAGACACAACAAACAGTTGAATCATAACAACACAGTATGTCTTGCCCACGACCTAAAAGCCCCCTTTAATCTCTCCCTGGCAGAGAGAGAGAGAGAGAAAGAGAGAGAGAGAGAGAGAAACTTTGCCAGCTTTTGAGGCAGCCTCTGTTCATGGGGCTTGTGAACTAAACACTATAGGCCCCAAACACTGGTCGTCTCAAGTTTTGAATGAACACTAAAACAGCACATAGTATAGCTATCACTTTTTTCAGTTCTTTTTTAAAGATCATTTTACTGGTAGATTTTTTCAGGGGTCCGGGCAACACATTCCATTGAGTGGCAGCGCTGTACAAACAGGGACAACTGCATGTCCATGTGTAACCTGTCTGGTAATATGACTGTGTCTGTTATTGATAGATGAGATCTTTGAGTACAGGCTCTTTGGCTTTTCCATTGTGCATATGTAACGACAGAAGACAATGAGATTGCTTAATAGTCTATCCTCCACTTTTAAGAGCATGGTGCATGCCATTGATGATCTCCCTCCTTTGAACAGTGCAGAGCCAGAGGTGCAGCTTTATGTCAACAGGTCTGATCCTGAATAAATAAATAAAAAAACAGTTACAAAACAAGAAAGTAGGCAGACTGAAACTTGTGAGTGGTTGAGGCGGCGTCTGTGTTAAATAAAACATGGAATGCAAAAAACAACTTAAAGAGCCCATATTATGCCCTTTTTGGGGTTCGTATATATTTAATATTTTAAATAATATATTTAATGTACCTACTTTTGTACGTTCACAATAGCTAAAGTTCGAAAAAAAAGCGTCTGTTTTCATGTACTGCTCCTCCTTGCTCCCTCTACGCTCTGAGTCCGTCAGCTACGCTCTGCTGAGCCCCCACTGTTAGACCCCACGTGGGCCAAGTCTGCTCTGATTGGTCTGCCGATCCGCTCTGTCGTTATTGGTCAGTTGCTCAGCACGCTTCTCGGAAATTTCAATATGCTTGCCACAACGAGCCAATGGGCTTAGATCAGTGATCTCACACTGACAATGACGCCGCACTGACACATTTTTATCGAGGGGGGCTAGAACCGAGCGTTACATGCGGCTAATGCTACACCTAACAGGAGGACGTAGGAGAAGCCTAAACATGCACAGGACACTTGGAAAACACACTAAAGGGCATATAAAACCAGAAAAAGTATAATATGGGACCTTTAAAGAAAAAACAACAGGGGTGGCCTGTTGTTCATGTTCGTATAGTTGCCAGTGCAGCAACATAAAGATTTGGCCCAGTAGCCAGCAATCCTTTCTGATCCACAATAGCTGCACACAGCTGGGGACAGGTTAAACGGCAGTAAAGCAACCCTTATAAAGTTCACAACCCCGGAAAGCCACAGGAAGGCAATAAAGCATCAGAGAACATGTTGTTCTGCCATCCTGAAGCAGCTCAATGAGGCGGGCTGCCCATGTTAAAACATGACTGTACAGGTGTGAACTCCCACTTGTCCTACTCTTTTTGTTACCAAGTCTGTGATTATGATTTTGATTATATGTGTTTGATAATGAGATACGATTATACTGTATGTTCCATTTTTTAGGATCCAAAGCAAACTGAGTTTAAAATGGTGTAAACAATAGATTAATTCTTCTTCTCATGTGAGGTAAATGAGTGTGAGTCTAATTAAACTAGATAAATAAATATTTTCATTCCAGGATTGTTCTCTAGAAGATGCCAGACGCGTTACATAAGGGTTTGGCCTGTAATTTAAGTGTCCTTGTGTCGAACCTGTCAGACACGCCTGAGAAAAAAGACTGGCAATTAAACATGTTTTTGTTTAATACTGTTTTCAACCACAGCAACAAGTGGCAAGTCACACGTTTTCAGACTTTAAAAAAAAAAAAATAGAATGAGATGAGAAACTGGAAAGCACTGGGAAATTGAACTTCTGCCGGGTCAGCATGTTTTTCTTTCTTTTCTGAATTTCCGAGAAATCAGTGTGGAAGCTGACGTGCTCACAAGACCGCCATCAAAGAGGCACTTCTTTCAAAAATATGCAAGCATGGGAAAGAAGGCCACTAGTGGTCATGTGATACATTCAGCACATGCTCTAAAGCTGTGTTTTGATCAAACATTTACTGAAAATCATCATGTTTTATACAAAGTGTCCTCACATGTATAAAGAAAAATATGAGCCTATGACAAAGAGGAATGACAATCTCCTTCTCCAAACTCAAATTCTCAAATTGCACAATAGTTTATTGTGTTTTCTAAACACCACAGCCTACAATGTTTTTTCTTTCTTGGCGTCAGTAAACATTTACTGGAACAAATGGAAATTTGATCTATGACTAAAAATGTTGTCACGGCAAACCTACATTTTTCCAGTCTGCAGGAGACGTGAAACATCACAATAACACGATTAACTATGAAGTACTCTGATGTTCTATGGTCTGTATTTTAGAAACACTTATAAAACTCTTGTAAAAATCTCTATTGCCTCCCCTGTCAGCCTGTATTTAATTGAAAACTACACTAATGACACAATTCAGCAGCCATCATTTGTTGCATTAGTGACACCTGTTCCTCTGCAAACACTGTAAAACACCTCTCTGAACCTTCTCACTATTAACACCATAAAGAGTTACACAAGTGGAGAGATTCTCCTATTGGTGTTAGAACTACCATATTCAGCATCAAATCATGAATTTTGGATGTTGCCATCTTGTTATTGTAAAGCCTGAATACTTGAATAAGAAGAAGGTGCATACCAAAGATGTCAGGTTGAGTGACTTATAGCTGATTGGACGCCTAGCAGACTTAGCACCAATCCTTATTTCAATCAGGAGAGGCAATTAATATAACATTTTTTTTTTTTTTTTTTATTACACTTGGAAACATGGGAATGTGTCTTGACAGAAGGTCTTTGGTGCTTGGACTCTATGGGTTGTATTTTGTGTGTTCGTAAATGACTGTTCTGAGCAGGAACAGAATAAATCCCCACTCCCCTGGAGTCCAGCCACTGGTGGTGATGAAGGCTGATGACTTGTTGAGACCTGATGGGTGAAGAATGGATAGCTGATTTTTTTTTCTCGCAAAGACAGGAAGTGATAGGGAGGTGGAGGGGCACAAGAAATGTCAGCAAGAAGGGACTAAAGGCAGAGAAAAATTCACATTTAAAAAGGGAGCATAACAATGATAGGCTAACAATGAAGGAGAGACGCCATGCTATTGGTTAGATGAGGCCAGCTGACAAGACAGCTGATTACCCAATGACAGTCACAGAGAATGACAGCGGAAATGTGACTGAGCGTGCGAGAGAGGGAAAAATAAAGAATAGACTATGACACCGAAGGCAAATACATAGTCTTCCCGACTGAAGCTACGCTGAAACTGCAAAGTTGAAGCAGACAGACTTTATTATGCAGAACCTTAACCTTAAATGTCATCAAAGTTATTGCATAATAAATTAAATCAAATGTGGAAAATAACTTTTTTAATTACCGACTGCACCCTATGGCATTTTGACATTTTTCCTGTTTTTATTTTGGCTAATTATCTGGCTATTTGGTGTCTAATAGGAGGTCATTAGCCTCAGCATAACTAACAGCTAATATGACAACATTGTTCTTTATTAAAAGTTGTTTTTTTGTTTCACTATGCATATTTGTAGATAGCCTACAAAATATTTGCATCCCTGTAAATATTGTAGCAGATGAATTGAGTAGTTTTCAGTTTAATGTTTCTTTCACTCTTGTGTGTTTTTACCTTTCATGTAAGTCACAACAAAGGAATGTTTTCTTCTGCACTTCTTTTCTTCTGTTTTCTTCTTATGTCCCTATAAATAGGACTGTCCCAGTATGGTGGTAATTATCATCATCTGTTCTCTTTTTCCTGACACGACTTGCTTCTTTGGCCACCCTGAGATCCACCCAGAGCACATAATAAAAAGAGACTTAACCTGGATTTGGCGACTTTGTGATGATATGAAGACGGTTTAATGGATCATAGACGAGAAGGTAATCCCATTTTAGCCTGCACATGAAATGTGTCCATTGTGGCTAATATATGATGTGCTTATGATATTTCCATATATAACAGCATATTACTGTGTAACTAATGAAACAGTCTGTTATTTAATGTGTGTAAGATTGGCCAAGAGGGAAACTTTTTTATAACAAAACTAAATTCCCATGGTTTCCTGGAGTTCATTTCTTACCCTGTTTACATCTTAAATTTCCTGCAGCCCTGAGACGGCTCACTTCACATGGGCTCAAACTAGAACACAAAGATGGGGGATGTTTACCTCACCGAGGCCACAGTCACACAAATAAAACCACAATGGAGGAGGGAGAATTGCATAATCCTTCCAAAAGCCAAACCAAATAACTGTTAAAGCCCGTATTTGTGGTAGAAAGTAATATGACCGAAAACACGCTGCAGTAAAGCGTTCTACAAACTGAACATTGTGTAATGCCGTTGTCTTTGTACATGTGTGGAGGCTTCTAAAAGTATACCACAAAAAAAACATCTTTCATCTGTTGTTATATTCAGTTGCATTCTTATTGCTTGTCACATACAGCCTGCACAATGTTAATTATAGATCAAGGCACTGCCAGTCCATAATTACAGCTGCTCAGCACTGCAATGTGCAGTCTAAATAAACTCTTCTTCTAGATATGACAACTCTTTATATAAGGCCACAACCAGTACCCATAAACTAACCATCACCGGAATTCATCTGTTTTTAAACTACCCAAACAGCTATCCCAAAAAAAATAAAAATGATATAACACCACAGAGCCTAGTTAGGCAACATCATGTTGCTTTCATGTATTTAAGGAACGTTTTACAGAAATGTCTTGTTCATCTTATCAGAAGTAAGCACAAACATTAAGGCACAGCTTGGGAAATGTACATTTTCTTTGTTTTGCAGGTTATGCAATCATCTCCCCTTTGACCCTGCATGTGTCACATGTTAGGGTGGTGGTGGGGGGGGGGACTGCAGTGTGCAGGCTCTTGCTGTGCAGCGGTGCCATGAGGGGGTATCGCTATAAATCCGAAACCAGTGGCTCCTTGACCTTTTGTCTCTCGGAATAAGATGTTCTGACCTGCCATAGCAGCATTCCTGCAGTGGCTTTGATGGGACACAAACACAGCTGATATATTATGAGAAGAAGAAAAAAGTGCTTCTCATGTGATCACTCGTAATAACAAGAGGCCAAGCCTCTGAGAAGCCAAATGTATTGTTTTAATTTTGCTGACTTAAGTGTTCTGTTTTTCTGAAATTTACGAAGTCTGATTTGATCTTTTTTTCGTTCATGCGATCTCAGTAAAATAATACCAGTTCAATAAGTAAGACCATGATTCTGAAATAGAACAGATAAACTGTTCGGGAAATGGCTTTTAGAAATGGCTTGTTACAAATACTTTGTAGGACAGGTGCTAACAGGATTTAGCCAAGGTAATAAATCAAACCCACAGCGTGGATTAAGGTCAGACTCTTCAACATCCTCAGGTGAGATTAACACTTTCAATTTTAGAAACATGACACACTGCAGATCATGATCTACAGACTCTAAAGCAGCCCGATCAACATCATCATCCTCCTCTAAATAGCCAGGCCATGCACTTATCATATTCATCAATGGTGACAATGAACTTCCAAAAGAGCATGCAAGTGCAATATTTTGTCTACAATTTTAGGTTGTACAGGAGGATTGTTGTGACCGAAATGAGCACAGCAAAAATATCTGATTCACCCCCACCCGTTTTTTAAACAGGAGATTGACAGAGGAACATTATGACACAAACCCACTCGGGTCCATGCTCTGACCTCATTTATTATGTTGACAACTTTGAGGATTATTGTTTGGTCCATCATGTGTGGACAAAAATAGACTGCAATGTGTAAGGAGGAAACACAGCTACATCAGATATAAAAGGGCTTAGCTAAGGATTTATTTGATTAAGCAGGATTCAAGGCCTAACCAGTCTCTGTATGTGGTGCAACAACACCCTGTCTGTGTGAGGCTGAACTTAGTACACTTGTGGATGTTATCAAGGCGAGAACCATATCTACTTAATAACATAAGGGTGGAGCAGCAACTGGTAAACTGCCAAGACCAGCAAGTAATAAATAAATTAATTGATGTACTTTTATAATAGTATAAATGCTCTTAATATTTTAATATGTAAGCAATAAACTCCAGGTTGGACAGGTTCACACCAACCTTGACATGAGCCTGTAAATGTTTTCTTTTATCCACAGTAACATCAATGTTACGACCTGTCAACAGGAGAATTAAATGATGTGAAGGATGATTCTGATGTTATCATGTTATGAAATTGTGTGGAGTGCTGAAACCCTACAGTTGGTTAGTCGTTTTTTTTTTTAATATGAGAAGGCAATAGTGGCACATTTTTCATCTTACATAACGAGTTGTCATTAAAGAATGGTGGCTCTTTAATGGCCTTTTATGGAACGAGCAGGGCATAACACAGCAGGGCGGAACGACAGACAGCAGTAATCTGACATTTGTTTGATGCAGCCCGCTCTTTCATCTTGACGTGATGAATATGTTGACATTCTGGGGACACACAAGTTGTATATGTCTGCATGGAAAGCAGTCCCACCAAATTATTCCCCTGCATGCGAACCCAACCGCACTGTGGCACAGCCTCGCTTATCCCGGCACAACCCCTGAATTTCCATCCGAACCAGATGTTCTTTTTTTTCTTTTTTTCATTGCATAACACAAGTAATCCAACACAAACTCTTCCCTTTGGCTGCCTGGTTTCAACCAAGCCCCTGTCGAAAGTCTAATACCTCACCTGAGGCTCTTCTCACAAGTTTAATGTTTAACTGCATTTAATGGAAAGGGATGTGGAATGAGTGATGCTGTGACTCAAATTTTGTTCTCTTTTAGCTTTGTAGAAAATCCAGCGGAATTGAGAAATGGGTGCAGATCTTCAGTCATTAACGAAAAAAGGACTGTGAACACATCTGACACATTCACAAGTGAGTTTTTAACCGGCGCTCAGATCAATGTTTGATTTGAGTAAACATATGGAAAAGATGGTTGTGTAATTTGGACAATCTGGGTTAGAAATGTATAACTGGGTTAACTTGCTGGATCATATACTGTATATATATATATTTTACATCCAAATGTGTTACAGGGCAAGAATAGTGTAATGCACACGATAGATATGACTTTATGACCTTTACTTATGAAGTTTGGTTGAATTTCTTTTAATCAAAAAGATAAACTGAATGACCTCAGAAAACTTGATACTGGCAAAAAAAAAACAACAACAGCTTTTGGAGAATTTTCCTAAATGGGCGTCAGTTGCAGCTGAAGATTTACGGCGAACTATTTTCAAATAAAAAAAAGCCACATGCACTAAAGTGATCCTAGAACACACTGTTACCAACCCAACCCCGAAATAGAAGAACAATTTGAGTGTCAAAACAGACGCTGCAATCAAGCCAAATACCTAAATAAAAGTTTTCAGACACTAGCTGACTTTTCCAGTGTGGTTTGCGTTGTGTCTGCCATTAGCACAGGTAAGATAAAACGGCACGACCACTTTGAGTATCGACATGCTTGAGGTGTTCAGGTATCTAGATGGAAGTAGAAAGAGTGACTCTGATTATCTCCTGCAAAAGAGCCAATAAACGCCTGTTGCCCTCCTTATTGCTAACAAACGTCTCCCTCAATCAATATTCTGCACATCCCGCCTGCCACTAATTAAATGAAGCATTCATTCCACAGAAGCCTTATTGATCCGGACCATCGGTTTCACATAGAATCAGTCTCTTTGACACAAAACACCGACAGACACCACAGTTTCTTGTTTTAAAGTGAGCAATGGGGAAGATTCTGTGTTTACTCTTGTGCTATTTGATCTGCCATGGTGACTCTGAGTCTCTGTGTTCTCAGCGATAGATGGACGTGAGCCCGGTCTACGCACCAGGGAAGCCACAACAGATCCAGTTACACACAAGGCTGCACGCACTGGCTGCCAATCTGTCTGAAGGGAAACGCCAAGAGGACAAACTGTTTTTTTTTTTCACTCCTGCAGATTCCAATCCAACATGCAAACCAGTTATCATTACTTCACTATCATTAGTGGTCTCCCTGTTTTTCACTTTGGAAAAAAAAAGGGTGTTCTTTCTAATATGGCACTTTTTTTTTTACCTCCTTCCTTTCTTAAGTCTGTGGAGCCAAAATGCTGAATTTACCTTTCTGTGAACCTCGTGTCTTATGTTGTGTTGAATTCTACAAATCACATGCTGCTTGTCAGGCTGACCCTGTAAACAAACACCCGGCTCACGACTGCTGAGCAGAAATCAGCGTGTAGTCAGAGATGTTGTGATGGGTTTTCAAGAATGCAGGGTTAGTTTTTGAACAGACTTGTGTTTTGTTTACACTGAAATTCAAATGAAATGGGGTTTTGACGGCGTGTTTTCCTCTAGCGTCGGTACCAGAAAATGAAATAGTAATGGGTGTTTATACAGCTGTCTAGTCTGTCTTCCCTGACTGAATTTCCAATGAATGAATCTCTCCATTGTGCTCAATATGTACCCTACTAAATCACCACCAACAGGAAAATATATGTATCTATAAAGGCAAATCTGGTCCAATGTGCAGTCAGTGATATTCCCCTATGACTGTATCATTGTTCATAAGTCAGAGAAACAGGAATTCATTACGCTTTCCTACCAAACTTTTGCTGAGTCACAAGCAGCAACTTGACATATTCTGTATTTCCATAATATCGTAAAATCCCTGTGTTATGTTAAAAATGGATAAAACACATGCTACTTGAGCAGGGTTAAAGAACAAAAGACATCGTGTCATCATCTTGTATTCTGTAAACATAAGGTTTATTGCAAATGTGCAGTTGTATCCAAACATCATAGCGAACAACCATTTCAGAGGATACATTACAGCAACAATACCATTATCTTTACAAAAACATATAGAAACTTTAGCTCTAGCTACAAATAAAGACTTCTCCCTGTGAACTCTTACACATGGTCCTGTTTTTTTTTTTTTTTTGCTTCTGTTGTTGTAAGACATAAAAAAAATGGAAAAGTCTTTGGTAGCTAGAAAACGACAAACAGTAGAGCTCTGTGTGAAAATATGTTCCTCTCTTAAAATGGACAGGCACTGTTGTCATGCCATTGTTTTTTTTGTTTTTTTTTTACTACTTGGCATCTGAGCAAGAAAATGGACCAGATACTGGACGACGCTGCTAATATCAGGAGTGCATCTGCAGCGAAAAAAAGCTTGCTCGCCATCTCCACTATGGCTTTTTATGTACAATGTAGTAATATTTGACTCGGCAGAGCTCGGGCATCAAGAGGGGCAGACATGTTGTCCCTCTTAATTACATAAAAAAACTCTCTAAAGACATTGCTCCTATTTAACAAACGGCTGATTTTTGTTCAGAATCACTAACAAAAACAGATAAAGCAAGATTAATTTCCCCCACAAGTAGCAAGCCCCAACTGCAGACAACACAAGATTACATTTTATGAATCATAACAGTATATTGATACTGCCGTGGTCCACTATCTCCAACAGGCTATACTGCAACAACCTCCACCTCTGTTTCTTTAGCTTATCCTGTTGATTATTTGTGTTATGCTTAAATGTACATGAACCATGTGCAATACATTGTAGGTACAGGAAAAGTCCTTTTTATGTGGTTGAAATGTGTTGCTGGGAGTCCTTGAAACTTGTTTTTAAGAGATCGGACAAATCCACATGATGGGGCTCTTCTCGTTGAGACCATCTCGGATGGGTCTCCTCTTGGTGATCGCCCACGCTCTTTCCAAGTTAGCACCTGCAGGGCGAGCCCGATCAACACCTTCTCACACCCTTCTCTGGAGCAAAAAGGGGTGGCTGTTAAGAAGAGTTTGGCATATCTTAAAGCAAGCGCTCGTCTTGTGTCTTAGTCAGCCCGCTCTCTATTCCCAGCGCTTTTGTCTACAAGGAGACTACGACAAAGAGTTGGACGGTGTCTGAGGACGGGCCTGACAGCACACCAGTCAGAGCGTCTAAAAGTTCTGTTTTGTGCTTATCAGTGTCAACAGTTCTTTTTGTGTCCCATCAGTCATTTACAGCCGCGATGCTTCACCTTTCAGTGTGTCGAAGGTTTTCTCAGCGGCGGAGACTTTTGTAACTCTTACATTCAAAAATGGAGGTCCATTACTGTTAGGAGACAGTGGCTCTGCCCGCCCCAAGGCAGAGCCACTTACACAGCCGAGCCAGTGCTGTGAATGCAGGTCTGCTGCTGGTCCAAGGTCAGGTGGGAGCTCTGATTGTCCAACAGCACTTCTGTCGGGACGTGAGACTGGAACTTCTCCATCTGCTCCGGACTAGCCAGGTTCTTTAGCAGGTAGTTCTCCCTCTCCAGCTGGTTGTTCTTCTCTGCCAGCTCCTTGATTTGCTCCTTTAGGATCTCCACCTCCTCCCGCACAGCGTACATTAGGTGGTTCTTAACAAGATCCTGTCAAATCAAACAAGGGATGGATCAGTTATGATGTCAAAACTGGGACATTTTTAAGAATTTACTGGATGCATGTTCTGAGAGAAAGACAGAATTTGCAGCAAAAGGTTGAATTTATAATACTGTCATTGTGGTGTGTTTACCAGAATTAATCTCGTCTAAGATAATAGTCAAGTTGACACGTACCAACTTTGACCTAAGGGTGTATTAAATAATTTTGCTTTGCAAAAATATTTTTTCTCTCTGTCCATTTTTAGGATTTCCTGCCTTCAACTCCTGCATTCGTTTTCTTCTCTGTCACATGCACAAAGCAGTACAGTAGCGTGCGCGGTCTTTATGTAACAGGAACTTGGGAGTGAATTCATTTAGATGTGCTTTGTGCCAGTGGAAAACTGGGTTTTAAGAATGTCATAAGGTTTTCCTGTTCTATACTGAAAGACAACATCTAAAAAGTTCATATTTTGATGCTGGTAACATAAAAAGAGTTCACAATTACCTATTGGAAATGACTAAATATATGACTTTGAATAGAACAGTATTAGTTCATTTAAAAAGCTGATTTTGCATTGCAGCCTCCAGTCAAATGGTATGTGAACACAGTTTCTTCAGAAAAAGGAACTGACTTTAATGTGCAACTTGTAATATCATCACAGTTCAAGGTACGTCCATGTCTTTGTATTGTGTTTGAGTTTGTTATCTCAGCTTACCATGGCCTGTTCGATCTTGTTGTCGATGGCCACAACGCTAGCACCAGAGGCACTGTAGAAAAGAAGAAAAGAGGCCATAAATGTACAGTTCAAAGTCAGAGACTGCTGTAAACATCATGTCAATTCAATTTGAAAACTTTTAATAGCAATGCTTCCAGGATTTCCTGGACCATGGCAATGAAACAGAAAGCATTCAAAAGAGAAAGGGAAAACTGCATCTGTTATTCACACTGTGTCTGTGTAATTAGAAGCTGATAGAGGATTTCTTGGAGAGGACGATAAGGTTTCTATATAGGTTATTGAGTAACGAGGGTGTTAAAAGACACACACAGGCAGATATCTGTACAAAGTCCAAATAAACAGCAGCAGAGACGGAACACAGCTTGCATATGTTAACACACAGATTTTGCAAATGGACGCTGTTTCTTGTAAACTATTGTACAGTATTTTGAGGCCTCTGGCAGAAAGAGAACAGGCTCTCGCACTACGAAAAATTCAAACGCAAAAACACTAATAATAATGCTTTTAAATGCTGACACTGTCGGATATTTACCTGTTGTCAAGTTTGACCGATACAACATCTCCTCCGACTAGCGAGGAGAAGAATGAGATGGAGAAGTTATGCAACTGGTAAACGGCAACCTCCATTGGTGTTTTCGCGAACATCTCCGTGCTCATGTTCAGGACCACACTCGTTTGAATAATACTTCTCGCCACGTTTGCGACTGGTTGGCCACCGAAGTGTTTATATCCGGATTTGCTTCGTCTTTTTTTTAGTAGCGATGCACTAAGTCGTTGCTGCTGCGAAAGCAGTGCTGTGTCGGTGTGTAAGCCTCGCTGGTTTAAACGAGCGACTGTCTGATGCTATTTCTGCTCCCGGCTGCCTTTTATATGGCTCGCCTCTGACGTCATATGACGCGCGCATATGTTATTCAAATGAGCTGGTGGGTCAGATTTTATGGTGCCTTCATGTACCGATGAGAAACTGATTTCACGACATGAACAAAAACACTGAGTCCAGTCTAGCCTACTTTTGCATAATAAACCGAAAGAGTGAAATGTTTAACCATGCATGGTCACGCGCTAATACACCAATAATCATGAGGCTTGCAAATGGAGTTTACTGCTGTTTTTGGGACTCTGACTTTACAAGTTGGAATATTTTTTTTTAATTACTGTGCTGATGCTGTAGTACGAAGCAAAGGTTAGAATAACACATACAGCAGTAAAGTTGTTGCAATGGAATTTACAACTTCCAACTATACAACGCCAGACTTCTTTCTATTTCAATGCATTCAACGTGGCTTTGTGAACAGGCTTTCCCAATGCAATGCATGCTGGTTTAATGAAGTGAATGACAAACAACTTGATGCTATTATTAACCTGAAATAATGCAACCAGTTATATTACATTACGCAATTCTCAACCAGTTAAACTAAAAACAGAAAGAAAGTCGGGAACAAAAAGGAGTTTCAACATGTACACTGGACGTAAACATCGGAGCCTCTGGTAGTAGCCTAACGATTTTAATTGGGAGCATTTGAATGCAGCATTTTCTGCCCTCCCTCTGAACCTCTCTGGCCTCTGCAGTTCACCCACAGACCAAAATCTGTATTCATTGATACAAACTAACTACATCATAACCATGAGAACATTACGTGTAACCACAGAATGTATAGGCAGCTCGTGTAGCCAATAAACAATCGTGATTGAACCACAAAAAGGTCGCGTGTCTTGACGATTTGCATCATCTGATCTTCATGTGAATTGCAGACCTCAACAATTTAATTAAGAGATATGTACGTTTTCTTTGAATATTTCAGTCAAAATATTCATTCAAAAGTTCTCGATTTGTTACAGGTTTCTTGTGCAATTTAATAAATCCACAAACAGACCTTTACTAGGTTACTTGACATGAATGACAACAACATCATAATGTTCCCATCAATTTATTGTTGTTTGTTACAGTACATGCTATAACTGAATGTCCAGCACCATCCTTACACAACTGATTGATATCTGCATTGGTACTTTTCCGGCATCTCTCCCAGTAAATTTCCTTCAGTCTATGTGTGAACTCTACCGGCCTCTCGTGGTGAAAACGTAGAAGACAACAGCCCACAGGAAACTATATTTTTGGCTGGAGCTTACTTCCCGCAAACGCTGTTTACTGGGTGATTTTCCATTCTCCTAAACCTTATCCTGACCCTATCATATAGCCTTTTATCTACAGGTTGTTTTCCCTGCATGGAAATATTGTGGAAATGTCCCAAGGACACTTTAAACCTATGCCCTTTTCTATCTTTAAATACAACGTGCATGTAAGCCTATGATTTCTTGTTAAAAATAATGTTAAGCCTATACTTCACCATGGACTCAACGACAAAGCTGTCACTGATATCTTAGGCTAACAGACTTCAGAAAATTACAATTAACTTCTTGTGTAAACCACTCCTTTTTATATTACACATCCCCTCATTATTCATCATTGGAAGCTGAGATACAGATCTGTTGGACAAAACTGAAGCTCTGCTCTCTTTTGTGTATGACCTCTTGCTCTTCTGATGGACTTTTGAACTTAACTTGATATCTCATGTGAGTGATGTGATGAAATGTTCTGAGCTTCCTGCAAAGTGCAATAAACAATATAAGGCAGGCACCAAATGGTGTTTTCTTTTCTGCAGCATGTTCCCTGTTGACTTTGGGTTTTATTGAGCAATAGACCTTGTTTTTACTGAGGCATCCATGCAGGTTTTAATAGCTGTAATGTAATTGCTCAGCACCTCTACGCTGTCACATTATGATCCTTTTGTTGTTACAATTATCTGATTCAATACTAATCAAATATCAATTTAGAGAGCCCCTGTTGCATGATAATGTTTTCACATAAACACCAAGGACCAGCTAATCAAATTACATGGGTCAGTTTTCCAGTCAGACCCCCACAAACATACTGGTATTATTTATACAAATCCCATATTTATACATATATGGTTGCAGCCATGAGGTTCGTGAAATTGTATGCTTACAATATAAACTCAAACATGATTTTCTATGCCCTGTTTCGTAGAAATGTAGATTTTCAAAGGAAAACTTTCTGATTTCTGTAAGCAAAGGTTAATGTTGTCGTTGTTTTTTTTTCAGAGAAAAGGGAGTTCTGTTATGTAATGAAACGTTCAGAGTGGAAAGGATCACTCTGGGTAGGCCTAACAAGGCTAAGCAGAAAACACATTGACTGGGCATTAGGACCCATAGTGCCTGTCGTCTCAGATTTCATTCTGTGACAGTACAGCTGCCAGGTTTAATATCAGGCCCTGCCCTGGTGATGAGGGGCTGCTGAATTACCTTTCCCCGCTGTGATAGCCCCATTTAATGGGGGGGGGAGTCACTCCAATTGCCTGTGGCTGAAGCTGAGATGCACAGATACTACAGACAACAGGGAGCCGTCCTGCACTGTAAAAACATGCTGTGAAATGATGGAAAGAATACCTAATGTGCCTCATGCAGAAAAAGATGAAAGGCTAAAAGGGGGTTCTTCTATCATACATTCTTTTAACTCCAACAAACACAAATTTGTGGAAGACATATACTAACAACATCAGTGGTTCTAGTTTAAACTGAAACTGCGTGTTTCTAAAGAGTGTAAGCGCCAACGACGTTGGCCTTTGCTGCATTTCGGAGAGAAAAAACTCACCCCTATTCTGTGAAACTGGTGTTGACTGACCATGTTTGGGGCGTGCCAGTGAGTCACTCTTATGCTAGGCCATGGGCAACACTTTCCATCAGATGTCCCCTGTGCAAGAGCCAACCGTGTTATATAATACCGTGATTCATCTGCACCGATGGCTGAAGGAGAATGAGGCTGAAACATGCCGCCAAACTCAAGCCTTCTGTTATAAGCAGCATTTGAGGGTTTTGGCACACCAAATTCAATATGTAAGAAAAATTGTGTGAAAATTCACAGAGTAAAATAAAATCTATTTGAGATCACTGCATGGTCAGAAAGATACAATGTCTTTTTTTTTTACTGGTCACATCCAACCTGCACTCTCACAATTAGGAATGTATGGCGTGTGTGAGTGTGTGGTCTGGGAACACACAGCTCTAGGCTGTAGCCAGCGGCCGTCCCAGAGGAAGCTGTCAGTGTGGCCAAGAGGCCTGGTTACATCGAATGAATACTGAACACTCCACATACACAGCTCAGCATACATGAAAACACCCTGAGGATATTATTATCACATCACCTCTCTCCAGAGCCATGACTATACATAAACCAGACACATGGCCTTGGTCCTTCTCGTGAGGTTTCAACTAATTTCACAGGATGTCAATTTCTGACCTTGAATTGAATATAATATCACTTTATGTGAGAGGTTGTATGAAACATGCAGCGCATGTAGAAGACACATAACTGATTTTGTTGTCCAACAGCTGGTAGAGATGTCATTCTGGCTGCTTACACACAATGTAGAACATTGTACTTAACATTTATCAGAACAGAGAATGAATTCTAAGGTTTATTTCAGAAATTTCTTGTTCTGTATTGTTCTCTACATTTCAATCCAAAGCCAAGCCATTTCCATTAATTCTACATCCATGACACACCACCATTATCATCCATTTCATCTTCTTCTGAGCTGTCTTTGAAGTGCACACTTGTCACTCACTCACCATGCCAGACATCCTCGAACACCAGACAAAATCTTGACCACCATCCGTCTCTACACTTACCGCCGATCAGGCCTTTTGAACAGACCTGGTGAGTAAGGGGGCGAGTAGCTCATCACTCTTTCAGGATAGCTGAAGTGCTGGTGGTGGCAGCAGAACCTCGGGGGCGGTTCGGCTAAGCGTAGGGCGCACAGCGTCCTGGGAGAAGGTGGCATGGTCCCAACAGGGGGAAACTGAGCGGGACGCGTGTGAGTCTGTCCCATCTTTGCAACCAAATGGAGAAAAAGCAGGAGCCCTTGCGACTGTTTGCTCTGGTCTGCTGTTGTTTGTTCTCGACTACTGCGTTCTCAAAGCACAATGAGACAATTGAGTCGGTTCTTCGGGATATGCAGCCATAACTGTGAGTGCCACGCTCAGACTGGCACTTGTATGATGTGTCACCAGTCCAGTGGAACACAATGGGCCCATGAGACAAAATGAAGAGGACTTTCACAAAAGGGTGCTGATTGTTTCATCGCTACAGAGAAAGACAAAACCAAAGATCCTGAAGGGAACATTTGGCCTTTATTCCAAGCTATGTAACTAAACCTCTCCCAAATAAAGAAGACTATGCAAGAGCAAAAACAACATAAAAATTGTTACACAACTGCCTATAATTTGCAAGGAAAATCATGCTGAGACAGACATATTAGCTCAGTGATTTTTTATGTAAAATATCAGATTCCCTGTGTGCCGTTCATGTTCGTCAGTTCAGCTAATCCTCCATTTCAACAGGTTTGTAATTAATGTATTAATGTTTGCAGAGCTTTTGTTGCAGGTAAAGGTGTAACAGCAAAAGTAAGCTGCCCTCGTCATGATTCATCGCAGACGGCTTTCTATTTGGACAGATCTGCACAAATTTCTCACACCTCTGTCTCTATAGTTAATCCTTGTCTGCTAATGGAGACATCTGATATTGTGTGTGAATGTTGATGCTCAGACATCTGAGACGTTACATAACAGACCGCCTCATAGAACCCGTTTCTGCATGTCGCCTTTCCAGAGAAGCAATCTTATGGTTTGTTACTAATGTATTTCAACATTTATCCCTGGGTGGATCTTTAGAGGACTTCCGAGGAAAGCATAATTAGGTAGTATTTGTGGTTGAATTAATGGCCTCAAAGCAAACATAACCTCACATGTTTGTTTGCCTTTTAACTGGAATTCAATTTTGCTAAGCTAAGGAACATCCCTGATCCAAATCATTATTCAGGGTTATTTGCAATGGATCCCAGTTGATCTGGATTTGAACAGGCTTGCATCATCAGAGGGCATGGATGGCTTGCACAAGGCATGTTTACTCCCAACAAATCAGGAGGCATTTATTTCAAAGAACATTTAATTCTTCCGCATTTTTCCTACTCATGCAATCTCATTTGGAAGTTGCTTCCCTTTTTTACTCGGACTTTAACACCCTAAAAAACTTTAAATGAAAATAAGCCACTTCCATCTATGAAGATGGATTCATTGCTTTCATTTTAAAATCTGAGTCTTTGCATCTTATGAGAGCAACAGGTGACATCAAAATCAATCATATACGTCTGTTTCTTTACATGTCTCCAGACAATTATCTCCTCACACACATGACAGGTATTGTCTGTACAAACATGCAGGGCTTCACATACACATCTTAGTGAGTGTCATGAAATCATGGGGTGTTTTGTAACAGCAATTTATTTTCCTGAAGGCTTTAAACGTTACAGCATCATGTCATGAACTCGGTATTACAGTGAGTCTGAACTGTAGAGTCAAGAAGTTTTGATAAATGTTGGTTACAGGTGACAAATCTTTTAATACAATGTACTTGACTGCAAAGAGGTTATGATCATTTTGTGGTGGCAAACACAGAACCACTTCCCCCTTATGTCAATGAGAAGACAGCAAACGCAGGTGCAATTGTTTTTCACACATGTACTTTATAGCTTTCGTTGGGGTTCTGTATTAAGCCTGCTAATCCCTTGATAGAGGATCTCCTTTGCAATGTAACATCTGCCTGCGTCACACGCTGAACTTCATTATCACCGAGAAGACACGAAAGGAACTGCTGCTCAACCGCCTCTATTTGATTTCTCTGAGACAACACAAAGGACCACTTTAATGCTTTTCCCTTCCTTGGAATTACCACATTTAATTTCAGCCTTTCAAAGTGGTAATCAGTTCATTTAAAGTAGCCTTCACTGGAACTAATAGCAGTTTATTACAGGACGAAGAGGACTGCAGTAAATGATGCCATGTGCAGTATATTGCAGTTAACAAGCTCGGGGATTTAGCAGCATTTGGCACCAGGGTGTTACTCAGCAAAAGTCGGACAGTTTTGGCTCATAATGTAAAGATTTACCCTTACCCTAAACTGGAGAACGGCCTCGGCTAAATTTACTGGGAAAATACTGAAATAGGGCCAGAGGTCCAGAGGAGGGAGTTATTGCTGCGTGGTGAACCCCACACACCCCTAAATGAAGAAATCACAGTTTGTTCCAGCCAATAGGATCCCCCTCTATGTTTTCATGCAAACATGTGTACACATGGAAACACACACTCAAGATTATGCGCTCTAAAGGACAAGGTATTAGACTCCTGGGCTGTGGATGCAGTTAAGTGATAGTGCTAATGGCTCTGTAGACGCTCTACAAAAAGGTCAAAGGTTGTGGAGTCAATTGCCCAAGCAGTGTTAAATAGCAGTGAACTTTGTTATTAGCTTTGTCGAAGCCCTTTGACTCGTCACAGGTCGCTTAGTTTACCATGGAAATTTTACGAGAGAGCAGCTCATTATCTTTTCTGTCTGGTGTACTAACATTAATTTGAGTTGGTAATTTAACTGGGTGTAATTCTTCCATGATTCTGTAGTTAAAAAGAAGGGCAAATACTTTCTAATAAAACATGTTGTGTTTACACAATACAAATTATGTATGGTTTTACCTAAAAGTCTGGATGGCCGTCATTTGCATTGCACTTATGATAAACACATGGTTGGTTGGATCAAGGCCTAGGACAAAAGGTTACAGAGTTCACTGCCATCTGTCCATATTCATCTGCCTATGTTCCTGTAGTGTACTGTAACCCTCAGCTGTGGTGTTCTATGTAGCTGTGTCTTTTCTGAGTTGCCTTAAGCTGGGGATTGCTAACGTGAGACTAATGGGTACATACTGCTCTGAAATCCATCTTCAAGTGTTGAAACGCTGAGAAATGTAGATCTACTGTATGAGCTGGGAAGCTGATTTATACACAAGGCGGTACACTAGTTATACCATGCTATCAGCAATATGTTGGCAGGTTTCTTTTTTTTGCTAACTGTGCCATATGTTGGGCTACAATGTTCTCATCAATAAGTCATTTTGAAAATTGGTTTGACAGTGTGTATTCATCATAATCAGAGAGGCAGTCATGGAGAAGGTCCGCAGCGCCTGTGCAGTAAGTAAATAGATCTGTTAAATGATGGCTGAGCATCTTCACAGAAAGACCACTTCATTGCTTTTACAGGAAAAAAGAAAAGTCTGCCTGAGTTAAACAAGAGTTTGAGCAACTGTGCAAATAGAAAAATAGATATGAATGGGCTCAGGTTTAGCTCAGTTGGAGCAGGATCCCATGTATAGAGGTTTCAATCATTGTCTCAATGCCAGGCCAGTGCCAATGCTTGTTGGTACATGTCATCCCCTACTCTCTCACCACATTTCCTGTCAGTCTGTAGCTTTCCAATCTACAAATAGAGGAGAAAGTCAAAAACCTATTAAAATAGATGAGAATATCTTTAAGCATGATATATAATATATTTTTTAATTATTTTATCTGGGAGGTCTTTGCTTCTCTAAATGTATCCAAAATGTATCCATTCCTAGACTTAAGTTGTGACCGATACCTATACCTTTTGTTGTTAATGAATTTTACATTATACGTAGAATTTTCTTTTTTTTTCTTTTTTTTCAGAGCTGGAGCCTTTTCACCATGTATGGATGCAATATGTTTGCATTGTTGGCCAGCTGAATCAGAGAAAAACAAGTTGAGAAGCTAGCAATGAGCTAGTTAATGTGACCTGCAGATTAATCAAGACCCTCCTGTGAGGTTCTGCATTGACCAGAGTTTCAGAGAAACACTAATTTTTTACATGAAACTATTTTATTCAGGGTTTAATCATTTTCAGGGATCTAGACGTGAAATCACAATAAAAAAAAACTGCCTTCAATATTTTATAAGGATAACGTGATTGCTGACATTTAGCTAGTTTTAACTGAAGATTAACTGTTAGCTAGTAGCGCACTGTTCTTCTTTGCCACTCTCAAACAGGAAGCCAAAAAGTATTTAATTCCTTTCTTTGCAAGCTATTGTTTTAAGAAGAAAGAAGTAGAATTTTTGATTTGATAATAAATTATAATAGACAGTTTTGGTTACTGACAAACTTATTACCAGATAAAATATTTTAGGCTGGAAGCCATTTCTGATACAGGAAGGAAAAAATCTTTGGGGTCTTTGGTCCAACCCAAATCCTTCTTTCTATTCTTACTTTGTTTCTGGCCATCATTCTTACTTCCTCGTTCCGTAGTCCTCTTCTCTTTCTCATTACCTCTCTCTTTCCATCTCAACACTTGTCCCCTCTCTCTGTCCTGCCATGTGTAAGCCTGCCTGAGCTTGCAGCTGTGTGACCTAAGTCACCAGCAACTGGAACACTGGAGGGATCTAGGGCCTGGATGAGCCGCCCCCCCCCCAGCGCGTGTTTGTGTGCTTGCTTGTGTTTTTGTTTTCCTGTGTCTCTATGTGTGTGGTTGGACACACGCTTGCATACGTGCTCGCTCTCACACGCCTGGCCTCATCAGCACAGTCTGGATTTAACTGGATGATAGGCACCCTGCAAACTCTCGCCGTCAGTGTCATCTAAACAAAGAATCGTTCCCACAGACTCCAGCAGGCTTCTCCGCTGAGCTTAAAAGCTGATCCGCTGTCACCTGCAAGATGACGATGGAGCAATGACTAATTTCCCACGGATAATACGAGACGAGTCATTGGCGGTCATTGCTAAAGACGGTAAGCATTCGATGTTTCTAAGTGAGACAAGACACTAAAAAACAAATTAAGAACCAAATTCTACTACAGTAGATGTTTAACTTTTCCATTCAAAATTCATAGTTTGATCAAATCTAGTGAGTGATTTTTTTTGTATGATTTGTATGAGGAAAGTACCAAGTTAAAGGGATACTTCACCCATTTGCATTAAGCTTTTTATCATTAGAAACCTGGTAGTATTTTTGAATGGTCGTGCATCCCGCCCTCATTTTCCCCTGAGATGGGAAATCTTTGTATTTCTAAGTCTGAAAAGGAGCTTCCAGTGACGCAAAATGACACCTCTCCGAAGTGTGCCAAAGCCAAGGTAGTGTGCCGTGCCTGAGCACAGTACGGAGCGGCCACACTGGCCAAACGAACTGGACTTTAGGGTTGAAGCGTGTTCGGGCACGGTGTGGCCAGTGTGACCGCGCCCTGAAAGGGAAAACTATGTGGACACAATGTGGATGAAAGTGAACCAGCTAGCATTGCCAACTACATCAGATTCATTGCAGCATGATTGGCAAAGTCAATGGTCATGGTTACCTTCTCAAGTTTGACACAAGTGTCTGAACTTCTTCTTAAGAATTTGTTTGCAACCCTGGCAGGCCAAAGCTTTACTGCACTTTGTTGACTGACAGCTCCAAGACTACATATTCCTATTCAGTTTTTATTCAGCAATCATACTGAGGTAATGTCAGCGTAAAAATGACAGTATCTAAAGTAGTTCAATCTCAGTATACGCCTATAGACTCCAAGTCAAAGACAGCAGTGACCATAGCTGCATTTCAACAAACTTACTCATCCTAGCCTGAGGAAGTTTCATCAGCCTGCCCTCTTCTGATCTCTACAAGCCAAACAAATCATTTTATTTTCTTTCAACAAGACCACAGGAATGACTCAGATCATAATTCAATCAGTTTTCCTCTTTCCACACAGACTCAGACTCAGGAGAGAAAAATCTTATTGGTAATAATAGAGCAATACACAGATGATACTGCAGAGGGTGTGCAGTATGTATAGACAGTTTATTTCTTAACCAAGGCTGAAATGTATTCAGATTCATCGGAAGGTGAGACCATTTAATGCCCTTGAAAAGACTTCAGGATTGATATAGTATACACTTAAATACTGTAGACGCACATACAGGGAAGTCTAACTAATTGAATCAGTGACCAGAATTTGAATACAAACAGGACCTTCTCTTTGGTACTGAAAGTTCTCTCCAGATCTTTAACGTTCACTCCAGGGATCTTACCCACTGTATGTGTTTTATCTCAGCAGCAGGTCTATTGAGGAGTTAGATTGATTGCACATAACAGCATCTGTGCCATTGGACATCAAGCTACGCTGTGTTCATATGTAAATATGCACATAAATTAGGCTGTACAGTTGGATTAAAACCATTCACAGACCGCTTTTATTCTCTCTCCAAGGGTAACTCCCATATATTTAGCAACTCTCCTTTTGAAATGGCGTCACAAATTAAAGCCATCTAACTTGAGAGTATAGTTCTGAACAGCCGTGTCTCACATGGGAACAGAGACGCGGGCTTAAGACTGAGGGAACACCATGTACACAATGTTTTGCTCAGCCTGCCTGCGTGGTGAGGATCCCCCACTGACAGGGGACAGGCCGACACAGACAACGAGAGGAGCAGATGTGCGGACCTATATCTACTTCCATGCGCCTTTAAAGGTTTTATGTTGTAGTGTGGTAGAAGAAAAGCTTAAAGGAGCGTTTATGAGAAAAAATGCAATTAAAGCAGCCCCATCTCCTGTAAAGAAAAAAACTGAAATGTATATCCAGATGTAGGCCACCCACGTGAAGGCTTATTACATCACTGTTCTCACTGGGAAATTCTGGAAAGTTAATGAGGATCTTTAAGTGTTAAGTCGATGCCCTGTCAGAATAAAAGTAAGTACATGTAACCGAGGAACACGCTTTTCCTGTTTGTCAAATGACTCACAAGTTCTTTATTTCTATATTTAAAGATGAAACAGTTTGAAAAATGTTGTAACTTTATTAAATCATACTATGTCAACTACTGTATATTTTAACTGATGAGGGAATAGTCATTCTTTTCATCTTTATACAATGTCAAATTCTATGTGTTGAAAAAGAAAAAAAATGTCATTGCTGGTTGTGTAATACCATAGAAGGTTCATTCATTAATGTATGTATGCAGTTCATGACTAATCCATGAAGGATCCATTCAAGTGATGAATGCACATCATCATATATTTTCCCAGCTTCGGCCAGAATAAACTTTTTATCTGTTATGTAATACTTTGAAATCACTGAGTCTTGTTCCTCAGACAAGCTTCATTAGTTTGGACTATCTATAATTTATCTCCAGCAGGGTTCTTACACTGTATTACTTCTGTATATGCCCTGGATCGATGTACTTCACGATGGCTAAACAACATCTGTAATTATTAACATGCAGTTATACAACAATCCATAGGGCTCCTCACCAGTGGTATGTGTAAGAGTTTCTCTGTCACTGCGCAGACAGCTTTACGTTAGTCTTACTCTTAACTGTGGAGATGCATGCATAGCTGTTCATTAACTCAGACTTACTCACTTGTATCCTCTATGATGTGAAGCTAACCTGTGTATAATGATTTATATCAGGTCTTTGCAATAGTTTCTTTATTATTTATGAATGATCTCTATATTTAGTTGATGATAGTGTACCATCTTGCAATGTAAGTACATGTGCCCAACTTGTCTCCTAACAATTCTGTCTCATTGTGGGAACGTCTCCAGTTCTCTGTACATCTTGAAGGCAATTCTATTCAAATATTAGACTATGTTTGTGTACATAATTGTTATTCGTTTAGCAGGTTTGAAAGAGCAACAAGAAAGCCCTATTTCAGGATGTGAGTTAGTCAAAGGAAGAGATCAGCATCAAAAGCGGCTGTGTGATCTGAATAAACCGGGAACTTAGTGATATCCAGCCTGGCCCAATGCTGTGTTAAGAGGGTGTTTGGGATTTTACAGGAACCCCAGCCTATCCTGCCTTCAAAAAGCCAAAAAGCCTGCCCCTCAGGCAAAGACGCAAGTCTTATAAGCTCCCCTGATTGGTCATTTCAGTTTGTTTTTTCTTCTTTTTTTCCACTTGGTCACAGTCCATTACGAGACATGCACCCAGGTTGAGGACACGGGAAACAGATAAGAACTTGACTTCAGGATATTTGGCTTCACTGCTGAACTCAGAAATTCAGATGAATGTCTTTTGGAGTGACTTTTTACCTTGTGTAGATGATAAAACAATCTGAACTTAATAAACATAGAAGCATCTGCAGTATGACAACACATTATATTCACTGAGTTTGCAGAAGTCTTTTCCAGCCGTCTTGTTTTTCAGGCCACTTGAAGCAGTAAGTGTTTGTGACTAAACAAATGAGCCTCTCTTTTTCTAATGGGATTCTCCTTGAAAGAACACTTCTCAGCCACAGCTCATTGAGGATGCTGTTTTGCAATGAATGCAAATGTTTGAATTAAGGGAGCACGTTTTGTTGTCGTTGCTGAAAAATCACTCTAATAGGGCCACTACTTTCCAATTTGTACAAACAAAACGTTTTTGAATAATTACTGAATAACAAAAAGGCTCGGGGGGGGGAACTGCCCGAAAAAATATATACATTCATCTCTTATGGAAACAAACATTTTGCATGATAATATTATTTTTAAATGTGAGGATTTTGTAACAGATGATTAGCTGACAAGCAAAGTAAAGGTTCAAGTCGGCTCCAAGAAACAAACAGGAAATACTACTTGAAAACGACTCTTGGACTTGGAGTAGCTGAGAGTACACAAGACAAATTGTTTTTTCTGAGATGTCATCTCCCTGTGTTGCACAGAAGAGCCAGCTAACACGCTATACCTTCCCAGTCTTTGTATAAAGTCTTGGGTAAACAATGTGGGCTGAACTGGCTGGCCTCCAACGTGTACCCAAGGGGTCCAAAGTTCACTTATGAAAGCAGAGAGCACTATCGGATCTGTTTGCACGCAACACACAGGTACACAAACACACTCCGATTCAAGTTAAGGTGTGCATCCAAGCATAAGAAACAACAGATAGTACTGCAAGCGTATTGTTTGCATGCTGAAAAGGACAGTATGCATCAAAACATTTATACAAAAAAAATGGACCTGCATAGGCACGCATTTGATGTCAGATGTATGCAGATAAAACACACACACACACACACACACACACACACACACACACACACACACACACACAAATGCACGCAGACAAGCAAGCACATGCACTACACACTGTCTCTTTTGTCTATGTGTGGACGTGTGGATTTCAAGTGTTTAACAGGCCAAATATCACATTCTCAAATAACAAACAGATGTTTCACCATCATGACACCTTTCAAGCATTGAGTTCCGTTTATGCTTGATTTTTACTTTAATGACTTCAGTTTTAGACAGGCATTTGGTCCCACCAATCGAAATGACAGCCTTTCTTGAAAGTGCATGGCGCAAAAACAAGAAGAAGATCGTTACGCTCTTCTGGAAAGGTATCACCTAGTGACGTAAAATCTCTAATCAGATCTGGCTCAGCCGCCACGACAAGTGCGTAAGAGTCCTTTATTGTTTTGAAGATGGACAGATTTGCCCACGCAAGCAAGTGTTTGTGAGCCAGTTAGCTGTCACATTATCTTCATACTCAAATCAGAGAGTTTTAACGACCAGGTTCCCACAAGCAATGAAGTGTGGTAAGGTGTAAGGGGGAAAGTTAACAATGCTTCTTATTTATGCAGGGTTACGTGCTAAGAGTAACAAAACATTCAAATTTGTTCCCAAGACCCTAAAAAATAATGTTTCCAGAGAAGATATCAGAGAGAGGATGAGAGCGGGAGAGGTCTAGAGGGTCAAAAACACAGGCCCAGCGTTCTGGAGCTGCATACTGATCCAGGGTTGTGTTTGGCTTCAGCAATGCAAAAGCACAAGCGCACGCCGCAGGGCATCATGAAACAGGAGAAATATGCCAGGCTTGGCTTTGTGGTGCACAGAAGAGCAGTTTACTGCCAGCATATTTGTCTGACAAAGTTGGAGCTACGTATATCTTTATATATTACCTTAAAAAACATCTATCTTTCATTGGGTTCATCTAGCTGTGGTTCAACAATACCAATGTATATGTGATGATATATCTTAAGTATGAAGCAAATTAAATTTGGACTGACACATTTATGGGATCTTTTGCGATCCATGACAGATAAATAGGGCACAGAGCTTCTTGCCTGTCAGTGTACGAGTGCAGTGCAAGAACTTGTGTCTTCATTATGCATTTCCATGAAGCGAAGGGATTTGTATTAATGTTGACATCTTGATGACAATGAATTCAGCCAGGACTTACAACTGAAACTAATGTCTGCTTTGCGTGCATTTTTTTTTAAGGAACTGTTTCAGGAGTTGCAGAAGTGAAAGAAAAATTGGGTATGTCACAGGTTCCCACACCCACATGACTCCTGACATGTACGTAATACCACATGCACACTTCGAACACACACACATCAGAGTTAAAACCATAAGTCATTATCTTTGTTTTTCAGCCTGTTCCTGATTGTCTTCATCTCACCATCATAATGACTGTGGTGTTCTGTCTTGGTACGACTGTAATTACAGTCCAACCGCAGAGGAAGGCACACAGTGTGGCGCCTGCAAGGAAGCTGCCAACCTTTACGACACAGACACTCGATAGACTCACAATAGAAACTGAATGTGGCCCTTTAAAAAAAAAAAAGTATTTTTCAATAGCATAAATAAGTGGTTCACTTGATGGTCTAACTTTTGTATCTTGTCTGCCACCTTGTGCACATCAGTCGCCATGCTGCCTCGCTCTTCTGTTTAAGTTCTCTGTATCTCTCGCTCAGTCTGTGCTGCACTCCTCCTCTAACAGCCATTGTTATTCTTGTCTGTTCACACAGTCTCTGAGCAGTAAATCCTACCTGACTGGCAAGCTTCAGGACAGCCCAACCCTCCCTCAGGGGTTATTATCCTGTCTCTGACCTGTCTCATAATTTTGCAAGTCATTGTCTACCCCATGTTCTGGCTCAGGTGTTGCTGCCATGTCATGCATGTTTGTTTCTCAGGGAAAATGAGCTTGTGACTTTTCACTGTATATGCAACGAAAAGCTGCATACAAATGAAAAGTAGGAGTAAGGGCGAGAAATGTTGAAGCTTGTGATTTCAGTAAGTTTTCTTAGATCTTGAATGTATTTCTTAGAAAACACACAGAAATGATGCCCCATCATTCCCTCCAGTTCTGTTGTTCAAAACATACAACCAAAAATGTAGAAAAGATCATCTACGACCTGTTTTCGTGCTTATAGTCAAGGAGAGACTTGTAGTGACTTGTAGGTGTTTTCTCATTTATACTGCAAAGGGGAAAATGCAGAGGATAGACTTTTGTGTGTACATATACACATTTGTATGTGTGTAACAGAGCATACATCATTAAGAATATATATGACTTAAATGACCTCTGTTAGGGCACGGTAACAATTCTTAACACGCCCTTGAAAGTTAAAGGAAATGCAGCAAGATATGCGCATTTCCTTCAAAGATACAGCCAACCACATTGTAGGTCATATTTCCTGCATTTGGGTAAAAAGGACTCTGTGTGATCTTACAATATTTCCAATATTGTTTCTAGTTGTTTCCATTTCTATTTTGGTTCTGCTGTTTGAGCTGTGTGTCTGCAAAAAAGAAAAGAAACATAACATCCAAAGACGTCAAACAATGGGGCAGACAGACACACAAATTAGGGCGATAACAAGCATCCAAGAGGTGGCCTTTCATCAGCTCACCAGATACTGTGTGTGTGTGTGTGTGTGTGTGTGTGTCTGGGCCCTGCGGCCCTGAGGACAGCCCCTCACTTTGTATCAAAGACTGAGCAGAAAGCTACCAAACACCAAAACAGGAAAATACAAAAATGAGGAAGAGAAAATGAGAGGAGGAGAGAGAGGGAGGGGAGGAGAGGGCTTTCACAGCTGTTGTTAGGCAACGTTTCCTCTGATAGGAGGTGTTGGCTGTACTCCCAGTTCTTTAGATAAACTGACAGAAAACATGGTTACCTTGAGATGTGTGGGGGTATGCTGGTGTATTTAAAAGAGAGAGAGACTGATAAAGAATTAATAGAAAAATAGAAATAAAACCTAATCAGATGAAAAAAAAAGTTTGACCCAGCATTTACTTATTCCTCCGTATGGGATTATGAAAACTGCTGCTACACTGTAGAAATAGCAAACCTAGAGGAAAGGTAACAAAGCACAGGGAACTATGGACACTATCATTAAGCGTTATCTTATAAGTCCAAAAAAGATAAGTAATAGTTAGGTATGCTAGATCAAACCCTTCCCTGTGTTTATTAGAAGACACATAATAGAGTGTGTTCAGGATGTTGTGCAGCAGAAACAGTACCAGACATCTGCAAAATGTGTTAGCCTCTTATCACAGGATCATGATGGTAAGCAGAATCTAAGTCCTTAATCTGCCCCACTGCACATCTCATTGTGTTTGTAACAGCAGGTGCTATTGACTTGTTAGATTATCACTGCAGGGTAAAATGTATTTTGAATTTATGTTGTTACCATTATGGCCTTGGAACTTTTGAAAGAATAAAGTGTTGTATACGCAATCGATTTAAAGCACAGGAGGTCTCAATACAACACATGTATGTGAATTTATGAAATCCATAGCAGTTACAAATGTATCATATCTAATTAAATATGGCACATTGAGATTTGTCTGATAGGCCTACATGTCTAAAAATGGGGAGTCCCAAAAGATGCCCAAAAGAGAAATTCAAAGTATGCGCTAAATGTTGACCACCCAATATGAATCCTTGCATTTGTTACCATCGGTTTCAATAAAAAGCAAACTCCAGTTAAGTTGCCAACATAAGGAGAAAATGAGAGACTCCTAAAAAGACGGGCCCCGGGAGAGGGTATTATCAGTGATACTGTTTTCAATGCACTGGCTTAGATATCACTGCAGAGAAAACACACAGGGACTTGCCCTGGCTCGTCTGAATCTGATATCTCTTTCTAGAAAGCTTATTTGACTTTGAATAGGAGGAAATATCCTGCTTATTTTTTCTTTCATATCCACCCCTCGCTGGCTGTCATAGAAAAACAACTCCAGACTTTGTGTTTTTTTTTTTTTATCAGGGTGTTTCTCTAAATTTCCCACTGGTATGAGCTACAATAGCATCCTTTTCCCTACAGAGAGATGGGAAGTGGGCCTAGGAACAAAAGGAACACTAGAGAAATACACCTCACTGAAACCACCAGAAAGATCAGATTAAAACATGATTGAATGATGACTGACGTGATAAAATCCTGGGGGAAAACAAAATACATGGAAGGATTGACAGTGTTTTGCCAACATTTGCGCACTGATGTGTGTGTGTGTGTGTCTGTTTATTATGTAACCTCTGGTGAGAACAGGACTCTGTCTTGGAAATCAGAAGGAGCATTCAGCCATTACAATAGATTATTCATGGATGAAGAGTCAGAACATTCTACTTTTGACCGGTCAAACTTGAGACAACCCTCATGAACCATTACCCTCATGTTTTTTATCGCTCTTTTTTATTTCATGCCAAAATAGAAATAATATGGGGGCTATAACTGGAAAAAAAACAATACACTTATTTGGATGATGTTAAATTGTTCCATGCAGGACATAATGGAAAGATTGTTTTTCATATCAAAAACTGAGCCAAAGTTTTGCCATTTTATTCATGTCTGTTAGATTAGATTGGTGCTTATTAGATGTCTATTTGGTGTGTTTCTGCTCTTTTCTGCATATATTTCAGCACTTCTTTTCCCAGAGGATTTAAGAAACTCCAGCTCTCCTACATGCTCCATACGCAGCATCAGTAGATTTAAGGTCAAATTTTAACATAAGAATCCTTACGACTCAACAACGTCCAAAAACAAATAAGAGTTTCATAACAGATTTGTACACTGTTTTCTTCCCACACAGCGTGACCCTGGCATGTAAGCCTATAGCAAAACAGTGCTTAAATTATGCTAAACAAGCCTGAGAGTGATTCATCAGTGAAAACATCAGGGTCAGGCAGGGTGAGGAAAGAGATAGAGAAGTGTAGGAAAGGGAGAGAAAACAGTCATGCACCTCTCAAGTAACTATGACTGTAGATGTGAGGATTTTATAAAAGATTAAAAAGTGAACTGTTTCTTCAGGGGTACACAATTTAAAAATGGCATCCAAGATCAAACCCATCTATCACTTGAAGTACATCCCTGTTTTGTCCAATATAATATTTACTTTACTCATGTCTTGTCTCACTTGACCTTTGCCGAGCCGTGAGCTGTTAGTTGAGGTGAAGCTGGAGTCAACTGTCAGTCTTAAGCTGTATGCAAAAAGAAAAGCACTGATGCAAAAAAAATATATATATCAACACTCCTGACCCCACCTAACTTCCACGGCATTTGCTCAGAACTACTGAAAGTTCCTGACCTCGAGTGTTACATAAATTCCCTTCTTCTGCAGGCTCCACTTCCCCTTATGTGACACCTTGTATTCAGGCGAGTCACAAATAGGTCTTTGTATGCATCGCAGGCCTGCTGAAAGGCTTGTGTCAGGGACGTGGACAGCAGCCTTGGATGGAATCTGTTTGATGTGTGCAAGGAGGGCACGAGTTTGGAGAAATACAGGAAGAAATGGAGGAAAAGAGAGTTCAAGCATTCAACAACATTCCTCACTGAGCCGTACATTTTCTTGCCAAGATCTCTATTACATTTAATAAGAGGATAGCCTACTCTTGTACTGTGTAAACACCCGAGCATGCAAACATAATGATGATCTATGACTCTCTCCTGTCTGTGACACCACACTGGAAAGAATGCTGAAAGAGGTCGTCTAATGTCACTGGTGTTAACTGCTCCCCGTGATGGCACAGTTAGATTGCAGGAGGGAGGGAGACTTAATCAGATACACACGACTAGCCCGGGACGCTCCCTGGTACGACAGCCTCTTTTAGAAACAGTGACACAAAGACAGACGTGAAGTGAGGCCTTATTGGACGGGATGCGTCTTGTTATTTTTCGCTCATTAGAGTCGCTCTGTATCTGCCTCTCTTTCTCTCAGAGCTGGGGAGCGGCCAGAAAAAGAGAAAAAAAAATCACAGACTCACTGGAACTTGGCACGCACGGTCATTTTTCTCTCTTGCCGGCTGTTGTCTGCCAGAAAGGGGATCCAGAGAGAGAGAGAGAAGAGGAGCTTTGTAGAACGGCTCCATCTTTTAATTCTGCTACCGCTGTCTGCAACTGGAACCAAATTAGACCTCAGACCTTTAGCCTTTCCTTTTTACAGTTTAAGTTAGATTAGGGGTGATCTTATTGTCATAAAGAGCCATGTTTTTGTGCAATGAAATGCTGATATAATCAGTTATGTGTAGGCAGTGACTCACTATAAAAAAAACTGCATTGTCATCACAGAAGAAAATTGAAGTTCTGCTCTTTGTTTTCTTTGTCCACCTCTCCTACATTTTCAGTTTCTTTCATCTTCACTTTTTTTTTTTTTTTTTTAGCATGAACACTTGAAGCCAATGAGAGCTTGGAAAGTTGGACTCACGAGGAACAAACAGGAAACCACATTCATTAGACTAAAGTCAGAGTTTGATTATGGTTCATAAGGATTTGCCAGTCACTTGGCTCTATTAAGAGCATGTAAACTGTAAACTGTAATTCAAAGTGGCAGTTATATGACCTTACATTTCTTTGCCAAGCTCTACCCTTGCCTAAGGGAAAAAATAATGTTTTTTTTTCAATATAATAACATTCTTTTGCATACTTGGATACATCTGATGACACAAAGTCATTGCATGAAGGTGTGAGCTGCTTTCACAACATGTTGTTGACTCGGTGTCCTCACTTGACAGCATTATAGTCTCTTGCTTATTTTCCGTATCTTCTCAATGTTGTGCAAAGACCCTTTTTAATGATGCAATTACAGATGGCAGTACAACACAGGATGCGTCTTTCAAAATAGGGCAACACTTCGGAAAGATTTGATTGGACTAAATGTTAAAATGCCACTCGGGTACTGCAGATTAAATTAAAGATACGATCGGGACGCAGGATGGGACGCAGATGTCAGAGAATCCAATAAGAATCCAATTACTAATTTCTTTTAAACATCCACATTACATCATTGTTTAATGGGCCAAAACAGCATAATGGTGCTTCACTAAGTTTGACATATCATCCCTGAGTGAAGCTATGTACTTCCATGCTTTTTAATACTAAACTCATTACCCTTTTCCCTCATTGCACAACATGAGGGTAATGTTCGGGAAACCTTTGGCTCTTAAATGAACACATCCACCCAAAAACTGCTGATTTGTTTACTGGCAAAGACAGAAGTACATTCAGGAGAAAAATGAAAGCTGTCTAGTAAATACAAAAATAGAACTTGTGTTTGCCAGTGCTGTACCCTTTCATATGTTATTGAAAAAGTGTGTCTTTTCGTGAACTGAACAGGTTCAGAGAGGTAATTGTTTTCTTTCCCGGAGTCTCTAGGAGCTCTTCGAGGTAATGGGTTGAGGCAACAGCGTTCCTAAAGTATGTCTAATACTGTTTCTCTGCCCTGCAGGGGTAAAGACATCATGAGAGTGCTTGTGTAAGTGTGTATGAAGGTGTGCTTTGTATTTTTGTGAGGGACAGGTGAGCTGTGATGTTCCAAGTTAATTTCCCTGCATTTCAACCATTTTTCTCTTCCCAGAGTTTACGTGTCTCTATCTGTGTGTGTGTGTGTGTGTGTGTGTGTGTGTGTGTGTGTGTGTGTGTGTGTGTGTGTGTGTGTGTTTGTGTTGGGTACATCGTGTTCCCAACCTGCGTGTGAATAGTGCCCAGGAAGAATGAGATAGGCTAATGATAGGCCTGGCACTCGCCTGCTTCATGAAAGCATTGCCTGGCTGCATTGTGAAGCAGACTATTGTGGTGGAAAGGGGAAAAAAAACATAGTCAGTGAGGGGCAAGTTCACTTAGGATTATGAAACAGAGAGAAGCGGATGGAATAAGAATGAGATAGAACATGTAAGCCAATGTGGCTCTTCAGGGGATCCTGTGGAAAATGAAAAATAAATACTGGAAATATGAAGTTTTACACAACTTCTTTTACTTTGCAAACTTAAAATATGTCAGCCCATTCTCAACCTATGCCATTAAATATGACAGCTGTGTAAGTAACCCATGACAAAATATGACACTTTAGGTACTCACCAAGCTTCATTTGATGTCCCTGTGTTCTATAGGTTATTGTTTTAAGAGGACCTTGATGATGTAATTTGATAAGATTCCTCATTTTAGATCTTTTTAAGTGATGTAACTATGTTAGCTATAAGCAGCATATATATATAATTTTTCAAACCCAAACTATGGTCTTTTGTTTTTTGTAAACAAAAGGAAGTATCTTTGCTGCTTTAACGTAAATAAGTCGTGTTTGTGCTTGAACATTATCAAAACGGGGACCATTGTGTGACTTTAACCACACGTTTCTTCTGTTGAATGTCGTAAAGTCATAAAATGTGAAGTGGTTTTGAGCAAGCTTTATTTTGAACATAAGGCCGGATGATTTGTATTTAGTATCGTTTACTTTGAATGAATGATAGGCATTGAATATGTATTATTGATAACTTTCCCTGTGTGTACTTAACTGGCTCAGAGTGGTACCGTGATTGTCATATTTGAAACAGACCAAGCTGGTGTATTTGATGATTTGGTAGAAACAACATGTTGCTTATATATCAAGGGGGGCTGAATTAGTGTTCTTCCATGGATCTGGAAAAAGACAATAATAAGTTCCCACTGAAGATCAACTGATTCTAACTCAAGCCTTAGTTGAATGTGGCTGTGACTGTAGTAGTAGGGCAGGTTACATTGTCTCACTTCCTACACAGAATTTATGCTAATAAAGTAGCTCAGAACAAAACCTTAACTGCCCTCTTACCAGCAGTCTGTGTAGTGTAGCTCAGCCTGGGTGGTATTCTTCCATCATTTCTGCTTCCATGTATCTACACTCTTCAGCATGAACTATAGGCGGGACAAATATTTTCCGTTGCCTGACAAATGCTGTGGTGTAGGCTATTGTTGTGTGCAAGCTGCAGCCTGATATCAAGCATTATGCAAGCTGCATTAGAGTCTAATGCCTATTTAAAGAGTGTAATTATAAGATGTTTGTTGTTTGTGATTCTATTACTCACGCTTAAGTACAGGGCTGTGTGTGTGTGTGTGGGAGTGTGTGCTGTGGAAAACGTTGACAGGCTGCTTTATTATCTTAATCGGCGCCATAGTCATGGTCCAAACTGATAAGGCAGTGAGTAAAAGCAATGGTCAATGCAACCCCCACTTTCATTAAAACTTATGTAAGTCCAGCAGCTGCCAACTAGAATGACTGAGATGGTCAAATGTAAAAGAAAGAGAAAGAGGAAGGGACAAAAAGAGAAACGAAGAGTAAAAAAAGGGATATGTGGCAATTAAACAAGAGAAGGACAAAGAGAGTTTCACAAAAAAAGAGATAATAATGGATTTGTTGTACTGCGTCCCTCACATGATGTATTCGTTGACTCTTTTTTTTTTTTGAACACTTATTTTTGTTGTTGTTCTGAAATATTACCAAGCATCTGCTCCTTTTATTGCAGGTGTCTGAATTCTGATAGAAAAGGAGATCCTTAACTTTGGCTTCATGTCTATTTGTTATGGCCTTTCCCATTTTAAACAAGTCTTGTTTATGTTACAGATCTGAGCCTCATGGGCTTCAGTACAAAGAGTCTTCATCCGAAACCACAACATTATTTTGGACAAATTATGTTTCATAACCACAAGAGAATCTAGTGGGTATTTCCTTGACACTTGAATATTTAGGATTTATAACCGCAGCATGATAATAATCATCAAATTGCCATTATGCAATCCAGAAAGTACCCGATGCTGGTTCAGTAAATAAAGTGATTTTATTTTTTGTTTTATTAAAGGGTTATGTTTCAAGTTTGATTCATATTTCAGGGTGTACTATGTGTTTGTTTTGAGTAGTTTTTGCTGTAAAATCCAAAGATTTAGGCTTTTCATTGTATCTTTATTTGTCCAAAAATACCTTTGTGATCATTTTCTCACTTTTATTGTGCCAAATGCAAAATAGATGGCTGTGAATCCAGACTTTTCCAACTCTCTCTGATGTGGAGGACTGGATTTGGAGGTCTACCTCGATGTGTTACTTATAGATTTATAATCCAGCTCTGGCACAAACTCTCACTCCTTTGTGCCACTCAAGGAAGAGCTTAGCTGGATTCCTCTGCTCAATAATGCTGTGGGTCACTTTTATCTACTGTACGCTGTACTGTGTGTGTGTGTGTGTGTGTGTGTGTGTGTGCGTGTGCGTGTGCGTGTGCGTGTGCGTGTGCGTGTGCGTGCGCGTGCACGTGCGTGTGCGCGTGTGTGTGCGTGTGTGTGTGTGTGTGTGTGTGTGTGTGTGCTGACAGGGAGTGTCTCGAGTCTTGGAGACAGACTGGTGATTCATCATCCTGACCTTTGCAGCTGGCTGTCACTGAGGAGTACACTGTTGGCAAAAATACTTTAGGACTTATATTATATTTAAATTATATTTATTTCAGGTTATTCAAACATTATTTATTATTTACAACTAGAGACCAAAAGAAAAAACAACAAATCATTAATCCTCTTTAAACACTTCTGTGCTGTCAGTCACACTCATTCCTGCCTGCTGTTTCTTTAAAGAAAAAAAAACAAAAACAAAAAACAGATGGGTACTTCAGTTTTTGGCAAATAATAATAATTCTTAAACAAAGATAAAATGTAATTGGTGGCACTATTTTCATCTGCTAAAGTGGCATTATAGGAATACTTAAAGGCAATAGAACAGTGTTTGTGATCATGTCAGGATAAACATCAGTTCTCATGGTCATTAATGTGTTTCAGCAGTATTAATACTGTATATTGAGCTTTATCAGGCTTTAGCAGAAAAAAATAATAATTGGAAAATTGGAAAAGTTCATCGTTGGTTTAAGGCTTTTCATTTTTATCACTCTGCGTTAATCAACACATTTGTTCAAACACATAAGTTGAAATAAATTTGATTAGAAAAACAAAGTAAAGTACCTTAATTTGCATTAATATATTTTCTATAATGAATTATCATAATCACTTCTGATGCACCTTGCAATGAAAACGACAAGCCTGTTGGGTTAAAACAAACAAGTTACATAACTCCTAAAAGGGGGAAGAAATTTGAAAAACCAATACAGAGACCGTAAACAATGAACAGAAAGCGACAATTTGACATGTTGCTCAGGGCAACCAAACATGAAACCACAGCAGTGGTGATAAAGGAAAACCTTTACACGGGAGGTAGCATTGGTATGAATGGTACAAAGCAAGTTGACAGACCCTGATGTGAGTGTGCTGCAGTGCAAGGTGTGTTGTTTGGAGAAAATGATCAACCGTACTGTACTGTTGGACATCAACGACAAACAGGCAGTATACAGTGTGCAGTGCTATCGTAGAAGAGTAAACACAAGTATGCAAACACACATACAAACACTTGCACATGAAGTATTCTGCAGGGGGTTAGGCCTCTTCTGGCACCACATGAAGGGCAGCCTATTCACTCACAGCACACCAAAGCCATAACTCAAGAGGTCCATTAAAAAGCCATCATTGTGAATCCCACAGTGACACAAAGAAGAAGTATATATATATATCTATAAAGCAGTTTTAATATCAAGTATTTTCTTTCTCTGTGCATCCATCTGTTGCTACCTGAATGTTTCTTTTAAACACAGAAGTAGTCAACGCCTGTGTAATTGAGGAAACTCGTAAAAACAACCATAAAACAAACACTTGTTGAAACTTTTTACTTCCTCATGCAAGTAAAGAAAGACTTCCTCAAGCCATAGTAACAGGTAGAGATTTTTTTTTTTTTTACCACAGAAGTATGCAGTCTACCTCTATCTGTCCACCCAGTGTCAACAGCACACTATTTTTAGCAGGTCCTGTCTATGTTTTGTCTTTGCACCAGCCTCCTGTCTGGCTGTTTGTCTATACCTTTGACTTTTTCCATTGTTCTCTCTCTCTCTCTCTCTCTCTCTCTCTCTCTCTCTCTCTCTCTCTCTCTCTCTCTCTCTCTCTCTCTCTCTCTCTCTCTCTCTCTCTCTCTCTCTCTCTCTCTGAGCAACTCTCTCTCTGACAGTTGCTCAGACCTCGCCCTCATGGTCTCTTGTTTGTTCAGGATTTGCTCCTAAGGCTTGCCTGGCCATGAATGTGTTCTTCCCACCCCAGCATCCTTCCGTTTGCTCTCTATCTGCTAATCCCCCCATTTTTTTGTTTACATCCGCTGCCTGGCCACCTGTAACCCAAGAACTTATGTAACTCTCTTCAAACTTGCGTGGGACACGTAGTTTTTCCCACTGTATTGTAAAGAAAAAAGAAGCTTGGATTAAAGAAAATAAACTATTGGACACAGGTTCTGTTTATCAGCAAAGATGTTTTTGACACATATAAGCTCTTTAGGTGGGGAAACCTGGGAAAGACCATGGAAACTGCAACAATGAAAGGAATGCAACATTAGAATTTCAAAACTGGTGAAGGTCTGTTTCAGATTGTAACAGCTTGTGCAATAATTAATATGTTATTGTGCTGCATGTTTGTTATGAGCGTGTCTTGTGCTGTGAGATTTTCTCTTTTTATCATGATTATATAACTGTTGTCTGGGAAATGTGGTAAATATTAAAGAGAAAACAGGGGTAACTGGGTTTTCTTTACCTTATTTTCATGCCAGCCTTATTCATTCATTATATTCATTAGTTTACAACCAAAATATTACCTTTTTTTTTTCTTCTTCAGCAATTTACATTCATTTCACTCCCTCCTTCTCTTTGTTCCCATTTAATATATCAAATCATAAACTCCATGAGCACACAATTCAGCCCTATAGGCTGAATACAGGCAAATAAGTATCCTTGTTGGTGTTCTTCAAATCGGTGGATCAATTTGCTTCCAAGTCTTCTATGCAAATAGTTTACCATCAGAGGCCGAGCACGCTGACGTGCCCTGTATTCAGCTCCACTTTGACTAATAGGAGATAAAGGCGCAGGTGTGAGCTGTATGGAAATGAACTGAAGAGGACACTCTACTGTCATTTTCAAGATACAGAAGGTGGTTTTTCAGAAGTAAGGTTAGGGGTTAACCTTCGAACCATTTTGTTTCAAATTGTAACTGTTTTAGTTCTTGATCTCAGTGGTTTTTGTCACTGATTCTGAGTGTTTGTTGTGCTTGTAATCTTGACGGCATTGGAAAATGAGGGAAACCTCAGTGTCCTTTCGAGAATAAATAAAGGTTTGAAATGAACCTAACCTAACCCTAACCCTAATTGAAGAAAATCAATCCACTTTCATTTAATAAAATAAAAAACTGTATTATAACATCCCCTGGGTTGCTAAAGCTTCTCTAGTAGTGACAGAGACATAGATTGCTTTTTTTTTAACCGTTACGCAAAATGTAAAACTTGCATGGATTCCTAGTAGATAGATTGAATACTGGTTTTGTGGCAGAACTGCTTTGTGGTTGAAATTTGATCACAGAGTGTAGCTCCACAGCACAGTTTGGACTCTGACGCAGCTGGATTCTGTCTACAGTGCATTGTGGGAGGGCTAGGTCATGTTCAGTAGTCAAGTGGACCAAAGCCAAAAGCCAGCGATCGTCTCAGGCCAGAGAGGAATACTATTAGCACAGTAACCAGACCTGGGTCCCCATGGCAACAATGTGTTTGATAAATAGTCATTTCACAGGAGAATATCAAACCTTGTCAAAGAGGGTAACTCATCCATCAGAGAGCTTTCTTTTCTATCATTTTTAGTCTCTAAAAGCACAGACTTGAATGCAAACTTACCTCCAGACTCACTGACATTTTTTTTGGCCAGACATAACATTCCATGCCTTTCTCACACAGACTGGAACATTCTTTCTCCCTATTTGATTCAACATACCTGAAGCAAGAAAAACAAAGTTATGTCATCCTTGGTCTACTTCTGGCCTATAAGCAGCGCTCTTGTCATTGACAACACTTTAGCAACTGGTGTTAAGCTCTCCCTCTCTTCGTGAAACTCTGTTTTGTCTCTTTCAGGTTTCACATTATCTCTTTGTTATCTTGTCATTCTGCTTTGTACAGGCTAAAAAGGTGCACATTTGATGCTGTTGCAGAGAAAACTCCTTTTATGAGGTCTTTGACACTTTGTCACATCTTACTGTGCTGCCTCAAAGTTCTTTTCTCTTTGTTCTTTCAGGGCTGCCTGACTGGCTGACTGACTGGCCAAAGCCCTGCAGCCCTGTGATAAACATTGTGTCATCGCTTCAGGCTCTTCACCCCTCTTCACCCTGCCATGTGAGGGTGTTTAGTGGCTGCTAAGTACTGACTGATTGACTGGGGTGAAGGTGTGCAAGAAAATGGTTTCTCCTTCCAGCCGAGTGTAGCTTTCTAAGCCTCTAAAGTATATCAACACATTTCCTCTGGTTTTATCCTTAGGAAATCACATATTCAGCCCCCTGATGTCTTTCTGGCTTGGCCTCAAACGCCAAATAAGACTTATGAGCTCAAATCCTCCTTGCAGCACATTTTCTCAACCCTTGAATCATTTACATAACAAGTTTGCTGGCCACTGCCTCACACTGATATTCAAGCCCAAAAAATATGTCCTGGCAAGCTTCCTCAAGCCATACCGAACATTTTGTTCTGTTAACAAGTGGCAAATGAGAGTGATGGCCGCCCAGCAGATTGACCACCCAAGGTGAGGTCACAGTATAAAAACCTCAGCCAGGCTTTCAACCAAAGCCAGGGCCCCTCCTAAAGCGAGCAATCGAGAACAAAAATGTCTGAACTTTTGCAGACCTCAGCTCAGCTCAGCGGCTTTCTTGTTTCAACTGACAGGATTAGGATGCGGGTACATGTGTGAATGAATGAGCGCGTTTGTGTTTCTGCATGGAAAGGCGAAAAATGGTACACTTTGGAAATCAATGTTTTAATCCGGCGAGAAAGCCTGAGCCACATGATCCGTGTCTGTGATTCCCACTCGAGGAAACAAAGTGTTCTGGCGTTAAGACTTGTAAGACTGAACAGTTGAACCGACACAGACCGATGCGTGGTCACAATGGACAATGCCAGGGGTGAACACATGAAGCCAGACATGTTGAAATGAAAGGATTGGACTAAATAACCTGGAGGTAATTCATAAAGTCTTACTGTTGTTACATTTTAAACTGAAATAAAAAAATATATATACCGGCTTTATTGGTTCATTACTATTAAAAAATAAAACAATCAAGACAAACTGGAGGAAGCTGCTAAATTATAGCGGTATCATTTTGAGTATAGGCAGAGAGATGTGAGCAAAAAGAACGCTTGTGTAACATTTAACAAAGACCTGCCAGCGGACATTATTCAATTTATAATCGTGTAAACGCTGAATGCTGTGAAAAATTACTCACTGGAGAAAACACAAGTATAATTCGAAGTCTAAGTTCATGTGAGGAGCATGTCCTGACATTCAATGTTTCTTTGAAAAGCACTATTTGCTCTGAAGTCATTTCCTCTTTTTGCCAAAAGGGAGTTCTGGTTTCTGGTTCTCAAAGCTTTGTTTCTTCACCCCTTATCCTACTTAATTATTATAAACTGTATCTTAATGACACGCCCTGGCTATCATTAAATAATCAAGAACAGACAGTTCCTTCACTGAGTAATAGAGCTCCACAGCACAAACAAAATCACCTCAAAAGGTGTTAGATTGATGAGCGTTTAAACAGCTGTTATGCAACGCAACAGATGCAACTATAAAGTGGCGGTAAGTTCTCTTGAAAGCCTGAACATGATGTTTTTTTCACACATAAGTAATGTCTACTGTAGACTGTCTTGATCCAGGTATTAAAAATAATAAACATGAAACTTTGAATCACTTCAGCCCAGGAGTTTGGAAGTAGTGACTTTTTACAGCAAAATGCTGCAGTTTTTTGGGGCCTGGAAGATCATCACTGTCATCAGCCTGAGCAGTGTCAGTGCATGGTAAATAACTGATGTATTCCAATGTGTCCGTGCAGTGTCCAAAGAAGACAGGAACAGTGTTTAAAATGTTGCATTCTTCAATGGAACATGTCATTACAAACATAGTTTAACTTGATATAGGCCTACATTGATAATTATCACACATATAAAGTTTGTTCTTGAAGGAATTCAAACTCCAGACAGCATTAACTTTAAAAACTTGTGCCTAATAGCCTTTTTCCACTTGATTTTCTTCTATTATTTTTGGTTGGGAAACAACAACAACTAGGAAAAGTGAATCATTGAGTTGTAATGACAAAAAATGTAAATATGTTTCTAATCTGAGTTTGAGAACTTTGAACAGTATCAACATCATAAAATGTAGTCAGTCTGTTGCTTTGAATACACGTAACCTTGAGAATAAAATACCTTTGACAAGTAGTGGTAAGAGAGGTTGTAAAGTTCAGCACTGACATCAAGCTCCAACTGTACCATACCATAAACGTAACATACAGTTTATGGTATGGTATGGTTACAACATAACACTATGTAACAGCCTGATAACAAAATGTACTTCTACTGACATACATCTGACATACTGTATATCTCCAGTTTAAATGAATGACGGCATCTACAGAGTGTATGACATTCAAAGGTTGCTCTTAAGATAACAGGTATGTGTTGTTAAAGGTAACCGTATTTCCCATCATATCCATGCATTTTACTACCCAGATAGCCAGTAAGATTGTACATCATATTACATCTTTATAGTACAACTATACATTGACTGCTGGCTGGGGTTTGGGAGTTCATGGAGTGATGGTAAAAAAAAAAACAACTGCAGCTGACTGGAAGGCTGCTAAGTGATAATTTGAGGCTGGAGTCATTTGACAGGAGCTGCCAAACAAACTGGCAGAATCTTTGAAGTTGAACTCTCTCTTTCTGTCAAGCACTTTGCGGTGTGATGCCAAACTCTGTTTCATTAACACTCTTTGGCAGAAGGCAGCAGCAGAAAGGGTGCCATGCCAATTTTAATTGACCTCCTGCAGTAAAAGATCCTTTTAATTGAATCAATCTGACAAAGTGTTGGAATAACCTCGTATTTTTGTGAGGGGTTTCTTGCAGGTTACTGTTTATTTCACTCTGTTTTCCCTCCAAGTTGTGTTTAGTCATTTTGAGGTAAAGCTCACTGTGGTGTGATGCTTCTGGCTTCTAAGAGTTATCAATGTAATGTTATGTAACATGTTGAATATGCGTCATGAAAGACATGGATGGCATACATGCAAATAGACACAGAGTGCTGTACAAATATTTGGACATCTTTAGGACAAAGTGAATCCCTACTTGAATTTCTTTAGATGTTTAGGAATACAAATGAAACCACAAAGTGCTTTGTTTGTTGGACATACAAGAGGACAACCACATTCAACATGATAGTCAGCATCTACAGGAGTGAAGATGGGCTCTCTCAAAGTCACACCCCAAGAGGATCATTGACTCATCACTTGACTAATGCTTAATCTGCTGTAAACTCTTAAATCAGCCTTTCGAGAAGAAGTGCTGATGAAAGAAACTGGATTAGCCATCTGGTTTATATGAGCACTAATTGATATTAAGGTATGATACATGCGGATGTAACAGTTGAACCAAAGAGTTTGAAAGAACTGAATGTTCCTAAGAAAGGTAAGAAAAACATTCAGTTTAAAAACAAATATGTTGTGCTACTGTAGGGACCCTTTGTGTTAGTGTATCAGATGTGAATCCACAGACATACCTGTGAAAGTAGAGCAGTATGGACAGCATGGTCTGGTCAATGTTGCTGTTGCAGATCCCCTCGTTGAGCAGGAAGCAGGGGTCCCTCACCACGGACTCCAGCGAGTCCTGCCTCATGATGTGGTTCAGCTTGTCCGTGTTCAGGTTCTGGTACATCAGCTGGTTTCGGAGCTGGCGGAAGTGGCTGACACTGGGGCTGCATGGGCTTCCTGGTAGGCCATCTGATGGACTGCTGGACATGGAGTCATCGCAGCCGTTTGCCAGGTCCAGGCAGCAGCTGCAGCAGTCCAGGCCGATGGGTGAGCGGCAGTCATCGTCGGTCATCTCGAAAGGACAGGTGGAATGGATTGTGGGAGAGGTCCAGGTGTGAACGGGCAGGTACAGGACTCCTGGAGAGGATGGCAGAGGCTGAATGAAAGACAAAACAGAGACACAGACTCGGCTTGTGTCTCCTCTTCAGGTCGAGGAGGGCAAAAATGGCAGGTTGAGTTCCTCCCCTGAGAAGTTGCCGTCACGCTGGGCCACTCTGCCTGCTTCTATCCCTGAGTTTTTTCCTCCTGTGGCTCTGCTGCGTTTAGCCTTTTGTTCAGGGCCGTCGGCTGTGTTGCTACTGTGGCAGGAGACAGAGAGAACGCCCTGCAAACACATACACACGCCCTCACACCGATTCAGCAGGAGTGCGCTTGAAAGCAAAACCCAGAAGCTGCTTATCACTTTTTTCTCCCTGCACTTTTTTTTTTTGTCTTTGGTTGGTTTGTCAAGAGACAGTGGGAGGGAGCGTAAAGAAAGGGAGGAAGGGAGGGAGACAGAGAGGGTGGGGAAACCCCTGTGATTGGTAAAAAGCAGTGCTGGTATCACGCACTGGGCCCTCCCCTCTTTTCTCTTTCAGCTCAGTCGTGCAGGCATTATAAGAGGAAGGGAAACAGACAGCAAGTGAGTACAGCCTCAGAGCATGCTTGAAACATGTGCCGCTCTGTCAGCTCCACCCTGCCATGCTGACAGCACAAGGAGTGGCTGAGAGAGGGAGGCTGAAAAAAAAAAACCACAGACACGATGATACATCAGACTTGCTAATTTGTGAAAGAGAGATGAAACACACTGTTTGCGGCGGATGTGAAATGCCAGAATGATGTTTTGGATCATTTTGAAACAATAAAAGGAAATGCCTCATTGTTAACCAAGTGTGCTTTTAGTCATTATGCTCACTTCTATTGAAGTCGTTTTTTTACATTACTCAAATGATCAGTTTAAGCTTTCTTTGCCAACAAACTGACCAGAATAGATGTGAAGAAAATATGTTCCTGTAAACCAGCTGTGAGAAACTTTCATCTTATATAATTTTCCTTTTATAGTCTTCTGACGACTCATAGCACTTTTACACTAACGCATCCACACACTGACGGTAGAGGCTGCTAGGTAAAGTGTCCATCAGAAGTAACTTTTCCCATTTATTCATACACATTCATACCCGACCGCCAAAGCAACAGGAGCATTTCTTCTGTCTTAGGCATATGGGACATGTTGCTGCAGGAGCTGGGGATTGAACCCCCAACCATCCAGCTGAGAGACGTCCGACTCTAACAACTGAGCCACAGTTGCCCGAGTACATCTGTGGACAACCCAGTACGGTACATCTTGCTGATCTAGCCCTGTGCATGCATTAGTCGTACCTTCTAATGAAAAATGTCCTCCATGCTTTTTTGCATGAGTGGATTATTTTGTGTTGTGTGCTGTAATTCAATTTATCAGAGTCCGACCTGGTGGTGGCTGTGAGAGTTAGAGAAAGTACATCTTTTGGCTGATGATTCCAGTTGCTTTTGTAGGTCATTAGACTGTTATCACTAGTTTTTAGCTCCTTAAATTTATAAAACTTAACCTCAACAGAGGCCTGTGTGTGTGTGTGTGCATGCGTGCGTGCGTGCGTGCGTGCGTGCGTGTCTTTGCATGTCCTTCACAAAAGCGGGAGTTTCCTCTTTTAGACGACTCACAACGGGAGTTTCCTCTGTTAGACGACTCACTTCTCTACCAATGTGCCCTCCAGCATCCTGCAACCCTGTGTAGGTTAAAGAACCCTGAAAGGTTAATGAATGGCAGCCACTATAGACAGCAAGACTAAAGACAGCCTGTTGTTTAGTGATAGAAATAAACATTTTATCTATAGAACACATTTCATCACAAAGTGACCTCAATGTGCTTTACATTCAGGGTAAAAACCTTGTAATACATGAACTAGATTCCTACAATTATGTATACGATAAAGAAATCCAATCCATGAAAAATGTATTGTGTTTTATCATGGATATTTAAAAAAAAGTTAAGTTTATGTCTTATAAAAAATCAATATAAATAGGTTATATAGCTAAGCAATATAGAATGCAATTTTGGATTATTTTGCATGTGCATGCATGAGAAAGAGACTGACCATGTGCTCTCAACATGCATACTAAACATAAACACTATCTTATCAGGCCTCCCTTTTCTTTGTTAAGGATTTAGTCAATGTCCTATCTGTCCTCACAACAACAGCTTTGCATGCTGTGGTCTTGTCCTCCAGACAACTGTTTCACAAGTCCTGCTAAATACCAGGACAATGTCATCACAGGCAAACACGGCCTCCCTGAGCCTTGACCTCGGCCACTTGAGCAACAAGTTTACAGCATGCTGTCTGCAGATGGCAGGTCATACAGAAACACGTCAGCAACATAATTACAAAAAGCATGTCTTACTCCGAGGCATGCCGCTGTCTCTGCGGCACTTACAAAAAGAGTCACACCATAAGATTAAGATTTACTTTAATGATCCCTGCAAGGGGAAATTTCTATTTTTACACTCTGTAATTCATGCAACACACACATAGGCTGAAATATACACATGCACAAACAGGATCCTATGGACATGCACTAATGGAGAGATGTCAGAGTGAGGGAGCCACCCCGGGCAGGCGCTCCTGAGCTGATGGTGGAGGGGGGGGGGGGTCGGTGCCTTGCTCAAGGGCACCTCAGCAGTGCTCAGGAAGTGATCTGGCACCTCTCCAGCTACCAGACCAACTTCCAGATTTGGTCCGCACTGGGACTTGAACCGGCGACCCTCCGGTTCACAGCCCAAGTCCCTACAGACTGTGCTACTGCCGCCCAAAAAGAGTCACACCATGCATTGTTTGGCAGCAGTGGGATCAATTAAGAAGAGAAAATGACTGACTATTGCTTTATTGAGTGTGTAATGATAGCCTGAGGCAGCGAGCTGCTGTAGTTTGGTTTGTGGAGAGAAGGAAGGAAGAAAGGCACAGGGGAGTTATTGGGTAGATGCTGCTCTCTAGTGGGAACATTTTGTAATGTCACTAATATAGACAATAGGAAACACCTTCAGCATTATAAGGCAAACACTTTCGACAATTACTTTCCTGTATCTTCACCTTTTAGTGCATGGCTTACAACAACTTCCTTCGTTCTTGATCTCTGACCAAGCCCCGAGTGTGGTGAACAAAGTGAAATATCTGGGGCACTTAATCAGGAATGACTTGAGAGATGATGATGATGATGCTGATAGCACGCCATATTTCCAATATGCAGAGACAATGATAAACCGAGCTTTTCAAGCTTACTGTACTCCGCTTTACTTCTTACTTGTGGTGCAATAACAGTTCAGCTCATATGAAAATGTTAAAGGTGGCTTATGATGATGCATTTAGAATATTTGGGTGAGTGCAAGTCATATGCACATCATTTTTTATGTTCAAATGTATGTGTCAATTCATTAATTCAGAGAATGAAATCATAATAGTGCTCACTCAACCCACACTTAGTGACAAAAGATATCCCCCCTCTTGTTTCTCAAACATTGGAACAAATGTCTCTTTGTGTTTTAATTACTGTCAACTTGTAAACTGTAGTGATTGTATCCCTCTGTTGTTGTATTGTATTTATATTGCTTATGCTTCTTTACTCTGATAGGGACCTATGGGTCTGAAATAAAGTAATAAAAAATAATAAAAAATGTTTCGCTCTCTTTTTTCAAGAAGCCAACAACTTTGTCATCAAACTGATTTTTAAGTGTATACAAAGTCAAAAAGTGGAAACTTTAAATTGTTTGGCTGCACTTTACTAGCAACAGGAAATATTTCGCCTTTGTCAGCTGATGAACAAAATATCCTCTTTGACCAGAGCTGCAAACTGTCTGAAATGATCACACTGTGGAGAACTCTGTGGCAGTATAATTTCAACCTCGTGGGGTTAATTTCAACCACTTTGAAATATATAATTGTTTAGACTAAATGTAATGGAAGGTTTGCTGAAGCTGCATCATCTCTGTTTTCTGACAGCTTGTTTCGGATTAAAATATTTTGCCTCCAAAAATACAATCTACACTGAGCGTAATGAGATGGACAGACTGTACAAAATAGTAATTTGTTTCTATAAGTGGCACATTCCTAAATTCTGTACAAATATCACTGATAATTTCAGTCAGGCCAGGAGACCCCTGACGTCCACGCTCTGCTCTCATGTGCAGTTTGCAGACAAACAAGTTATAAGAGTCTCACTGACACTGTAACACATATTTATTCTCCCAGCTGAATGACATGGATGAACAAAAATAACATAGAAGGTTGCAGCATAGTGTTAACTACTACTTTTAACTATGAATGTAAACTAAAGTATCATTATTCAAGCTAATTATAGCGCACTAACGACTAAAGGCAGTCGTAAAAAGTCATTCAAAGAAGCCATTTGAAATGATACAGCTCTTGTGCTTTATCTAAAGGAAATATAAATCTGGAAGAAGGAGATTGTGCTACAATGTGGGAGCACTGAATGGTTTTGCGTTGGTTTTCTTCTTAGCAGGTCTGCTCAAACTCTTTGCCGGTCGAGGTCCAGGGTCTGACCCACACCGTGAATAAGCATTGGTAAGGCTTAGCTTATCTTCAACACTAAACGTTTTTTTTTTTTTCATATTTTTGAATGCTTGTGTTCACCACCGAAGACCACCTTCACCATACTTGACTTTGTTTGAACTTCAGAACGTCCAGACTCTCGTTTTTTTCTAAATTAATATAGTGCGTTTGTCCCAAGGCAAACATGACTAGCTTTTTGCTCATAAAACAATTATATATTCTTGGCCTTTCCTAAATGCACCTTTATTCACCAGATTGGCTATTTACTGTAAGTCTGAGATTTTTTTTTTTATATGATGTGCTTTTTACACTGACATGCCAACATAAGGACATTTCCTCTGCTAAGTGGTAACAGGACCATCATGGACCTTCCCAGAGGTTTGAGTCTGAAATGAATAACAACAGTTTGTATAATTTGGCATTAAAGCTGTACAGGTGAGCTCACACTTTAAGTCTACAGCTCTGGGACAAAGTTGTTTTTGGTTCATTTCCCTGAGTGTAACTTCAAGGTGGAATAATTGAAGACCTGTTTAGTGGAATGAGTTTTTATGAGCTGCCAGTGAGCTTGTCTGACTTCAGAGTGAGTCAAAACAAATTTGATATAGTCTATTAATGATTTAAGAATATTATGGATTTTCTTCTCTACTGCTTGCTAATTATTTCTTTCTGCCTGCGGCCATGTGCTATAAAAACACTTCAGAACAAAAGGTTAGGTCACATGTGGATTAATAATTGTTTTAGTTCGGAAACTTCTAGAGGGTTGTTAGACAGCCTGCATGTGTAAACAAAGAAACCTCTATCAGTGATGAGCCTTGTCAGTTAAGAGCATTTTATTTTGTGTTTTCCACTGTTTTTTATCTTCATCTGTTAAACTAGTCGACACAGCTCATTCAAACAAGAGTACTCCTCACCTCTTCTTGTTTGTCTCATGAGCAAGGGGGTGGAGCCAAAAGCTTGAGGCAGGTTTAATTACCTGCAGAAGAGGTGCAGGCTCCTGGAGTAAACCATTAACATTACGGGGGGGTTGGTGACCCACCTACATAGTCTTGTCCACTTATTGTTATTATCTGCAGCAGGAAGGGTTCCAAAATTTCATTGAGGGAAATAAAAGTGCATTTTTGATTTTTGATGATATTATTGTCTCTCTTTTCTTTCTTTTTTCTTTGGTTGTTTGTTTAATCTTATTAGATTTAGTGAAGGTATAGATCCCTGTTCAAACTTCAACTACCAGCTGGTGGCAGAAATGCATCAAAATCATCAGGAAAATTACCAGCCATGGCTTGTCAAGCAGGAAAATAAACTTTAAGTTAGTTTTATTGATATTATTACACACAGACTTTATTGAGACATGCAAGACTTTCCTGGTAATGGATCATTTTATTTCAGATGCCAAGAAGAAAATACCTTCTCATGTGTTCAGGTGAGGTGGAAAAGAACATTTTGAGTTACGATAAGATACCAGCAGAGCGCTCCAGATATGAAGCAGTGTAGGGGATACTAGAATTCCTTAATTCGGCATAAAGACCATATTGACTTAAGATTCCAAAATGTTTTGCTTTTTGAAGTAGTGAAGAAAAACTGAAAAACAGGAAGAAGCTCTACTGGGATGGATGCCTTTCTGCTCTTATTTACATCACTTAAGTACATCACTTAAATACCTTATAAACTGACCAACCACATAATGGATTATACTGAGATATGCACTAAAAATACAGTTTCTGTCTGACAGATTCAGGTTAAAAAAAGATCTGTTTCGCTGTGACAGAGGCCATGTAGTTTTTGGAGATTTCTAAGAATCCAGTCCTCTAACACCATATCGACCAAAGGTGAGATCCACCACGTGTCATGAAGCACACCATCACTGCTCTGTGCTGTACAGGGACCAAACATTCACACAGTGCCTTGTGGGGCACAGCCTCAACATGTTTGTGTGAATGACATCTTTCTGTCATGAAAAAAAACAAACAGTTTACAGAGATCTTGTGTGAGTGTTTGGTAACAGGTGAGACTTTTTGAAGGGCAGTGTTAACTGGGTCACAAACCTTAAATGCTCCCACTGAGTTGAATAAAACACCTCGGAGAATGTCCTGGATGTGGTCATACATTGGATTATAATCACTTCTTCTTTTGCCTATGGAAAATATTTCAAAATAAATGAGGAATTTATTGGCAAATCAGAGCATCAATGTGATAACTTTAGAATGTATGTATTGTATTTGTATTTGTAAAAGGTAGCTCTGCTGGAAATATGGCAAGGGAACCTGACAAAGTCCACAGCCTGTCCACAGTGCTGCTCTGTCCAGAACACTGTAACCTTGAAACTATTTATATGACAAACTTTGATTTGTTGTTATTATTGCTTATCTTATCTCAGCCATTTAAAGAGAACTCATTTGAATTTATCTATCAATTCAGCTGTAGAGTAAGGGCGATTATTACACAATCATCGAGCCATAGATACTCTTATACTGCCCCTCTTTGGAAAGCCATTGAAACTGCATTAGTCTTTTTGATGAGGAGAGAAAGCACTTTCAAGACTGTTTGTTTGTTCCAGACATTTTGAATTGCAGAAACATTTGAGTAACAAAATGTACTTTTTTGCAGATCTTTTAAATAATGTCAGGTTGGAGCAATAGAGGCATCATTCAGTGTAAACACAAAAGATAATACAGCACCCCTCAATAATGTATGCATAAGGTTTTCTATTCATACATGGATGCTGAATAGAATGAGACTTTTGTTACTGGGTCTGAGTATTTCAATAAGTTGGACAAAGATTGGCCAAAGAAATCCCCAAATTACGCTCAATGATATTTTTTTCTGTTGCCGAGCAACACTGGTGTACCAGCACTAGAGGGCAGTAAATACAAATGGAAGATTCTTAATCCTTAATAGCTCCATCAGACTGCCTTCTAATTTGCTACTTGCGATGCCTCCCCTTGTGCTGTCTGTGTGTTTGTTTGTTTACATGTGTGTTGGTGTAGAAGTGGGTCTGAGTACTGCAGCTTGATTACAGCTACATTTTTCATAATAGGGTTAGAATATTTTACTGTACATATTTGTGGTTTACATGAGCATCTCTGGTTGTAAATTGGTTGTTGTTGTTGTTGTTGGGTTTTTTTGTGCACAGCAATGCAAATTAGAGGTAAACAAAACAGTTGATATGTTAAAAAAAATGCACTGCAAAAATTAGACAACAAATAAAATATTAATTTAATGAATTAACATTTGTTAAAACAAGACTAACAGATGAAAGCCAGCATGCATTCATGCCTAGAATCCATTTGACAGATGATGTCATGCTGGGAGAGTAAACCAAACAAGCACAATATGATATAAATATTTCATCAACATTTAAATGAACAGCTTTCAAAACTGGCATGTTTCAGGTGGAACAGGCTGTTGTGGTAACATTGCCATCAGACTAATTGCTGTTTTGTTTTTGTTTTTTAATAAAACATAATACACCAGCCATTTGGAAACATGTTGTACAAAAGTTTCCTGCAGAAGAGTAAGCAGACACTCCTTTACTCCAAGGCTATAGAGCATCATTTCTTTGCTGCTCCACTCTCCAATGTTCATTTGATCCTCTGCCTCAGGATGTGATTGGCCAAGTCTTAAGGGCCAGAGAGACTCAAATCCTCCCATTGGCTGGGGAGATATGTCCCATAATCCTAAACCTCTCTCTACCCTCTGAGGATTAAATTTGCTGTCCACTCATCTCTAAGAAGTTCGCCTGGACTGTGGAAAAAGTGAAGCACAAACTCTTTAACAGGCAATCTCTCATCACAGGAACATACAGCCCTGAGACCCAAGAGGCGAGTATTAGTTTGCTGAAGGAGATTCAGGCCATGAGTTGAGCCAGGGAAGTAATTACTGTCAGGAAACAGAGGTCTGAGCTCTCTTCCCCTCCAACTGTCAAGGCTCAGGCAACATGAACTCACGCACTCTTTTCCTATTCAACTTGAATTCTATATGCTTTCACTCGTTCCTTTTTTTATTTTACATTTCTTCCCCTCTGCCTCAGTGTGTCTCACAGAGGAAACTTGTATTGACTCAGTGTCAGATCCTTCCACTGTTTGCCCAAAGCTTTCGCTTAGCTTAGCTTTCGATCAGATCCTGAGTTAATTCATCACATATCTCTCATTTACTCTCAGTTGTAAGACTTCCATACATTCAAGACACTGTTTTCATACATTCAGCCTGAAGAGACATGAGGCTCGTTTGTCTGCTGTCGCACATTATTTTAAAATGGATTCAAAATGACTTTTTCACAAGCTATTAAATCATTTGCAAGTGTGATTTACAAGAATACAAATACCTGATGTTTTAAAATGTATTTCAGATTTTGTTTGTGCAGCAACATTCATGATTGAGTTGATTTATTGCTTTGAATGAACCCTATCAGAACACGAGCATGTAACACAGTGTGGAGATCCTTTTTTATTGATGTACTTAAGTTCGTTTTTTCGATCCAGCATCTGTGTAAGTTGGATCTTGTTTTGCCCAATCGGAATACATCCATGATGTAGGTGAAATATTTTTAATGTAAAGTCTTAATTATGATGAGAACACAGGAGGTTTCTCGAGAAGCAAAAAGAGTAGAGGAAAGCATTTTCATTCTAGCCAAGAGGAATGCCAGCAGAACCCACAGAAGAATTTAAGTGTTGCCATTTCTGATTCACCTTTCAACGTTTGAAGTGCAACCTTGATTTAAACGTCCTTGATCTCTTCACTACGTTTGTCTCCAGCCTTATTTGAAGTTCAAACACATCAGTGCTTAGCAGACCATGTTCTTTAGACAGAAGACTGTAGGCTTTTCTTCGAACATCTCTCTCCTTAACTTCAAGGAAACATTTCAACTTAACAGGAATTTGTGTGGCAGCCTACATACCGGTAATTGGTTATGTGCTTCACCTTGTATTTTTGTTTTAAAACTGGAGAAAAAAATGATCTCAATGTGTGTGGGAAGAAAAGACGTAACACAAGAGTGATCTTTTTGCTGATCCAGCATTTTTAAATTCATCCCAACTAAGCCTCTTTGAGTCAGAAGCACACTCCAGTCACGACTTCCTCCCAAATAACACCTCTCCTACTTCAAACTGCCTATAATTTCCAATCAAGAAACTTTTTATTAATATGCAGGAAAACATGATGAGGCAAAAACACCATCATATGACCTCAGGTGTTTCTGAAAATAAAACCAGAGGTGTTGATTAAATTGAATACGATTGAACCACATCCATATCGACACACACGCTGTAATCCCCCAGCTCTGCTCATGCTGCTGATATGATCCTGTGCATGAACATATCACGAAATGGGGCAGAAATGCTAATGGTAATCAATAAAGTATTGATTTTTTTTAATGGAGAAAAAATAAATGGAAAGGCTGCAAGCTGAAAGCATGCAGTTAAAGGTCTGACACATGCATTATTGAATTTGTTTAATTTCACACACTTCAGAGAGTTTGGTTCCAAACCCTGGGTATAGAACTGAAGACTCGAAATCTGTTTTTGTCATCTGCTGCTTTAAAATCACACACAGCAAGCACACAGCTTGTACCCGCCACATAATAAAACATTGAAATTCAAAGTGTCTTCTGGGACACAGATTGTTGTTTTCATTTGGCTTGTTGTTTTTGTAAAAGATAAGCAAACACATGTTGACATCAATACACTGGGAAAATATGCATTCATGAGTTGTAATTATTGGTTGTTGTTTTTTTTTCTCACTTATTTTCTGTTGTTGAGATCGGCACATTACAGACATTACAAAAGGCTGATTGTTTTTCAGTAATTTAGAACATTTAACCCCCATTACACCCCTCATACACAACATACACAGACTGACTTTCCTTAATGACATAGAAGATCCTAGAAGTTAGATATTCATTTTGTCCAAAATGTCCAAAAAGCTCCATAGCCAGTGAGTATTTTAGATATCATGAGGAGGTTTCCATCGCTGGACTATAATCTTCTTAACAGCTGTCAGGCCTGCCAGCCAGACTTTGCGTGTATAAGGAAAGGGTGAGAATCATCATCTAACAGATGTACAGCAGGGTCCATTGGAAATTGAACCCCTGTTAGTAACGGGATGGCATCAATCACCTTCTTCTACAAATCAAAAACCCATGGCACATTCTCATACAACATGTTCAAAGGAGCCAACGGTTCAAAGAGAGCAAAATAAACAATACGGGTCAGGTGCAAATCCCATATGGTGTCTTATTCTCTGTGTTAAATACATTCTGTGACAAAATTTGGGATGTATATACTGATGAAAAGTTGTAATTATTGTTAAGGCAGCTAACACTTTCAATAAGGATTAGTTACACAAAACAATGAATTAGGTTTATAGTTGAAGTGAGCTTCATGGTCACAAAAGACAACATGTGCAAGATAGGGAATTACAACTTTGTCATTACATTCAAAGCCCAATCCACACAAAAACATCTATGTTTGAGTTCATTGTAGTGGAAATGACCGGAGCACTCTCTCTGATTGACCACCCATAATGCTCTGTGTTTAAGGGAATGCCTGAACTACTCACTGTCCTGCATGTGCATTAGCATCGATCGACCCTGTCTGCCTTTAACAGTCCACCTCCTCCTGGTTAATTACTGCACAGGCGCATTAGAACAATGGAGATGTTTATTTACTACTTCGCCGTTTCATTACTTTCCTGCAAGAGTGATGGGGGGGGGATGTGGGTAAAAATGGATTCTGGACGGAGTGAAATGGCGGCTCATGCGTCCAAAAAGCTGTCGTGTTGTGGCAGTTTAGTGACAGACTGGTGCCGCTGATGAATGCGTGTTTGTTTGTTCCTCGGGCTAGTTGTGGCACTCAGCGCTTGTTTGTTCAGTCAGAGAGGATGTGTGCCCTCTGTGGCAGGTTGAGGTTGAACACGCAGGCAGTCTGTGTCCACAGAACGAGTCTGCTCATACTTTTGAAGTCATTTAAACAGTGACACATTAAAGAGTTGTTTAGGCGTGAAGTTATTGGTGCGAGTGACTAAGCCCGTCCCAGAGGAAAAGCTGACGCAGAGTTAGCAGCACTACTTTGCCGCGTTCTCTGAAAAAAATATTATTTGGCCAATTATAAATTTTTCTTGCATTCTTGCAAAAATAAATCTGGTTAGAGTACTTCCCTCAGGTTACAACTATGACTAAACCTTTTTTAATATGCAGCAAGGTTGTATCTAACATGACAGCATAAAAAAGAAAGTGCTGCAGAACACAGCACTGAGACCACTGGGCCCTGTCAATCACTGCTAATTAAATCCCATCGCTTTTTCCATGGAGAGCTCCTTTTCTTTTTTCTTTTTTGGACCCACACCATTAGGCCGCACAGCAGGGGGCCTGGAGTCCATCCACATGCACAGCCTCACAGTTACACTTTTCACAGGGAATCTTTACAGTAGAGCGGTTTTCCTCTTGTGCTTTGTTGTGTCTGATGAATTCTCAGGTCAGTGACAGAGGAGAAGCAGCCTGTCTGTTCTTCACTGAAACAATGCTTTGTATAATTTATCTGAATTCTAAACAGCTTTTTTGTGGATGTGTGTAAGGGATTCTGTGTGTGAGTGAGTTCTCTCATGGCAGTTTCTCTGGAGTAAAAGGAGCTTGTATTCATCTAACAGCTAAAATAGAAATAATACTAGGAGAAGAAAAACAAGACGTATAGTAGCAGTAGTATTTAAAAAATATAGATATATTTTTGTTCTGCTTTATCAATTCCCCTTTTGAAAAAAATACACATAGAAGTTACAACATTTCAAATGAATAACAATGAGGAATAAAAGAAAAATTAAATACTGACCAAAAAACTTTGAGGCCGAAGATCATTGTACTGATAAAAAAATGTGTTATGACATCACTTGATAAAAACTTTGTACTGCTTTACGAAACCTTTCCTAAATATGTTAGTAGTTAAAAAGGTGGGGGAAAGGAATATATCTATAACTTGTAGGATCTGTTCAAGCACGGAAATTATGGGAGTTACAAGAGAACAAGATGGGAAAAATAACATGACATAACATGATTTACTCAGAAAAGGTGAGAAAAAAATATCAGCTTATCAGAAAAATTTCCTTCTCTCCACAAGTCTTTTTAGATTTAAGTCTGCACCAACTGTGGAGGAAATGAGCCACCTATTTTTACCTGTCTCCTGTATGTTCTGTCAGAATGTATTAGTCTGTAGTAATGACCAGTTATAGTAAACACTGACTGGTACTGGAAAAACTCTTTTAATGAACTACTTCTTCAACTCCAGTTTTTTCTCTGAATACTTTGGCTTCCAAATCTAATCCTGCCCTGGATAATTGACTTCAATATGTCAGTGAATTTGGAGAAGAAATATAATGACAGGAAAGATTAGTCTCATTCTGCTATCTGTGGAAACTTAGTTTGTCTGTAGCTTTTAAATGTAGTGCCTCATCTAAATCCTATTCATTAAAATGTGTCTGAATCTCTTAGATTCATGACACATCAGAATCAATATTGGTTAGTATTTCAGTGAGCTTTTTAAGTAAAGTCTTGGATCACATCAGAGTACAATATGCATACTGAAAGGTGTCATAAACAAATTATACTCTTCACAGGATGAGGTCTGAATTTCAATGCACTGAATGCACATTGCAGAATGTGTTCCACATTTCTAAACTTACATTTTCTTTTAAAAATACGGCATCCCTGTCTTTTGACTGAAGATTTCCTAAAGAGTTCTTCATCACTTCCACATGCTGGGAATTAAACATAGCTTTGAAATATAATATCTCCTCAAAAGAACCAAAGGCAATTTGAAGGACCAGTACCCCAGGACTCTAAACGTGTGAAAACATCCTCCTCTCTCTCCGGGTGGGGTTTGATTGCTACCATGCTAACTTTAGCAACAAAAACCACTGGTGTACATTTCCACAAATGCCATATGGGTGGTGGGTTGGTGGGGTTGTATGACCTTTGGTGGTGCTGGTAGGATTGGATGACTTAGAGCTCAAAGGTCAAGACAACTGTGACGAGTCTCCATTGTGAAACTGCGTCTGGGTTAGCTGACTTGATAGACCAAAAAGTTATAGCTATAGTACAGAAGCTAAAAGACAGGTGGTGAATGCTGGTAAATTATTGGTGTGAATTGTTCATGCATGGTTTTTCTATTGGCTTGTGTGTGCGTGGAGGAGAAGGGGTGCTGCTGGGTCACCCAGTGTGACGGGGAAACTATTTGAGTCCTCTGCCTTTGATGTTTGTCCAACAACACAGCCTGATCTTGTTCTGTGTGCTGCTGGGTTTGCTGGTGGTGAGTGGCAAACAACATTTCTGTGCAGCGCTCTCATTTTCCAACAAATTCAGTTTCTAAGCATTACTGCTCTATTTGTTTTCCTTTCTTGCAGTATGAACAGTCACTTAAGTCAGACTTTGTTTAACATGTGATAAATCTGTAAAATCATTCTCCTCCTTTACTTTTAAAAAACGTGAACGCATTCATTCTTCGTCTAAATGCTAAACAATATTCAAACCCTTTTTTTTATTTTATCACCTCCAATAGGAATTTTGTTATCTATTCATGGTCTAGCACCCTGATAAAGTTGCACTTATTTTCCCTATCAGCTGATCGGCTCTCACAGAGGACAGACAGTTTGTGAGATTGTTTTGGAACCAGGGCAACGAGTGGTCCTGACCCTCAGGTTTTGGCAGAGAGAAGGTCTCCTCTGGAAAGGGGTCATTAGGAGCCTGTCAGTCCACAAATTGGGAACGCTGTGGGCAAACAAAGAGGGGGAGGTGGAGATAATGTGCTGTCACTTTGCACCTACCTGCCACATGCCTCACATCCAAACCACTAACAACCAGGCAGGGCTTCTTTCCAGCACCGAGTTAAACGCCCTGCAGCAGTGGCTGTTTTAGTCCACAAACACATTGCATCTCTCAAGCTCAGAGCCGGCCCATTTTGGTGCCCTAGGCAAGATTTCAGCAGTTGCCCCTTATATTGCAGCCAGTTTGACCACTAATCTCAATATTCATACACTTTCAGAAAACGGGCATACAGCTTTATATTTAACATTATTTCTTTATTTTAAAATTAGAAAAAATCCTTCTAAACAAACATGAAAAAATGGTAATAACACTAATATTTATTTTCTGCACAAGCTCCATATTGCAGTACTGAATGGATAGATAGATATTCGATAAGCTGTATGACTCACCGTAAAGAACGCAATACATAGTCCAGGCTTTCCCAACCTTGGGTTCCCGACCCAAGGTGGACAACAAACTGTCCTTTGAGCAACATGCTGTTGCTACCACAAAGAAGGTCCAACAGAGGTTGTATTTCAAGAAAAATGTGTTCTTTTAATGTATCCTCAGAGATGATGACCCTCTTTTATAAAAGTTTTATTGAATCGGTTTAAATGTTTTGTATTATTGCCTGGTATGGTAATCTGGCTCTAGCCAATAAAAACAGACTTGGTAGCCTGGTTAGGCGAGCAAGATTGCAGGGAGGAGTCAAGTCCAGCCGAGCGACCTCTACAGCAGACAGGTGATCAGAAAGGCGACTTCTCTCCTGCAGAGCCCAGATCACCCTTTCTTTGCAGCATTGGGTCTCATTTGTACCTGCTGCTATTTGTCTGCTGAATAGCAGTTGAATCCTAATTCCTTGCTCATTGCACTTAATCATTTTTATCGTGATGCTGGAGCATCTCTGCTGGGCTTCATGTTGTATGTACTTATGCACTTGATGTCTGGATGATTTATTAGTGTTGTTTATGTGTTTGTATGTCTCCAGCTGCAAACTAATTTCCCTGTGGGGACAATAAAGACACCTTTGACCTTTGACCCCACGTGGGGTCTCATGGAATTCAAATGGGGTTGCCTGAAATTTCTATTTATTGATAAAAAATATATTGTATATTCAAATGTGTTGAACACAGGCTGCTGTAGGCCATAGCCTATACCAAAACAAAAAACTTGCAGAGTCTGTCATCCATTGTGCTGAAATGTCCTCCCAGCCTTTCTTCTTCTGTCCACAATAATATACACGAAAAAGCCTAAAAGGGGTCTAAAATTAATGTATGTTTTCTACTAACACAGTAGAAAAAACTGTTTTATGATCGAAAACAATTTAATTTTAGAAAAAATCTGTATGTGTTTTGGATGTGTGGTCGCCATAGTTTTGTGCAGTCAAAGTGGGGTCATGAGCCAAAAAAGGTTGGGACACTGACATAGTCCTAATGCAATTTCCTTTTTCTTTCAAAACACATATAGCTTGATGGCATGACCACCAAAATCACTTGGATTTCCCTTTGGCTAGTGTTTACTTGGCATTGGTGAACACTAAAAAAAGCTTGAAATGAATAAGAAAATGGCCCTAAAAAAAACATGCAGCTGTAATGTGTTTTTCGCTGAGGAAAATCTGCTGTTTTGTGGAGAGGCAACTGGGTTTGATTTGAGATCACAGAGCAAAATCAAAGAGATGCTCGCAGCAGTGTCAAAACTGATCACAGATCAAGCAGCATAGTACTGCTACACTTTTACACACACTTTCCCTGTCACATTGGGTTGTATGAAGTTTTCAAGTTGGCTGCCAAGTATGTTGAAAACATTTTGAAGCTGGGCTTGATGACTTTTCTGTGCTTTTCGAGCAGATATAATATACTACCTTAATGTCAAATTTTAAGAGATGCAGATGTGTGTTTTTCGGAATAAGATTTTTGTTTTCATTCAGAAGACAAAACTTAGGTCACAGTTTTCCCTATGGATATTTTTTATCCACTGCTTTAAAAAATAAGCAATGAGTCATTGTATTTTCCCTGTGGGGAACACATGGATGTTTTTCTGTGAGTCAGGAGTGTGGCAAAACATAATTTGTGTGGATTAAAATCCAAGCATGAGAGGACATACTTTAATGTCTATTTGTTGGCCTATATGTAAATTTCTTAATCTATGTTCATGTTTGCTCCATGAAAGGATTGAAAATTTCAAAAGATCTATGTGCAGCAACATCACGAATAGTTCAGGCTCTTCCCACTGCCCTATGAGCAGTAGAGGTTGGGTTTGTTAACTGTATAGCCGCAGTTAACAAACCCATCTATACTGAATGGTTCATGAATATAAGTGTTGTTTACAGAATTGAAGCCACAGAGAATCTTCTCTGAAATTACCTTTACTTAAACAAGATAATCATCTCCTTTTTCTTCACTATGTCCATCTCCTTCTTTTTGTCTCTCATAATCTTTGCTCCTGCTTTATCGAGCTTCAGCCTGTTACATTTTCCTGCCGTCTTCAGCCCTATCTGATTCCCTCTCACCGAACACCAAAGCCTTTAAACCCTTTAAATCCTTCCCAATTCAATTTGAGGATGGCGACACCGCCTTGTGGGCTGCTGACGACCACTCTGTATCAGACGGGACCCCCAGATAATCACAGGCCCCTCCAGGTTTCCTAATCTGCCGATGCGTCCCTGGCAAGCTGGAGCAGATGCTAAGATATTTTGTTCGACCCCACTTTGACATAAGACCACCGCCTCAGGCCGCTGCAGCTGGGCTAAGTTTCATCCTGCCCGTATGTGGTAGTCGTCAGGTGTCTTAATGCAGTGATGGACTGGGACATTTAATCAGCTTGAGAATTAAACTGGACCATGCCAACAGATTCCCTCAGCTAAAGCCAGCTGGCTCTAAACACTCACAGTTTTCTTTTAGAACTTGTTACAGGAGGGATTTGGCTCAATACTAGCCTGAAATAAACTCTGTCCTACACAAGAATGAAGCCCATAACGGCAGTTTAAGCATGGGAGTAGAAACTTTTGATTTTGATGTTAACGTTCAATTAACAGAAACAAGGACATCACAGAGAGAATTTGAAATTTAATTGCAAGTCTTTAAATTTGGCATAACTTAGTTCATGCCTCATCACCATATCACCATGGTTACTGAATCCAAAGAATTAAGTAAAATTGTTCTCCACTCATGCAAAACTTTATTTTCATCAACATTTTTTTCATCTTTTCCCGTCTTCTTCTTCAATATAAAATAGAATAAATCTTTATTGTCCATCAGAGGTGGAAATTTGCCATAGGCTCTCCAGTTCAAAGTGACATAGTGTAAAGAGTTCAACCTGCAACTGTATATCTCGTTCCCTTTTAGTCTCTCAAAACACTTTCAAACACACTCTCTGTGCCTTATCAGCTGTGCATCAGTGTGCAGTGAATGTGTGTGTGTGTGTGTGTGTGTGGGTGGGGGGGGGGGGTTATTACAATTTTAAGGTCAAGATATGTGTGGCAAATTCTGATTAAGAGATATTTATTTTAAATCATTATTAATGTCAGAGGAGGAGTCTGTCAATAGATACATTTTGACCACAAAGGATGGCCTTAAGAATGTTTTAGGGGATGATAGCTAATGCCGGTATATTCCACTAACTGTACAGTAACAAATATGAATTTTATATTTGGTCTGAATGTTTTTTAAATCTGGGATAGAGTTAACTCTTGCTCCATTCTGACCTGTGCCAGGAGGACAGTTCAATTGTCTTTCCTGAACTGTCATTATTTAACCTATGCCGAACATCCATTGATTTGTCAATTCATCAACTATCTTCAACCATTGCATTAGATTCTAGTATTGTCTTACATTTGTGGCTTGTTTTCCAGCGTAAAACTGGCACAATTTGTCTCTTATTTGTTGCAGTCAAAGCACATGTATGTTTTATTGACATAAGGAATATAAGGGGCTGCTGGATTTTTAAAAATCTTGCAAAGGATCCACTAATAGATAAGGATTGTGAAGGACTCTTGGATTTTCTTGTGCTGAAATACTGAAACCTTTTCAGTTGTTTCTAAGGTTGTTGATGATTCACTTTGCCATTACATATAATGACATAGTGAATCACAACAAACAGGCAAGCAAGACAGGACAGTGGTGTGGTGATTTATGGACTGCAGACGTGTTTGCAAGATGTTCTGGGTAAAATTCCCTGGCCGGGCATTTCTGTGTAGGATGAATGTTCGGACTTTCTCCCACTGAAGTCTGGATCACATTTTTGAACTGTTATTATGCACTGCAGTGCTCATAAACTTGAAAAACCAAGCTCTGCGAGTTGGCACTTCAGTGTGTTTGTTCGCACTCCTGCCTCACATGGAAGACGGTTCAGGGTTTGAAAACCTGGCAAGGGTCTTCCCTGTGGAGTTGGAATGTACTGACTACCTCCAACTGGGGCACAGACCACACTGGATTTTGAAGTTGATAAACCCAAACACTTAAGTATCAAGAAGTGGCACAGTGGTGTGGTGGTAAGGCTTGCTGACTGACGGACAGACAGTCCACTGTTTGTTTGTGTGAGTCAGGAATTCTTTGCCTTCCTCCCACTTGAGCCTTGACTATTCTTTTGAATAATCATATTCAACTGGAGAATAATAGACTTAAAACGGCAAGCGCTGCGAGAGGGGACACATTGTGATGTGGTTAGAGCTGTAGCCTTATAGCCTGAAGGTTTATGATTTGGATCTAGTGTAGGGAGAGAGCAGGTGGAGAGGACAGAGAAATACAAACTGCTATAAAGCTCATGTGGGTGATTTTTGAAAATCACAAAATGAATCGATGGCTTATTTTTTAATACCACATATGCGTTTTCATTTCTTTTACTTGGGATGGTTGTATGATATGATTATGGCACTTGATCCTGATTTTACTAAAAAGCTTGTTTAATGATTAAAAAGCTGGTCCAGGGTTAGGGTTTGCAAAACTGGCTCAGAGCGCAAAACAGAAATGTATGATTTTATGAAAGAGGGTAGAGTAGGGGGTATAAAAAAACTGTTGTGGTGTGAACAGTGTATTTAATGTAAAGATTTCATCAGGAAGAGTTAAGGCTACACAAACTTCTTTCCTTTTCTTGCTACTTCAAGTGACCCGCAGTGTTTCACAGCTGTGGAATCAAAAACAGACAAAATCGGTCCCAGCAGTGAAATATCGCAGCCTACTACAACCACCTGCACTCAAATCACTTCCTGCTTAGGCCTTTATTCATGAGCTGGGGAGATAGCCGGAGTTTATTTTTTTGTCTCTGAGATCTGAGAACCAACTGGACATGGAGCTGAGAGACAGCAGCTGGCAGCTTCTTATACTAACACTGATCCCCAAAACCCCAGACAGACAGCAAACATGGCCAAATCCACAGAGCTGCTTAACAAAGCAATGGTTTTAAAACTTCAAATGCTAAAACGTGCACAGTTGGCGAGAAGAGATTCCGCCACTGAGATATTTACATAATATATAACATACTGTATTATGCAGTCCTTGGAAGCCTCCACTGTGCGTGGTGTTGTTTCTTTAGCCTCCAGGCAGACAGCTGAGCGCTGATTAAAAGTTTGAGGATTTCTGAGTCCCCTTTGTTGTTACTTTTTATGAAGCTGTCAGCCAACACTTCTCCTCATATTGAAGACAACTTTTGAACTATACCACAAATTAAAAAAGATAAACTGCAAGAAAAACTAAGATTGATTTACACAAAGAAAACATTGTGTCAGTTTGAAGGCTCTTAATGATCACAAAATACAGTAACTCAAAGGCAGGAAAGCTTACTCAATGCAGTCCACGTAACATTCAGGAAGAAACATATTCCAACCTGTCACTATTTTGAATTTTGTTAAAGTTTATTCTCTTTAAATTGACTGCGACAATCGCGCAAGCTTCCTGTTACTGTTGCTTAACTAATTGTATATATTGTATATATTAGTAAGTGTAAATATTGTTTTGTTTTTTATTTAAGTCACTGCACTTAAATAACTTAGCCTGTTATTACCATCCTACCTGGTACTCATTGCTTATTTTATTGCTTATTTTATTGCCTCTATTCCAATTTATTTTTTAACATTCTTAAATTATTACACAATACAGAAGTACTTCATACTTCTGTATTGTGTCTTAGAGCAAAAGTAACAACCAAATTTACCCCTGGGATTAATAAAGTATTTCTGATTCTGATTCTTAGTCTGAAAATTTCAATGGTCTTATACAGCGATTTTACACGGCAGGTCACAGCTACCCATTCACGCACTGATGGCAGAGGCTGCTATGTAGATTGACCATCAGAAGTAACTCATCCCATTCAAACACATTCATACACAGACAAAGCAGCAGGAGCCACTTGAGGTTAAATGCCTTGCCCAAGGATACGTCGGACATGTGTACAACCAACTCTACCAACTGAGCCACTGCTCACCCATGCTCCAAACAAAAACTTTAAAATGGGCCATACAAAGTTCCAAAATGTAATCAAGTATCCCATAAAGCCCCATCTGCGTCAAGCCTCATTAATTATTACCTTTCCCCAGACTCAGTTATCCCTCTCCAATTAACTATTCATAAAGCCTGTAATGATTAACAATATGGTTTGAGCTAATCTCCATGTAAATGAAAGGAGCTTTGTAAGCGACAGTGCAATTTACCACTTATCTGCATACATTACTAAACACTTCTTATTGACCTCTAAGGGCTTAGCTTTGGGGTTTGGGGTGGTGGTGGTGGGAGGTGGGTGGTGGGGTGATGTTATATAAAGGGGGGATCTGTGTTTCTCAACAAATTGCATTGACTGTATACCTTTTTTATTCTAAAAGGATATTTTCCAAAGTCCATTTTTAAGTATGAAATCCTTCAGTTTTCACACTAATTTGCATAATGGTAAAAACAGGAACTCACTCATAAAGCACCACTAGTTGTCAAAAACTACACAGGGTATCTTCAAACATATCCTGTATGTACATAGGAGATGCTTTCGAAATTTGGCTACACAACAAGAAATATCAAAGACAGAACTGTGCCTTTCAAAACATAAAATGTGAAATACTTGGCAATGTCAGTTGATATCTCAGGATCAAAATGTTCATTCCTTTTACATTACAATACATTTTTAATACCACTCACAGCAGGAGTCATCTGAAGAGGTGGACAGCATCTGTAGCATCGTATTAAAATTCAGACTATTGAAAAAAGGGTAGCACTGCATGTTCCATCATCTGAAAAATGCTTGGTGGTGATAAAGCTGGCAAGACGACTTTAAGTCACATCAAATGGTGTGGTTTATGTTTTGCATGAGAAAGGGAATTTTTTTTTACACATTTAAGCTTCAATAAATATAAAATAAAAGTAATTGTTTGAGAGGTGTTTGTAAAAAAAAGGTATGAAGAAATACTGTATGACTCTAATCCTTGGGACATTTGGTTCATTATTAAAGGGCAACATTAAATGTTAGTTCTACCTTCATACACGCAAGACCAAATGATCAAGGCCATCTCATTCTGATTCAGTTGAAAGGACACACTTCTTTCAAACAATGGAAAAGGTGTAATTGAGTTAACAGCTTGAAAGAGCTGGATGACATTTTGAGTCAATGTGACTTCAAGCATGATCTTGTTTTGCATAAATTCATGAATTATAGTTATGCATGAATGAGATGTTTAAGAAAGTTAGACATCAAGATGGAACAGAACCTCAAGTATGTTTGAAAAAAGGCCAGGGGTAGTCTCAGCTTCTGTCATTATGTTGTGAAATGACTCATACATTTACAGAGATAAGACCTGCCTGCTTAGCATAAACATGAGTTTGAAGGACAGATCAGTTTTTGCAGTCTTTACACTGATTGAAAGATCCAACTTTGATATTTCACACTCAACGCTGGCTTTACCACAACTTATCCAGAGTGGGTCAACTGTATGTATCATACAGTATGCAAAAATAGATACACTCTCTGAGGTAGATGCTGGATTCATTTGCTGGATTTCAATGCTGGATCCCCCTAGAGAGTCTCTTCTTTGTGCTTCATGTTTCCTCTTGGGTGTGCATTTACAGGCTTAATGGAGATTGATCCTGCAATTGACTAAATTGAAAAAGCATGTTGGGAAACTTTGTGATGTGCACTTAACATGGCACATTTACTGTATAACAACATCCAATCAATACTGGCCTGTGTTGAATAATAATGACTGACAGTAAGCATGAAGTGGAGCAGTTGTACGTATCAAAAAGACAGACTGAAAAAGACAAAGAACACCAAACAGTTTTCCCTCCAGCATAAAGCTGTCCCCAGTCATCACCACTGAATGAGCTCCTTGCACAGAGGAGTTAATTAAGATTGCAACTCGTACTACTGTTCATCTCTGGTACTATACTTAACATCTGTCCCATTGGCTTGTGGAAGCTGTTAGAAGGCAGGAATTAAGCAGACAAATCCCTGTTTCTGAGCAGCAGCACACCCACGTTAGCTCACCTACAGGGCCTGGAAAAGACAGCTCGTCTCATCTTCATCTCCAGGCCTGTATCCTCAGTTTTAAAAAGCTTTAGGGAGCCCAGTGACAGAAAAACACAACATGCACATTTTTAGCCGGCTTGTTTTCGTGGCATGTAACGCTTCAGCATTGACCTGTCTGATAAATGTTGTCTGAAAAAGTGAGCTCTGTTTTTGAGTGGACTCCAGTATTCAAGCATCTATACTTGGCCTGCCACCTTAGACAGTCATTGTAGCAAACAATTATTATCTCATTACACCACAGGTTCAAGATTTCCATTGCAGAAGGCGAGTTGTTATACTTGTTCATTAAAGGCCGACAGACAGCAGTAATGAAAGCCTTTGGCTGCATGTGCACTGCAAGTTAATGATATTTACAATAATATTGTTTTAATCCATCCATCTTTGACTCACTTTGACTCTTATAAAGGCCCAATACGATATGTAATATATAATACGATATCTACTGATTGAAATCATAACATGACCACATTATTAGACATTAAGGAAACATGCTATGTTGAAGTGCTGGATTCTCAGTCAACAATGCAGCAGTCAGTATGTCCTCATCCTAAGTTTAAATTCAGGTCCTTAATGGTTTGTTTTAGTTTTGACCAGAGAAGGTAGGCAGTTTTACCCATACCCATATGCTGCAGACTTCACTCTATCCTCAGGGAATAGTTCTGCAAAATGCTAAATGGACATATGGCATATGTAGATTCCAAACAAACTGTGGCTAATGCCAGGGGGCTAACATCGATCCATGGTCGCCTCACCAACTTTCTGCAAGAAGCATATTAATAGTTCTGTAATTGTGTTAGGTTGGTCATTTTTTCCTAGCACTCTTTTACAGCAACTGATGTACTTTTAGGAGTTACACTGTTATTTATTACAAGAAAATAATAACAAGCAGAAACCAGACTCAGTAAAATGCCGAAGTGACCCTGGAAGCTTTAGAGTAATGCATTGTGGGTTATTTGGAGCCTTACTGTTGCAAGACTAGCAAAATCTCTCTGATGTAGGCCACTGTGTGTCTGTAATAATTAGTCAGCCCCAGATATGTCCAGTCAGCCCAATACAGGAGTAAGTGATGATGGCTCATGCTCAGCTGTCACAGAAAGGATGGAATGGCCAACTTCTACCTTCAACAGTATCGAGTGTGAATATGCTGACTGAAAAGCAAAATGAAGGGGTAGTATGTATGCGAATGAAAAACATCTTTGGAGAATCACAAAATCTTAAATGTACAAATCTAAGTATTTACAAACAATATTTAAATAAAAAAAATCGACACGATAGAAAGGAATCGGCCCATCACATTCTTTAAGCACTGACAACAATTACTATTAACTATTGGGAGAAACATTCTAAGAGTTAGCCCTGAAAATATCCTCTATTTGGCTTTATCAAGACTGTGGGGGTGTGTTCTCACCCTACAAATGTCCTCACAACTTTACTTGGTGCATTGAAATACCTGACATGACCCTTATCAGTGGAAGCCCCGCCCATAAGGATAAATTGACCAAAGAAAGGACAAAAACAAAACTATGGCAACATAGTCTCTGTTCATAGACCATATTACTCAAAGTAAGGAGTGAGATGAAATATTGAAATAAAAAAAAAGTGCAATTGTTTTGCTGGTTATTTTGAAAAAGTATATGAAATTTGTTATTCCTGAAGTATATCTTAAGGTTACAAAAATGACAGCGACACCATGAGGACACAGGGGAGGTTGAGGCAGGTGGCGAATGGGGAGGATGCGCTCAATTCGAGTTTATTGCGCGGGCACTGGAGCAGCTGTGTAACCGATCCCAGCTGCTGCCATGGGGGGGGACGAAATCTATTCCCGTCCCTAGTGGGTTGGTCACGTGTCCTTTGGGAGCGTTTAGATTGGGGACCGCGTAGGGAGAGAGTGAGAGCGCGCGGCGTTGCGCACAACCGAGTTGGACAGCAACATCTTGATCACGCGTGTATGATCCGGCAGAGTATCAAGCAGATCAGTTTTGTTTTGGGGCGTTGTCCTGTTCACTACACAGTGGTGTGTGATCCACAGATCCGTCAGGCACTGTGTGTAATCCCTCATTCACTGACTCGTCAAAACTTCTGCGCCTTCAAACTGAGATCCTTACAGCGAGCGCCACATTGTTTCCAACAGCGGCTACAAGTCGACACACGGAGCTGTCACGGCGAACTGAGGTAGGCTGTGTTTATTTCTTTTCTTTTCTTTTTTTTAACCGAACAGACTGGGTAACGTGTACGACAGCTAAATAAAAACACCTCAGCTCGTGCGCTTCAATACGCGGTTCAGCATGTTGTCCTATGCTGTAATGGGATAATGAACCGTATCAGCTGTTTACGCGTGCATGGAAAGCTTCTCTGCATGCATAGAATCATGCAAGATGCAAACAACGACTGTATGACTGATTTGGAAAAGACGACAAAAGAGCAAAGGTGTCCATCTGTTCCTCCGCGCGTCAGCGTTGCATCACATAGTTAATATTTATGCGTTTATCTTTATTTCAAAAGAGGCCTCCTAATGCATCTGTCAAAGAGTGCTGGAAATACGCGAAAGTGTGAGACTGACGGTTCCTTTTATCTGTCGGAATTTTCAGTAAGGTTTGCTTTCCTCAGTGAGATCTTGTGCTGCATGCGGAGAAACAGCGGGTGATTTTGAAGGTTGCTGAAAGATTTTCCTCCAACCACCAGCTCCGTCATAGTGTAGTATAGTGTCGTAGTACTATAGGAGCATAGGGAGTGACCTGGGCTGACTTCCAGCCACGCCCCTTATTCCTAACAGAGCAACAGTCAGACATACAAGGGAAACTATAGGTGCGCCATCCTGATGTGTAGGACTGATAAGACATCTGTATTTCCTTTACCAGTCACCATAGACACAACCGCTTTTCTATGAATATGTTATAGGGAAATAGGACTACCATGCTCGTAGTTAAGAAGGTACTTAAGCATGTCACAATAAACTGACAAACATAACAGTGTCACTTACATTTACCATAGGCATGTTACATCAGTTTGAGGCTTGGACAGTTTGTCAGTTTGGTTATGTGGACACAGGGCTGCAGGTGGAAGCTCTGTGGTTATGGCTTTAGATAAGCAGAGTGTTAAATGTCGGCTCCATATCAATAATGCAGTACACAGAAACAATGGGGAGCGAGCAAAAAGGTATCGGCTCCCTCCTGTCCCTTTTCTCTAAATGTGCGATTTGGCACAATAACAGATTATGTGTTGATTATTTGTATAAAGTAATTACTATAAATTGGAATATTACATTGTAATATAACGCCACAATCTAAAATATAAACTAGGGTGTGCTCCTGGGAGTAATATTCTATCAAAGCCGGAATGACCAGCAGTGAAGCCACGTTTAATGCTCTGAGATGGCTACTACTACACATAACAAAATGTGGATACGGCACTATATTATAGTGGATGATTTTTTTTTCAACTGTGTCTCTCTTTGGCTCACTTGATAATGCATGATCATTGTGGTTAATGAGACAGGTCTCTCAGCGTACAGGGCCCGACCCTCTCGGAGACAGCTCTGCTAGTTGGGTGGGTGCAGCTGACACCCTCATTCATCAAGCACGTACAGTGTTATACTACCCATGCCTCTCTCTCTCTCTATCTCTCTCTCTCTCTCCCTCCTTTTGTATTCTTAGATGATAATTATTAAGACATCATAATGACAAGAGCAGTGCCTTTCTCCTGAGGGAATGACAGGGTGTCAGTGTGTACCTGCTGGGTTGATTACAGCTGTGACACAAGGCTGGCTATCTGTGTTGATGCTGAAGCTGCAATGGTTTCTAGGAATAGATGTGAACACATGCTGCTCAGTACAGTGGGATAACTGGGTGTTGACTGTACAGCCAGAAGCACTTTAATGTCTCTGCTGACTGATAGTGATATTGTTGTTTCTGCAAACCAAACTGGTTAACCAAATGTCTTTTCTTTGCTGAAATTTCAACAGGGGTCATTGGGTTGAATGCATTTCAAATTTTGCATTTCAAATATATATTTATAAGCGTAAAATCATATTAAAACTAATTAAAACAAGACACTCATTTGATGCTCTGACTCCCAGGAACTGGAAGTATCTGGCCTGAAGCATTACTTGCAGGATTTAACCATCTTTTAGGAGATAGTTAAATCTCCATGCAGTATTAAAATGTTACAGTTGTAACTGACCCACATTTGATGAAACTTTACACCCATCGTAATTAGAGCACTCCTTTTCAGCCCTTCATTACTTTACAGTATCGCTTTCCCTTACTCTATAAAACATTGATGACTCTGAGAGATCCTTCAGTTATACAGATCAGGTCTTTATTGGTGTTTTTTAATGCCTTTCTGGCACACTCTTGGAAAGATGTTCCTCATATTATTTGTTTGCTCTCTTGTTTATTTCTAATCACTTTATCCTCGCAGATCAGTTAGCCAGAAAGGACACTCATAGCAGGCATGTTTTTATTCAGAGCTTGTCTGTCAGCAGCTGATGCCACTTTGAATCTGAATGAAGCGTTTCTCTGAGAGTCGGTCTCTTGGCTGTGATTTCACGGGGAGTCTCTTGAAGCAGCAGGGGGCTTGGTATGTTATTTTCAACTTCAAGGTGGTTTAAGGATACAACTCCAGCTTCCTGTGAAAGACAATTAATTTGCTCTGAAACTTGATCATGTTTGATTTGTTTAAGTATTTTCATGATTTTCTCAATAAGGTGTAATGGCTTTGCAAATGTTAAAGGAGCAATATATAACTCTGACACCTAGCAGTTAAAACAGTACTGCAGTCAAATTTCAAAACATTAAGAGAGTTGTCTCCCCCGGCCTGTCCTCCAAAGAGTCGATGGGTACGCAGGTTGCTATGTTGCGCACACTGAAGCTTTGGTATTAAACTAGCTCTGCATTGGTCTTAGCTTCTCTGTTCTTCTAACCTTGCTCCATTTTCACAAGCATCTAGAATATATTTATTCTAGTTTCACCTCATTTCTGTTCGTGGAGCTTATTAGCAAAATAACAAGGCTTTTTAGGACGGGTTGAATCAGTTATATCTGAACCAGTTCGCTTGGCTGCTTCCATCGCTGCAACACCTGTTGGTTTGCTGTTTGCCTGGCAAACCAAGGGCCGTCCAAAAGCAGTCGCGTGAGGGTGCCATTAAACCGCTTACCTTCTCTGGTCAAAACAAAAACAGACCATTTGCACTGGAATCGAAACTAAGAGGGAGGACATACTGGCTGCTGCTTCGTAATCACAGAAGCCAGCACTTCAACATAACATATTTCCTTGATATAGAAGGTCATTTTTTAATTTAATTCATTACATATCTTACATATTTGACCTTTACTGCATAGGCAGGTGACAATTTACACATGTCTTCAGGATTCCATAAAGAAAATGTTTTCTCTATGCATTGCAGTATGCATTTGGGAAATTATTTAGGGATGTGCGATGATGGCTTTTGTCACACAACTGTTCAAAGCTATTTTTTCTTTGTACATTTCTTGTGTACTGTTATTGAATGATTGTCTGTAGTGTTATCACCTTTAGATTAGAAGATCACCTTTCACCAATGAGCTTGTCAGCCAATTTGTGTGCCAATTATATTTATATTCTGTTTATTGACAATATTTACCAAATGAAAAACCAAGTGGTATCAAAGCGGTGCAATCATAGTAAATAGTTTTGGGCCATGGAGTAAGTGTGAAGGCTTGTCTTTTTTCATGTTGTCCTCACAAAATGGATTACTTTTAACCATTAAAAAACTGGTCAAACTGGTCTTTTCAATATATCTTCTGCCTCTCAGCCAATATGTATAGATATACAAACCCAGATTGCCTCTCTAGTCATATCGATGTTGTATATGTTCTCCTTTTTAAGAATCCATTCATTTTATGCCTCAACATCAATTTCAAACTTCAGATTATGAAAGTTAAACACCATATCAATCCAATTTCATTTCAATTCTTTATGCCTTTGACAAAACAATTTACATTTCAGAGTAACAGATTGCGTCTTAATCTGCATTCTGCTCTGTTGCTGTCTACAGAGTCCTTGTTAAACATCAGCAAGCTGCGCAAAACGGGGACATAAATAAAAACACCAAAAATCATTTGTTGATTAAGCTGCACAAATGGTAATCTTTCCAGCCTTCCTGCACTGCCACCATCTATTTAAAGCCAGCTGTGTTTGCGTACGTGCGTGCCAAGTCCATCCATGCCTGCTTGCATCTGTGGCCCCTTGTGAGAGAGTGTGTGTGTGTGTGTGTGTGTGTGTGTGTGTGTGTGTGTGTGTGTGTGTGTGTGAGTGTGCGCATGAGTGTGTCTGTACACATTTCTTATCCAAAAGATTGAAATTATGACAGTGTGACAGAAAAACCTCAGGGCAGGCAGGATGGGACTGACGCTGAATTGAATAGCACTACACATATCTCTGCCAGAGCGATGGCAGCGGCATATCTCAGCCTCCAGTCGGCATCACAGTGGTTTGTCTTGCTACTCTTCGGGGGTTTAATATCCAATTATGAGGGTCCTCTAGTTCAAGCTGTGTTGGATGACTTGTGGAACCACCCCACTGATTGATGAGTGGGCATCTTAGCTAAATGTATTCACATGAGGAGGAAGAAACCAGGCAGATGGCTTGTGGGGGTGTTTTCACTGACGTGGCCGGGGTTTCTTGAAGCTTTGACTTATTAGTCGTGTACACAGTTACAGTGAGTCAATGCTCAGTCATTTCAACTTTTGATCATTAGAGTCTTATACAAGTATCAGAAATGGCCAGGATACTGCCTCCAACGCATCATCCAGAGGCAAGTATACCAGTAAACACACATATCTGATCAAATAAATGACCCCCCCCAATAGAAATTACTTGTCCTAATTAGAATATGTATCAAGGACAAAAGGTATAGCACCATATCTGGAGATCATGACGTTTTACTGGTTTAATGTTGCTTTTGAAATAAAATATACATGAATTCTAATGTCTGTACAGTTTGGATCCAAAAATAAAGCATCAAGGGTGAAAGGTGTTCTTTCAGAATGCCTGCAGAGGGGAACTATGACAGTGTCATCCCAGCCTTTTAGTTTGATGCTGTGACAGCCTGTCAAACTGTCACATCCAGCTGAGTCCAGACAAGTGTGGGTCTCACAATGTTGTGCTGACAAACAGCGAGCAGACAGGCGGGCAAAAGAGGCAGAGAGTGAGACAGGCCGATCAGCATTTGCCTGGGAACAGAGCAGCGTCTCCTCTGTCATCTCATGGCAGATAAGGTTCTGCAGCAGGCAGGTATTCAGGCCACGCTGGTGGGCTGTTTTCTTGGCTGAAAGCTGGACCATGCTGTCAGTCAGATTAAAGCTATGAGCCATCGTCGGGAGTACAGTCCTGTTCTTGGGAGGGACAGCCGTTAGAAGGATCAGCAAATCCCCAAAACAGAGCATGCACACACACACATATTATGCAGAGATGTACACACAACCCCCACTAAAGAATGAAGGGACGGGATCAAGCCGGGTCATGGGAGACTCTTAAAAAAAAAAAAAAAAAAAAAAAAACCTCCTCTGGGAGACAGCTGACTCCTGTGTGCCCTTCACGCACATGTGCATGCATTTACCCTCGAAAATACACCAGATGACATACAGTCCCCTCTTTCGAAGATGGAAAGCAAAAAAGAACAACAAACAGTTGGGTACCCAATGTTCATGGGTCACTGATTCTATCTGCAAATGAATTATGGAACAACTTACCAAAATATGTTCAGGTAATGGACTTTAAAATGACCCATTAACTAACTTTTGAATTCCCAAAACAGAGCATGCACACACACTTCAAATTGGCATTCTTGAAGTGCAACACCATTTAATGGAAACATTTTCAAGTCATTAATCTTCATGGGTTTAGTTACACTCAAAAAACTCTGTTAGCACCACAGTAAAAAGTAAATGTTTAAAGTTGGGATCTTTTGAGAAACAAAATGAAGTCTTTCACTTTGGGGTAGAACAAATATCCACGGGAATTGTTTGTCCCAAAAAGTACTTTTAATCCTTTTAACACAAACTCAAACACAACCAGCCACTGAATCGACATTGTTAGACGTAATTGCTAAAAGTGGCTCATCCTCACTCTCATGGAGGTTTAGCTTTGAAAAGACGGATGTTAGCTGAAGACGCAAATCTGCAAACTATGTCAGAAAGCGTATGCCATTACAGACAGTCATCAGTTAGCGCATCAAGTAGCTTATTTAATCATCTGCAAATTAACCACCGTACAGAATATAAAGAATATGTTAAGCTTTGGCAGTGAGCAGACGAGGATATGGTGCTAATTCAAGCGGCCGTGAGAGATGGATCAAACAACTTTTTACTACTTTGGACCCAAAATACACCCTGCCAAGCCTAGAAATCCTTTCCTAATAGTTTTTGTTGCTCGTTCTTTAATATTTTACACATTTCGCTATTAAAATGTCTATTATCAAGAGCGAGCTAGTACAATATAATACTTTTGCTAACACATTTGAGTTGTTTTAACATATTTTTAAGGGATGCAAAATATCGTCAATTAAAGTTATTGTCAAAAATCCCCCCTTAAAATCAACATAATAATAATAACAACATGATAATCCCATCTTTTGTGAGATGCCAGGGCTTCATGGGGGAATGTCTTCTCATTGCTTTTTTATAAATGTTCAGGGGTTCTTGGCATTTTCCTTCTGATTGACCACAAATATGGAACAAACCTGCAACATAGGCGGTTTGGGTTAGGCTTAATTACATTTGTACAGTACATCGTAGCCTATATGTAGGGCAGATTGTGTTTAAGAATTGTGATATTGCACATTTATTTTTAGAGCGGGCAAGGCATAGAGTTGTTTTATTTTATCCTGCAGGAGTGGAGAAAGATAATTGTTTTTTAAATAGTTATTTAAGTTCTTAAATTGAGTAGTATTGCTGTGCAATGAATCTTCAGTACCCAATAATTATATACATAGGGGATGGTAGTTAGAGTGGGGACTGAATCAAAGATGACAGCGACCTCTGCTTATCCTCTGTTACCACTTGCTCTACTTATAATCTCAGCAGGGGAGGAGATGTTGCAACTGTGAGATCTTCTTCCCTTAATTCACTGTGATAAATGACTCTTGACCTCTCCCCGTCTGTCTGACCTCTGCTGCCAAACTGCAATGTAAGGATTTCCATGTACATGCATAAGCATACTCAATTCCCCTTCCTGCTCCTCTCTCTGTCTCCTCCCCCCCTCTGCCTCTCCCACTACATTGTGTCCCTCTCTCTGTCGTATACAGATGCATTCGACACACAGTCACAAACACACCCACACGCACACACACACACACACACACACACACCAACACACACCAACACACACACGCCTACAAACATGATCTAAATCTTCCCTTTGTAGTTTCTAATCATCTCCCTAGCAGGCCACATCCGTTCTCCACGCTCTGCTGCCACTTCCAGCCAGATTATCTGTTTTGTGTCCTCTGCTGTGTTGATAGGAAAGTTAATTATTAGGTTTCTGGAGAGAAGAAATAATTAGTTACGCGCAATACGCTGCTAAATTAGAAGGTCATGTATGATTTTTTTTTCCTGGTGACCTGCACTAATTGCTTAACCTCAAAGTTAGCCATTGAGCTGCCGGTACAGCTGGCCAACTGAACATCCTCCTTTAACTGACACTCTTCTGGATCTCCTCCGGCGAAGACGGGCAAAATCAATTTGTCCTTTCCATTTACATTATTGAATAATGTTCCTAATGGTTTGGCAAAATAGCCATTACTACAGTACTAGTAAGCTGACGAACTAGATTTTTTAGGGGATACTTTTGCCTAAATCTTCTATTTGAGTTATAGTCTGCATTCTGTGTTATCAGATAAATATGATAGATAGATATTATTGCAAAATGCAAATGCAATGTACTTGGAGTGACTCTGATTTTACTTACACACATTTACCAATTTGAAATTTGCCTCATTAAGAGACGCATCTTTAGTGAAGTTTCATCACCAACATAATAAATCAGCTCCTCTCTTTCTTCCCCTCGCTCTACTCACTGTCTTATCTTAAAAAGAAATGAAAAGCCAAAAATAAATCTTCCCCAAAAAAAAGGAACAGTACGTCAGCTTAAAACAATATTTTTTTTTACCATTTTTAAGTATGTTTTTCTGAGTTTTAGATAAGTCATAACTGATGAATGGGCTAATTAGCCTTTATAAAATACTTATCTTTAACAATCAAACAACTGACGACTGAAATGATATTACATCTGAATGACTGCATCATTATGTGAAAGATAATCTCTCTTATTAAATTATTCTTTTCAATTCTATTTTCATTTGATCCATTTTTTCTAAGTGATCATGTTTTTGAGAGGGCCAGATTCAGCCCGTGGCCTGCCAATTGAATTGGCCTGGTTAAGGTTATATACCAACGAGCACACTGTGTTCATGAATTCTGTGCAAGAATGATTCACAGCAACCAAAGACCATGGAGTGAGTTGGCATAGCGTGACCTGCAGACAAAAATAGATCTTCTACTTTGAAAATACGGTGCAAAGAGAGTCTCCCTTCTTAAACTGTGGTGACATCTGTTCAGAGTGATTTGCAAGCTGAACCTGATGTCGTTGAAAGCTTTAATGTTGAGCTCTAAAATTATATGATCCGGTCTGATAAAAGTCAATGGGACTGGAGGGCTGCACGAGTCAGATTATCAGTTTTATTTTAAGAATCTGCGACACTGTTAATCAAAAATAAATCAGAGGAGGCAGGTAAAAAGTTTTCTGCTACTATATTCAGAATGAATCTTCGGTGCGTGTTTTATAACTTTCACACCTTAGATTTAAAGTTATATAGCCTATCAAAAGAGAGAGGCAGTGGAGGATAATTTGGAATCCTTATCCATCCCCTAGCAATGATCAGGTCAGCTCTGATCTTACAACCAGGCTTTGACTGATCCTGAATCAGCCCTCTCTCAGATCCTGGACCATCTACGGGACTCCTTCACCTCTCTTCCACCATTCGGTTTTTCACACACAAAATAAAGACTCTAAATGTTGCATCATGGCCTTTTTCAGCTCCTGTGGCTAAATTCCTCGACTGACGACAGAGGAAACTATTCTCAGTAACTCAACAAAAAGCACACTCGCACAACCCGTGAAGCCTGAGTATCCTGGGAAAATGCTGGCAGACTACAAACCCACTCCCACCACCACCACCATTCTGCAGTTTATTTGAGGACATGGTCCAAGATAAAAAAAAATAAAAATTCCTTCATTACATCAGCTTGTTTGTGTATGAACTAGAAAAAGGCCATACAGCACACTGAATGTGGCTGGGTGTTGTTAGTCTTTCATATGTGCTGAAATACAAATCTATGGTGATGACTATTGTGTTTGAATGGGTCGAGATAATGAAGTGGAGCCATTTTATCACAGCACTACTGCACAATCGCACCCTTTACAAATTCACCTCTCAGTTGGAAGACCCACATGGACTGGTTAAAGGCTGTTTTCCTTGTGATAGGCTTTGATATCCATATAGATTTTCCGCATTCTTGTTCATCTCTTCTCCTGCAGGCAATGCGATAAAAGACACATTCTTTTTTTCTTCTTCTTTTTCAGCTCAAAGCTGTTTGAAGTATATTTTTCTGACTGGATCTAAGACACTTTTCTCAGTGGACGAATACATTTTGATGAAAGATTGCATCAGACTCTGACATATTTTAGCCTTTTGGAGTGCCACATTATTATGTTACTCGTCAGTGTTTGTCTTTGTGTTCTGTTCTGTTGGAGAATTTGTTCCAGATAACCTGAATTTAGATGGTGATAAAAGCACTGTGCAAACCCCCAATAACAATCACAGAATGTTTGAGTGGTTGGTCAGAACTGCAAGACTGTCAGTCAGTTACTGTGTTGTTATTTTATACTCTGATTTCAGCAGACAGCATAAGACACTTTGCATTTCTTTCCCACTTTGCTGAAAAAAAAAAAGCTTTAATGAATAAAGCTGCAGTGTGTGATTATGTGTATTATTGATTACATGGTTTATTTAGGGCCTGACTGAAATAATAATTAAGCCCCTTTGATGGAGCGAATGCCTGATTTTATTGACTGTAATCACTCAATATGTTGTTTTTAATTAGTTAGTGTTACAATATATAAAATATATAAAGCAAGTGTAAGTTTACAATGATATAAATGCAAAAAAGTCTAACATACTAGAAACTGGAAACAGCACACAGATGACCTTATACCTTAACCTTTATATCTTAACTAAGCAATTATTGAATTTGATTTACTAATTGACTAATCAATGAATTGACTACCTTGAAGTATGGACTTATTTGTATTGATCTTGAGTTACATCACTCTTTCTCGGTCATTGTCTTGTTTCTTGGAAAAAAAAAATCCTATTTCAATTTTCAATTGAATCTGTTATGCAGGAGCATGGGAATAAAATCCACAGATGCCAAACAACATTCAAGTCTGAAAGTTTGACATAAGAAGGTATGCAAGTCATTCACCCATCACTTTATCGAGCCATCGGTTCTTCTGGGAGGGTGATCTCTTAAGACTGACAGCATTTGAAAGCAAGGCGGACAGCATATTGAGCCTGAGCTTCGCTTTTATTTCCCCAGGGATCTTGTCTGTGCCCGCAAATGCAGCATGGCATACAGTATGTGGCCCTGTGCTGCTGCCTTGTAATTAGATCTTTACTGCTTTGAATAAGACTGCAGCCCAGAGGCAGCAAGATATCTCTGCCAACTCATAAGGTGGTAAATGTTGCACATAAGACAAGATTTTACTTGGGACTATATATATTTAAAGATGTTGCCAACCTTTTTCAACTGGTGAAATATGTATATTTTTTGCATTGTGTTAGATCAAGCTATTTTCAGTTCGATTAGCCGAGGAGAAAAACTTGAAATAGGAAAACATCCTGCCAAGGATGTGTAAGATCATAAAGTTCTATTATCAACACCTCTATCATTACTCTATTGTAAATTGTATGTACTTGTCTGTAAAAACATAACCGTTCCGCTATTAGGGTCTGTGTCCATGGACAGCGCTTGTTTTCGAGACCAAACTAATGTAGTTCAGCGTTGTTATCGTTCACCTCCCTGAGCGCAAAAATACCCTCGGCGTCAGCTGTTCTTTGTCGCTGCTATCTATGCTGATCCACATTTTAAAACTCACCTATAGTGTTTCAATGCTGGATGGCCAAATGAAACATTGGCTACGTTTCAGATCACGAGGTAAACAAATGTTGGAGTATCACTGGATAAGTCTGCAGAGCGGCTTGTTTTTCTAACACACGAGAGTTCCTGAAGACTTTATCGAGGTGGCTTCAAGCCTCTATGTAGGCAGGTGGAGCCATTTTCATTAGCTGTTCTATAAGCTCTGAGCAGCCCTCCCCTAGCAACCCTGCAGCGTTCTGCCCCTCTGGAAGGCTTCCAGGGAGCCAGCCAATCAGAAGAAAGTGGGCACGTGGGGAGGGGGACCTTAAAGAGACAGCATCTTAAATAATCCCATTCAGGCTGAGGCTAAAAAATAGTTTTTTTACTGACTCAAGTACAAGATTAGGAGTTTTTTGAGCTGAAAATCATGCAAAGGTCCTCTTTAGTTTTCATAGACTGACTACATGTAAGGTGAAAATGAGAGTGATATATATTCACATGTTCAAAATGTAAGCTTATAGGCCTATTGGTTCTTGAAATGTGAGTTCTTTATACACAATTAGCCTCCTTCATGTAATGCTAAGTAACGCTGGTTTTCCAGCTGTATAGCTTCACATTTGTCTATCAATTTTCTCTATCTTAGCACAAAGGGTAGCCTATATACAACTAAATCTTGAAATGTTGGCTAATTCCTGTAAAATGATTCATTGAAACTTGACTATACTGCAACAAAAAAGACAAAATGAGAGAATTCCATGGCCTTTTTTGAATGGGGAGCCTTTTCAAAAGTCCAAGCCCAAATTGTAAAAGCTCAGTTACTTTAATATATTTATTGTATTCAGCTTAACTTCACCAACAGTTACAATGAAAAGATGATATGGTTAGATTGTGTTCTACATGTTTTGAAAGATCGATACTTATCAAGGTGAATCCATCTGAACAGATCAAGAAAGATTTCCCTCCCTGTTAGATCTTCTCCTGTATTTCACTCCAGTTCTTCTCAGCCTCCCCTTGCACATGAAAGTTTGATGTTATACTCGGATAACGTTTTCACACATTTCCTCTCCAGCCTCTTTTGGAAGAATGTTTTTGCTTCACTTTTTTTCAAAGAGAGTATGAAATATCCCCTGATGTGACACGATACTTTTGTTCTTGAATTAGGGTAGCATTTTTCTGTTTACCAATCAGTGCAAAGCCACAAGGGATGCAGTCTTATTCTCCGTCTCTCACACTGATCTCCGGTGACAGGGGAGATGCTTATAATTAATGACTTTTTAAAAATCTCTTTCAAGATGCTAAAGAAAACTTAAGGGAGGGGAAGGGAGAGCTTAAAATGTCTCGAAGATTGGCGCAAAAACAGAAATCCAGCCAGAGAATCAAACTGGAGTTTTTATAAGCTCCACTGAAGCAAATTAGAGTTTTATTTCAATCATAAACATGACTGCTGTGACCCATTTCGGGTTCCACCTAACAATTGAAAAGACAGCAGTATAAAAAAAAGAAGTTTCCACATGTCACTGCAGAAGCTGTAGTGACACCAAATCTAATTGTAAGAATGCATTCAAAGGAAAAAGACACTCGCTTGCCATTCACTGAACCCCCAAAAAATTGAGGATCAGGAAAGCAAAATCTGAATGACAGGGGACGTGACATGGGGAACTAACAAAACACTGCACAAAATAAGTAGGCCTTGGGTTTCTTAAAGGTGGCAGAAGAACACAGCCTTCCAAAAACACCCACTGATTCTATCAAAATGATAGACAAGCATAAATTGGAGCCAAAACAAAAGAGAAGTGAGAGTAAATGAACAGAGTGGAAGGAGTCACGAATGACTGAAAAACAAAGTTTTCAAAAACACGCACACACAACGGAGATTTTCATTCTAAGGAAAACACAACTGCACCCAGCTGATTGTCATCAGCAATCAACTGACGGAGCTCGCAGGTGCAGTCTATAGCTCCTGATGAGCAAGGAAACCTATGACCAATTCTATCCACAACACCAGTGATGGTAATATCTCCAATACATGGTTGACTTTTACTGTCTAAAGATGGATAGTGGTTCCGGTTTATCAAAGTTTTTAATGAAGTAAGAACGTTTTTTTTACAAGACTATAGATCAGAGATATAGCTTTTCTCATTTGCAGTCAGAGTGAGAAATGTTTAATTTTCTGCAAACAGCCTTCCCATTAAAGTAATTGAAATCTAGGATGGGACAGGTGAAGTAGAGTGGAGTAGATGCAGGATAGTGCTGCAGCCTGGAGGACAGGAGAGAGATGAAACGGATGGAGGGAGAAGCAGACGAGCAGAAAGGACATTGGTATAGGAAGACGGACAGTTTGGTACACAATAGGTGCCCCCATAAGCCATAATATCGTCAGCAGCATGCTGTATACTAACACACACATTGACATGCAAAGCTGTGGTGCTTGGCAGGACAAGGCTGCTGCCCGCCAGCCTGTATTGAATTTCAGCACCAACAGCTCCTATAACCTTGCTATTCAATACTGCACAGGAAAAAAAGCAGAATGTGGAGACTTTATCGGTTTCTCAGGACTGTGTGTTTTATTTTACTGCTATAGGTGGCATCTTTATGTAACCCTTTGGTTTAGTGCACATTGTACAAACCTGTGTAGGCATGTTTACATGTTCGTGTATGTGCAGTCTCAGAAAATGTTCTTATTTGACGTGTTGCTCTCAAATTTAGGTTAAAAGGAGCATTCCTTTCCTTTTTAATGAAAATATTTTTAGGATTTTCTGACAGTACCGTGCCGAAATAATTAAAATCATGACTTACATTCTGGCTGCATCTTGTGCATTGAGGTTTTAATTGATTAGTCAAGTTTTTTTCTGTACAGAAATGAAAATAAATGTATGTTATGAAAAACTACGTTAAGAGGCAAAAGACAGAATTCATAATTTACCTATACATTTTTGGTTACTGTAGCTGTTTATTTGAAAGCCATGCCACCAAGTAACCTCGTCAATTTTATTGTAATCATTATATGAATCATTTTTGCTAAAGTGTTATTTATTTAAAAATGCAGTTTATCTCAGATGAAAATGAACATTGATCTCCCTTTAAAAGTGACAACAGTTGCTTCTTATTATTATATATTATTTTCTGATTCTGCTTTTAAGCCTCAATTCTTTATTTATTGAGTGTAAACACAGTTTGAGTTTGTCAGCTGCGCTGTTCAGCACTTTGGATCAACTCTGTTGTGTGCAAAGTTTTATATAAAAGTGGAGTTACATCAAGACTTATTATTCTTCTTCATAAGGAATATGGATAAAAAAAACGACACACTGTGGAGAGTTTAAAAAGAAATATCACACATTGAAATTATTTATTGAATGCCAGATGATTTAATGTGTTGCAGGGATGACTTTTTCTCTGAAAACCATCCACAACCACAGCTGCATTCTCATGTGGCGTTGTGTGTGTTTTTTCCAGGAGACACTAGATGGCACTATGGATATATAATACCTGAGAAATTTCAGTGCCTCTCTCTCTCTCTCTCTCTCTCTCTCTCTCTCTCTCCCTCTCTCTGTCTGTCTCTCTCTCTCTATCTCTCCCTCTCTCTCTCTCTCTCTCTCTCTCTCTGTCTCTCTCTCTCAGTCTTTCACACAGTATCACTCGGAGTGTGTTGTGTCTCGTAGAGAAGACAACAAGAAGGCATATTTATGTTTTTCAGAGGAAAATAAGAATCAGTCGATCTCTGTGTTTGTGTGTGTATGTGTGTGTTCCTACTTTAGCAATGTAGCGCGTTTCTGTTTCTGTTTAATTTACTCTCTATTTCACTGCACACTGAGCATTGTTGGTTTAGCTCTAACAGTTATACAAATTGATTACAAACCATACCAACAATAGCTTTGAGGGTATTACTGATGGATGTTTTTCCTGCAAAAGAGGCTGTAATGCAAGGTGTTTTCAACCTTGTGTGAGCGTGTATGCAGGCTGCTTCCTCAGCTAAGGAAGAAGTCATAAATGTATTTTTCATAAACTTAATCTGCTCAATTTTCAAGATTAGACTTCCTCTCCATAGAGAGGATGCTCACTCCTCTGCTGTTCTTATTTATCCTCTCTTCATCCTCACTCCTGTGTTATCTTCTGATTTTTAGATTTCAATTCTTACTTTCATCACTTCCATTGCTCCCTCTTGGCTCTTATTTTCACTTTTACCCGTCCTGCGTTCCTCTCTTCTCTCCCATATGGTTCCTCTCAGTAATAATCGATGCAATCTAGCAGGCCTTTGCTTCGATGCGGCTTCAAGCATTCTGAGTTCCAATATGTCAAGAGATTAATAAAAAAAAGCATGCCTGGCCAAATCTTAAAATGCACTGAAAAAGACATCTAATAATTATGGTGTAATATTGTCAAAATGCGTCATTGGTGAGCTCATTGAGTTTGTCAAAGCTGACCCCGGTCAGAAGCATTACTTAGGTAGCTTACATTTTTATTAGTATTCACAACAGGATTTGGTTTCATCAAAATCCCGCGAGACAAAGCAGCAGAGTCCGCTATCCTACACTATAATGAGAATGTTTGCCTTTATTAATGCTACCTGTACTTCGACACGATCACAATATCAACAAGAGAGTGGAGAGGAACGTACTAGTGAAGGGAAAACAAAATGAAGCGGTTTCATTAAGTGCATGGAGATAGCACTGGTCGTGTGCATAGAGTCTTTGGTTTTGTGCCAGTTGAAGGATTCAAATGAATGGTGAATTTTCCCGAGTATTACCTGATGATTTCTCACATCAGCTCACCTAACCCTACGGATAAACTCGGAGTGAAACGTTCAGCTGTTTGCGTTCACACATGCAGCTCACCCCCGAAAGCCTCAGTCATCCAAACTGCACTTGAAACGCTTCGGTTTTGCCTCTAGCCGACCCTTTCTCAAACAAAGCTAACAGATCAATCCCAGAGGCAGCTCTATTAGCTTTAAACAAGCACCTGATTATCAGCTCCTGTGTTTACCCACACTAATTAGAGCACTTCACAGTCAAGAGAGTCGTCTGCCAGTGTGTGTGGACTGATGATGGCCGTTAAGCCCACAACAAAGACCACTGGAAGTGACACTGCGACAAAGAAACAGCATATCAGCTTCTAGCAGAAAAAAGACAAATCTGTAATTGATTTTATTTCAGTCAAAGACCACTCAAAAGAATACTGTGAATTCAGGTTACTAAGAGGGAGGCTTGTTGGCAAAGTGATTTGTAAAGTCTCATACCGATCGCTATTAGAAGAGGGCTTGAGGCAGTTGCACTCTTCAAGGTGTCTTGAGAGCAAAGCTGCCAGCACAGCAGTATTTTAAAGATGAGAAGGAAAAGGGCCTTGGAGAGAAACTATGACAAAGCAACTCCAACCATTCTAACAAGAAGTGACTAAAGCACATTTGGGCAAGCTTTACTGGGTGTTAATTCAGCACAAAGATTAATCCAATTCCAGAACAGAAGATAGCTTCAAAGTGGTTGACGAAAATGTAAAATTTGAAAGGAGAGTTGTTCTCAACATGAAAAATGACTAAATCCTTTGGTTTATTTGTCCTTTCCGGAAAGCATGACAAATTAATGTAGATACTAGGAGCAACCAGGTTACTTATGTTCAAGGCCTTTTTATAATTCATTGAGTTTCTCTTTTTAAGGACACTCTGATCAATAGTACTATCGTGAACTAATCTCTCCCAAATCCAGACACAAGAGAACCAAGATTAGACCCTCTGATTCAATCATACTGTCTTCTATTCAGAGAAAATAGCTATTCATAGTCAAAAAGCATTTAGACCATTCTGTGAACATGTAACTAAAACTCAATCACAAATAACATCAAACCAGCCCAATTTTTTTTTTTTAACCAATTTAGACCTGTGAGAGCCAGGAATTTTCTTTGGACAAATAGTTTTAAGTTCATGTTTAACAGGGGGATGATTTGTTTATTATATGTGCTGTTCTCAGGTTCTTGTATTACTTCTTACTAAACAGAGTCTTATATTGCCTGTGGGACTCAGTGTACTACCCTTGATTACTGAAACATAATCATGGTGTCATGGCACCCCAGAGGCATTGTGTCACAGAAAATCCTCCACAATATGGCTGCAACACAAAGTAAGCCAGAACCTGGAGGAGCTCTATTGTCCCATTGCGTGATGTGAAAGCCTGGTCAGACTCATCGGTATTAATGAGAAGTAATGGCTTCAACATTTCGAACATGCTAGTCTGGGACACAGGCATGTGGAGGCTTACAGCCCAATCTGAGCCACTCATGAATGAGAACAAGCCCTTTGGATTCTTTTATCCATTCTGTAGCCGAGACACAATTTAGTCTCCCACTTTGAGCATTTAACGCAAAGTGGGCAGATGGTTCTGGAGATGTTTCTGGGCATACAAGGTAGGTAGCACTTTTGAAGAAGAAGCAGCAGCATGTGAATTAAATATTAATTTCCTGTTCTGATAGACCCTTTTCAGTAGCTCTCCATTGCTTTGGTTTCTCATCCTTTGGACGGATAGAAGAGTCTCTTTTGTAGGTTCTGATACATCGAGGAACATGTCTGGTCTGTCTGTGCATACATCCACCACATGCTCGTACAAATACATGAGGGCTTTGACATCAATATTTGCAACCGCCTCTTAAACAAGGAGTATAGTTGTAGATGTAACCACTTTGAGAAAAGACCCTTTGATATTTGATGTTAGATCTCCTGCTCTGGGTGTTTGGCTGCTCCCCTTATGCAGCTATGAAGGACAGTCCATTTATTCATGCCCGTTCCCAAAGCTGCAGCAGCCTGGCTCCCCAACGCTCCCTCAAAGACCATGAACAAAGGGCATATTCTGTCACAAGAGGGCAAAGATGATGGAAAAAAGTGTGTATGAATGTGTGAGCGAGAGGACATTTAACTTGAATGGTACAGAGACTGCATACATCTAGTTGAATGGTTCTTGTGTGTTGGTGTCCTTTTTTATGTCATGTGCATATGTGGCATCCCCTGACTCCAGGGGAATACCCACTACATATTGTGCCAGCGTTGTCTGTAAAACTTTGTTCTGCACAAAGGGCCTGTTTCATGAACGGCTCTTTAGAAACTTGTACATCAAAAACGCAACTGGGTGGGTAATGGGCTGCATTGTGACAGACTTGCTCGGGGCTCTTTGTCCTTGGTTTATCTCATGGGAACCAGGTACTGTTGTGACTTGTGAGGCTCGTGTTTCCAATGTCAGTCGTATCATCGTGTATAATCCCACATTATGAGCGGACTGCATATGTGTGAAGTCATTGCAGGGCATTTGAGAATCCGTTTTAATTGCTGCATGTCCCAAAGGGGAATCAGTCCTGACGCTTCAGCTGAAACTCTCTCCACTTCAATAGACATTCTCATGTACTCCCCAGGCAACTCTCGCTACATCTTTACTATATCTTCAAGTGTTGAAAACAAGTCATTGTAGTAGTAACCTCTCATTTTAGGAGCAACAGGAGTACATCACAAGATGAATAGCGTATATGTACTGTATCGTTTGTTCTCAGAGCCCACCTACTTGAAGAGGCTAGACATTTCCTACAGTTTATGTGAAATAGGATGATAGATTAAGCAATGACTTTATACTGCACTTCGGGGCATGCTGCTCCCTACGGTTTTTTGCACATTGCCAGTTCAAGGTGGGTTAGTTACACCCCTGTTATGCCTTGTCTGCATGTGTAGTAAAGTATTTTAGCCCCTGAAAGAGGAGGTAGAAAAAAAAAAGGCACAACAGAGACGACACAATGGTGATGTATAATGTTGGAGCCGGCAAAGCTTATAGCAGCGCTGTTTGTGTGCTCCCACTTCCTGTTGGTTATCATGCCTCTGGTGCTACCACAATGCTGTTATGCGATGTGACATCACACACTTGAACACCAATATTATGCTGTTTCATCTTCAATATAAAGGGACAAAAGCGTAGGGACAGCTGAGCATTGTTTTGTCTCTGATGTGGAATTTAATGCTAAAATGGGCTTATGTTACAAAGAGCCGAAGCAAGATTCCAACCTTGACTGAAGGCATTGCAAAATGTACATTGTCTTTCTTCCCTTAAAAAATGTGAAAGAAAAATCATTTGTATGGAAGGAATATAAATCAGTTATTCATCAAAATATCACAATATTAATGCCAAACTGACCAATCCTTTCAATTCTTGTAGGAGACAGTAGCTAGGATGATCAAGCACCATACTGTACATTGAAATGTTACAAGGAAATATTTCTTCCTGAAACCTCTATCTATTCTACAACCACCATGTTGATATCCAAACTGGTTAGATTTAAAATGACCTTCTATCAACAGTTGGTTGAAAATAGCTTCAACTTACATTTTAAAGGCAATGCTATATATACACAATTTCTCAGTTAATGTACTGAATTCCCCCTGTTTTTCCTTTTGTTAAAATTAATTTGGGTATGCGCTTTGGTATTTGCTGTTTCTTCTTTATCTGGGCTGTGGTGGAATTTAAATTTTAACTTCTTCTGAATTTATGTAATAAACCCCAAATGACTCATGACTCATCACAGTTCAAAAGTGCAATAGTTCTTTACTCTAATAGAGTTCATTCACATTTTTAGATCAAATCATCCAAAGTTGTGACGTGTATCGTTGTTTGTTCATACTTAAGCAGACACACTGTCCCTCTCCCTCTCTCTCTCTCTCCCTCTCTCTCTCTCTCTCTCTTTTTGTGTCAGGGATTAGCAGAAGCTTTTCCCAAACCCCGTCACGTCTTCTTTCTCCCTGCATGTACTCACCACTCCGCCTTCCACTCTCCATCCAGCACCGGGCTCCATGCCTCATTCTGCCCCTTCACAGGCTGCGTGCCCGTGGATAAAGGGAGAAAATTACACTGAAATGAGCCTGAAAACATGCTCAAACACCTCTCCACAAAGCTAGCCATCTGTGGCGCCCTCTCCTTTTCAATTCTCCTTTTTTGTCTCCCTTGTGCTGTTTTTGTAACACCACACTGAGTGGATTCAAATGTATGCCACTTGTGACTCTGTTTCACACAAGGCTTCGTTTTACTTGAGGTTGGAGTAAGTCATTTAAATGGCTGTCGTGATCTGAAAGAAAGTGCAGAACATGTTCATGTAGCACCCCAGCGAGTGAGTGTAAATTGGAGGATTTTTCAAGGACGCGGAGAACAGCATTCATATTCATGCATGGTGATCAAATGTAACGATTACCCGTAGGATTATGGCAGCAGCAGCAGAAGCAGCAGCAGCGGCAACGTTTTCTCTCGCTCCCGTTTTTTTTTTTTTTTTTTTTAGAATCCCGTTTTTAGAACACTCATTTCTTGGCTGTGCCGGGCCGTAGTTTGAACATCAAAGCAGGAGCGACAGTGGGTTTTGGCTTAGAAATGCAACATGAGCTGATATTTTATAGTGCACTGCTCATCTTCTCTGACTCATAAATCTGTGTTCTATAATCACTGCCCTTTTTGATTTTGACAGAATCACAAAAAGCATTTTATGATGTATTATATAGGACGTTGAACAAACTTTGATGGCATGTTTTTTTTTTACATTAAATAAACAGCACGTTTTCACCCAGGAAGCTTTTTACAGCATCACAACATGAACACCAAATGCAATATGTACACAAATTAAAGCAGCCTTCGTTTTGCTTCACTTTATTTGTGAGACTGCCCTGTATAGCGCTTTCAATGATTGATAAAACAGCTGAAGACAAGTTGATGATGCATTATTTATTGATTTTGTCTTTGTTCACTGAGCCTGTCTTCATTGCCTCTTCCTCTGTGAAGAAACAGTCGATGCCTTATTTCGCTACAGCAACAAATCAATGGCAAGTCTGCCTGATCAAAGAGTGGGACACATCCCGAACAAAACATCAGGCTATGTATAAAATATTTAGATCGCAAAAGGAAGACAGTAGAGCTAAACCGGAGCTGCAGGAAGCACGGCAGAAGGAACAAGATGACTCCCACTCAGCAACCTTCTCCTGCCTGTGGTGTGTTTGATGTGAGCTTGTGTATTCCACTAGAATAGCTCTCATTTACTGTTATGTTCCACTTTTTGGCAACTGTTTACTCTCTCACAAGCGTTAGACATCTGTCTATCCCATAAGCAGTCTTGGCCCAAATCTGACTTCTATGCTCAGTGTGATTATGTATCACAATCCCATGTGTTCTCTGTGTTCTTTCCCGTTTTTGGGTTCAGAGCTGAGCACTTTTTTAAATAGCACACTAGCATTGGAGTTTTTCAGAAGATGGGACACAAGTTATTTGCTTTTATGCACAAGGCTTGGTTTGCACATCAAAAAAGAAGGCTATTAGATGTTCTTCACAAATAAGAAGCTTATTAAAAATGTAACAGAAGGGAGCCAATGTTAGCATGTTGCATTCAGGCAATGAATGCATGATGAGATACAGTTCATTCCACACATGAAACAAACATTTCAATGTAAAGAAGAAAATGTGTAAGTCCTTGATGTTATAGGGTTCACAAGATGAATTGGTAACAACAGTTCAGTTAGCATCTCATTTAAACTTTCTTAGAGAAAGAAAAACAACATGTTTTGCTACAGAGTAACAGGGTGTCATGTAAATGAAAGTACATTGAGAAGATATGCTTAATTTAAATAATAACCCAGACATTGTAATTGAGGCTTTGGCATTAGTTTTGAGAATGAAGCTCTCATAACTCAGCAGCCCAGCAGCTAATAATACACAGCTCCCCCTAGTGGTTACAGACTATATGAGCTCTGGCTTAATGATTATCTGACACAGCGACTAAAAGGTGCCGATCCAGCTGGGTTGCCTGCTAAATAAAACATAGGCTAACCGTGCAAGATAATCTGCTGAACATGCATTGCTCTGCCAGTTAAACCATGCTGGTTATGTGTGGGCTTTACACCTGGGGTGCAATTCTACAGTCCCACTAGCCTTGATGATTCAAGTTTAGTTCGAGTAAGGGAGGGTGAGACTCAGTTTCTGAGGGTTTGACATATAAAGCAGTTTTTATAGTGTACTTTCTCCTAAAAATCTCCCACAGTGATTGCACTGGCTGTGGTAACACAAAGGTAGAATGCTGAGCTTGTAGTCAGAGGTTTGGTAAAAAAGCATTTTTTAATATTAATAAAAGTGACAAGGATGTTGACTGCATGTGTTTGACCATGAGTAGCCTTTAGCAGCTAGTAAATGCTATCTTTAGGCAAATAAATTATATACTCAGACTCCATCACTTCATTAAATTTATGTGAACATAATAGTTGTTGTGGAGTCAGCAACCCAAGAGACTGGAAAATGAATCCAATGCAGAAGTGCCAAAAAATTGCTGTTCCGTAAGTGTCCACTGGAGGCTGGCTCATAAAAAGAGTCAGTCCCCATCAGGTGTGATTTTAAAATGCCCTGCTCTACAAACAAATCAAACATGATACCTATCCTTTACAGCTGTGGGGTGAGGTGGGGTGAGATGGGGTGGGGGGTATGATTTGAATAGGTCACAACGGGTGTATGTGTCTGTGTGTGTGTGTGTGTGTGTGTGTGTGTGTGTGTGTGTGTTTTTTTGGTGTTTTTTCTTTTTCTTTTTCTTTTACTGATTATGGTGTTGGGGCTTTTTGATGAAAATATTGTACATAAACGTTGTCTTAATGTGCAGTTTATTGTACTAACTCGTACGAGAAGTCTGTGTAAACTAATGGCTCAAACCAAACAACAACGAAATTGGGATGACCAAAATCATAACCTCTAGGCTCAAAAATGTGGGCTCTGTTCATTACACATTGGTTGGATTGACCTCACATTTTTTGTAAACAAGAGACAATTTATTTTTAAGACGACTATTGTTCCCCAATATGTGACCCCCTCCACAGACAATGTAAAATAACACACCCAGCTGCTTTTTCTGAGAAAAATATGATCAACACTTCAAGAAAACACAGCGTCAAATAGTATATTATTCTATAAATGTTTATTTTCAAGATATTGTTAAAGATTCACATATCCATTTTTACAGTTCTCTTGTTTATGTGCAGTCATTATGTGCACTAAGCAGTTTGACAGCACAAATGAGACTAATTTAAGAAGCACTTCTATAAACTGATGCCTCATTCAGGCACTGTTGGAGGAAAATCGTCTCTGGGAAAGTGATGCCCTGCTGAGTTTTGGGGGGAAAAGAACAGCTGCTTGGTAGAAATCCATTGTTGCAGTGTGTTTGGTTTAACCACAGAAATATGCCCATTCTGCAGCAGTGGAACAACAACACTCTGTTTGTGCAGCTTGTTTAGGCTTTTGTTTGTTCCAAGGAAGTCCTCTGCATCAGTCTGACGCATCAGATTCTGATAAGATCTGTCACAAGGATTATTATCACATTGTTGATGGAGGTGGAGTCAAACAGGTGCCTGTGCTGTAATTTTCCAAGGGGCCATGTGATGTAGGTACACTCTTTGAGAGGCTGATACTGAAATGACTTTTACAGCCGGCTTAGCATTAAAGCTGCTCTCCCAAGTGACCTCTCAAGGTCAAACTGCTCGAACACAGAATGAAAAATATGGCAGAAGATTTACTCATCAGTATTACAAATGTGTCCACAGTAAGCTAAACTGGGGACAGTTACTGTATCTACAAATTCATCCAGGATGTCATTATTTGTCATATGTCATACTTGTTGGCTTCGTCAGGGCACTCTGCTGCTAAAAGATCATCATAGAAGCTGTGCTGCTTATAAGTTTAGCAGCCAGGCTAAAGATGGCACAGTCATTAAAAGGATCCTGCAGTTCTGCTGCTGTGTGGCTGAATTCAGCAATGCAAACAGATTCTGAGCCTGACTTTGAGCCAACTCTGTAAAGTTGGAGGTTCTTAGTCAAAAGGTTAGCACCTTCCTCGGAGTACAGATGCTACAGAAAGCCTTGGAGCTGATAATTAAAAGTGCATCCAACTGAGGAGAAAAAGTCGACAGTTATTAAGGTGAGAGGTTCAGCCTTTTTGAAAACTCACGCAGGGACTGAGACCTGGACATTGCGGGAGCCCCATTACAGAGGAGGTTAGTTATGAGCCACGAGAGCACACTATACAGTCCAAGTTCATTAAATCACTGAGTCCCTCTCATTAATTTTACAGCGCTAAACTCCGAATGTAATTTACTGAAATGTCAAACCGAAGTGCCAGGTGTGACTACAACTCACTCATACATACTATGCCGTATTTACAAAAAAAATGCACATTGTTCATACTGTTCATTCTTTGACACATTAATGTATAAACTCTAATAAACTTTTATTTAGTTCCAAAGACAATAAGGCTCAGTTGGCTTGTAATTCAGTTCAGTCAAGTAATAAATGAATATACCAAACAGTTTTGATTTCACAACATTGCATCTTGTTAAAAATAGGCCCATAAATGTAGCTTTCATTATGTGAGACAATTGAAGTGTCTACTAAAGACAGAAGGCCATTTTGCACTTTAATGGAATTATTTTCTCTCTTGACTACACATAAAGTTCTGTAATAAAATAGGAGCTCACTTAACCGGCAGTCATAATATTTTCATGCAAACAGATCTAACACAGGACACTTATTTGTGGATGTTATTTACTAGTAGTTGTTCCAGAATGCATTTATAGTCGTGTTTGAGATTTCTTTTGATATGAAAAACTGCTCCTGCCAGAAAGGCCAGATTTTGGACAAAAAAAAAAAAGCATTATGGGGTTTAAAAAGTAGCTTTCCGCTTGCGAGGAAAAAAACTGTCGTGGTTGACGTACAATGTTTGTATTCTGCTGTGAGTGAGGTCATGCCAGGAAACAAGGCGAGGATGTGTGACTTTCCCTGGCGATACAAAGTGGCCCCTGTATGTTGTGGTGTAGCTGATAATGAGCATGGATGTGTGTGTTGTGTGTGCTGAGCTAATTCTGGAAAATGCAACCAACGCCCTTTCTCATAAAACAGTTGCCCCAAGACAGAAAAGTTTGTGTCACAAAAGTTACCACAAGATTAGCTCTAGCTTAAGCCTCTGACATCATGCCAAGTAGAAGATAAAGATGAAGCACTCTTTTTTTCCCCTTGTATTTCTTTTGATTTGTGCAAAACTATTTTCTGGCTCTAAGTATTTATGACGTTGGTGGTGAACCCAGAAGATAATTCATGCTAGTGCTTATCTGGAAAAATATTGATAGTTTGTGTCTTAATCTGTTCTCTTGCATCAACGCAGTGACAGTTAATTTATTGTCTTTATGTAAAAATGAATGAGTTGGCCGTGCATAGCAACAGCCTCCATTCAGGCAGGATAATTGAATAAAGTGAGCCAGTCATCACTCTTGTCCTTTGCATTTTATTTGAGCCAAACAGTGTCAGCTGGGCTCAAAACTCATTAGCCTGTGTGCTTTGCACCACTGACATTATCTGTGTGAGATCCTCCCTTTTGTCATATTAAAAATTGATTCACGATGGGCTAGAAAACAAAGCAATTTTAATTTGATCAAGATGGATGAGGTGTTGATGGAATATTTAATGTTGTTTGTCAAGTAGTTAGTGGGTTAGAGACCAGAAAGTGATCCCCTCTAGCATCTAGACGTAACAGAAAGTCGTTAGAAAAAAATGAAAGACAGCTAATGTCTGTTTGCTAGCCAACAGTAAAGGACTGTGGTTGTACTAGGCGGATCCCATTGACCAACTCCAGGAAACTGTGGTTGTGAGTCGGGGAAAAGAACTCTTTAGTTTTGAGCTACGAGTCAGCTGGCTTTCCTTAATTAACATATGATAGAACTTTATATATACATCATTACACTCATTCAAATATTGGCAGTCTTGGGTAGGAGTCATTTTGAAGTTTCTCTCTTGAGTTAAACTTAACTGTGCTCACTTCTTTGCCTGATAAAAGTGTAGAAATGCCAGCAGCATAAGAGTTCGAGAGATATTCATAAACAAGTTTTTGAAATGACATGGCAGCAAAAAGCAGTTTAAGGTCAGAAATGATTTTTATTCAAGGTTTGTTGATGCTCAACACATGGTTGGCTTTGTTTTCTCACAATTATCACGGGCTTATTAGGGGAAAATAATTCATTTGAGAGTTTTGCTGTTAAACCAGTGCCTCTGACAGACTGCTATTAAAGTTAGGGAATATTTATCACCTCATATATCATCATCACTTGAGTGCTGGGGCACCGGTGGCCTTGTGGGTAGTTTGTGCACCCCATGTATAGAGGCTGTATTCATGTAGCATGCGGCCTGGTTTTAAGTCTCAGCTGTGGCTTCTTTCCTGAATGTCATTCCCCACTCTCTCTCTCACTGATTTTCCACTGTCCTGTGTATCTGATAAAGTTATTAAAAGCCCCAAAATAAAAAGTCTAAACCTTGTATTACCTCTGAGACTTTAACAATCCCTTCAGTTTTTTATACTTGTTCACTGGTTGATGTCCACCTTGTTTCCAAGTCCCATGCAGTATTTGTCGACTAAGTGAGAGCAACCTCACAGGTCACATCTATGCATTAAAATGCTGACCCTGGATTTCACTGCCACACCTGTTTCCATTCAGGAAATCTCAAAGCATTTCAAAGCGCAGTCACTGTTCTGGTTCTTTGCAGATGTAATTTGTATGCAAGGCTCCTAATTTTTGGGGTTAACGCTCAACCATACGGTCAGGGTCTTTAAACATTGACCGAAAGACTGAGATTTAACAAGCTGACACGACAAGCTGAGTGACTTCAGAGCTCAGAGAGTTTAACCACTGCTCCTTCCTTGAAAGAAGTTAGTTTAGGTGGTTTGGGTTTCGGATAAAGACCCCTCCTGGGAAGTCTTTGGAAGTTTTCTTGGCACGTCCAACTGCTAAGAGATCCCAAAGCATTACTCGAACATGCCTAAGGAATTATATATCTCATCTGATTTAAGAAAGTTTAAGAATCCCCCAGGAGGAGCTGCAAGATGTTTTTGGGAAGAGAAATGTCTGGTCTACTCTCCTAATCTGCTGACATTGCAAGAAATGTCTGAATGGATGAAAATCACCATGATCATTTTCATAATCATTTTCCTCCCGTTGCAGAACCAAGCAGTTTAGCTTTTGTCCAGTTCTGACATTGCTGTGGGGGCAATTTCAATCCAATTCTTTCCAACATACTAACTCCTGACTCCTGAAGTTTCAACATGACTATTTTCCAGCAGTTTGGGAACATGCTGAGAGATCTAAATATATGTATTTATATGTATTTATTCAACAAACTGGCATCTCAGTCATCATTGTCTCAAGATGGGCTTTCATTTTAATGCATTGAAGGAGGTAAAGGGGTGTTTCTCAAATCAGTAAATAAGTATCCCTCTAACAAGTTTAATAAAGCAGAACCTTCCATTGTCTTCAAATGGCTAGTTATGAAATGTTTTCATCATACACTGCTTAGAAATGCAAGTTTTAACAGTCAAAGTATTTAATTAAAGTGTCAGGTGTTTCGATTTTGATTTGAACTTGAACTTTAAAGGTCTTTTGATGCAGTTATGTTAAAATTTAAAATGAAGAAAAAAAATGCAATACCAAAAATCACAAGGTACTGTGTACAGAAACATATAGTATGTGTCTTATCCATGTCTGTGCAATGGCTTCAAGTTATTAGAAAATTAGCTTGTTGATTTATTTTCTTTGTACATATGCTTATAGATATTAAAGCTCAACTAGACCATGCTCAGCATTATTTAGCAGTAGCAGATGGTTAATGCATGCTGGTATTAACACTAATCCCAAGTAACATAGTCTGATACTAACATCGAGTGTAAGAAACAAATTGTGCTTTTATGCAGAGCCACTGATTATTTATCATAAAGACTTCTTGAGTGTAGACCTCTTGAAACTTTAGATTTTTAATACCAATGAATATAGAGCTTATTGGAAATGGTAGTAGATTTACTACTTTCTCAATAACTCTGGAATGAGTTTGAGGCTTGTCTTTCTTACAACCTTACTACTCAAGGTTATTAGCTTTCTATTGAGCAGTTACTTACTACAAAATGTATTTAAAGTCAATTTGAGATTTACATTTCTTTCTCTCTCTCTTTCTTTCTCTGTTGACTTGGAATTCTCAGATGCTGTAAAGTTGCTTCCCCTCTTTCCCCTCTTTCCCCTCTTTGTAATCCATTGACAGATCTGTTTTCCACTCATAATTTTTCTTTGTTATTGGACGGCTATAACAGTAAATGATGTCCAATTGATGCACATCAGTGATTTAGAGACAATGATGCTGGATGACAAAGGTGGAGAGATTGGCAACAAGCAAGCTGCTGAGTTCACAATTAACCGTGGTTTTGTTAGCACATGGAGTTTATATCCAAAGTAATGAGCTGTATTGGAAATTAAACAATGTTTTCTGAGTGATTTATACCCATAGTTCATTATCAGTGTGCAGCAAATAGACCCTAATTAAAAAGATGTGAATTAAGTGATCACTCAATTGTGCTCAGCTTGGCTTCTCATCATTTTAGTGACACAGGTACAGTGAAATCAGGTCAGAACTCTGCATTCAATTCAGATTGCTGTGAATCAGGAAATACATTCTACACAAGCAGGAACATTTTGATGTACCTCACAATTGTTATAACTTTTCCTCTTTTGTTATGTACTTCATTCAGGTCATTTAGTTGGTTTTATAAAAATAAAAAAAAGGCTTTAACAGAAAACAAGTAATTTACTAATAAATACTGATATATCTATACTTCTTCACCAGCATCAAAAAGCCCAAGTGTGGCAAAACGCTCTAAGTTGTTGCTGCTAACTACAAACCCACATTCTCCAGGGATTGATTTGTTACAGTCTGGAGGTATTCTCTGTATGTCTGCTCGACACAAGTGTTCCTCTCTGTCAGTTGTTGATGACTCATTTCAATCCCTGGTGAACCAGTTGGGAACAATAGTTTATTAGGAACCAAATGATATGTTCTGTTTTCTCAAATGATTTCACTTTGACAAAAATGTACCTGGCTGGCCCTCGAGTAAACAATGCACTGATTGTCCATAATGGAGCTTCTTCTGTCTGCCTCCTTTTCCCTCTGTTTGGCTTTCTTCTGTTGTTCCACCGAAGCCTCTCTGCGGCATGATGTCACTTGAAATGCTGTTATTCCTGATACAAAATCTGAGCAATTTTATAAAACATTGAAGGATTTACCTTGAGTTTTCTGAAAATGGTGTTTTGAAGGATTCTTCTCAACTGATGGCTGAATTGATTGTTATGATGAAATATTGGTTTCTTCTCTTTTTCTTTTTTTTAGTTATGGTGACTCATGTTGGTTTCAGAAGTCTAAACTATGTTCACCATTTTTAAATATACATGAGCAGGTTGTTATATTGATCCCAGAATAATCAAATTGACTGCTAAATGGGCGCAAGGATCCAAAAACAGAAAAGTCAATAAGTCAACCAAAACTATAACATAAATACAAATGTAAATAAAAAGAATGTGAGGACATGTATGGCTGTGTCTATAAGATCACTCTTTAACTTAAATTAAATACAATCATTAGTGGAAAGTGACAGGGCTACAGGTGTGTTTGTACGTTTACAAGGACAGTCCAATTGGGGCAAGAGGGCATGCAGTTTACTGTATGCACACACACACACACACACACACACACACACACACACACACACACACACACACACACACACACACACACACACACACACACACACACACACACACACACACACACACACACACACACACACACACACACACACACAAACTTGAATTATTTACTATCCATGTCTCCAAAAATGAAATATGCTTAATCTATTCAAGTTCCAGAGTGTTTTAGCTGTTTATGAAACAGCATGAAATTAATACTGACATCTCTTTATGACATACAAAAGCAAAAGCGTCTTCTGATGAAGAGTTATTCATGCAAACCCCAACTCAGGACTGTATATTATTACACCAAGTTAGTGAGCGTTTGTGAGTATATGACACATTTTTCCGTTCAACTAGTGAATCTGTCCCTTATTGTTGCTAATCATTGCCCCCATCCGCAGCCTACTGTGAAATAATGGTCTGTTTATATTCAAACATGGGGCTTCATGGTAAGCTGACTTGTTTTCTCATTATCACCCCCTTCCCTTTCAATTTGGGTTCATTATGACTTGTCTGGATTTTAACATTTTTTCTCCTTTTGCTCTCATTTGTCCCTTTCCTACTTCTCTCTCTCTCTCTCAACCTCTCTCTCTCTCTTTCTCTCTCTGTCTGTCTCTCTCCTCATCTCTCTAGGTCACGCTCGCTCCGTCTCGCTCACCAGCCTGTTGTCGTCCATAGTGGTGCCAGCTCAGTGCTTACTAGGCTGCCTCCAAGCCCACAGGTAAGTCCCCTCCCCCTCCTCTCCTCTTCTCCCTCCCCTTCCTCCACTTCATGCTCTATTTTTAACTCCACTCTGCAGGATCCTGATTCTCCCACTATAACCCCATCTCACATCTCTGTCAGCACCTCTCTGCCAAGTGGGAGACCGTTGACCAAAAAGTTTTTAATAATTTATAACTAAGCTAGCTTTTCTTTTATGTTTTGGCCGAAAAAAAGCATTCTCTCTATAAGAGGATGCCGATGTGAGATCTTCATTTCCAAAACAGCATCAGATGCCCTTTTAGGTTGTGATCCTTTTTTTCTACATGACACTCGACATCACCTCAGCTCCACACTCAACAGTTGTAGATGTGAGCAAAGTGTTGAATCAGAGAACGCAAGATTTCCATCTGAAAAGTGGTCAATGAATGGTGAAATACACATTCCTATCATATTCAAACCATATTAGCTGTCAAAAATTCATATGCATTGTTAGATTGGATGTCCATATATTCGTAAAACTATGAATGTAATGCTAACTAACAGCTCTGTAGTGTTGGCTAGATATGTTTATGATGGCCATTAACTGCCTCCATTGTCACCTGCAGCTGATAATATTTGGCTCATGTGAAGCCGCACAGCCATCTCAGCCCCTCCACTGAGCAGAGACATAATGCACTTGTTGGATTGCATGGCTGAGGTCCACTGCCACGTCAGCCTCTTGGCTTTTAAGACTGCTTTTCCAAGTGTATATCCTTCTGACTGGGGCTTGAATAACTTAACCTCCTCTGGTGGATGAGCACTATGGCTCTTAAAAGCTCCCTGTATTTGTGCGGAAAGATAACATTGACATACAGGCTGCATGTGCACTTCAATTTGCACTCCTTTAACGTTAAAGAATAGTTTATAATGGAATGAATTGTTAGCATACCCTAATAGCAAGACTTTTCCTTGCACAGTTCATTTCGAGAAAGAAAATATTCCATTTTCCAAAAGTGGGTCAAAAGATTTTTATTGCAGAGACTCACTTTATTCCCCAGGCAGACACATTGTCTCATTAGTATGGTGCAGCTTACAGATGCAGCCTTATGAGTTTTTCAGGTGGTACGAGCTTTATTGACTTGTGTCTCATCCCATTAGAGGGGATCTTTAATAGACGTAATGTTAGTTCATTCATTCAACATTGATTCTAAGTGGTATGCTTTCTATTGAGCAGTTGTCTCCCTAAGGCTTGACAGGCTTAATGGAGGGCTTCAGATCCCCCCCAAAAAAAACACATCTATTTTTCTTATGAACAAGAGGTTTGGTTCCCATAGTTACAATGTTTGTCTTTGATGGGTTGCATTTACTTCTAATATGAACTTGATCAAGGTTGTTTTTGATACAAAGACAAGGGAGGAGGGACGGAGAGAAAAGAGAGGCTAGATTGAGGCTCATTTGAATGCCATTGAAATTGGGCTTGTGCTTTTGGCAAGCATTGTTGTTTTTTAATGATGGCCTCTCAGGGAAAGATTACACTTTAAATACATGCTGACTTAGAAGATGCATTTCCATTAGTCTTTTCTTTTTTTTTTGTGTCTCATACAGACAATTGAGAGGGCTGGCTGTGACTAAGATAAACAACATTTTGTCAGCCTTAAACACACCTTCTGCCTTGATAATGATCCTCATCTGTGTACCCAGACGTGGCATTTTTGACTCACAATCAGCCCTGCAGCATTTCTTCCTTATTTTCCCATGCAGAACCCTCGTAGATATACATAAAGCTGTGAGAGAATCCATTTGTCAAACCCGCAGTCCTTCACGGCTATAGACAGGGCCTGTCGATGGGAGGCTTTTGAGTTATTACGAGCCTTACCAAAAGTAGCATGTGGCCTGTTTTTAGAGCGGGTTTAACACACAAAAGCACTCAGAAATACAGACACACATTAACTTTCTTCCCTCACTGCTGGCCTCCTGTCGAGGCCCATCATACACTCTTCAAGTGCTCAGTCTTTGCCTGTCAAGGAAACGCACTCGGCAGCAGATGCAATAGGCCAAGTGGCCTGCTGAGATCAAGTACACAGTAATACTGCCAAAGTTGTGATGTTCTAAGCAGCATGGAGTCTCGCCTTTGATGAATGAAAGGCTATCATTTTCTTGCTTTTGCATATTGTTTAAAGTCCTTTCACATTCAACTCCTGCTCGGTTGGAACTTTTCATGCATGTAACCAGAAATCTCTTCGTAGAATGTTTTAGCATGTAAACCTCTATTTTTTTTTTTTGCCTTGTTGTGTTGCAACGTTTATATAAGAACAGCAGAAATTCCACTTTAAGGAAGAATTAGGCAAATTTTTCTCTGATTTTTCTGTTGGACATATTTTAGGTGAAAGCAGGAGCCCCATGTATCTGTATCAGCAGGAGCTTTGTAAATTGGCTCTACTTCATGAGCCACAAGAGTCTCTCCGTCTCTCATCTTCTGCTCCACTTCTGCTTCCCACTCCTCTGCTCTCCAGCTTTTCCTCCGTCTGATCTCTGTCTCCCACTCATCTTCATTTACTCCCTCTTTTTGGGGGGCTGGGGTGGCAAAAGCATAAATAGATTATTAATACTAGGGGCCTTTTTTTTTGCTCATTTTCCTTTCCCCTGCTCATTGCAATTTTATTACCCTTCCTCTTGTCTTGTCTCATCCCGCCTCCCTCCCTCCTCTGGTGGATGCTTATGACAGCAGAGCCATCCTGCAGTCTGCCTTGGCCAGGTAGAGCATGAGATGAAAGGTTTGCAGCCAGAGTTCTCTTTCAAAGATGCCTTCTGCTGCATCCCTTCTCTCTGTGGGCACTCGCTTGTCCCTGCCAGGCAGATGGAGAGAAGAAGGGCAAAGGAAGGAGAGAAGGAGGGTAGTGAATAGAGAACAGAGATTGAGATTTTGAGGTCTTGCTCCAGATCTGGAAGTTGCACCTGGTATTTTGCAGAGGATAGACACTCTTAATATCCAGGTGAGTGCATCCAGGGGAAGTGCTGTGCCCATGCTTTCACTTTGCTCCCAGTTTGAAGCTCCTCTCATACATCTTAACTCGTTCTTGAGGCCGCCAAGGGACATGAAGAGGTTTTTGAAAGGCTTTCTGACACGTTTCCAAAACATGTCCGGAAGGTCTGAACTCAGACCAGGAGACAACAGCTGTTGCCTTCAACACAATCCAGTTAACTCCTTCAGTTCCTTCAGGTGGATTTGAAATGGCTTTTCAAGTTTCATTGCCTAATGAAAACAAGATTCATATCATTGTATATCATAAGTCTAGATTTGTTTCATCAATTTGCAAATATAGTCGCAATTTTCTCTCTTTTTTTTTTTTTTTTTGAAGATTTATTTTTCGGCTTTTTTGTGCCTTTTAATGGAGAGACAGGACAGTGGATAGTGTCAGAAAGCAGGGAGAGAGAGTAGGGAATGACATGTGGGTAAGGAGCCACAGGTGGGATTCGAACCTGGGCCGCCCGCTTGGAGGAGCAAAGCCTGTATACATAGGGTGTATGGAGGCAAAGATAGAGTTCAAAAAGCAGATTATTTCTGACTTCGTTAAAGAGAAGTCTGATTATAGAAAAAAAAATTGTAATTTATTTCAAGGATAGCCCCTTGAGATGCATCATCTCATTTTCAAGGGGGTCCTTATGTTCTACCAAGATTTGGTGGAGTTGCTGTTGGATAATCATAGAGTTTTGTTTTTGGATACATTTTTTAATTTGATTTTTTTTAAAACATATAACTGGGACGAGGTGAGATCCTACGAGAAATGATATTTGCTTTCCACACAGGAAATATATCCTGCCAACGCTCCTCTATATTGCAGAGCTCCAGATTTAGCATTTCATTCGCCTTAAAATAGTCTGCTGCCTCAGCCTCTAAACTGTTATACAAGCTGTTACTAGACCAAATCAAAACACAGCAAGTCCAAACAGACGTTTAGTATCTGCTGTCACAAAATTCATTGCTTTGGAATATTTGAAAACTTTTAAGTGTGCAAGAGATATTTCATTTGTTAGACTACAAACATTTTTCTTTTAAATAACCATCCTTGGTCGCATTCTCCTCTGTGATTTGGAAGGAGGAGAATCTGGCTCTGTGGTATACTGACATAAATCTCATCAGAAGACAAGCTAGATAATGCACTGTAGGTCTGTGAGTGGAGAGATTTAGCCTCTGGATGCTGCAATGACAGGAGCTACTGAGGGGAGGCAGGGCGGGAAGGGCGGGCAGTAAAACAACTGACAGTCGGTCATTACCAAAGACGCAGGTGGGCAAAAAATCAATCACGCCGAGACGGGCCTGGACTCTGACAGATGCCTGACGTGTGCCTGATGAAGAGCTCTGCTGTTTCTCTGAGTGATGAGGAGGAGGAGAGGGGAGAGGAACGGGGAAAAGAGGGAAAGAGGAGAGAGGGAATCAGAGATGAACTGGACGATAGGAGGAAGATCTGCAGAGGAGGGAGAGATGGAAAGACATTAATGAACTCCTGAATCAGGGCATCAGCAGGAAAAGAGCAAAGGGGCTGAGCTACTGTATGTTAATGCATAGATATGAGAAAAAAAGTGAGTCAGTGGTCAGCATTTTATAGAGTAAAAGACAAGCAAGGGCAGGAGAACAAGGCTCCAGACTTTTTTGGCAACACCCAAAGCCAGGCTGTCACTGGACGTAGCTACATTCAGCTTAACAGCACTTTAACAAGACGGCATGCAGGTTTTAGAGCGGCCCGAGTCTGTGTTTTGACAACACCTTTATAGGCTATTTCATGGTCTCTGCTCAGACTGTATGAGGAAATATCCCAAGTGTGAAATTCCACTGCTTTATTGGCCTGCACCCAATAACTGGGAGCAGTTTATTTAATTTTTTAGTAAATTTTCTCCTCATTTAAAAAAAAAAAAAAAAGATATCAAGGTACATTTTCTACGCCGGGGTAATGTCTGGGTTTGAAATGTGCTTTCAAAGGTCAGCCAAAGTCCAATGAGATTCTTTTAAACAAGCTCTGCTGCTGTAACAGTTTGAAGTGAATAGACGGGGATCAAAAGGACTCTATTGTAACACACATCTTTGTCTGCAAAACATGACCTCTATTAGCCAGACCTTGTCAAATATTAAGAGAAGTCTTGATTTCCAGAGGGAGTTCTCATGGAGCTCCAGCCCAAATCAGTCCGGTTGCAATTGGCTGGATGTAAATGGCCATAAATGACATAAAATCTAACAAACTTAAGAAAGGCTGAGGTGAGCCATGCCATGGTATATCGTTGATCTATCTGTTATTAAGTGCTACCGTCTTTTACTTTTAAAGTTTGAAACTATAAAGTGTTATCAGTCGCTCTGCTCATCATCCTCAACAGTGTCATAAAGCGTCGTTGAACCCTTTCTTTTTTGCGGTGCAATATAACTGAATATCTAAGGGGTTAACATGTTTAGGGAAACTTATCACTGCATCAATTTGAGTTGGAAAATTGTATAGGAAGTGCCAGGGGAATACATGGGTTTAAAATATTGTTTAGTCAGTCAGGGAACAGAAGGAACCAAAATAAACATACTTTAGCCTCGCTACTTGTACACATGGTACTTGTGCATTTAAACAACATTCTACCAACAGGCTTTTGGCCTCATTTGGCTCGTCGAGACAGATTGGCAGTTCATTTGCAGAATAATTGTTTTTGACAGTCTTTGTTCATCCTCACACTATCTACCAAGGAGCCCCAGGTCATTTAACCTTAACTTCCTTTAACATTCCCTCCATTCTAGGTAAATAGGGTCGCATCTGTACAAAAGCTAAATGTTCAGCTCGCCTTTGAAATTATTATCGGCTTTTCACACAAGATGAACTCACATTCAGCGTCATGTGTGTGTCAGAAGAAAACCCAGAATTGACTGCCTTGTCTTTAAAAAAACATGAGGTCATTTGCTTCTGAACCAAGAATTATGAAATTACAGAAAGTGAGCAGGGCATGCAATCAGTGAAGGGTATGAATAATGAATGTAGAGAGAGATTATGAGGGTTTTCAGTTGCTCATCCTTTGGGTCTTAAGCACGCATAAATCATCATTTAACTACCACCACTACTGTATCGTACAGTTAATGCTTTCTTACCTGCAGTTCTCTTCCTACTGGATGAAATATGAAAATTCCACTAAATTCACTTTGACATGCTAATCCAGCTGACAGTGTGTAATTCTTGGCTCAAGCCGTGTAGTAAAGTAAAGGTGATAATGGTTTACATAAACTGATAAGTTGATAACTTTTGTGGGGGCAAATGAGGGAGATAAATACTTTGAGCTTTGAGTGAGTTTTACAATGTTTGAGAGACAACAGACAGATTTTCCATCTTTGGATGTGACCCTGAACGAACCAGTTACAACCGTTGGATTACTTTTTCACGTTAAACCTCAATGTTGAAAATATTCCTGCACATATTTTTATTAGAAATAAATGAAATATTCAACATGTAACAGCACACACGTGAATATCATCTGTATAATAATATAATATATATCTGTGTGCAAAACACTTTTGAACTCCTGCACAAATATGTTTTAGATTTTTACACGTTTTTACACATTTAGATATGTACATGCACAACACAACTCGGCTTTGAAATTATTTGTGAACATCACTTTAAATTCTTTCTGAGACTTATGTGCACCGATAAAGTTGACCTCTTTCATGGAGTCAAAGTGTTGTTTCAGAGAAATCCCTTTGAGCATCTTAACAGGACTTTATTTTGATCTTAAATTTTAAAATATGCATTTATTGGTACAATCTTGGACATTGTTTCTCAAAAATCTGTTTTGCTCCATACATGCTAACAACACAGTACATGTCCTTACTGTAGTCTTACATTCAAAGTTGTTATGTAAGAGGTATTATAATTATTTATTCAATAATGTATACAAGACATAAGCTGTCTATTCAAATGCTGTGGATACTTTTTCCCTCTGCTTATTGTGAACGAATGCTGCAAAGCTCGTAGAATAAAATACACTGAAAAGTCTTTATTGTTTTTTAATCCTGCTCCATACAACTCTTAATCTCTCATTAATTCTGCTCTATAGGGCACTCATTCTATCTTTTGATGCATCTTGTGAATCCTACTATCTCTCCCTCCTACTTACTTGTTTGTCCTCTTCCTCTTTTCTATTAATTAAGATCAGAAGCCCATCAGGACGAGGGATTAATACACTAGGCCTGTGCATGTTTACACTTTCTGCTTTACACTGAGCTCTTTCTGTCTTTCTCTCTGCCTGACCCATATTTTGTAGATATGCCTCCTCCGTCTTTTTGCTTATTCTGTCTCCCGTCCTCCTCTCAGGCTCACTATCTTTCCTACTTCTGTCGGCTGCTTTTTGCTTCAGTGGCTGTGTGGATATTTACACGCTTTGTTCACAATCCATCAGTAATGTTATCCACTCTACACCAACAAGGTTTTAATTCCAACACTGCACTGTCAGATATGATTGTGTCAGCTCAGCTGATGGTCTCATACATAATCCGTCAATCTCATTGCTTTTTATTGTTCTGCGTTTGACTGCAGTTGTAATGCATTGTGTGTTATGTAATAAACATTCACTTGGGAATGTTTTGTGTGTCCTCCTCTTCCTGTCATTTTCCACTGAAACTGTCCCCGGAGCAGCTTGTCTTTGTGTCAGTTGATAGCCTGAGAACCAGAGAACCCCTCAAGTTTACAAAGACACACTAATCACACGGGGAGAAAATTATGTTAATGTTACAACTAATACAATGTGCAAGATGCCAGGCTGAAACAGCCAATCCTGCAGAGCAGAAGGTCATTGCAACAGGGGGAAATGAAATAAGTGCTTATAGCAGGACTGTTGTATTGATCCGCTGTGATAGAGATAAGAAGAATGAGTTTACACATGCCAGTAACCCTGAATGAATTATTTGGTACCCATGGGATGTGATATCAGGTACTTAATTTGTAATAACTTGCCATATCTGTTTTATTTACAAATGCTAAGTAATGCGCACAGAGAAACTTTGAAACCTGCTATGACTCTCAAACTTGACAGGGAGTATATTTTGTAATCTTCTTGAGGAAATTAAGTAACCTATGTAATATTTGTCAATTTCCATTTTTTAAGGCTTATTTTGGGGCTTTTCATGCCTTTTTTTTTAAAGATAGGACAGTGGATAGACTTAGAAATTGGGGAGAAATATAGATGGGATTGACATGCTGGAAAAGGAGTCACAGGTCTGATTCCAACGAGGGCCGCCCGCATGGATGACTATGCCTCCGTACATGGATACTAACCCCATAGGCTACCGGTGCCCAAGTCAAAGTAGAATTTAAGTTAAAAGAATGTAAAAAAAAGCTTCTCATGTTACATTTACATCTTTGTAGAACTCATGTGGATATCAATTTATTATAATATTTGTGTCCTTTAAAGAGCCTGTAAAATAAAAAATTGTTGAAGCTTGTGCTTTTGGACAGTTTACGGTCTATTATTTTCATGGGTTATTAAACTTAGTCTGTTCAAGAAATGAAACCTGCGATCTGGATTAAATGTTCAAATCATAATGACAAGTAAGAGGTCGGTAAAATTCCTTGGCTTGGATTAAATACATTAGTGCTGTGCTAGTAAACTCCCACATCTTGTCCTCTCCCTTGCCTCTGAAGTCTGGTTCAAACATTAATGGATTTCTTCTAATGTATTGGCTTTACACAATTTTTTCTGTGAGCCTTTTTAAATCCACCTCTGCAGTTCATTAGGGCATTGTAAAGTAAGATACATAACATTAATGGGTCAGTGACATACACAAGCAGCAGAGTAATGGAGCTGCAGTGTGGGACTCACTGACTGAGAAGAACTTTGTGTGTGTGTGTGTGTGTGCGTGTGCGTGTGCGTGTGCGTGTGCGTGTCCATGCTTGGCTGTATTTCAAACTAACGCACACACGTCTCCTAGAAACAAAGCTGTCTGCTAACTGTGACACATCCTGGTCTTTTCATGCTACTTGTGCTATAGAGTATACCATAGGTCAACGTGTTGCCTCATTAGATGAAAATAGAAATCGTGTGATCCTACAGAGAGTGACAGCTGATGAGATGCTGTGTGTTTACAAGTGGGCAGCTACTCAATCAGAAAAGAAAACAACAACAAAAAGACATCATTAAAATAAGTTGTTAAAGCTGGATTTGTCTCCAGTTCCCCTTTTAAAGGTTTCAGAATTTCATGTTAATATAAAGACCCACTAGATGATGTTACATAAGTAGAACAGTGTTGTCCTCAAACATTGAATTGGCTGACAAAGAGAGTGTGTGGTGTTGGATGTTCTAGTGTTATATTCTAAGAGCTGGATTTATGTTTTTCATTCTTTTAACAGAGGAGCATCACCATCATTTTCTATTTACATTTTATAACTACTCTTTAATTGCTACAGTGTTCTTTCTTCTTCTTTGTATTTGCCCTGTGGCAGAATTTTGATGCATTATGATAAGAGGATGTTTCTAGAATATATCAGCTACATACAATCAAATATTCTTGGACATTTTACTCCCAAAGCTTGACTTTTTGTGTCACGTTCAAGTCTCTATCACACTTTAAACTTTGTATTTGGAAAATTGCTTTTACATTAATTTATTCATTTAATCCTAATGAGGTGCTCTGAGGCGCCTTACTGTATCCAGTTTCTTTAATGTCCCAGTATTATGTAACATTAGAGGCTAAATCTGCAGTTCAACTATGACAAATAGTGAAAATGGGAATTGGACTTGGCCTTGTAGTCTTTGACACCCATTCACAGCACATTCACACTGATGGAAGAGGCTGCTTTGTAAAGATCTGGACTCCTCATCAACGCAATTCTACTTGTACCAATTCACACACTGCTGGAAAAGCAGGGGGGAGAGGGGGTCTGTGTGTTGCCCATAAATATATGATATGTGACTGTAGGAGCAGGGGATCAAACCCCCAACCTTTCTAATGAGAGAAGACCGACTCTTCCACTGATCCACAGCTGCTCCAAAGTGTGAAAAGCCCTTAAAAGTTTTTATAACTGTCGGCTGCAAAGGTGAAATAAATCTTATCAATGCTTGTTTTAAGTCTATCTTACATCACAAATAGGTTTTGTGCTAACACTTGGCGCAAACACATTGCCAGTTCAAACCGGGATGTTTACTCTCCTGGTACTCCTCGTCTACAATGTGAAACGCACGAAGGCTGAATGGTGAGGCGAAGTTGTTCCACCCGTGATCTGCCATCCAAGGTTGTAACAGAGGCATAATGGGAGAAAGACGACGGTTGTGGATTAGCGTTGCGTGAACGATATTTGTGTGTATGCCGAGTGTTTGTGTATGTGGAGCTCCTGCACTGTGTGTTTACATACTGTGCCTCTTGTGCTTCCCCAATGCCTTAGCTCAATGTGAAATCACACACTTGACACCAATAAAGCTGTTTCAGATACATTGTAGGCGTGGAAATGGCATAACTTTGTTGCAGTGCGATCAAAACTAAGTCCATCTAAATTACTTTAGAAAGAGTGTGTGAACAGGTAAAAGTACACTTTTTATGTTAATTTTTTTGTCCACTTTTTCTTATCTTTCTGCTGATACAAAAGAACAAAGTCATCACTCCCTGGATTTGGCTCTGAGTCCGTGGACAGCCTGTGTTCGGCTCCATCCTGTCTCTGTGTGGAGCCAGAGGGTGAAGAAGGCATTGGGATTCTGATAAGAAAGTCTGGGTATTCCCTCTGCTGAGCACACATGCACACTTACAGTACACACACATGCAATGCAAAGACCACAGGGGTATTTCATCAGACTGGGATCACCATGTCTTCAGTTTGGTCTGCACTGCCAGCTTCAATCTACTATAGATCTGATCCAGCCACCCATGTGACACAGAGCTGACCTGTTCACTGTGTGCACAGATGAACAGCCCTTCAATATCTGTGTCAGAATACATCCTGGAGGAAGCACAACTGTATTGGATTCAGCCATTTGACTTAAAGCAGTATGTCTGCAGTAACAGAGCTGCCAATTTAAGCACTTAAAGCTGCAGTAGAATGTTTACAGTCATTATAACCAAGCAGGCAGGGCTGTATGTTTAATGTGACTTCAAAGAGCTACAGAAATTCTATAAAGGTCAAAATCCTTTTTGTCATTAACAACAAAAAACACAAGTGTTGTTGCTGTTTGACATAAGAATTGTTGTTTTTTTTGTCCATTTATTTGGCAGTGGAAACAGAAATTCTGCAGCCTGAATGTGTTGGCGAAAAATCATAGATGTGAGGTGGCGAGACTAATGGAAATGTGATGGACCGATGTCACTACCGGCAACTTGTTTGTTTACGGCCTCTGAGCCTTGTATTGATCTGATTACAAGGTTATCAATTTCAAGTGAAGGAAATGATGGCCCTGTGATGTCACCCTTAACTACCCTGATAAAAAGGGGTTTTGCTACTACTCCAAAAATGGAGGAATATGCATCACTTATTTTTGTTGCACGGCTTTTATTGCGGTGCTCTGCGAAGTGCTCCGAGATAACTGGTTTCTTTGTTGTTAGAGGGTGAAAGAGAAGCAGTTCAAAATGGTGTCCAATTTCATCTCTAAGCCGTCTGGTTCGCTTAACAATGAATGATTGTATTCAAAGAGAATCTAAAAAGATGCCCACAGTTACAGAGCAGTAAAAAAACAGGCGTAGAAGGAGAATATTAATGACACTGGATTTTTTTTTTTTTGTAGACATTAAGATTTGCGTTGTAGCAAAATACACACTTACACACACACACACTTACACACATACTACTGCTGCACAATAAGTCCCTGATGAGCTGTGGGCAGAGGTCTTGGAGAGGAAAGAGGAAAAGAGGAGCTGATGCATTTCCTCTGGACACACACTGTTTGGTTGGCGTGGGTGATTTGTCATGCAAGTCCTAAGTGTGTCTGTGTGAATGTAAGACACTCTCACACTCGAACATTGTTAAGTGCTGGTGCTGATGGTAATTTGATATGTAATATGCCCCACGCTGGGCAACAGCAGCACAAGAGCAGGGTCCACGTCTCAAGCGGCCCGTGTGTTTACTGTCCACAGCCGCCCCCGTCCCCCAGCATGTCCTCATTCTGTCAAAAGCCTTTTGTCTTTCATGAGAATTCATCACACTTTTCATCATGTCTTTTGTTTTCAAGGGCAACCTTTAATATCTTGTTTTTAATGTTAATTTTTTATATAATGTAGGTCAATGTCATACCCCATATTTACAATGTACTTCCCGACCTTTGAAATACTTTTTTTTTTTAAAACAACAGAAAATACCTGAAAAACATTACAAAACAAACAAACTCAACAATACATGTATTCAAAAGAAAAAGCACAGCACAGACTAAATCAAAACACGTCCAATATCATTATAGTGTGTAGGATGCACATTTTCAAAACAAGAACACGTCATGTTATAGTGTAACGGCATATTTGAGTTGATTGCTCGAACTAGTTTGCAGGCTCTGATTTGTTAAAAAAAAAAAAAAAATGCTACAAGTATTGGGAAATGTTTATCATCATGTAATAGCTGATATCACGCGGGAGTATGGAGTAAGACAGCTACTACTGCAACAGCAAGAAAGAGACAGAAAAAAAGAACTTAAGTGGCTCCTTTCAAAATATCATTAGCAGACGTCCAACCAATCACAGAACAGTTTGATTGGTTTCTCCTGCCCCTGAGTTATCATACATCAGTCGAACCCACAAATTACTGAGTTCATTCAGAGTGCTGGATGCTGAAGCTGCATTCAGTGAAGATGATTGCCAGATTCAAATTCAAGATGTCTACATGGTCAGAGAGTATATTAGACTGACGGCGATGATGGATGCCAGAGGCTGGATACCGGATCTCAATCAGCCGATCACTCTATCAGGATTAGTCTAATAGACCTTTTATAATTCTGAATATACCCTCTGGGAATTCAAGCTTACTTATCATGCGTAGCTTGGCCATACCAAAAGGAAGAGCGTTCTCTCTACATCAAGAAAACGCGTTGGATATCATTATAGAGAGAGTGTGGAGAAATCATAACATTAGAAAGGATGTTCTGTACTTCAGGACAAAAGGCACGTCATTAGTCTTTGGTTGAACAATCTCAATATTTGAACATTTAAATGTCTTTCCAGGGTAGCACATACATTACCTTTTTTGTAAGCGACAATTAAGATCCACCTGTTTGCCTGGAAACACAAGCGTGGCTTCAAGATTTTCCAGCCCGTTTGTGGAAGAACAGGCACGGCAGACAGACGGATGAGAACAGTGCAGAACTGATCAGCAGAACAATCATTCTTCTGGGAGGCCCGACGTCGCCTCATACAGGAAGAGAGGGATTCATAAACATTCATCAAGTCAAGAGAAGGGAAGGCTGTGTTTGTGTGTGCTAATGGTGTAGACAGATAAATACAGTAAACGGTGTACGGCGAAAGAGACACACAGCCTCTCTTGTTGACAGTTGGCAGCACACCTGCGCGCGAGGCCACACCTTGTCTGCCGCTGTTTGCACACAGCAGTCTATTGTGCCACCAATTCTGACTGCTTTAGATTCATTTGACTTACATTATTATATATTACTTTAGAATGTCAGACATCTGACAGTAAAATGATGGGGTCGTCTTATGATTCTGTCTACTTGTAGATCTGTCAAAATGGTCAATATTATCTTAAAGGTGCCTTCAATGACTGTTGGTTTATAGAAGTATTAACCCTGCTGCCTTTGATAGCAGTAGAAAATCTGTCGGTATTTGACATGACCAGAAATAGAATTTATTTTTCGTGTGGGGGTAACTGTCTGAAATAGCTCTTCAAAGGAGCCTTTGAACTTGGCTTTTAAACGCTAGTGATACAGTAGCAGTTTGTTAAAATGTCAAAAACACTTTTCTGATTTTGTAGGAGCCTAAAGCAAACAGTTATGTGGAACATTAACATCAATATTACATCACCCTGACTGTTTCCTACATCTGTGCGTTGGCACCCAAAAATGCATGTGGACCTAATACAGAGAGGAATGCACATGAAAGGGTGTTACGTGCAGTGTGAGGTCACACAGGGGCATGGCATGGCCAACAGAGCAGCAACAGCATGTTGGAGCAGACTGCTGGACAAGTTCTCCAAAACACACACACACACACACACACACACACACACACACACACACACACACACACACAGTAGCACACAAGTTATAATTTTAATAGGCAAAATAAGCAACAATGAAAAACAGACAAACTGTGTTGGCAAACTCAAATACACAGACAGCCAGACAGACAGACAGACAGACACACACACACACACACACACACACACACACACACACACACACACACACACACACACACACACACACACACACACACACACACACACACACACACACACACACACATTCATAGCCATGTAATTAATCCAGGAAATTAAAATGTGATATCACCATTATTAAAAAAACACTTCTCCCCAAGTTTAAATCTATGAATATTCTAATTGCTTCCTTCAGGGCCTTCTTCTTCAATTGGACATGGTATTATTCCTCCATTTTTTTTTTTTTACTTATTGATAGCAATGAGCAATGCAGGACTTTCAATGTCTGAAGCCGGCTTTATTACCCAGGGTTGCATCATTTTCCAGGAGAAGAAAATTAAGATTAATTCAGTCTTTGTGCGGACTGGAAAGGCTGCCTTCACGGGCTCTAACTGACTCTGTTAAGGCAAGTTAAACCTTTGATGGCCTCACAGTCTGACCTTTGGGAACGAGTTAGCTTCATTCATTAAGTCCTAGTTGTAATCAGCCACTGTGTGACCTTATATCCAAGTTTGATTCCAACATCGATCAGTGTACAGTCCGTTTGCTAACTTAATTGTTAATGACGTTACAGGGACAGATGTTAGGCTACAGTTTGAGTAATGTTCTCTGAAGCGTCCCATATGCTGGATTTGCTTTTTGTATTGTAGGAGTAGGAGGAGTCGCTTTCCTGTGATTGTCTGCCTACTCTCTCTCTCTCTCTCCCTCCCCCTTTCTCTCACTCCCCCCCCCCCTCTCTCTCTCTCTCTCTCTCTCTCTCGCTCTCACTGTGCTTCATTCCCTCTCGTTTTTCCAAACTTGAATATTCCGCTTGCCTGGGAGCTTTCGCCAGCGGAGCAGTGCAGCCAGCTGACTGACACTGAACGTATACCGGGCTGATTGTTTTTCCTGCGCCGTGCTGCGCCGTTTGGATCACACTTTAGGGGGAGACGGAATCATCAAGAGTATCAGCTTCTTCCTGCCTTTCTTCCAACTTAATTTCGGGCTATTTTTCAAGATGACAGAAGAAAAGAGTGTTCGGCATGTAAAGCTGGTAGGTGACTGAATGAGACCCCTCCCCTCTACGCGCAGAGGTGTCTGGCTTGGTCTGTCTGTGTCGGGGTTCAGCGCACAGACGCGCCGGGGTGAGAGGCGCCCGGGGATTGAAACTGGAACTGGAAGCTTATTTATTTTCAGTTTTTATTAGGCTCTTCGTGATATGTTCTCTGTAAGCTTTTCGTTCAGTGGACTGAATACAAATGCGTGAATTCGGCTGCTGGTATCGGCTAAGCTTAAACTTAGACACTCTGCTGTGTGAAGAGGGATTCTCGTGTGTTTTCATGTCTACAGACAAGCGGACCCAAACTGATATAGATTTAATTTGATGATAGAATGGGAAAACGGGTCTGCATTCTGTCTTGTGTCCTGGGAGGCACAATATTTGTTGTGTAATTAATTAGAGAAATCATTTTTTCTCCCCTGTAACTCTCATAAGAAGACCGCGGGGAACCCTAGACCTAAGTTTGGGTAACCTCTGCTGCGCACAGCTTTCCTGACTGTTATTAGAATGATTTCAGCACAGATTCATGTTGTACTGCCATATATGCCTGGGAGATATATATACTTTTATATATATATATATATATATATATACCTCTTTAAGCTTTTAGAGTTTTTCCAGTAATGTATTATTATTAATCAGATGTTTATTCATTCTTTCGCTCCTCACAGTTCTGATTGCAGTCTCACAGTAATTAAAGTTTGACAGAAGTGCACATGTCATGTTTAAGAGATGTAGACAATCTCTTTCCTATCTCATTATGTTCTTTCTGAAGCAATGATCACTGAGTCCAAATCAGATCTGCTGCTGGGTGGAGCAGTAAGCTCATGCCAAAAGAAAGAATGCCCCGTCAGAATACGATGAAATGCACAGAGAGTTGTCAGTAGAGCGGTGATGTGTCAGTACACATAATTCAGCTCATGGGTGGCTGAATGCCAAACATTGAACTCCCCCATGTTGTGACGAACCCGCTGAGCTCAGTTGAGCGAATTAGCTTGTTGTTGGACTGCTTTGAATGCCTCTGTATGCTGATGTGTAGGGTTGCCTTCACGACAAAGGTCTTTTGTTGTGAGGAACCCGAGCAGTTTGCTGCTTTTTTTTTTTATACTCAAATCGGGGAATGTTTGTTGTATATTTGGTCCTTCTTTACTCTTTCAGTGTTAGAGCAAAGCCAAACCATGATAATATAGACCGAGGGTTCAAACCCAGTCAGCCATGTGCACATCCTATAAGTGCACTGTCGTAGTTTACCTATTTCTGTCTTTTTTATACCACAGTGCCTTTAGGGATGTCCTGTCAAACCATAAGACAACAGGCCTCATCAGGCTGATTACACATCAGCACACTCATGTACGCTTCCATCTCAAACAGACATGGCAGTGCCCCAGGCTGCCACACACATCCGAAAGCCATACATTCTCTTTCCCCACTGTCTATCTTTAGGGTTGTTTTCCTGTGGTCTCTCTTTCTTTCATCTTCCCTCTCTTCCTGTCTCTCATTTGTCTCTCTCTTCAAATACCCATGCATCAATCATCGGTCTCCATCCTCTCCAGCTCTCCCAGTCCTTCTCTCTTCTCTAGCTCTGAAGAGTGGTGGTGGGGGGCTGCTCCCTGTCAGTGCTCCAAGGCACATTGCAAAGCAAAAACGCAAATGTTGTGTTTGCTTCACCTGTTCATTCTAGTCGCCAAGACAAACAAAATTGTTGTCCAGTTTGATCGAATCTAAAAGGTTAAGGGAGGTGAATTTAACATTGTTAACTGAGATAAAATTTTAAATCTTGGTTTCTTTTAGCAGTTATAGTTGTCATTGAAAGAAGATTCATTTTTAAGGTATGACATTGCAATCTTGGTGCAACATTAAGGGGTTAACTCGTATCCAGAACCTTTCCCTTTATGCAAAATTAGGAAGCTATCCTGAAAATGTTTGACTACTTATTACAATTACTGCATTGAGTCTTTTTAGCACAAGTGCAACAATCTGACTATAAAAGCTTGTTAATGAGACGGCAAAGACATGTATTTGCTCTCATTTTGACCTTTCTTTCCCCCCCATGTTTCTGATTGTCTGAAAAACACATTGGATTGCCCTCTGGTCATTTTTAAATGAGGTTCTTAGTGACATTTAGCAGATTTATCAAGAGGTCTGCAAGCATTTATAAGATCATTATTTATATCTTTTCCCTCACCTTTACCCAAGTCCTCAAAAGACCTTGAATACTTTTAAATGAAGTCCAAACGTTCAGAGGCTCAGAAAGAAACCCAGTTAGGCAGACCGGTGCTCTGAGAGGACTTTTTTCATCTCCATTTCAGAGGGGACCTAAGTCGTATGTCTTATTCCAAGTGGCATTAAAAAGAAGGTTTTGAAAGTCTTCCATTGACCTTGATTAAACTTTGAAGCGGACAATCTGAAGTCGGTTCTGCTGCGAGGTGTGTGCTAGATGAGGTGGTCAGTTTAATGCAGCTGACACACATACAAAGAGAGGCGATGAATCTGCACCCCTGGAGTTTTAAAATCACAGACCTCTACTCCATATTTAACCATTGGTCACAGTGTCAGAGCATTCTGCAGCACCTCTAGACCACAGCGATTGCACAAATTCTTCCTAACGGCTCAGATAAATCATCTGAGAGAGCAGACAGGTCCAGCTAATAAGCAGTACTCTCCTGAGTTTTTACCCTCGGCCTCATTGTTTGTTCAAATACAGACGATAAATGAGCTCGGAGACTTCTTCTGTATTGGCAAAGAATGCGCGAAGGAATGCTTTGGTGAAAATATGCTGTTATGTTTCTGTGTTATGCTACTGTGGCAGGATGGAATGTGATTATTTAGATTTGTCTATTTAGTTTTACTCTTTGACATTCTGATCGATACAAAACTGATGTGCTGGAAGCATTGTAGTCATCATAATCACAGTACTAAATGCTCTCTTCTGCTGTTTTCATTTGTATAAAGCAGCTGCCAATAAGTGCATTTTGCAGAACTGTGACTTTGTATCTGCAGAGAATCTGTAACAGGCTTCTGTTAGCACTGCAACCATGCAAAAAGGAATGTAGGTATAATCTGAAGTGTCAAACAGGTGGAACAAGACTTTCCTGGGCCCCAAGCAGCCACTGTTTCAGGAAAGACTTAACATGTTCTTGTTGCAAATCATTTAATACAAAAGAAATACAACAATGCATCACAAATGGTTGAAATAACTGGCAACCAAAAGATGTGGTCTGTATATTATTCATATTAGTCTGTTAAAGACATGGTTCATATTTGTTGGTGTGAACAATTTTCTATTTTTTCTAATTTTATACTTGTAATAAGTTTGGAGGTTAAATTCTGTTAAGTGAAGGCTGTGCTGATTACTTAAGGTATGTATTCAGTCTCAATGTGACTACTTATGTGGAGCATAGAGGAGTTTGTGTGTGATATGGAATTGATCAAGGGAGTTAGTGTGGGAGTCTTTGCAGACACAGTGTGGATGCATGGATGCTGTGACAGATTGCCTCCTGTTTTTGTCTCCACACTCCTTTGATCTCTTCATTGCTCTGAGTGCAATGAAGGTCCCTGCCAAGAGACGTGTAGCCTGTCTCCCTGTTAGATTTCCCCCTGCATGTAGATCAGCAAAGAGAAGTCATGCATGGTACCATATCCTCCGCCTCAGAAAAACGAAACAACAAAAGTGTAATTTTTGGGTGTTCAGCTTTACCTTTCTGCTATTTGAACCCATGTTTAGACTAGGACTGAACAGCTGCACCAAGCTGCTCATCTGGAGTGCAACACAGTATGCAGAAACTACATGGCCTAAAAATCAGCCTACATGACTTTGCTTACATGGTGTGAGGTATTCAAAGTTACCATGTATTAGTTGAAAGTTAAAAAAGATTGCTCTGGCAACTATCAATAAATATTTGCTCTTGCTGGAGACATCATAGACTTTAATTGCCTTCATCTTGGTCAGTATTTAACCAATGAGGGCTGCAAACCAAATGTGTTTTTGTCCCCCATAATTATCTGATCTCAATCCTATAATTGCTAAAACCTGCTATAATTCTCAATCGATACTTTGTGGATGTTTTCCAGACTCATTGCTCTGAGCAGAAACTGAGCTTGCGAATGTGTAAGGTGCAAACATTGATTGTGGATCTATTTAGGAAGAAAACTTCGGACCAAGAACTCACTGCAGGACCAACTAAGGGAATATCGATTTCCCATTGCCTTAATATACAAAACACATTCTAAGCAAAATCCTAAGTACTCTGTCTGAACTTGATCATATGATAAGAACCATTGTTTAGGATATAAATTTGCGTAGAGGCATAGTTAGCTTGGATAAAAGTTATTCACAATAAGGCGTGTAGCTGACCTGATTGAAAGACAGACGCGATGTAAAGGTTTGTCAAGAGGCTTGCAACTATAGGAGGGTAAAAAATAGTTTTATGTAAAAATGGAGATTCTTATCTTGTGAGTTTTAAAATAGATTCACCACTTTCAAAAAACTTTTTTTTTTTTTTTGGCTGATTTGTCACTCCCTGCTAAGTGCTAAGGCTAGATCTCTTACTCAGAATGTCAAATGGAGCAGCAAGAAATTCAGCCAGTCTCGCAGATGACTGGAGTAGATCCTGAAGTATGTACTTATTAAAAAATAGACTTTGAATCCGGAATCCAGAATCATTTTGAATCGAAAATAGATTCTGAATCGCTAACCCCAAGAATCGAAATCGAATGAATTTGTGATACTCCCAAAGGTTAGCCTGTCGTTAGGTTGACTGAAAGTTAGGTTGAGAGATCATTTCCAGCATGGTGACCACCATCAATGTGACTCCAAAACCCCCTGCAGTAACAGATGGGTGACGTCATTCAGCCTTCTATTAATATTTACAGTCTTTGCTTATTACACAGATTATAGGACACTGTATGAAATGATCAAAAGACTTGGTGAACATTTCCACATGAGGCATAAAGGCCTACGCTCAATAATCAATTAAAACTCAAGACACCCTGACAGGATGTATGTTGACTAATGTTCTGTTAGCTCAACATCAAATAAAGACAGGCTGTTAACATAGTTTCTCTGCTAGGAATTAGTCTCTAATGTGTGTGTAATGGTTAATAGATATTCTGTATATTAATATCTGTGGGCTTGATTGTCGCTCATTGTGACTAACAGCGTCGCAAGTTTATTGGCTATTCAAACAATGTGAGTGCTGGTTGTAAAATTGACAAATGTGTCAGGTGGAAAATAGGAAAGACACCTTCGCCAGAATGATTTTCCAGATGTACGATAGGGCCCTTAGTGGTAGGAGACCACCATTAATTACAAACACATGAGGACAAAAATATGCTAAAAAAAAAAAAAAATGAAATAGGCCAAGTGTCACTTCTTAACTTATTTCATTGTGTGTTTCCCTGTGGTAAAGGTTTGATGTCCAAAGAGTTTGGGTTACATCTCACAGAGTCCGTTTTCATTTCAATCCTATGAAGCTAAAACCTAATTGTCTTCCATTGCTCCTGCTGCAGTTTTAGTGTTTTTGATTGAGTATGGTTTCATTTTTAAAGTTTCTCAGCTGGGAGCTCTCCAGACTGCTTGTAATTGGGCAAATACAAAGGCCGCGAATACATATCTTTTATTTTTCATGCTGCTTTCACACTGTGAACATTTGGAGAGGTGGAGGGTGTTTTTCACAGTTTTAGTCAGAAGGCATAAAAAGTGATATTTAAATCAGATGGCATTGGTTAAATATTTTCAGAATGTCAGTCTGAAGTAGTGGGAGAGGACATTTTTCAGATGGAAGAGAAAACAGATTTTTTTTTTGTAGAACAAGAAAGATGAAAGTTTAAAGATTTTTTGAAGTGATATTTTATTGATGAGTTGAGATCAGTTACATTTCATGTGAAATGTAGCAATTGATTTGGACTTTGACTGCCAATAATTCTATCCTTGCCAAACTATGAGTAAAAAAAAAAGTAGTTTCCTGAGCTTGTCCTCTTGTTCTGATATGTTCAAAACGCTTAAAACCTCAAAGCGTAAGGGTCTTAACCCTAAGAATCAACAAGACATAAAAAGAGGAGCTTCCCCGCCCCTTCCTAACAGCAGCAGCTGAGCTGAGCAGGCAGACAACCTCTCAACACGCTAGTTAACAGCCAGCTGCCTGTGTCTGCTCCTGCTGCATTGCACGTGTTTCCCATGATCTCACCTGCTGGCACCGGCAGCCTGGGATCAGGCCCAGATCTGCTGTCATGCTGCCCACCCCAGAAGCCTCTCTGCTGGGTGGAGTGCACCACATTTCCTCTCTCTGTGGGATGACAGAGGTAACAGAGGTTTGGAGCTTTGCCTGGGGAATAGTGGTGTGACACAGTGGCATATATGTTTAGTGCACTTGTGTAGCTATGCATCAAAGTATGTTAGTTCTTCGGTGTTGTCAGGTTTGTAGAGATTTTCAGATTTAAATGCACCATCTGAACATGAAAAAGTCTGGCAAATAAAACAAGACGGGTGTGTACAAGCATAAAATGTGCAGCTTGCTTCACACATCACTGCATTAAAAGATTGTTTCATAAATATCAGTCACTCTCTATTTCCAGGCTGTTTAACAGAGGCAACCTGCTATAATGAACATATCCACACTAATGCCAGCTGAGGATAGGATGTAGTTATAAAAAAAAATTTTTTTAAAAATGGGATTGGGCACGGAGAATGAGAAATAACTCTAAAGAGACGGATCACAGGGGTAGTGTAAACAGGAGGAGGCGTGGAAAAAAGGCTTTAGAGTTTCAAGGATGTTCGTTGGATTCTGGAGAGGGTTAACAACAACACAGAGCTAAGAGTAAAAACTAAAAGTCATAAGGGTTGAAGAGGGGTAAAAATATCCTTGGCTTACTCATGAGCTCACGTAAAGACACATGGGCCTACACGCTTTCATCATCTGCCCAGCAGGCATGTTTATGGAGCACCTTCTCTCTAAAAGCAGTTATTTTACTCTCTTGTTGGCTCATTGCAGCAATCTCCAGGAATCTGACATTCTCCTACAATGCTCTGCTAAATATAAAATCATAAGTCAGAGCGAGCAGGAGGCTATAGTGTAAAGTATTTAGTTCTCAGAAACTGCCCCGTTGAATTGAACCATCTTCTCTTACTATGATTAGCAGTTCTCATGAACCTCTCGCAGAAAGCCCTCGGGTTGAGCTCTTTCTGTCTACAGGCCGTCGGTTCAGTTCAATATTGATATAGCAGTGGGCATTGTTAACCTTCACAATTATTCTCTTTGGTTTCACTGCACCCAAGGGAGCGCCTATTTTTATAAAAGCCGGCAATGTTGGACAGCTATTGTTTAGCAAACATCCTATTGATTTGTGTTGGCCGCAGCATTGGGGTGAGTGTGTTTTTGTTTTCTCAATTCAGAAATGCATTATTCAGAATGTTTGAAGAAGTGTGTGAGAGCTAACTCTACACTTAGCCCATATAAATTTAGTCCTTTTTTTCTGTACGCTTTCACATTAGAATTCTGGATGCATACATTTGCATATTTCTGTGATATTACACTGCCTGTGTTTTCCTCACTGAGGTTGTCTGCTGCTTAACTTACAACAACTTTTTGGCTCTAAAATGACGGGGACTTCTTTGTTTCTGCATGCTATCTGCATGCACTGATCTGCATTTGGACAGTTGTGTTGTAATGCGATTGCCTGCATCCTACAACATGTGTCAACATTAATAATGCAGATAGAGGAAAGAAAAACAATCTCAAAAGGCTCTCTTAGGTTCTTGCATTGTGATTTGAAACAGATTCCCTATTTCAAGGAGCAAATGATTGTTTGTTGGCGATAAATACAATATAATTGAACAAATAAGAGCTACAAGCCACTGACATTTGGACGCAGGGAGCCCACTGAGGTGATCAAACAGCAGCCAAGGAAAACAATGGCTCATATAGTCTCCTCACTCGGAGGAAATGCCTAACATTACAGGGCTGTATAAATAGAAGGCTCTGACTTTGTAGAGCGGGGCGGCGAGATAGAGGACAGGAACCCCCTCCCTGGGGTCACACTGATGGCAAGGTCTCTCACCTCTCCACTCTCTCTCCCTTGTTGCTCTTTTTGTTTTGTTTTTTTCTCTCTCTGGGTGTGGGTGTGATCTATTTTTGAGCTGATTTCTCACAACCTCCTTGTGTTCTTTCATCTCCTTTGGTATGCTTCTGTATTTTTTATCTCTTACTCTCTCTCTCGCTCTCTTGCTTTTTCCTGACACACGGTCATAATAAATAACTAAAGAGCCTAGTAACACATCACAAACACCTCCTGCTTTAATAATGCACCTTCTACTACTACAGTGGAAGCGGCAAATGGCCCTCCTAGATGTATTATGTTGTGCAGAGTTTGACCCAAGGTGAATGCCGTACTTAGAGCGGGGAAAGCTTGTGTTTAATGGCTTTTGGTCAAGCAGACTATTCTTACTGCTGACAGCTCGGTGCCGTTCAGTTTAATTTAACGCTTGTGAGGAAAGTTCCCTTTGCATCTGGATAAATGCAGTCCATGCACATGGTCCTACAACGTGCAGCCTGAGGTGTGGTGGTAACGGCTTCTGTACTGAGCACACCCGTACTGGGATGGAAAATCCATCTTGGGTTTAAAATCTAGAATCCACGATTTATTTGTCATTCCACACTGTGTCTGTTTTCCCCAGTACCTCATTTTGAAAAGGGAGGGAGGGAGAGATTGCGTCCCTAAAACCAGGTTAGTTGCGGCGACTACGTGTAATGAGGTTACGGATGATTCAGCCAAGACAACTCCAACAAGTCTTTCATCTGTACTATCTTTTGTATCAGGCGTATAAATGTATTTCCCCCGGCTGACAGGCGGTGCAGACAGTTTGGAAAGATTGAGCCCCAGCTGCTATGCACACATAAATACACAAGGACACACACATTCACCACCAAGACACTCTTTCTTTGACTCCTTTTCTTCCCTTTCCCATTATTATCACTTCATACACGTGCACACAAGTTGCAAGAATATAGGTTTTTCTCTACCTGGAACATTTTCACTGTCATCTTAATGACTGCTGTGAGGAGAAAAAAATGTCCAAACTCCCGTCATGTTCAAGTCGACAAATCAGCCACAGAGAACTAGCAACACAGGCTATTTGATGTTCGTTAATAAGGACGGTTGTCACACCAGTTGTCAGAATTGTCAATGCTTTTTGAGACCTTGCATTGACCCCAGTCAATAACACAAGCTTGGACAACATCAGTTGCTAATAAAACTTGGCAAGCTATACTGATAAAGTGCTGAGCGACTTATGGATCGGTTAGCCTGCTTATTATAAGATGCATTCAAAGTCGTCAGCTCTTTTTAACAATGAGCAAACTTTTCAGGAATATACCGTAAATCTTTTTACATCAAGCTATTGTTTTCTTGGCAGTCTTTTCCAGTCTAATGTAAGTGTACAGAGGCCGGGAATGCAATTTCCCACAGAAAAGAACCTCTTTTCAGGAGCTGAAAGTGCTGTTTATGTGGTGCGTAGATTGCTTTTTCACACGATGCAAAGTCAATTTGCATATATATGGAAAATACCAGTAAAAGGTAAGCCATTAACTTGCCATGCTCTCGTGCACATACATACACACACAGATGAAAATATAGAAAAATTGAAGCTGAATTGGTGTCAACTGTCAATACAAGCTGGTTTGTCTGCAAGCCAAAACAATGGATTTCTCAAGTTCTGCTGGGTGTGCTTTTCCACCCCATCATTTTTACTTAATGTCGCTTTAGATTCATGAATTCATGCGGGGAAATCATTTTGTTCCGAAATATTAGAATGTGTAAAGCTTGTCAGAGCTTAGTCAGAGAAAATACTACAGAATCAATTGTACTTGGTCTTAAAGGTGAATATCCGAGTCCACACCTGTGAGTCAAGTTCAACTGACATTTTCAAATGTATAAAATATAGCCTATCTGGTTATTTCTAAAACAAATGTATGATTCTGGATCCACCTTGTTCTGCTCCTATTAGCGTGCAAGAGAAAGAAAATATTTAAACAAAGTAATTGTGTCCACTTGATCACAGTCTTAGCCTGATTTATAAGGTCAACAGCTCATGACCCATGTTCAGCCGCCATTGAGCTTGAGGCCTGCATACTGATGATATTTGTTGACAGTTAGCGTAAGCTTCATTCTGTTCTCCCTCCAACATGCTCAGCTCTGTCTAAATATCTAATCAGCTGTTCTGCCAGCTTCTGATCCCAGATTTGTTCTCACCTGGGCAAATGCACATGAATAATGGAAGCATTATGAATTGTGGCAGGGGAACGGTTGCTTCCCAGTGTTGTGCAGAAGCTCGATAAGGCTCTCCACCGCTGCAAAAGAGCCTGAGTGAGCTGATGAGACGACGTCTGACAGTATTAACTTTATTACCCACAGACTGCCAAGCTGTAACAAGCAGAAGTATTAAGTGGAGGGTGGAAGTGAGGAGGTGTGTTCTACTCACTGTCACAACCCTGTGAAAATCTCATTTCATTCTGCTTTCATGTTTAAATGTATTAAACCAATTAGCAAGTCTGGCTCGGCCTTGTGCCTAACGAAAATGGATTGTTTATTTTATTTTCAGTGTCTTGCATCAGCAAATGTCCTTCACACAATAAAGCACTCATCAGCACTGCTGACAGGCAGAGAGGGGAATATGGGGAACAAATAGAACTGTGAAAAAGAGTGTGGGTGTATGAGAGCACACAGTGACATGTCTGCAGAGTCATGTTGGTCTGCAATACTTTGATTCATACCGGCATGGGAGCAGACAAAACACATAGTGGTTTTAGTTAGAAAGTTAGGACAGGAACAAACCCATTTCTTTAATGCAGAAACACAACTCATTGTGTATAGAAATGGGCCATAGTGGCAGAAAAATCTAATTTAAATAATTGTAGTCAGAAGTTTATGATGCTCACCTCAAGATTCTTTATTAAGGCATTTTTAAAACACCTATGACACCAAATCAGGTTTGAAGGGGAAAAAAAGGTAAAGAATCAAGGACACATAATCAGTCGACTTGTGTTTAAACTTTATACTGATTCTGTAAAGGTCAGCCCTTGTCCTTGCGTTAAAATGTCTGAGAATAAACTTTTCATGATTTTTCTTACCTTCTTGTTTGTATCATGAGTGTTGTATCATTGGATTTTTAGTTGGGAATTAAATTGTAGTGTTTTTTTATATTAAAATTGGAAAAAAAGGTATTTTTTCATGGATACATTTACATATAAATGATATCAGTTGCAAACTTACTTTGGATGACATCCAATGTCTAAATCAGTAAAACTAGTTCCCTATATTCAGGCACATTGTCTTGCACTGTAACATAATAGTTTCCAGGAAATCCAATGAGGCAGAGTGAGAGGAATTGAGTTAACTTCTCTCCAGAGTTACTTACTTATTACGCCTATCGCTCCTTTATGGAGCATATAGCCCGTTGACCACAGACTGCCAGAGTGAGTCTGTGTTTCTAGGACAAAGATCAGGGAGGCAAGGAGTGTAAATCTTTGAAATGTTTTATATTGAACTTAAAACTGAAGACTTATTTTCAATCATATTTTTTTATATAAGCGGCCTCCAGTGTAGCAGTGAGAGGGTTAAGCTTAACCCCGCCTGCTCAGCTGCACTGAATGTGAAATGGAAACACCGGCTTGGCTGCATTACTGTTTATATTCTATGAATAGGAATCACATGTTTGGTGAAACCAGCCCGCTCAGAGGCCTGCTGCAGAGAGAAAGAGAGAGAGAGGCAGGAAGAGATAGACGGAGAGAGAGTAAAGATTGTGCCAGAGGAGGTGAGGAAAAAGATGAAGGGGAAAAATTAAGAATAAAAAGGATGGCCAAAGGAGCCCTGGCCAGTTTCTCACATGCTAAGAAGCATTATTTCTCCCATGCTGTACACATGGCTCCTGTCAAAAGCAGCAAGGAAATGTCACACAACAAGTTTAATTTCCTTCTTGTTCCCACTTATATAATCATATGTACAGTTTGTTGTGGCCTGGTCAGCTGCAGGGCTCTCAATTTTGGGGCTATCCCACTTCCTTTTTCCAAATCCAGAGCAGTGAAAATCAGCAGTCTCTTGATATCTGGTAAATTTCAGCAGTACCTAGTTCTGACGTGTCCAATGCCTGTGGGTATTTTTATCCCCTGTTGCTCCAATAAATTGCCTTCCTAAAAATGTCAGCAATCCAATCCACTAATGCAACTGAATTGCACTCAATCTACTCAACAATGTCCTGTTTCTTTCAGATTTAAATGCTCAGCTAAGGTGATTAGGTTAAATTCCATGTTTGCCTCAGTTTAAGAGTTATGTTTGCTAACAGGGTCACAAACCAAAGTATTCATAGAGTAGTTTTGCAAAAGGGTGTTTTTATTTTTCCTTTCAATGTGAGAACCCTTTATTAGTGTACTGGGCTAAAGGGTGTGAAGCTCTGATTTGCAAACATCCCATAAACAGGCTAGCCATTCACTGTGCAGAGACGTGTTTTCTCCAGTTTGGTATTTAGCTACCTCAAAAAGTACTGAATGAAGGCTTTCTGATTTAGAAAAACAGACTGCAAGGCAGAGTAACCACTATTTTGTTGTGCCATGAACATTTTTTTCCGCAGTCCATAAAAATGTTGAGCGTTAAATTGCTCTTTTCTTCCAGGCAGGTTTTTATTGTGTTTCACATAACAAGCTAACAGAAAAAAAACAACTTTTATTTGTTATTAGCGTCATTAAAAGTTTGCCTATTTTTGTAATGGTCCAAGCAGAACAGGTCCACTGAAGATTGAGGTCAGACAGAGTTTGTAAGCATGTTACCTAGCCCAACACCACCCAGGACAATGAAGCTGATAGCTAGCATGAATACAGCTGGCCTATAGCAGACACCTAGCAAACAAGTCTTGTACTGTGAGCCTTTTGTGTGGTTTTATTATTAATACAAAACATGTCATTTTTGGACAATTTCTTTTTTTGCCTTGCAAACTGGTTAAGAAGCTTAATACCACGCTCATATCCCTTAAGTGACAGCTAGAAGTCTTCCTTAGCTTATCGTGAAGTTTAACAGAGGAAAAACAGTTATTTCAGTCGATCCAAAGATGTAACATTTTGCTTTGCATTGCTTACTTACTGTAGATCACTGATTAATACATAACGTGTAAAAACTATAGGTGTGAAAATGCTGGCATATACTCCTGTAGCAGACACAACTTTGTAAGATATTAACCTTGTTTTAAGAGAAACATTGTTTATCTGTGATCTCTGGGGGAAAATAAACTACACTCTCCACGATCATAGAGTGGCACATCGACGTCTCTGATTGGTGGTACTGACTGTTTCCATCGAAATGTTTCCTGCCCCAGCGCTGTATTTGAATGGATAGTTCTGCTAGCAGAATAGCTAGTTAGGTAGCTTACAGGAATTGTACTGATAACCTTGTAATGCCACAGTGAATATAATTTATAAACACAACACAAACGATGAGATATTACAACACTTCTATAAAGAGCATTTAAACACTATCTAAACAGTTACATTAAAGAAGAAGCAGTATCATTTGCAGTGCTTTGTGGGATGGGTAGTTCCTTGACTCAGGAAAGAATAAAGACTATCATGTACCTTTGCCTTTTTCTCCATTTTCAAATCATATTTTTGTGCCGAATAAAATGTTTTGTAGTCACGATTATTGAGGTAGTTGGTTGTCAATGGAGGATTCGAATAGGGACATTCATTTCCTGAAAAAGGGCAGCGGAAAAGGTGGGCGGTCACAGTTTGGCTCTATTCTCATCACTGTGATGTGACCGACAATAACTGATACTCAAGGAAGTGACTTTTAGCACAAGTCCTCAAGAAGTGAGCCAGACCTTGAAAACAACTTGACATAGAGGCCAAATCATAATTACAACTCCTGGGTTTGTATTAGTAATGTAATACTTACTCTCGACACGAAACAGAATAAACATTTCCTTATTGGTCCAGCCATACTTTTATCAAAGTACTCCACAGTTTGCAGTTATCTAAATTTTCCATTTTCTGCAGTAAATCGTTACACAGTTCAAAATGCACCACTCTCTGTAACTCTAATGACTAATCAATTAAAACTATGTTTACATTTTTTCAATTGTAATTGTTTTACTTCCCTTTAACATACCTTCTACTTTAAATTAAAACAACTTTTTGCGACAAAAAACAAATTAACAAGTTGGTTCATTTTCTCATTTAGAAGAGTAAAAAGTATTTCTGTAGATTTAATATGGCAATTTCTCAAGGTATGTTTTCCATACCTCCTTAAAATAAAGACCACTGATCCCTGATACTGTCTTTCTCTCAAAAGCCTTTAAAGCGCAACTATGTGATTTTCTTCTCCTCGTCCTTCCCTGTGATAAGCTTTGATTGACAGCTTCCAGTCCGATTGAAAGATTCCAGATACACTTCAGGGATGGGGAAGTGTACTGGGAGTTTAAATGGAGGTATTTCGTTGGGGTCCAGGAGGATGATGGGTGGCAGATATAGAATAAAAATTGCATATTCATTATAGATTCTCTGTGTTGAGATTCAGTCTAAGGGCTAAAAGTACAAGTCATTGTCTGTCTTCTGTTTTTTCAGGACAGGGATGAGCATATGGATATATGGATGCACACATGTGTTTGTTAATACCCGCATAATCTACTTTGCACTGAAGCAAAGCGTTTCCTGGAAGTAATCTTTTCTTCTGCTTTCCACCCAGGGAACAAGTCTTTTTGATATATGTGTAACATCTGGCTCTGGTTGCACCTCAGCATGTTCTTTTTGTGTTTGAAGTGAAATCCTTTTTTATTTTAACTTATTCCACAGATTTAAGATTTGTTTTTCTAAGGTTTATTTTTGGGCCTTTTTATGCCTTTATTCCGATAGAACAGTGGACTGAGTGGGAAATACGGAGAGAGAGAGTGGGGAATGACATGCGGGGAAATGAGCCACAGGTTTGACTCTAACCAGGGCCGCCTGCTTGGAGGAGCCTCCGTACAAGGGGTGCAACCTAAACCACTAGGCCATCAGGGCCCCCGTCAGGGTATTTTACAGAATGGTTAGTATCTTGACCACCCAAGGTTTTCTTGTGCGTGTTTGTTTGTTTTCTTTGGATTTAATTTCTTTAGACTGGATATTTTACAATTCCAGGGGGGGAAATTACTGAATGAGAAGGCTACAAATAAAATGTATAATTGAGGGTCAACAACTAACAATAATGAATGCAATATTTTTAAGAGAAAATAATGAGAAATAATGAATAAATAAAACTGCAGCAGTGTCTGGTTTAGAGCTTTAAGGATTGGTGATACGTTTGCAACCGTTGCCTCTCCCTCCCAACAACATCGAGTGTCCCTTTAAGTCCCCCTTTTTGAGCTGGGGCTGCAGCTGTGTGTCTAAAATTCACAGGAGAGCAATTCGGATTTTACAAGTGGATTGTTTACACAAGGATAATAATCTTTGTTCCATGAAAGCCTTTTCTCCTGACTGACGCATGCATCAACTGAGTGAATTGGTACACATGCAACCACACGCCCAGGGGACAGTAAATACACTTTAAAATCTGCCTCTTTTATTGTTTTCATGTCCGCAACTTAACCAAATAACATAAATTGGGACATCATTGTTTTTTGTTATATTGTGGAATTCTCCAGGTCTCTTAAACTGGTTATGACGCATCATCGACTGCCACATTGGAACCATTAGGAGCACAAATTAACTTAGCACATAGGATTCAAATGCTGTCACAACAAAAAGCATTTGCTGATTCCTTCCTTCTCTATTTTCTTTTCTTTTTTTAGTAATTTACTACATTCTACATTTTTTTAGACTTAATAGGATCATATGCATGATATCATTGTGATCTTTTATAATCTGTTATTTGTGAAAGCCAGACCCGATAGATAGATAGATACTGTATTGATCCTGAGGGAAATTCAAAATTAAAGGTACACATCCAGCTCTTGGATTTCTGCCCCTCAAGTTTGATAACTCACAAAAGTTTGGAGCAAGTAGTTTCACAGACTGGTTTGAGTGTATGCGAGTGATAAGAAAATAATTAATGTAGCCCCTCTACTACACACAAATAAATTAATCATTGATTGTGTCCCAGTTTTTCATCCATCTTGGAAAAAGTTCTGCCAGAGACGTCAAACTCAAGGAACCGTGCAATAAACTGAAGAGCAAGATAAATTTACAGGTGTGTGTGTGTGTGTGTGTGTGTGTGTGTGTGTGTGTGTGTGTGTGTGTGTGTGTGTGTGTGTGTGTGTGTGTGTGTGTGTGTGTGTGTGTGTGTGTGTGTGTGTGTGTGTGTGTGTGTGTGTGTGTGTGTGTCTCACTGTAATGTGCACGTTTGTTTGTTTATCATCAAGCAACAGCTCAAGCTGTTCTGTCCAGATGGGACATTACACTCAAATGAGACTGGTATTGGAAGAGACAGATGAGAAAGAACTTGTACAGTAAATGTGCGGCTCTTGCTTAAATGTGTATGTTTTTTTTTGTTTCGTTTATGTCTGTGTCTGCTGAAGAAACGCCTTTACCATGAAGCTAGTGAATTAGCTCTCTAAATGGCTCCTATCATGGACGGCTCTGCTTCCCCAGAGTGACACAGCTAAAGCTTAATGGACCTGTTGATGGTGTGTTAAGGCTTGATGGTAATTATAACACCATGCTCTGTTAGACACAGTCACATTAACATCAACACAAGCAGCTCAGTGGCAGGAAATAGAGTGAGACTGATTCAGTCATTTAAATCTGACTGTTGCACCAATCCTGGATAAAGACCCTGTTCATGCCTCTGTGGATATGATGGATTTGGTTTGTTTTTTGTATGTATAGATGCTTGTTTACAATTGCCTATTTTACATAATTAATAATAATGACAATTAAATACAAACATAAACTCATGAATCTTGGCATTTGTGTGTTAAGATACTTACAAATGTTTAATCCCACAGCATATTTGTCGTGATCACTTTTTGTTTATACCTGTGAGAAGGAAAGCGACATAGGGATTTCTGTGACTTCCTTTGTTTTATTTTGTCAAACACAGATGAAGCAGGATTTGTAGAAAATCATTGCAGTTGAATGACAGTGGTTTTATTGGCGTTTATTTTCGTCTTCCTCTGAGTATGTATGGTGGTGATAGAAAGACATGTTGTTTCATGAATTATACCTGATTCCTGAGCGAGGTGAACATGGGTGTACAATGACCCTTCGATCTTGAATCAATGTGTATCCTGAGAAGCTTAATGAATGTGTGCCTTGTTTCCTGTTGTTGACATATGTTGGCCCTGAAACAGCAGTCATATGGAACCACTCAGCCTACAGCTGCTCTCTGTGACCTTGTGGAAATATAGATCTCTCTGACGTCGGCTTCTTCAACGACATTTAGTTGGATATCTTTACAAAGTGTATTTTCAAAAACAGTGTGAATGATATTAAGAAGTATTTTTATGTAGTTTTACTATGTCAATGTATTTCTTACCCACGCCTTCCTCCCTGATTGAAGTGATTTCTTTTCAATTCATCCACCATTTCTAAGGCTGATCAGATGAGCAGCTCTCTAGCCAAGCAAAGACAGAAATACAGATAAACCGTCAGAGACTCCTTCCTGTATAGATTGTATCTACAAGCTGTGAAGCCAGTGGCCTTGCTTGTCATCGAAAGGTCCTGGAGGTTGTCTTTGCCTCCCTTCATCACACTCCCTCTACATCCTGTCTCTGGTTGTATCCGTTTTTCTCCCCCTCTCTGATACAGTGTAGATAGATGAGACCTATTGTTGGTGTGATGAAGCACAACCTCGTGTTTGCTTGCTCTGTGGATTCTCTCTCTCCCTGTTTACCCCTTACATATCCAGGCGGTATGATGATAACAACCGCATAAGGCATCTGATAAATAGAAGCCAAGGTGAATATGGGAGAAGGTCATTATGTGCATGTGAGAGAAAACACACAGCTTTCTAATAGATGAGTATAATGTACCTGACTAACACACACGCGGTTACTTGCACACTAATGCGGTGCCTGTTGCCTTTTATCAGCATAATATCTGCATGATTGGCTGCGAGCAGTTATTTATTTCTTTTCCTAGTAATGAATTTTGTAACAATGCAGCTGCATGTATATAACTACTTTCTTCAGTTGAGTGCCTTTCTCGAGCACTTAGGCGCTGCTCAAATCATGTTTGCTTTGAACACAGCTCAGTGTCGAGGCCTGGTTTAATCTGCAGCAGAAGGGAGGAGACTTTTGTTCGTGCAAATGAGTTTGAGCCTTTGAGCTCTGTTTGTGTCTTCATACAGTCCCGTCTTCAACATGTCCTTGGCAAGTTTTTGAGCTTCTGAATAGTGCTTCCTTCTCAGTGCAGCTGAATTTACACCAAGTCATGAGAGTGTCACATCCCATGATATAGTCACACTGCTCTGTGGATGGCAGAGCTGACTTAATATATTTTTATATGAGTAACTGAATTTCAGACATTCAGTTCCAGGCCAATGCCACACATCAGCATTGTGTTTCGACAAGTTGCGATTGTGAATTGTTTTCTCTATTCAGAGTCATGCTTATCCTATTAAGGAAAAAAACACATTGTAGCTTCAAAACATAAAATACATCGTATGTTAAGGGATTGGAACAAGTGCTATTTTGATGAATAAATTGTGTTTTCTGTAATATTAAGCTCAACATTTGAATATTGAGATTGTTTCACGTCAAACAGGTAGAACGTTTTATGTCAAATGTGGTAGTAGGCTCAAAATGCTAAGTTTTGGTTGTGTTAGAGACAAGTGAGTTAAAAAATTCCATATGGGTTCTTGAAAAATGGGAAGGCCATTTTTGAATTAAAACAGAAAATTATGCAAAGATTAAAGACTCTCTCTGACTCTATCTTTGTGGCTTCTATACTGTCTAGTGGACATAGTAGAATCTAGAAAAAAAAAACAGGCAGGTCGAAATACACGAATGATGAACAAATGTGAAATCAAGCTTTGACAGACCATAATTTCAGGAATGAGGGAATGATGTTGAACTGAATATCAGCACGGCAGGCATAGGCACAAGGCGCTAGACTTAAGTGCCAAAGACAATCACAGCAATTCAAGTACAAGCAGCATATTGAGGTAAAAAGAAAGTAGTTCCCTTTTGTTGAATAAATCATTCATTCAGACCCACCAGTCAGACTACTTCTGCAACTTGACTGGATCTGGACCGCTGGCAAACAACACATTTTTACATTCTGTCTACCTGGCGTGTGTGTGTATTACTTTTGTAATATGTACTACTTTATACAACTGTGTATTTCCAACCAGGAAAATAATAGTCTGTTGACAGTTGCTTTGGTGGCCTTTGGGATTCAGAGGCACCAACTTGATGAGGAAAGACAAAGACTTTCTGATGTAAATAATTAAAATCAAATAAAAATAAAAACACCAATTGAGAAAATTAGGGCCGATGTTGATGTTGATGTTGATGTCGATGTTTGTTTCATGACTTCTTTTGGTGTAACACTCCCACCATTTGCTTTCATGTTGGACAATGAAAACAATTCAGAGTTTGTTCAAAAGAAATAAAAACCTCTTCTCTGAATCAGTAGATAGTTGTACGAGATGTCAGTAGTAAAATGTATTTGGCACAACAAATAAACATTGACTTCTTGACTATGTCTGTCTACAGGGACAATACCGATATTGAACCAATGCATCGGTGCATCACCGACGTTGTTCTCCATATGAGCACATATGAAATCCTTCTTGTCTTGATCAGTTTTGTTGTGTAAAGAGTTTAAAGTACACTCAAATTCAGTTGGATAACCATGATGCTAAATCGATACATATATTTTATATTTTGCACCTAAACTCAGTTTGAAACTGTTCGTTTAATCCCCTGTGACTTTGATCGAAAGACTACCTCAGTTATCTTAATGACTCTTTTATCTGCTGCCCTTCTCCTGATGACATGTTCATTCTGTGAGCTGGAAGTTTTCTTAGTGTCTGTAAAAAGTCATCCTTATGCACACAAGCACCAAAGCTGCGGAGAGGTCACTCAGAGAAGTTTAAACGCAGTCCCAAAGATGACAAGTACTTTCTGATTAGTCACAACCCATAAAAGTCAGTCATCACTAAATCCTGCATGACTGGCACAGAGGAAGACAAGGGCCGTCTTTCAGGAACGTCCTCTCCCTAATGAAATCGTCACTGTCAGCTCTGTGGGGTCATCCACTTTTATACTGTAGTTTCACGGCCCACACTTTGTTTCTTTTAAAGAATGGAGAGCTACTGAATCAGAGGGGGTAGGAGGGAGGGTTATTGCTGATTTCTCATGTCAGTGGTTTTAAGGCCACCCAGGGGAGACAGCTTGAAATGCAGGCCGTAAGGTGCTGAGATTTGGAGTGCTTGTAGAATGAGGGGGCAGGATCTGAAATCAATTTTCCTGTACCGCTCTGGCCCTGTCTTTTTTTTCTTCTTTCCCACCAGAAATTGTTGTTGGAATCATGTTTTAAAACTTGATGTCCTTTGGGTCAAGTGTTTATTGTTTTATAAGTCAAGCTGATCTGCCCACTGTGACCATGAAAAATAAGCAGAGTCAATGATAAGTCAGAAAAAGTAAACGTTGGTGAAAATGTTGAGGCTTGATGAAGGGTTGAAAATCTAAAGTTAGGATTCTGTCAGGGTGTCTCTCTTCACTCCATTGATTTTTACTTCTTTCCGAGCCATCAGTCGACCTCGTATCTTTTTCCTTCAGTTCTGTCATTCCTCTTATTCTTAAACAGAATTGTGTGTTTAAAGGAGTCTCATTTTGTTGTAGAAGATGAGCAGCATGGTAATGCAAGAAAGTGTGTTAAATACTCATTCATGTCTTTAATTTCCTTTTGCAGGTAATTGGCCAGCTTCCATGGGATTTGATGTCACCTTTAGATTGGTTTAATTGAAGATGGAAACACTGGAGTCTGAGCTGACCTGCCCGATCTGCCTGGAGTTGTTTGAAGACCCTCTTCTCTTGCCCTGTGCCCACAGCCTGTGCTTCAATTGCGCCCACCGCATCCTGGTGTCCCACTGCTCCACTAGCAAACCCCTTGAGTCCATCTCGGCCTTTCAGTGCCCCACCTGTCGTTACGTCATCACGCTGAATCACCGCGGCCTGGAGGGCCTTAAGCGCAATGTGACGCTGCAGAACATCATTGATCGCTTTCAAAAGGCCTCCCTCAGCGGCCCAAATTCCCCCACAGAGAGCCGCCGCGTGCAGCCGCAGCGGCCCTACACCGCCAACATTAGCGGAACGATAGCTGGAACGATTGGTGGTGGTGGTGGTGGTGGAGGTAGTGGTGGTGGTGGTGGTGGTGGTGGTGGAGGAGGCGGAAGCAGCGCCCGTGGCAGCCCGGCCTCTTCCAGCCACTCCCACTCCCATGCCAACCACACCAATCACGCTAATCACGCCAATCACGTCAACCACACCAACGCCAACCACAGCCCTGCTGTTGTTGCTAAAATGGATCCGCGTATAAGCTGCCAGTTCTGCGAGCAGGATCCGCCACGTGAGGCCGTCAAGACTTGTGTCACATGTGAGGTGTCGTACTGCGACCGTTGCCTGCGTGCCACACATCCCAACAAGAAGCCGTTCACCAGCCACCGCCTGGTTGAGCCGGTGCCGGATACTCACATCCGTGGCCTGACCTGCCTGGAGCACGAAAACGAGAAGGTCAACATGTACTGCCTGGTGGACGACCAGCTCATCTGTGCCCTCTGCAAGCTGGTGGGACGCCACCGGGAGCACCAGGTGTCCTCGCTCACTGAACGCTTCGATAAGCTCAAGGTTGGTTCTCTGTGTCCTTTTCAGTTTATAAAGCGTGCAATACAGTTTATATCAGCAACCATGTCCGTATACTGCGCCTAATTTGTTGTACTGTTTGAATCTTTCTTATTGAAAAAAAGGTAAGTCTCCATCTGTAACTAGACTGTAACGAGAAATGGATGATTTAGAGTTTGGCTTTAAAGCCTTTTTCACTAAGAGGCTCTCATTTAAAGCTTGCATCATTCATTATGATATCTTTGCTTTCAGTTAAATCTTTAATCTATCCACTCCTTCCTTGGGGATGTTCATTTGTGCATTCTGTTGACTATGAACTTTCAGTGCTGCCACAGTTGCATCATACACACTCACGCCAGCTTTTGTTCAGCAAGAAGGGCAGAGAGAAAGATCAGAAATGGGGAGAGTGAGAGAGAAAAAGAGAGAGAGAGAGAGAGAGAGAGGGAGATACAATGAATGTGGATGGTGTGGCTGATGAGAAGGGCAGAGAGAGACGGAGAGCTATAGGGAGGCCGTCATTATAATAGTCGATGAGCTGGCATTCCCTGTGGTTACTGAGCTGTCAGAGGCTCTGCGTAAAGTCCAGGACTGCTGAATCAGGACGAAAACAACAGAGAGAGGCACAAGCTGGAGCTTAATCTACCACTAAAGACCTACAGCAGCCCACCCTACATGCTGCCCTCAAAACTTTGACTAAGAGTGTTTTTTTTTTCGTTTGTGTATTTATTTGACTCTTGATGCAGCCTTAAAAAAACAAGCAGTGTAACTGACTAAACTCTAGCATAAGTCAGATGATTTAAATAATTTAATGATTTACATTTTTCAATTTGCTTCTTTACAGTAATATTAAATCCTCATATAATTTAATTCACAAAGAAAATGATAGTTAGTTGGAAAACTGACATGAAAGGACCCAGGTATAAACTGGTAGAGACCTTGTGACTCTATGAAGCGGCATTCTTAAAGCTAAAAATGTTCCCAATAACGCATTAATTCAGTTCATTTATTATGGTTCTGACGTTGACACAATATTACTATTTAAGTAGCAAAATATTATCTTATTTTTCCTCTTTTTTTTGTTGTTGTTGATTTTTTTATTTTATGTAAAAAATTAAATAAAGGCAGACAGCAAAATCAAAAGTAAGAGTGGTAATATTTATCTTTGCATTTTAGCTTTCACATATTTCCCAGACATGATTTTAGATGAAGAGACGGACTCTGGTTTTCAACCCTTGTCTTCTGTCTGGATGCTCTTTTTAGTGGTTAACACTGCTTTTTGTCAATAAACTGTAACACAGTGTACTCACACACTGATAAATACACTGACCTGAGACCTTAATACCCTCTGTAAATCACCTCTAGGATTGACCAAGCAGCTAAGGACATACAGCTGATAACCAAAATAAGTTATACTAAAACCAGACAAACCACATCAGGCTCAATAACATATTATTCCTATTCCTTTGTGTTTTTGTTTTTCTCTCCATATACAGTCCAGTCCTTTAAGGTCAAAGTTATTTGAGTCCTGTTTAATACAGGTATTTCGTGTGAATGTTGGTGTTTTGCTATAGGTACCTGGGTAATGTGTTTATGTAGTATGAATCTGTCAAAAAAACAAAAAACATTGTTAATATTCCAGGAATATTTTCAATAAGCTTGACTCTACCTGCTTGTGGTATTGATTTTGGCTCATTATTCTGTGTACTTCATACTGACAAACCAAAGATCCCTTAGATTAAACACATTTCCATTGATGTTTTCTGTCCTGGGGTGGAATTTGGCACATAAATGGCATTGTGTAGCACACAGGGAAAATGCTCGCCTGTGAAAGCTCTGCATCATCAATTTAAAGGCTCTCTTTTGAAAAGCAGTGTTTTTTAGAGGTAAGGAATTTTGTTTTTCAGTGAAAGTTCATTGTAATGGTCTCACATTTGGACACTTTAGGCATGTTTTTTTCCGTCTACATTACAGAACTGTGGGTGTTAGCACTATAAGCAGAGTTTCAACACATAATTTAATATTCCATTCGCAACAAAAAAATCCATCATTTGGATCTAAAAGTGAACACAACAACAGCAGTGATGATGTGAGAAGCATTGAACATCATTTTTATTTTGGAGGAAAAACAATCCAACATTCTGTATAATCGATGAGCTAAAATAAACATGCTGATCAAGCACCCCACCTAGTATCACAGTTTATTTTCACTAGCATTCACCCTTTTTTTTTTAACACCCACCACCCATTCCTGCCACCGCACTCCCACTGACTGTGTGAGAGTTCACTCTAAGTAGCTAGCTCTCTCTGCTCTCTAGCTCATAGCTGGCTGCGGTTCTTTTCTACTTTCCCCAGCCAAGGCTTTGAACTCTCTTGACTTTGAAATCCCCAATCTAGCCTAAATCTAGGAGGAGCCAAAGTCCCAGCCCAAGCTTCAGCTCAGCTCACCAGTGGCAGTGGCAGCCAACTTATAATCTTCTTCTCTCTCATGGCAAGGGAGAGGAGAAGAAGTTCTTAAAGTGCATAGCTAATCATGGTAGATGTAGGTCAAAAAAAGGGGTGTCTCTCCCCCTGCGTTCCCATTTTCCACTGTTTCCTCTTCTGCAAGAGTAATATTAGTTGAAACACTCTTGGTAGAGTTAAGTCAATTGATGACAACATTATGTAACTAACGTTGTCATCAACTGGAACACCCTTTTCAGCCCCTCTAATTTGCAGGGAGTCAGTAGCGCTATATAATTGCACTCGGTTGCCTCAGTTTGACCCCAGTCTGCCTCCATTTGATCTTTGACCTCTGTATTACCCTTCACATCATGTCCTCAGTCTGCTGTGTACGCTGGAAGCTACTCTGTCACTAAATGATTTCTCTCACATTAAGGGGAAAGGTAAGCTTCCCTTGGGCAAGGAAGGTGGATATTTCAGTGGAGAAAAAAAAGCCAACAATTGCCAGCGTTGTAAAAAAAAAAAAAAAAAAAAGAAGAAAGAAAGACTGTGAGAATGTGGCACAGCTGAAACTGCAGGCAAGTGAGTTAATTCCCAAGGCGGCTGTTAAAGCAGAGCTCTGTGCTCAGAAGCAAAGACATTTGTGTCTTATAATTGGTAGACCTTGGTTATGGTGTTTTACTTTGATATTCTTAAAAGACTGCAGATTAAAGATACTTCTCCCTAAATTTTCTTTGTTTTCACACAATCAGATTCACTGAAACCACTTCCAGCTAAGAGACATTCTCCCATTGCAATGAATGTTTCATCACCTGCTGCTCTGAGAGAGTCTACTGAAGGCTAATTAGGGTGCAATTTGGGTATTTTTTTTGACAGCCTTACATTAACTTTGAGGGGCTGACGTTTGTTGTGTGTGAACTCAGCACAGCTATAAGTCTTGAATGTGTGAGGTGACACTGGAAGGTGAGAAAGAGTAACACCAAAGGTGCAACATTGCAGGTGAAATGTCTACCATTTGAGTCTTGACTGGTCTCAATTTCACAGTTGCATATTCTGGTGGATGAACTTTTTTAAATAGATATGTAGCAGCAGGTTAGATTAGCGTGGTGATTTCACTGTCATTTTCCTGAAAGCTGTTGCTAACTAGCCAGTTGCTAATGCTAATAAACAGTCCTACACATAGTTAACCATACAATGTTTGTTTTTTTAGGCTTAAAGTGTGATAACATGTGTAAACTAGTGACCTTTAGAGGTGTTAGCATGTCATCTGTAATCAGGCTAGCTGTTTGACCCTGTTTCTACAAAGAGCTTTCAGTAGTCACTGTTTGATGTAAGAGAGACACCTTAACACAAATAATTGCTAAGAAGAGAACAGAGACAGTCAAGAGCAGCTGAGGGATATGATAATAAATGGATAATATCACATGCATAAGACGTCCTCGGCTCTACTGGCAGTTCATTTACTGACTCTCAGTTTCTTTGGTTTTGAAGTGTGTGGTTTTGAAGTGTGTGCGCTTGAGCATTGAGTGCTAATGAGCCCACATGGTTGAAAAGCCTATAGCAGGGCTGGCGCATTTGTGACACCCAGAGCATCACTTGAAGTAAGAGTCAGATAAACGTAAAGACTCCTAAGATTAGACTCCTGAAGCACGTGTGCTGTAAACCCTACAGAAATGGGATTTGTCGTTGAGCTTGTGCATGCGTGCGTGTTTGTGTGTGTCCAAGGTCCTGACAGGTCTCATGTAGACTTGAACCAGATGATAGTAAGTGTATGAGAAGAATGAAGAAATATGCAAAACATTTCCAAGCGATTATTGGATTAATTCCTGTTTTGAAAAAGGAAAGTCAGAGCAGACTGACAACGACCCCCCCCCCCCCCCTTTCCTCTCCTTTCCGCCTTTTTGCTCTCTAACTCTTCCCTCTCTTCATTTCTCTTAGTCCCCCCAGCGCTGCTTCTCTTCCTGTTATCCCCGCTGCTTTCTTCCTTCACACCCCCTCATTCCTCTCCATCTTCCACTTCTCTTCCATGTAAGCTCCTTAAGGCACTGTCTAACTCTTTCCAATGCAATGTGTGCATCTTGCTGCTGGAGCTGCTGACTCCACTCCTGCTGTATTTACACTTGTTGTCTGCTTTTGCTCAATCCAGAAGTAAGCTTTTGCATAAGGCAGACGTATAGATAGGATACAACTGTGTCCTGTCTCTCTTTTCACACATTGAAACACAAGAAAATTTGCAAAATTAGAGTTCAGCTCACCAAATCTAATTGTACGCCAAACACAGCTAGAAATGATTTGAATTGGGAAATTAAAGGCTACTGTGTCAAGAACACAACCAGACTGAATTCTTCATGTACTACCAACTCATTCACTCACACACTCTCAATTTCCTCCTTATTTTCCCCTTCTACAAGCATCCCATCTCTCTGCTGCTGTCCTCGCTCTCTGTCGCTATTTTTCTCTCTTCTCACTGTTGCATGTAGTAACACAAACATCAACTTTCACACCTGCTTTCCGTCACCCTCTTTCTCTCTCTTGCTCCACTCCTCTCTCTACCTCAGTTAGGCCCCTAGCCAGTCTGTCTTGCTTTGGGTTACACCACTCCTCTGCAACCGCCGTTGTCGCCCACAAACCCATATTCACTGCTCCGGCATATTGTCAGTGAGAGAAAGACTCACAGCCCTACAGTGCATTTGTGTGTAGGAGGGTATATATGAATGCCTTTAAGCCTGGGTGCAGTGTTTACAGGTGTGTATCTGTGTGTGTGAGAGGATGGTCATGTGTGTTGAAGCAGATGCTATTAGTCCTGACATGTGTGGAGTGATTGTGAGCTGAGTGTGTTAAGCCGGGGGAAATCATGGCTGTATGTGGAGAACGGTGTGAGATGGAGCACACTTAGTCATGCCGACGGAGCCACCGAGGTTGGAGAAAGCTTTTACTGTCTGTATGTGCATTCAATAATTCTGAATGTGGGTTTGTGCATAAGAAAGTGCCCATATTTCACTTTTACACTGTCAATGTATCATGCATGTGTTGTGAAAATATGTCACGCCAGTCAATGCATCTTAGTGGGTCATGAAAAAAAAAAAAAGATCAAATCTCAGCCTTTGTGTCGTTCCTTTGCAAAATGTATGCAAAAAGATAGCAGAAAGCTCTTAAGGGTCCTGTCGTCTGCGGTGATACAGTGAAATGTAGGTAGGACTGACAGTACTCATCTCGACTTTTTATGTTTCAGTGGGATGTACAAATCTTCCCATCATGCATCCCTTTTATTCTCAGTTCAGTTACCCTGAGTGGCATCCCAATATTCAGCATTGTGGTTCATATAAGGTACTGAAACAGATCCTTTCAAAGCAACATTAAAATATGTCTGCTTAATTTACATTGAAAATGCTCTTTAATAGGTACTTAATAATGTACTTTATCCAACATCTGTTTTACTGTGAAGTTACTGTATGTGTGCTTGGTCTGCCAGCCTTAAATAACCTCCAAATATATATAGTTTTTGCATCAAATTGTTCAACTTCCTATCATGTAAGTGCAAAATATTTGGGGCCATCAGCCTCAGTCTGTTTCCTATAGTGTTTGTCTTCTAAATCAAGGGTTGCTGGAATATTTCCCCCTGTCTCTCTTTTCCTTTTGTCTTTTTTCCACTTCTCTTAATATAATACTTTTTTTTTGTCACAAGGTTTATGCTGAATTTCAGACACTTGAAAACTTGTGCTGAGTGTGTTTTAAGCTAAGTCTGTAAGAAGCTGACAACTAAGCAAGGCTTGTTTGACTCTCTGACACTCTTGACATTCAAGGAAATTCATTTGAGCTAAAGCAGCTGGGTGACTGCAGAGCAAACATATATATATGTTTTCATATACAAAGAATTCAACACCAAAAAGCAATCTGTATACCTTGTCTGTTCTTCAACCACGTCATCTGCCTTGTTTTTCTACAGTTGCTGTATTGTTTATTTATTTGTCAGAATGCCTAGCAGATCATGAACTCATCACTATTTATGTATGTTAGTCAGAGGGCTCTCAGCTACACACCATAAGAGGATTTACACATTAATCAACAGTGGAAAGTCATCTTGCTATGCTGATGTTATTTTCCACTGGCAGCCAACCATTTGGATTCCATCCTCTCATATAGAGCCACATTATTTGCCTGAGATATCTGACGAGTAAGCGATTTCTAGTATTAATCTGCAACAATGTGTAGCACAAATCACATTTATATGAGGGGAGGAGGGAGAGAACTGATGACACAGGCACACTTCAAATATTACTTTGAGGCTTGCTATAGATATTGGAAACCCACTAATTTGAATCACACAAGAGATATTTTATTTTGTGTAGGGCTTTACACCAGTGGACAAGAAAACAAAATACAGCAAGAATATTCAAATCAAGTCAAGAATGTCATCCCATGTGCATGATTCACAAGAAGTCAGGAGTCACATTGAGTCTGTTTTCTCCTTGGTACATGTTTTGGTGAATGTGCACAGCACAGATTTCCTCTTTGCATGCTCTGTCTGTGTGCGTGGTGGGTTGTGCGTCCTGTTGTGAGGCTGCCAAGCAGGAACAGTGTGTCGCCACTGGGAATATACTTAGTCTGAACTAATGACACCAGAGTGAGATGAGCAGCACGTCTTCCCGGGCCTCAGGACACCAGGGACCACTGAATCATTCTCAAACTTAAAATAGCATGACGTTTAGTATTCTCTGAGCTGCACCCATGGGAGCAGTCATGATAGTTCAATAATAGTTTTCTTCATCGAATCAGCATTGTTATAATTGTTGAACAGTAAATTCTAAGCAGCTCTTTTTTTCGCTATTTCAGAATAATAAACTTATTCCAGTTGATATTACGAGAAACTTAATCAAATCTCGTGGACTTCAGGCAGCAGCTATCTCTTTCTTTTTTTTTTTTTTATCAGAAAAGATCTTACTCACTGAATGCTTTCTACTTAGCACCACACAGCAGCCTTGCAAGGTTAACGGCCAGGCAGATAACGCTGGCAACTTAATAGGGAAAAATATAGCAGTTGTTTTCACACTCACTGCATCAGTTTCAGAAGGTTTAAGGATTTGGTCGCAAGAACAATTGTTGCGTCAGTAACTAGCTAATTACATTATTTGCTTAAACTTTAAAATTCCACTTTTTAGCCCCTGTTTAACTCTATTGTCTCTTTCATCTATTGATTGATTGAACACTCACTTGGTCTTTAATCAGGTCATCATGCTTTCCCTGAAACTTTAAATTCAGTGCATGCAAAGACTGTACGATGTAGAGCTGATTGCTTTTTTTGTCGCTTCTTATGCTACATTTTCACCATGGAGTATTTCCATTGTTGAAAGGCAGCAGCTCTGTCCACTTTAGTTTTGGCTCCAAGAGACAGCTGGTCTCTTTCTTTTGTTTTTAACAGCTTGTCTGTTGCAACTGCTTGAAATGTAAAACACATCATTTTGCATTCAGCAAAGCAGCAAGGAACTCAGTGACACTGAGTGTTAAGAGCAGCAAATGACCGAAACTGGATGAAGGCCAATACACACAGCTACTTTAGTTGGTGAGAAACCAATCTTGTTTGCTTACATCACACTTGGTTAAACATCATCTCACTCCTCTGTGAAGGCCAGTCAATCAGGTAACTGTTGGCTAAGGTCAAAAACACAAGTGAGGAGAGAAAAATGAGTACAACATGGGAGAAGAGTTGATCAAAAAATAAAATTGGCAGAAAAAAACTCTTGTGTTTCTTTGAAAAAGTCCCAACTCTTTTGTTGGTCTGCATTGGTCTCCACATGGGCAGCCATTATTTTAGGATTTGGTTTCCTTCCAGCTGCTTTGCTGCAGTCATGAATCTGAAGCTGGCCAAAATGATACAATACTCAACAGTATACCACTGTGTGCACAGTATACCTAAACTTTAAAAAGTTTTCCAACAATTTTTTTGGCAGAATGAAATATTTTATAGAGATAATGGAAATAGTACTTTTTTTTTCAGATCATGATGGTCTTAATCGTGTCCTTTAGTCATCACGCTGGAATGTAAATGGATTTCAAAACATGTGTGATGTTTTGGCTGCTGGAGGAGAATTGCAGGCTCCCACATTGTTCTCAGACTTTTTGCTCTGTGTCAGACACAGCTGCCTTGGACATGATCTTCAGTGCATTCCTTTCCCATGAGTGTCCTTCTTCCTGCAACAAGCACATTACATTTCTTTACACACTTGCATTAAACACACAAATGTGAGCAACATTATCGAGCACAGTCACATGAACAAAAAGGTCATGTAGAAAGCTTTAGGAAGCCTGCATATAAAACATGGCCCTATGAAACGGCCTGCAACAAAGTGAACAATCTGTTATTTATTCTCTGACAGCATGTGGCAGTGTGATAAAAGTTCTAAATATGTTTTGAAAAGATGTGTATTGTAGGTTGTGACATTTGTATTGCTTGGTCCATAGATTATACATTTAAGAATTGAGGAAAAGTTACAAAGTTTATGTTGTGAATGTCTTTTTTTTAAATTATAATTACTCATCTACCATGATTATTGTCTTCCAGAAATGGCTGCACAACCAGAAATAAAAAGTCAATTTGTCTAGAAAATGCCACTATTGTTTTTGAAACCAAAGACCAAAATGGAAATGTGTGCCTTTATATATATATTTGGAAGGAAAAGCAACGAGTCCCTGCTTCTCTGTGTTAAACAAGATGTAACCACAACATGAACTCTTGACCAAAAGTGAACCTGTGAATCCTCTGAAGGCCACAAGGCATCTCTGCTGTGTGCCTGAGTCTCAGCGTTAGTCCAGGATGCTGTTTAGATCAACAAGATTTCAGGCAGGCTTCTGCCTCGGGAACAGCCGGGAGTCAGGCAGCGGGACAATATGACCATGAATTGACATTTCAATCTTCACTACCTGGGAGCTTGTTCATTTCATGCCACTGAGAGATTGAGAACACAGGTTAACTGCTCTGTGCTCTGATGTCCCCCTGCTCTTAAAGCCAGTCAGAAAGGGGGTGTGCTGATGCATGCTTAATAACATGCAAGGCTCTTTTTTTTTATGGGTGCTAAAAAAGGACACATCAGCCATCCCCTCTTGCAGGGATGGTAGTGACAGCAGCAGCCATCAGCCTGTCTGCTAAAACTTTGCAGACAAACACATACACATGTATGTAAGAGGTCATGCATACAGCACAAACATGGAGACACTATGTGTATACTCACAGGGAATCTATGGCAAAGAGGAGATCTTCTCACATTATTATATAATGCATGAAAGAGCCAAAAACATGATAAAGAGATACAGATACAGCCCATGTTTTGAAAAAGGCCTTTTTCTGTAATTGAAAATAGCTTTTCATTATTATAAAAGAAGATATTAAAGGTGACTAAGAGGTGACATTAAAGGTAGATCAATATACTGCATTCAGTAACACAAACATACACAGGCTTTCTCTGTATGTGAAAGCACAGTGTGTGTTCCAGTCACCTCTGTGCACCTTCTAAAGAGATTTCCCTGTGGAATAACACATCCAACAGAGCTCGTAAAAGCCATCAAGCTAATGTAATTCCTTTTTTTTATCACCCAGTCCTTCATTGTCCTATAACCCAACCACAGCAGAGAAAAAGTATATTTTGGTTCAGGAACTATGTCTTCAATTCTGCAGCTTCTGGCTTCTTCATTTGAATTGTGTGCAGTGTCAAACCTTGGGTAAACTTCTGACCTCAGCTCAAAATGTGAATGCATTTTAGGTATTTTGTAAGGCCGATTGTGAATGCTATTTTTTGCAGAACATCTGCTGAAATCAAAACTCAGACTCCGTTCACTTGAATTGAATTACTAGATGATCATTCAGATCAGTTTTAAGTTAAAACACACATGTTTTGTTTTGTTTTAACAGTTTTTGACCTGCAGGAACATCCCTGGAAGTTTTTGTTTGACTTACACAGAGGAAGTTCAGCTCCTCTGGGAGTCGTACAGTGAGGAATGTCTGCTCTTGATTTCGACGCCAGAAAGCCCACCGCATAGAATCGCAAGAACGCCGGGAATGCGTCTTTCCTATTTGCGGTGATCCCTGTTCCCATCCCAAACACTGTCCAGAGTGGTTCCCTCCACTGTAACTTCTGGGGTCAAGCCAAATCAGGAATGCACAGTGATAAAGCTGAGCCTTGGCTTGGATTATGTGATGTTTCATTTCCATAAGTACACTGGAGCTGTGAAATATAACATGTCACAGAGTCAAAGTTGTAAGTCTTAGGGTGTCGTATTTATCTGTGCAAAGATAATTGTAATATTTCTTCCTGTCATCTTTCCAGCTTCTCTTCCTGCAGCGTCCGTCTCATTTGTTTGGGGCGTCTGTCCAAGCAGCTGACGTTGTAACAAGTGTCATATATAGATGTTATGTATCTCCCATCAGCACTAGTGTTACATGACCCCATCTATAAATACATGATAGGGACATGATTTACTGCACTGCTTCCTTGGCACGGTCTACCAATTAGATAAGGTAAAGCCCATCAGAGATGGAGTAAATCATTCTGCCCACCTTGGAGGAAGTGGACCCATCTGTTAGGGTTTACAGAGCCACTCTAAGACTAATAGAGACACTCTGTCTTGTCACTGACCACTGTCGCTGTGTGTAAAGGGAGGAAGCAATTTTACATTTGTCTGATTTGTTGTGTGCATGTTGCCAAATGCAGCTTTTCTGTTCTACATTTGAAAGCCCGCAGGGCCCAGTAGGGGGGTTCACACTGTGGTGGGCAAGATAAAGCGCTTAAGGGTGGAAACCTCACTGTTCCTCTCAAATGGGTCTCTGTATGAAATAATCTACTCTCCCATCTAATACCCCGTGAAATAGAAGCAAACAAAAAGCTTATTTTTCCCTCTATAACTCCAATTCTGCAGATGTATTTCCCGCTTGGTCTTTAGGTACTGCAAGTATATTTCAAACATTTATTCCCCAAAGAACAGAGCTCAGGGAACAGAAGTTGCATTGCTATCATATTAGACTATTAATTGCTCCAGAAAAGGGCTTGTTCAAAAGCAAAGGTATTTTTTTTTTTTAAATTAGAAAAGGAAGAAATGGAACATCAATGAGGTGTTAAAGCCACTCTCAGATCTGTCTTGATAAGCAAAAGAAGCCTGGAAGAAGTTTGTTTGGAAGCATATTTTAAGACTGCAGCAGTTTGAAATCACAGCTGCTTTACGTCACAGCCAGCTGTGACACTTTTGGCCCACAAATCACAAGTCACTAATGATACATTATTTTGCATGAAAATAACCTTAAGCAGGCTGCAGCAACACCTGAAGACACATTTTTGACACACATCATGACTCGTGCTGCTGTGAGTGTTTTTAAGTGTGTTTACCCTCCTGCCGGTTGCGTTGGTCTTGTGTGCTTGCAGAAACGAGGCGTTCGCAGACGCCGAAAACCCCAAAAAAGAAATCGACTAAGTGTGTTTCTCATAACCTTATCACACTCTTGCAGAGCCAACCCCCATTTTCTGTTCTCTGTGAGCTCAGATGAACTCTTCTGGAGGTTTTACTCGAAGCTGACAAGTGTACAGCTTTGAGCTTGGGAAGTGTCAATCACACCAGATTATTGTTACTGCTGTGTGGCTAGAGGTTTAAAAAAACAGATGACGTCAGTATCAGGCTTCAAGATGACAAAAAGAGTCCAAAGAGACAGTGGATTTGGTTTTTGAATTTTATTTTTAAAGATATTAAAGAGGGGTTGATTTCTGCCTCCGTAGCCAAAGCCGTTCTGCCACGTCTGCTTTGTATCCTCAGGCAATTGTCCCTAGGAAACATGTCTAATTCAAGCCGACAAGAAAAGCTATATGGCTAAGTCTTAGCAACAAAGATTGTACTGTCCAAATCATTTAGGGTTTTTTTCACAGTAAAAAAAAAAATGCCGAACATGGAAAAGGAGGACAAGAAGATAAAGGTCAGGGTTGTAGAAGAAATGAGAAGAGGAAGCAGCTGACGTTGCAGGAGCAGGAGCAAAGGATCAGAAGTGGCAGGAAAGCAAAAGCAAACAGTGGAGGCTGGAAGTGGGGGGGGGGCGGGGGGGGGGGGAAGGTGCTGGGATTCCATGACGTTGAGGTTCAGGGTGATTCACTCATCATCGTCGGCGACAAGCCCTCGCATTTACCTAACATGCCTCCAGCGAACCCACAGGTGAAGATTCAGCTGTCAACACAGGCAATTTAATGTAAAATAGTACAGAGATGTTTTTTTTTTTTTCATTTTGGGAGATGTCTATTGCCATCTAAACAGAGAATGTCTGCACCGCTTAGAAGAAATAATGGTGCGTTTTTCACATTTGAGGTATTTTCTTGACACTCCAGAGTTACAATGAGACAATCAGTGGTTAGAAATAAAAGTGGATAATGGAACAGAACAGATGCTTTGTGGGGCAATAGTTTAACTTTTTATTTTGCCAAATCAGCCATTTTTATAGCATGCGAACTGATCCTTATATCATTCCACACAAGCTAAATAATGTAATTATAAGCATCAAGTCTTTTAGAGGATAAATCCATATAACAGTAAAATGAGCCTCAATAGAGCACTAACAAGTTATGTTCACTTCTTTTCTATATTGCATTTTAAGTGAAACACACTGAAACACAGAGGGTATGACAGTCACAGTGCTGAATGCATTGTGATGCAGAGGGAAAGAGATGACAATGGTGAAACAGAAAAACAGGATAAGTATAATGATGATAATAGTGATACCATTCTAAGAAAATCACTTCTTCTGCTTGAACCCATTTCCTCTACAAGGCCTACTCTCCTTCAAAAGGTGGAAAATGTGTTTGAGGATCTTGTACCAGCCCGATCAGAAAGCTCTGAATATCCAGTGTTTGTGAAGTGCACATGAATTTTCCACAAGCTGAAATGCGCTGCCGCCCGCGTGTTGAAGTGAGATTATCCGGTGTGTCACTTTGCCACGAGTGATCCGGTGAAACACCGTCAAGGACTCTCGAAGCTGTGGGGCTGCCGAGATGAAAAGCTCAAACCTGTCATGACAGTTATGCTTCTCCTTTTAACAGGCGAAGTGTGCATAGCTTTGAATATCAGGATCTTTAGGGAATAAAAAACATGTACTCCGACAGACCTTCCCAGTGGCTTTCCCAATTTCCTGTTCCTTCCTGATTTCTGTTGAGATCAAGTCTAATGAGGAAGGGGAAAAAAATGTGGTAGTGAAAAAGTAGAGATGACACAAAATGTAGTGTTGAGATGTTACTGCGTCTGGTATGTACAGTTTTGTGTATTTCTATGGTAGCCATGAAGGTCAAAAAAAAAAAACAGCATTTCAGACACATGATGACATTTAAAATTAAAATAAAAAAACGCTGACATTTTCAAACTCAGAATTTCAAGACCTTTCATAAACCCATTTCAAAACACCACAAAGTTTTATGAAATAAATTAAAGACATAACATTTCAAAAGACACCTTTCACATAACATATAACATGCGTGTACATTTTACAAGCACAATTTAAAAAACAAACATATGACATGTTATAACACAACATGTCCATAACACAACACTTTATAAAACATGATATTCCAAAAATGACTAAATAAAAAATTGAAATGTAAAAAAAGGCTAAAGATACACAACATTTAATTAAACACAATGATCATTTACAAATACTCATTTTACAAATGAACTCAACTCACTTTGCTCTTTTCTTAAGTTGTTTTTTTGGCCCTTTTTGCCTTTATTGGATGGAACAGCTGAAGAGAGGGAGGAGAGGCTTGGGGATGACATGCAGCAAAGGGTCGGGGCCGCTACAGTGAGGAAACAGCCTCCGTACATGGGGCATGTGACATAACCGTTAGGCTATCAATGTCCCACATTTTTTATTATCTTTGTGGCTCCAGTTTGCCACCTCAACATAATTTCCACTTCTTTCTTTCTTTCTTTCTTTCTTTCTTTCTTTCTTTCTTTCTTTCTTTCTTTCTTTCTTTCTCCTGTTGTTGCTACTTAAAGGCTTAAAGGTGGTTTAGTGAGAACAACACCTTGGTCTTAGGAAAGCATTCTTTATGGATCAGCTAACCGGGCGATGCTGCTGGCTCTGCTTATCTCACCTCGGTGACTTTTTGCAAAACACTGTGTGCGTTTGAAATCGAATAGGATTAAAGTATTTCATCAAAAGCATGCTTTGATTGTAGTTTTTAAAGTAAAAAGTTTTGACGGTACGAGATGCATTTAGCCTAAATTAAATCAAAGCTGATGTGAAATTGCCTCTGAAACCTCTAGATCCAAAAACCAGCGGGTGTTGTTTTATGCTCATGCACACTGCTGCATTATTTACACACAAAACAAACACAACCTTCATACTCTGTCTTTTGATTTTCTGCGCTCTCAGGACCAAGCAAACCAATCAGGTTGCCTCTTCTTTTTTTTTTTCTTGGCAAACATCCTCTGCAGCAACAACTGTTTCTGTGTGTCAGCAGTGATTTTCATTATGCTGTTATATATGTGAGTGTACGTATGGCACGTCCCTGTGACCTCCTGTGGGTGCTAATCTTTTTGAACTTCATGACTGAACGCGCTGCCCATTTTAATTAACGTCACTGTCAAATACACACTTCACTGTTCACAGCATTTGGCTGGTTGCTAATTGTATGAAAGTATCAAATGATTATCTTCATGTTTATTTTTCTGGCGACATAATTGGTTGAAAATAATAGCAGTACTTGGCTCAGTAGACGATTGTAGTTTGTAAAACATTTGTCATTGTGGCAATGAGTCAGAGGGTTTTAGGAACACACAGCCAACTGACGGCCTCCGGGCTCCCATCAGTCAGAGTGACTCAGACCCAACACACTGCTCCCTCTGTTATTGCATTTTAGAAAATAAGGCAAAATGAATAAGCGTGTCATATGAATTTACCAACGAGCCGGCAGCTAGATAATTGTATTATAGCCAATGAAATATGTCTGAGCGCTGCCTGACTGTCTGGCTGTGTGTGTGGCTGTGTCTTGCTGTAAGGCACTCTTTCTGTTTTTCTCTTACCTCGTCTTAAGTTTTTGAAGCAGGCATTTGGGCCCAATTAATCTGTGAAAGCAAAACCCATTTGCAACAGAAAGCAACCAGGACAAGAAGAGGACAGTGATGCTACAGGCTTTTGATTGGAGCTTGAACCCGGCCCTATGAATCTACAGTAGACAGGTAGTTTTCTATTCAATCATGGAAGTAAGATTTAAGTAGCCATGGCGTTTCCTGACTGTAACACATTATGTCATCCCTTTCGACTCCAGAAAATGTATTTCCAAAGTGTCTACAATACATGGTATATGTTTTGATTTATTTACAAGACGATGCACATTCATAAAAAATATAGTAACATTAATTTTGCAAAAGTTTGCCCAGAGGCTTGTTTCCATGCCTTCAAAAATCCTAATAAGAAAAAAAAACTGCACAAGAAATATGTGTTTAATATGGGTTATTTATAAGTTTGTCAAAACATAACAATGTTCTGTTTTTTACTGTAAAACACATTTTGCCTGACGATGCAAAAGCGTCATGGCAGCTGTCTGAAGTTAATGCCGTGGGTGCTGAACTGTTTCCAACGTGCAAATGGTGCCAAAAAAAGTATGCGATTTTTTTTTGCTGTTGTAGTTTCATGGGTGGTCAGAAGTTAAGGTCAGCCACAGGATGTAGTCTTTGAAAGCAGCAGGCATTCACTGCGTGGATGAAGGAAGCTTCACTTGTGATGCTCTTTGACTTGAGAGATCTAATCTGGATAATGTGGCTGGAGGGCAGTCTCCCTGCCAATCAAAGCCCTTTATTTTAACATACTGCTGTAGCTCTTTTGAGCCCTCAGTGGAATTCTCCCAACACATGGGGACATTCACTTATTTAGCATTTTAACCTCTAGTTAGAAGAGCAGATCAATATCCATCTGTGTTCAATACAGAGAAAGCGCTTGTTAAGCCCTCATTGAGGCCAAGGGACTCCAAGCAGTGGGACTGCGGAGTCTTTGCTTCATTTTCTTTTTGGGTTTTATTCACTTCTCTCACATTCTGAGAGACCACTGTTATATATAGGGTACTATCAGGAGGTTTGAGGTGTGAGCTGTAATATAGATACAGATATCAGTGTTATCAGCTCGGCTCAGGCGTGCTACTTTAAATTTTCAGCAAGAATCTTGATTTGATTCAACATTGTCATTCTTTGCGTGGTCTTCTGAGGGCAAAACACTGCAACCAACAAATCAAACCTAAACAGTGGAGGTGCATTCTGAGCAGTTGTTGGTCTCTGTAATGTGGTGTATCTTGTGTTTTTACCACCAGCATTGCACATAAACTTGTTCACACCACACTCATTCTGAATACTGATTATTTATTCTGAACCATGTTTGCTCTCCTATAAAAGCTATCTATCCTCTATCATCTGCACACAGCAGATAAACCCAGCTAACATGATGATAATGTCTGTAGTCAGGAGTCACAGTGGTCGCCTACAGCTCCAGACTAAGGACAGGAATATTCTTTATCCACCGATCTAATGGTTTCATCTACTGCGGATAGAGCTGAATGTATAGAGGAAGGATTTGTTATGGTCTGTGCAGAATACAACTGAAATGATTCCAAAGATCTGCTTATACCCGCTGCTTCTAATGTACTATGGACTCTGATGTCTGTGGGGTGAGAATAGTTCATACACAAACATAAACATAGAGGACTCACTGAATAGAGAACACAGAGCTCATGTAACATCTGCAGCAGCTGTTGGATTGGTACAGAGGTTTGGTGTGTTTTGCATTTCTAAGTTTAGAATTTAGACAATTGAATCTTCTCTGTCAATTCTGTGTATCAAAGATTAAAGTCAGGGACGTTGGTGGACTAGTGGTTAGTTCATGTGGCCTGTGTACAGAGGCTACAGTCCTCAAAGCGGTCAGCTCGGGTTGGAATCCAACCTGTGGCTCCTTCACCCCACATCATTCTCCAACTTTCTCTCCCTGATTTCCAAATCTATCTGCTTTATCTTTCTAATAAAGGAATAAAAACTGCAAAAATAAATTTGAAAAAGGATTAAAGTCGAGGCTGTTGAATATTGATCGGTTTTTAAGTACAACCCATAAATACATCACATTATTACCACATCAAATTCAGCATTTAACACATGAAGAAGATCTAATATATAATTTTATTGTGTTTTGGCATAAAAAAAAGCCCAAAAATAAATCTTAAAAAAAGAACATGTTAACTGAGAGATGAAATTTTAATCTGTAAAAGTTATTACCCAATTCGTATTTGTTATACTCATCATAGAGTTAAAAGATCTAACTAAGAACATGTTATCAAATCAATTATTTTCCAATCTATCATCAAGCAAAACAGTGATTCTCCTTCACATGATTACAAATGACATAGATTCCCTGCTATCCATCTGCTAACTATTTGACAGTAACATAAACCATCCCAGTCATTTTTCAGTTAAATAGCTGACCAAAAGCAGTCATTACAGTAGACTCGAGAGCATTGAAAACATAGTCTTTAACCACAATAAAACAGCTCACAGACACATACACATATTGTTTCAATTAGAGATGACATTAAACCACCAAAAACTTTAGAGAGAGAGTTATGTCTAAGTTTGAAGATGTGTTAGTTGCTGCTGTGCTCTGTGTTGGATTAAATGTACTCGGCTACTGTTGTTCTTTAGAGATTGACAGTTAATTAGGTGGTTTGGTGGAATCAGCAGAATACACCCACAGATACCAGAGGGGATGTCTTTTTAATGGGTGTGTAAAGAAAAGCAGACAGAAACGCTCTCTTGTTCCTATTAGATGCTCCTGATTTATTGATAAGTAGAAATTAACGTTAACAGATGTGACATTTGCAGCTCTGATATTTGGTAGAAAACTACAAATGCTTTAATTGTTTTAAGGAGTTTTTCGTATCCCATATTTTGGAGTCTGTGTGTGTTTCCCTCTTTCCATTTGTAACATATACTCAGAAAGACACAACACGTATGCTATTGTATTGATTGATTATTTAAGGCTATCAAACCGCCTTGTACATGTGTTATTCCACTTTCTCGGAATGAATCCATGAAACAAAATAACATTGTTCCAACAAGGATCCAGTGTTCTGTTCTGTACCCAAAATGAAAAAGATCCTTTAAGCCTATTGAACCACATCACTGTTTTCTACTAACCCCACTTCATCTCTGCCCAGGCCCACCTAATCCACAGCATTAAATAGCCATCTCTTTACATTCAAATATCAGAGGATCCTCTGCCAATAATCTGATGTGAAATTGTTTAATAAAGACTTTAAGAAGGTTGGGGAATGGTTGTGTGTTACTTTGCTATTCTTCATGGAGTTTATATTTCAGTGACTGCTTTTCTTTTTTTTTTCTCTCAGTCTGTTTTTTATGGGGTTCTTTAGTAGTCCTGTGTTGATCCTGTCCCTGACCCAAACAAATAACTGGGAAGCTAAATGCACATACAGGCCCATTTGGGATAAAGCCAAACAAAAATCCAGTGCCTTAATGTGTCTGTCCCTCTCTCTGCGGTTCAGTCTTACTGACAATTCATTATTCCTTCACTGAGAATGGTCTTCATGCTAATCCTCTCATGTGGCTAAAAACTTGAATTACTGTTGGATTTGTGTCCATTTAAAACAGCTCTTTTCTCGTAATAAGCAGTTGGGAATTCATAAACCGAGTATGAGATTGCTTGACTACAGAACTACATTTGTCCTTCCGTACCCTTCTCTTCTTCCTTCTCTGTTTTTTTTTTTTTCCCGCAGTCATTTTTTTATTTAAATTCCCCTACAAGATTTATAGTTGAAAGCAAGTATCAGCTAGCGGTCGGTTTCCATTCACCGCTGCACAGCCCCTGTTTGAAAATTCATTGAATGTTCACGCTCACAGTTTGAAGGTCAGGGGAGTTCATTCAGAGTTTAAACATTTGAAGCATCTCAGAGCATCTCAAAGCTAATACCTTACATTCCCTTCAAAATGTGAGGTGATTGTTATTTACATATTTGTGTTTTAATGTCGAAGTGGTAGTAGGAGGACACTCTGTCTTTGGTGCACAACAGTCAAAGCTGAATTGCACGAACATACAGCTTTTCTAGGGAGAAACAGACAAAGTGTAAAGATTTAAGCTAGTTTTTGGCATCCCTGTTGGTCTCATTAATTTGGCTCCAGTCAGCGGTTTATGAGACAAGCGTAATTCCCAGTTTGTTATACCCAAGCTACATTTCTCAGGAGTTCTGCCCTATGGAATATTATCCTCAGACAAAAAAACCCTGTTTCCCAGAAGGCTTGTGTTACTGACACGTCCAGACTCTGAAAAGCCTCTTGTTAACAACAGCTGTAAAGTGAGCCTGGCTATTCTATTGCTCTGTCTTAAATTTAATCTCGCCCTTTTTTCTTTCTTGCTTTCATTTCTTGTTTCTCTCACTGTGTCGTTGTTTCTCTTGTGCATAGAGAAGGATCCTGAATTAATTAAAAGAAAAAGACTTTGAAGTTGGATACTTCGCCTCGGGGCTCTCTGTTCCATTTTTTTTTTTTGTGGCTGTGGAATTTTTGTTTGTTGTGTTGTCGTAAAGACTCAGAGACTCATACTGGACAATGTCATTTAATTAGGCAGCTGATGCAGAGAAGCTTAAAAGCCTTATGTAAATGTGGTCCCTATAGAAAAGCACTTCCTGATCTTATGAGACTTTTTATCCTGTCTTGTGCAGAATTGTACTAAAACATGTGTCTCCCTCTCAAACTTTGGTGGTATACCTTTTTTTTTTAACTTTAATGAACACAAATACGACCTCCAGTAAAAGTCATTTCATGCCCCTGTCCAAGAGTAACAATGGGCCTATCTAATGCCTCAGGTCTGGAGGTAACACATGATTCTGTAATTGGATTACTGTCATAGACTTCAGGAATTGCCAATTGTTAATTTGGCACAGCGCCTGCCAAGGCACGACACAGACACCTTTGCAGAAGTAAGCGATTAGCCTCTCAGAAACGTGAATTAAAATTTTCGCCTTACCATCACAAATAGTTGATTCTTTTTTATATATTTTGTGATGTAATTCTGTGCAATATCATTGTTCATAGTAATGTCAATTGAAATTCAACAAGACTCCGTGAGCAACAATGACAAGAGATTAAACTGTGACAGCGGTCTCAAACTTGAGTCGAATGTGTGATCAGTGAAAGCTTCATCATATGTAAGCCTCCTGTAAGAAAGAGGTATCACTTTTTCTCCCTTCAGCTGCTGTGGTATGAATAGGGATCTGTCTTTTTTATTTTTATTTTTTTTGTTTTAAAGAGAAATGGGATCATCTGCAAAAGAATGAGACCCAGAAGCCCCTCGACACGATGAAGTCGTATGAGGGGGTGTTGATCTAACCGGGGATGATGGGCTGTCAGCGGCTGCACTTCTTACTGTGCAGAGACGGACAGAATAAGGACTGAAGTACAGAAGCACGGAGTGAGGAAGGAGACAGAGAGTCAGGTTGGAAGGAGAGGAGATGCACGCAGAGAAGAGAGAACGGTAGAGAATGACAGAAAGACAGATAGCAAGGAAAAAGAAGAATCTCAGAGGAGACAGATGACTGAATTATAGGGCAGGCCAGATTGGAGATACTCTGCCAAACTGCCCCTCTCATCACAGGACTCATGCCTATTTCCATCCCATCAGCACCCTCCATCTCTGCTCCCTCTCTCTGTTCACTCATGACATGCCACGTCCAAAGCTTATTCTCTGAATGAATAATATTACCTTATGCTAACAACCCTGCCTACCCTGCAAGTCCCACCCTCCCTCAAGCAACTAAAACACAATGTGTTCCTCATATCTTCTTCACATTTTTCTCTTCTCATCCCTTCATAACAGCATGACTTCTTCTGATTTCCCTTCTCTTTGAGCTTTATCCTTATCTGCCTATATTAAGCCTCTCTTCATTTTTGCATTTTGTTCGTAAATTTGTACTTTTCAAGGAGCAGCTGCTAGATATCTCAAATATGAAACTAGCATGAAACCTTTGGTTGCGCAGGTGGCTGCTAATACCGAACGTTACCTAAGTTTGAATTCAGTTCGGTTATAACGGCTAGGCTACTAAGGGAAGATTAACACAAACTTTTGTTAATGGCCCCAAGAAAATGTAAGTTGTAACTTTTGTATAGCTAACTTGTAGAAGTTAGCTTGCTAACATATGATCCGTTTCTTTTCAAGAGTAAAATACCAATATATGTTTAGTATTTCTCATTAAGTAGTATCTTTATTTAAGAATGATTAGCATTTAAGTTAACTATAGCGTTTTATTACCTGAGTGTTCTTTTTAGAAGATATGCTACAGCTCATCATGCTAATGTGGTTTCTTCTCACTTTTGGTTTGTTTAGCTTGGTACTTCATTTCTCTGACAGTAACTGTTTAAAATACTTGTACCATATTTTTAGTGGAGACTAGCAAAGAAATGAAGTTTTAACAGAGACACCTGGTTTATTAAATCACCATTTCTCAATAAGCTGGTAAAGTAATCTTTCAAACTTTTGAAATACAGAGAACTTGTTTCAATCTCGTGCTGATGTCTTTTCCGTGTCTGTTACGTGGTCACAGCTGCTTTGATAACGCTTTTGTCTCTATCAGATATCACATCATGATATAAAAATGGTATCCTGATCACCGTGCATTTTCCCACGTATCATCATTAATCCAGCACTTGTTGGCTCCTGTTCCCGAACCAACACTCCACCTTTATCCCTGTTTTTTCTCTGCTCCCTCTCTCTCTGTATTTAAGTGTTTCTAACCATCTTTGATGTTTGTTGTGTGTTTTAATGAGTCTGTTGTTGACAGTTGCTCTACTTCCCCTCTCTCTCTCTCTCTCTCTCTGCCATTCTGGGCTGCAGCCACAGGAGTGCCTACGCTAGTTGTGCAGAACTCATACGCATACAGCAGACTTACTGTGGACATATTGAGAAGAGATACACACACACACACACACACACACACACACACACACACACACACACACACACACACACACACACACACACACAAGAGTAAGTGCATTTTTTATCTACAAGTAAACACTCAGAGACATACTGTATGCATATGTCTGACAATACATTTTGTGCTTGTGACTACAGGCACCGACTGAGTCTTGAGCATCAAGTTAGTCGGTAACACACTCACACACGTGCATGTATGTAGAGGACAGTGGAGTCTGTTTCAGTGCAGTCTCTCGGGAGGCAGCTGTGTTCAGATGTATTAATCATCTTCGTCTCCAGCTTGCTAATTAATGACCCATCTGTCCCCTCTCACTGATGTTCCACTTCAAAAAACCCCCTCGTATGAAAACACCCCAGCACAGGGCTGCGACACAACGGCCAAACGCTCGTTCCAGTGATGTGACTAACAGACACTGCGAGCCACACTGTCTCATCTGCATTCGAAACCAACTATTAGACCCTTAGAGGAGTGTTTGTGGCAACTTTATCAGGGAGGAGCTCTCCTCTACAGCTGTAGAGGTGGCAGTCACCGTGCGCCAAGGCTCGCCTGTGTGTGTGTGTTTTATGTGTGCACTTATGTGGGTGTGTGTGTGTGTGTGTGTGTGTGTGTGTTCGTAGGCTTATCAGGTGAGCCCGGGCAGAGTGTCAGATGCGGTTATGGAGGCTTCAAAGACAAGCGCTGCGGTGAGTTCCCTGGCTGCCTTTTACCTCCAAACCCACCCCATTCCCTCCTACCCTTCCTCCTCTTCCTCATCCTCCTACCCTTCCTCCCTTTATCCCTGCCGCTTGGATGCAAAGAGGCACACAGGTAGACACCTGGATGGATAAGGAAGGGACGCTGGGAGGGAGATAAGCAGGCAGATAAATAATTAAGTGGGTGCAAAGTCAAACAGACAAGAGGCAGACAGAGTAAATCAGGCTGAGTGACAGTCAGAGGAGATATTGGAGAGCAGGGAGGCTGCCTCACAGACAGACAGACAGACAGACAGACAGACAGACAGACAGTAAGACAGTAAGATTCATGGCCAGGTGCTTGTCCAGCCCACCTCCCTTTCACTTGCATGAGTAGAGCTACATCAAACACCCGCCGCTTGTCTGCCGCTTTGTTCTGCTCTTGTCTTTGCAGCTGTGGTTGTTGTTCCATGCACATCATTGTTGCCATCGTCGTTGATTTGCTGTCTTTGAGCAGGAGTTCTATTTCTGGCTAGATATCTGCCTGTTTCCATATCATGTTTTGCACTGTATATGTGTGTGGTTAGGTTTATTTCTGTGTCAGTGTCTTTGACAAACAGTTACAGTTAAGAAACAGGAATGGAGTGTAAAATGTCTCGTGGAGGTTGATAGGTTTCATTTTTTTGAAGGGATAGTTTTGTGGATTTTGAGGCTTTAAAGTCTGATGATTTAAGGTAATGATAATTAATATTACAATAAAAAACATAACACTGTTAAAGGCTTCATTTTGAGAAAATTTCCTTATGGGGCTAAATTGGTCATTTTATTTCCTCAACAGAATTCATATACTGTGTACATTTTGTTTCATATGCTGATCCCCTGTTATTGATGTGTCATTTTTAAACCTTCTCTACATGGTTTAGAAATTACTGTTAGGCCTATTGTCAAAGAATGAATGTAATGATATATCATGAGAAATGGTAGAAGAGGTGTCTGAATTTGAAACCTTTTTTGTAAAGACAATTATTATTCCAAATAATAATTTGGAAAGACTATGTCCAGATAGAATAGCAAACAGGCATTACCTCACATTTCAGCTCTTAAACACATATCATCCCCGTGCTTTTCTTCATGGTTGAGAAAATAAAGTAATTTGAAGCCCAGGTTGATGACAGGGCAGTCATATCTTTAAAAAAAAACAACACTATTTTGAAACACCATGTCCCATATTTTTAAAACACATTTGGTTACTGAAAGAGTGATATCTTATACCTGAAGTAAGGACCCCAATTGCAAGTTAGCCAAGACCAACCAAGAATTAGCCAATGTGAACGAATGACCTTTACTTTTTTAAATTGCCCCTCTCTGAAAGCTAAGTCTGCTAATGGTCAGTTTTTTTTCTCCTTGTTCCTGGTCTTCCTCCTCTTTCCTTTGTCCCATGCTCCTTTCTTCATCCTCCCCAACAGCAAACCCTGGAGAACAACTTGACCAACCTGGTGAAGAGGAACAGTGAACTGGAGAACCAAATGGCCAAGCTAATCCAGATCTGTCAACAAGTCGAGGTATGTATCACGTTTCATCGTCTTTGTGTTTGTGTGTTTAGCTGTTTGGTGAGCTCATGTTATGGACATTGTCTTATTTGTTGCTAAAAAACATAATAGTTAGAGGTTGAGGTCAACTACTCTATAGGGCAGCAGCTTTGAAGTGGCATGGGTGACAATTTCCCAGAGATTAGGGCCATATATGTTGACAAATTTGGCTCGCCTGTCACATCATTAAAGTTCCTAGGGATTTATATAAAGTCAACCAAGTCGGTCATCTGGCAGCATCAATGCGTCAAGCTTCAGAAGTAATCTCATAGAAAGCAAGGTTTTGCTTTTCAGTTTCCAGGTCGATGAAGATTTCAAGGGTTAGGTTAAGACTTTAGCCTGAATGGATTTTCTCACTCCTGCTGTAAGAGACGCATTAACAACCAACGTTGCCACTGTTATTGATTGTACACCGCTGCCTCTGTTTTTGGTGACTGCTCTCATACCACGCTGTTCTCACTCTGCAACACTGTCTGATTGAAGAAGTACAGGGCTAGAAATTTGACCTCCGTTGTGTGTTTCTCTCAGTCCTCTCGAATCAGGGTTGTAATGAAATTACAGCTCCTTTATTCCAGTTGCCGTGGCTATAGCTTTATCAAATATTGATAAGTCTCAACATTGAAAGTTAGTTTCAGATACAGATTGCAGGTTCATGAAAGGGCCAACATTGCAGCTGCGTTTTCAGATAATTTATGAGAAGAATTATTCATCGGAGGAAAGAAAGACAAGACTCTAAACCAAAGAAGCTGCACAGATGCATTAATGATGACTTCAATCTGTCTTTAAAATGTATTCATCTTTAATCTTTTTAAATTTAAAAGCCTTTTTATCGTCACTGAAATTAAAATGATAACACCAGATGCCATGAAGGGTCTAGGTGGCCTCTTGTACTCAAACCATGACTCAGCAACAAAGACGAGCTGAAACAGCTCTCAACAAACGTTCAATCCAAAACGGTTTATAAGGGCGGTTATGTAATTCTGATTGCTTCTGAATTGGAAAGACCAATTATCTTGGGCAGCGTTGCACCACACGCTCTTACACTCAACTGTTCCTACTTTTTGAGGCAGCAGCTTAATGTGGTTCTTTTTCCTGTCATTAAATCATGTTTTCTGCCACTTTAAGGTCATGTTTCAACCTGTCCTAGTGCATCGAATTTTAAGGAGGACGTGATGTTGCAAAACCTCCACAGTTTAATTTCCCCTGGTCCCACCGGTGCAAGAAATTTATGCTCCCAAGTCAAAGCAGATAAGATAATCTGTCTAACGATAAATATATCTTCCAAAGGGGAACTTTATTAATTCTCAAGCCAGTAATTTATCACAGCTCACCTGGTTAGATTTAGTGACAACCTCGGGGGAGTCTTTGCTCTCTGATGTCCTTGTTTGAACTTAAACCTGTCAGGAGATTATGATATCTCGGCCGGTGTCCCTGCTATGATTCAATGGAGATACTGTGTAGCCAGTCATAGAGCACTAATGTCATTGAGCTCTGTCTGCATTAAAATGTGACTGCACAAACACACTCTATCGAATACTTTGTGTTTTAAAGCACTCACTCTTTATAAACACCATCATTGCTCCATGGGACTTGACATTAATGGCCACAGAGGACAAATGCACGCTTGGTGCCGCCATCATTCTGTGCTCGGTTCATTTCTTATTCGACGACCTGACTCTATTTACTCCCAGTCAATCTAAGGTCCACAAAACACACGTCTCGTTGTGGCTCACCCAATCAAAATTAAATGACCACAGCGTGATTCATTAGCGACAAACAAACTGTTCATGAACAAATGCACAGAAAGAGAAATTGGTCTTCCTCTGCATCTGACTGCGTAGCGATGTGTCTCTGCGAACAACAACAGAATCTCATCACTTATTCATCAAAAAGAAATGAGGAGTGATAGCATCGAGGGGGGAAATGCTCCATTGCCTCTTAAGCAAATTATTAAAAGAAACTCTATGTTTTCCTGCTTTGTTTGTGCTCATTCAGGTCTATTCCCCTGTGTGATGACAATGACAAAAGGCAAGTTTGATTATTGTAGTGTTTTCAGGTGATTACATTTACATTCGAGTTGCACAAGGAGAAGAAAGGGCAAACAAGGCGAGACAAAGGAGAAACATAAGGAAAGGAAAATATAAGGAAGGGGGGAAAAAAAGGGTAGAAAAATGAAGAACGGAGCAGGGTTGAAGCAGCATGTAGAGGAAGTATGGGAGAAGTGAGGATGAGCGTTAGCATGGCAACCAATCTCCGATCTCTTGACCGAACCAAATACAGGCACAATGTGGAAAAGAACGCTTTTTTTTTTTTAATTTATTTTTGGAATTTGTATGCCTTTATTTAAGAGATAAGACATTGGATAGAAGAGAGAAAGAGAGTGGAGGATGACATGCGGAAAAGGAGCCACAGGCCAGATTTGAACCAGGGCCGTCTGCTGCTGCGAGTACAACAGCCTCGGTACATGTGGCATGCCACCGGCACCCCGTTCAGTAATTATGCAAAAGACAAAGTGATCGAGTGGAAAAATGAAATTTAGTGAAGTGAGAGAAGTTTGTGCAAAGTAAGAAATCTCTTTGGGCTTTGTGCATGACCTGGATTCCTCTCCTCCTTGTGTGCATCATGTTGTATTCGTGCCAAAGATACGATCAAACACAGAGTGAATCAGCTTCCAGTGTGTCAGCAAACGCAGCAGCGCTGCAGCGTTGTTCTCCTAGGGTTCTCTTCTGGGAGTTATCTTCTCCTCGGTTTTAGAAAAAAGATTCATTGATTTGAAGAGTGTAGGATGTTCCTTTCTTAGGAGGCCCTAGTTCCTTATCACAATATTTGGTGTACCATTCTAGAATTTGTCGCTGTGCTTAATGACATTCAGAAGCATGTTCTTCTTTCTTGAAAACTTGAGCAAGGTGTGATTTTGAGCTTTTGCGGTGACAGCTGTTGAGCAAATACTCTTGACTGTTTTTCATTCAGGGCCAGGGAGCAGGATGGGAAAGAATGGCAGCAGAGAATTTACACTCACTTAGGCTATTTGGCAAAAAGCATTCCCCTAAAACCACTTTGATATTAAATAAATGCTGATACAATAGCAACCGAAACGAAATGTGAGCCACAATGAGAACTGGGATGATTCGCAGAGTCTGTTACATGGCACCTGAAGTCCCCCTGCACAATACTAGCGTAAAGTATCTTACCTATTCATCCATTTTAGGTGCACGTGTTACCTCATTGCTTATATGTTCCAAAATATGTGTAACTACTTCATGTGCAAAAGCAAGTTATATTTTTCAGTGTTATATTGATTCCCAGTTTTGTTCTAGCTACTACTTTATTGCCTCTTGTTCAAATGAGCATCTCAAAGGATGCACATGCAGTCCTTTTGTGCAAGTTTTTAGCAGATTTATTGATTCCCACGGAGCATTCTCTTTCATGCTTACATAATACGTCCTTAAAGGCTTACACACTGGAGTCTCCTAAATGTAACAGTGATATTAGGTCGTTGTTTTGCCTGCAACTTGACAGTTGACGAAACTTTTCTCTCTGTCGTACTCTGTCCCACTTTTATTCTGCTGTTATTCGGTGGGTTTGTGCCCACTCAGAGGAAGTGTTGTGACACACCGATCTTTGCTGGCGGCTTTTTTAATGAGTGCAGTCCCTAACAAGGCGTAGGTTTGCCTGGCGCACATATTGTATCTCATGGCAGGGAACACATCATCCAGATGCGGCTAATATAGAGTAAGCATTGTTTGAGGAAGCAGTAAAAGCAGCAGCCACTTTCCCCACCCCAACTCCTGAAACTGCCCTGCCAGCTGCGAGGAAACTAAATTAGCCCGCTGTTAAAGTTTTTAGTGTGTGTGTTAGGATTGAAAAGGAAAGAATCACATCAGACAGAAGCCCAGTGGGTCTTAATCTTAAAACATGAAAGTCTACTGATTAAACAGTGAGCAGTAAGTCATTAGTCCAGACCTGTCCAGGTTTGTTTAAACAGAAGCTGATCCCACTGTATCTGTGCAGAATATAAAATAGCCGACTGGAGGTGGCTGTAATGCCACCTAATCCTGTACATCAGGATTCATCTCCCCTCTTTTCTTTACCTTTCTACAGGAGCATCAGGGAGATGGACGAATCCGCTGCACCTGTTTGTCTTTGCTTTGTTTCTTAAGCCATTTGCAGTTCAGTTTTCAGACGAAGATGAAGCTGTCAATGCAGTTGGATACTGGAATATAATGAAATCCTTCACACAAGGCCTATCCCAGACTAAAGATTTACATAATCGAACCTGATTCGTCAGTTTTTGGGTCGACTGATTGTCGCACAGGCACACACACTGACAGCCGAGTGTGTGCGCATTCAGCGACCTCAGCAGTCACAAGTGCGCATCTGTCAGACCACCAACAAACAAACGTCTTTTACCTTCACATTACATCCATAAAGATCCACAGATTGCTTCAAATAAACTCTGCTGCTCGCTGCACTTTTGATGACACCTCATAACAGTCTATAACAGCCAATGAGAGCCTTTGTTGAAAGGTGGTGCCTCCCCCTGTTCTGACGGCTGTCGCACGAATGAAAGTGACTGTGCCATTGACTGACATGTCTTGTATTTCTGTGATGAACAAATTGTCGAGTATTCGATTAGATGGGGTCACCCCTACTTCGCACAGACGCTGCTGTCATTTTCAGTTAGTGTTTCAATTTTTTCTATCATTTTCCTCCTTCCATCTGCCGAGTTCATTCTTTTAAATTCACAGCAATTTAGCGAAAGGGCAAATAATGTCAAGGATGACGGAACATCAACAAGAGGCTATAGCTATCTATGCTAGCAGCTCTTTTAGGGTCTGCTTCAACAAAATACATCCTGATACCAAATGTTAACGTCAGTATCACAGGCCCTACATTTCAGTTGTCTTAAATTATGTTCTCTCGCTCCTTGGTTGAACTGGACGACGTCCTGTCACTGTCACCCCTTGTAGGAAGGGGGATCATCGAGAAGATAGGAGGGAGATGTGGTGAGCTACAAATTGATTGGATGCTGCATTGGATTGTGGATTGGACTTCAATGAAACAAAATCACCAGTTTGATAGAAAAGACTGACCTTAAAACAGATACTAAACAGACACTAAACACTTGACACGGAATAAATATACAGCACATCAGTGATATGATGAGCTTTAAGATTCAAGATGTGAGATTCAAATGGTGTTTGACAAGGGTATTTAAAACAACGATGACTCATCTGGGATTAATGTAATGTTAGTGAATCTGATAAGCATCAAAGTTTGAAATAACTCCTCAGTCTGTGGCCAGTGAAGCATTCTTGATTATCACCTCTATCTGACATAACGTCCCTGTGTGTCCACATTCTTTACTCTGTTGAATCCATTAAGCTATTCTTCCCTGTTTTAAAGTTAAGTGCCACTCTGGTGTCATAAATCTCGTTGGAAGTACCCCCGAGTGTGTGGAGTCAGAGATAAAGCTGTCAGAGTAAATCCTTGCATCTGTTTGAGGAGATCATGTCTGAGAGAACAAAAGTGGAGGGAGGGTGTGTGCAGTGGGAGAGTTCCAGAAGTGGTCAGTTTGAGGCAGAGAGGATTGGGACCACTCAGAGACAGCTAAAACAAAGAGAACAAGAAAAAAGTAAGGCGGGAAAGGAGGCAGTAGAGACTGATGGGAGTGGAATGAGCTCAGAATTGATTCAAGATGTGAAAGTTTTGGTGTCAGTGAGAGGTTAAGAGCTGTTCTGAACCTGGATCAGTCTTCACTAAGTTTGGATGGAATCCACTCTGGCCAGTAGAGGACATTTAGAGTTTTTGAGCTGTATGTTGTTTGTGCTTGTGGTCTGTAATTGGAATTTATCTGCTCTTTGGCAGGGATAACACAATCCTATGAGAGTGGCTATCGGCTACTGTAGATTTGGATTATTTCCAAACCCCAGGGTGCTTATAGACTGACAGTTAATAAAATGATTCAGAATTGGGGCATTCTGGTGGCCCACAGATCACGATGCGAACCAAGAACCAAGCCCTTTGTTGCATTTCATACAGCATCTTTTCTTAACTTGCTGGTGTTTTTCTTCCTTCATGCAATTATCAAACAAACACAAAGTGACTTGTACAGATGAGGTAAACATTATCCAATCATGTGCTTCTGGTCATATGAAGTAGTATTTTGAACTATGAAAGGATACTAGAAAATTAAGATAATATCAATACCTGTTTTGATTTCATGGCATAAAAATATATTATCATTGTTATATTAATATATTATTATTTCTTGTTTTTGTCAAATTTAGATGATGCTCTTTTGCTGGAGGCAGCTTTTGGTCAAAGTTTCCTCTTGAAGTTTTTTTTTTCTTTGGTTCTTTTTGATCATCAAAATGACAGAGATTCTATCGTTTTAAAACGTGATATTGAAAAGTATTTAAGCTTCGTCAATTTTGACAACCCACGAGACTTTCTTTGACGACCCCAAAACCCAAGATAAGACTTAAAGGCCATGAATTAAACAGGACACAAGGTGAAGATCAAAAAGTCCTAGATCTTACTGGAATACATGGGTGGGAGCACACAGGGAGGTTAGCTCAGAATTATTGCAAACACCTTCATAATGGAAAAGCTAAAGAGATCCAAAAATGAGCAAAAATGTAGAAAACAACACAACAAACTTGCTGATCCCATCAGGACAAACAAAGACATTCTGTCAAAAGAAAACAAGGGGAGATTATGAACGGGGTTGACCAATGACAAAATCAGGGGCTGGTGGAAAATGAGCCAAGGTGTGGAAAATTAAGAAACCAGGAGACATGAGGGGAGGAAATGTAATAAAGGAGCTATAAGACTTTAAATATTGCAGACACATGTCAAATTAAATTTAGAGATAAACTATTTAAAGATACACTTTTATATTGCCTACATCTACTCATTCAACACGTCTTTGGACCTAAATATAGTTTTCTGAATAATCTATTTTATTCCAAGTTTGTTTTTTTTGTTTTTATTTTTATAAACATCATTTATTTTATTGATGGATAATTCAAACTGGTGGTTTGAACAATTGTTATTTTTAAGATGAACAATTAAATAACATAAATTAGAATTTGATTCGTAGGAGTAGATGGATAATTCAGTTCCTGATGCTATTGTGGTGTTCCACTTGTGACAGTTAAGACAAATACACAGTCAAATCAAGACTGATGAGCATTACAGCATCATTAGACGTATTCATGTTATTTATCTGAAGTGAACAGACTCGTTGAAAATAACGCAACATCGTGAAAAAGAATCTCTACATCAGGGGAATATAGAAGGAAAAAAACTTGCTTCCATTTTTAAAGTTGAGTGATTGACAGCGTATGCATGATTTGCACCGTGCTCACACACGTCACTCACATCATTATTCTCTGTGTAGGTGGTGAATAGTGACTGTCAGTCAAGTAGAGCAAGAATAAAAATGTAGCTGCATGGCTCATTGTGTTTCATTATAGCTAGTAATACAGTAGTACTACTCATTTCCACAGAATAACAGAAGAGAGGCAAATAATTTAATCTTGACATTGTGCAGGAGCTGAAGTAATGATGTTCAGGAGCATACTGGCTCCATGTCACCCACCTTATACAGAGCCAGAGGTGAGAATGTAGAGAAGTTCTACTTTGTGATTTAGTTTTGTAATGATTCAATTTCTCTGCTGTCTGATTGAATTATGTGAAACACAGTTTGATGGATTTATTTCATACAGTTCGGTTGATTATTATGCATTATATCATCTTACCTATTAAGCGTAATTATGACTGCCGATGCAACTTGTGGCTATATTTTATCAGGTGTTATCAGATCATTAGTGGATGTTATAGTGGATGTTATGTGACAGGGGGAAATGTGATGTCAACTGCATTGTGGTGATATGAATGTCCAGCCCGTTAGATACATTAACAGAATTAAATAATAAGAAAGGACAGATTGTGTGAGCTGGATCTGTTCACAGTCATGACAATTAAAAGAACAACTCTAATCATTTGTTAAGATATTGATATAATCAGCATTTTTCTTGAGAAAGAACATGCTACATTCACCTCTTATCATTCTTTTCTTTGGTTGAACTGGACTTAATTACATTTGAACTTATTGAATGTTACAAAAAGATCATGTTACCTTTTTAATTTTTAGAATTTTAATATAAATCAGCTTTGACAGAATAGTCTTAATTTGTAATCGTGAGTCACTTGATGTGATTCAATTTTTAATTGAACATGAATGTGTCTGACTTTATGCGTAGCACCCCAGTCAGAGCAGTGTGAGGGTTGTTCTCTAACAATGCTTCCTCTGTTTTATGTCTGTTTGGTGTTTCCCAGCTCAGCAGTACTCTTGCTACAGTCAGTGCACTGCAGAAATCACTCACTAGTGCTTTTGTCAAAACAAACACTTCAGCCTCCAGTGAGGCAGTCAGAGGCCATGCTTAATGATGAGCATTTTTTTTTTTTTTGGATGTGTTAGCGTACTTCCTCTTCTCTTGTGCAGCTCCAGCTGTTTTAAAGCTAGCAGTTAGAGTGAAAACTTCCCACAGTCTTTTTAATCATGACTACCCGGCTTTTGTCTAGTGCAGAAGAAAGCTACTGTGTGTGCGCACAACTATCCGGGACAGCCCATTTAGCTGTCCTTAAATTTGTAGCTGTAACTCTCCAAACAGATAAAGCGTCTGGTCTGTGGTGGCAGCACAACATCCAGTGAGGTTTTTTGCCTCCTATAAATGTGATGTGATTTCCTTTCTTTCAAACTTGCTGTTGAAACGGCGACCACAATAAGCTCATTGGTGAACCATCAATTCTTAAATCAATCCTCACAGGTGAATTTGGATATACATCTGAACTTAGAAGAGTAGAACGTGTGCCTTAGGTCTGCAAACACCTTAAGTGTTAAATGAGTCACACCCACCCACACTGGTTTCAAGTTAGTTGTTCATTTTGTGTTATCCTGAGATGTTGGACTGATAGTGAGTTCCCTTAATGGTAACTTCTGTTCTAAAAGAATCACAGACTCCATTAAATTGGCGTGGTGCAAGCACATTTTGTCTGTGAGTTAATGAGTGTCTACACAGGGCCTTTTGGGAGCTTCTTTAATAAGAGATGAATATTCCAACAACTTCAACCTACTTCTTGCTAATTATAAGTGAAATAAACATATTATAGAAAAAGGTGTTGCAGTGCATCTCATGCAGCATGTTAGGGGTTTCTCTCAATAAGGTTTCAGGCAAAGAGGAAAAGTTGTGATATAAACCCAGCAGTGATAAACCCATTTTTCTTGGAGCCGTTTTTCCCTCCAGCAAAAAAAGGGAATCTGCAAGCTATATTTTCTGTTTTGTCTCCCCTATATGATAAATGATGAATAAAGAGGTAACCACCTGTCAGTGTATTTAATCTGTGGAATTCAAATAGTTTTTGTTGTTGATTAATGTGTGATTTTTTTTTATCACACGCTTCCCAGTGTCAAGAGTTGGAAACCTCCTCATAGTTAATTGCAAGTTAATTCTAATCCATGTGTGCATCTTGTTGGAGGCATCTTGTCCTTGTGTGCAGAATGAATAATGAAATTGAAAACTAATGACCTGCTCTGTATGTAAGCGATGATATGAACCGTCTAAGCTGCCATCCAGAAGTCTTACAAAGCTCTTTACAAACAGAAGAGGATACAAAATCACATGAATTGTCAGAACACAGAAGACAAAATAAAATGTAACATATGGTCAAGAGTAAATCAAGTGTCATTAAAAGCATATTTTAGAAAACATGAATGAATGTGCCCATGTGTTAGGAAGTCTATATCTCAGTCATGTTGACATGTGTACCTGCTTCTCTCCCCAGGTCAACACAGCCATGCATGAAGCCAAGCTGGTGGAGGAGTGTGATGAGCTGGTGGAGATCATCCGCCAGAGAAAACAGGTCATCGCTGTGAAGATCAAAGAGTCCAAGGTGAAGTATTGCCAACGCTCCTTCATCCTCTTCTGGTCTCAGGTTAGGCATGAGACTTTTTACAACTGATATTTTGATGAAGTCAAGCTCATGATGAATGGCGCAGGTTAAATCCTCTTTGATAGATTTGATAGAGCGTTAAAAGAAGGATTAAAAACAAGCTGACAGGCAAATCTGTTTATCATACTGCATCGAAAAACTTATTATGGCTAGCAAGTCAGCCACTGGTTAGTTAGCAGTAACTGGCTGCCTGTGTAGGCCTACATGTTGCAAACACAAAGCAACATTATCATCCCTCTGAATTTACCATAGCTGATGAATGAAAATGAAGATATTCACTGACATTTTACTTCTTATTCTGACTGACAAACTCCTGGGGGGAAAAAAAAGTGTTGTCAGCTTGCAAAGTGTGTGTGTTGTTTGGTGCTGGCAGTGTGGCAAGAATTTGTAGAAAATATTCTACTGACCAATTGTTCTTTGTACTTTTGTACTGCTGCTAGAAAACATTGATGGGAGCAGTGAGAGTGAATCTTACAGCGAAACAAGCAGCACGCGTTCCTAATAACCCAAACAATTCGCTTAAATTAGCCTATTAGCTCCATAGAGCGGCAGAGATGAAGAATAATCCTGTGTGAGTCTGCCATCGCAAGTGACTAATTCAACAGTGCCCATTATCGTGATTCAGTGCTGATATTATTTATAGATAGAGAGGAGGTTTAATACAGAAACATGTCAAGGTTATCGAATTTGTTTAAGTTCAATGTTCAGTGGTAGTGATACAGTGTATTTGAGTGAAGACAAGCAGCAGCACATGGAAAGAATATATTCATTTTGGTCTCTTGCTGCTAGATTTTATAAGGATGCCTCTGTGTTTTTCCAAAAAAAGGCGAGATAGCAGGGCGCTCTCCCACATGTAGGTAGCCAACATGTGTTTGTGTATGGGAAGACTCTGAGATAGCAAAAGAGCCAGTTATGACAGTACTGGACCTTCTATACAAAGGAGTGTGTGTGTGTGTGTGTGTGTGTGTGTGTGTGTGTGTGTGTGTGTGTGTGTGTGTGTGTGTGTGTGTGTGTGTGTGTGTGTGTGTGTGTGTGTGTGTGTGTGTGTGTGTGTGTGTGTGTGTGTGTGTGTGTGTGTGTGTGTGTATGGTACGATGCCTCCCCCCTGAGAGCGCAGGGTGTCAGGACAGAGGTAAGTCCTCATTTTTCCCTCCCAGAGGTGAAGTTTTAAGTTCTTGTGGAAGAACTCTGAGGCTGCAGAAAACTGATAAAACTAGATAAAACATTTTCCAAACACTGCACACAAGGTCTGAACAAGCTGTGGCATTCTTTTGTAGAACGAGACTGTGTCAGAGTGTGTCCGCACTGATTGCAGACAAAGAGCAAGGCTGCTTCTCCTGAGAGTCTGGCTCTGTAAAAGGCTGTCTGGTAGAGGCTACGGAGTGAAATACACCAGAGGAAGGCTTTTGATTGATGGAAGCCTGCAGGTGATGTGTTAATATTGAAGGCTAAAAGGTAAAGGAAATGAAATTTGAGAATTTCAATTATCACAGGTATAGTAAAAATGGATTTTAAGAGCAGAGGAGGAGAGGGGAGACCACAAGAGATCACATTAACACATCTTGTTTCAGGCTTTGCAACATTCCTGCTGCTCTTCTTTTTTGTTTAACACAGTGTCAGAAACTAAAATACTTAGAAGTAACTCTGCCACAGAGTAACAGGATTATGCAGGCTTGATCATGGTGTGCAGCGCTCTGCAAGGTGCTCCCATCCTCTCTGTCCTTAACCTCCCGCTAACAAGCTCTGTCTGTCTCTGAGGAGGCGCCGCAGTCATGCCTAATCTCTCCCTGCCCAAACAAACATACTCTATTCTCATTTTGCTGTGTGAACGTCTGTTGTTATTGTTTGGCTCTGCTTGCCTTCCATTCTTTTCTTCCTATCTTCAATCTATTTTTTTTTTTTGCTCCTAAGAGCATCTCAGATGTGTTTGATTAGTAATGAATATTTCAGTTTGTCTATAGTATACTAAGGTTAAGGCTGACATGGTCTAGCCACACATCACCGGAGTTCAAATGAGTCTGAAACCTCTCAGTGCCAAAGGTTAAAAAATGAAAAAATGACTCTAGTAGACTATCAAAAACTGGTGATATAGCTACAAAAAATGTTGCTGACAAAAGATTTGCTAGCTACTAGCTTAGCATAGTAGAAACACTGTTTACAGGTGAATTATCTGGATCTATTCAACATAACCAACTAAGCCCCCCTGAACAGTACCAAAGCTCACAAATGCACAATCCAAATCTTGTTTATAACATTAAATTATATTTTTTCATTTAGAACTCAATTTGGACAAGTACTGATGGACTGGTTTATAATAATTCTAAAGCTAAGATTGAATATTGATTGTCATTTTTGATTGTCTCTTGATTAGATACTGTTTACGTAAGATGAGACACACGCGCACGCACGCACGCACGCACGCACACACACACACACACACACACACACACACACACACACACACACACACACACACACACACACACACACTGAGAGGACCGCCATATTGTTCATTATTATAAGAGAGATGAGTAATCATCTCTAAAATTGTTGTGTGCAGCATATGTTGCTAAATAATAACCGATCCATTAAACGTGCCTCGCTCCTCCTCTTTGAGTTATTAACAACCTGAAGGTGGTCTTGAAGGCAGCTTATATGCTTCTTCAAAGGTAAAGCTCTGTGAAAGTGATTTCACATTAGATTCTATTTTAATTTTTTTTTTTTACAAGCTATTAACTAATTGCCACCCAGTGTTTTATTGTGAATTCTTCTTAGAATAATTCAAACTCTAAAAGCCAAAATGTCTTGCAGAACATCTTAATGACTAATCCTTTCAGGGCACTCGTCTTTGGGACGGTTCTTTCTTTTCATTGTTTCGAGATTTAAGTGGTTAGTTGTTTCCAGAAGTATGCTTGAACAAGACAATGACATTTTCTTTCTTCAACTTCTTAACTTTTCAAAGTTCAACGCAGTTTCCTTCAATCATTATTCCTGAGATGCTTTTCAACTCCATATGAAAGCTGTTTTTCTTATTCCACAGCTCACCTTTTGTTGACAGTCTTGAGGCTCACAAGCAGGCTGTGTTTTTTGTTTTTTTTTTCCTGTGGAGAGTTTCATCAAACTAAGTTAATTCTAGGAATCCGGATATGAGCCGTAATGAAGATAAATGGATTAACTTAGCTTCAAGTAGGCATAGAAGGGCTTCCTTATGCTCTGCTGAAATGAAATCAAACCCTTTGACAAATTACTGTCAGGAAGGATTGCATTACACAACTCAGTCTGTGTTTCCTCTGACCCCCCTGACTGACTGTTGATATGCACAGCATGGCTTTTATAAAGGTGATAAAGTAGAATAATGCAGGCATTTTCTCCATGACTTATGTGAGTTTTTACAAGCCTGACTAAATCTAATTGAGGTCTCTTGTTATTTTAAAAAACTCACTAATGTTTTCTGATAGTGTGAAACATGTTTGTGGATAAGGGGCAGTCACAGTGAGGTATAGCTCATGCTTAAATCGCTGCAGCCTATTTGAAAGTATTTCCCAGGTATAGGGGGTTCTGGGGTACTTTATTCCCAGAATTAGAGCAGTGCATTGAAACAATTTGGGAAGTTATTTTCAGCGACGGGAGATGAGCATAAAAGATCAATAACAGCAGAGACTGCCTTTGTCTGAGAATTGGAAGACGTGATGAAAGACAAAGTATAGCTAAAAATTGCACTGCACTGTGGAAGAATGGGGTGTTTGCCTTTGGCTACACCAGAAATATTTGTATTCTGGTAAACTCGTGTTGTTTTTATGTTCTCTTTATTATAGGACAAATTGAACAGTCTAGTCATGTATTCCTTTTAAGGTTCACATAGAGGGAATACATGCAAATTTGTGTCGAAACACAGCAACATGTTGTGTGTTTCTGTGTGTGTGTGTGTTCCAGGTGATGAAGCTGCGTAAGTTGGCTCAGCAGATCGCAAACTGCCGCCAGTGTCTGGAACGATCCAGCGCGCTCATCACACAGGCCGAACAGAGCCTGAAGGAGAACGACCACGCCCGCTTCCTCCAGACCGCCCGGAATGTAGCCGAGAGGTGGGTGATGTCGGTGATGCTTTCTCTTTTGATACCTTCCTGTTGTGATTCTTTCACGTTACACCAAACGGCTTGTTGGTAAAAAAAAAAAAAAAAAAAGACAGATTTAATTTCTTGTTATACACAGACACACATTGTAAGATACTAGGACATACAAACGTTTAAAATTGTATTAAGAGACAATGTTTAAAATATTAAACCCTCTGCCCTACAAAGAGATCACATATATTAGCTTTTATTTCTTTTCGAAATCCAATCTTAAGAGGCTAAATCACAATTAAAACAAAGCTTTTGGAGCTCCTGCGATCAATGTCAGACCTCTGTGAAAATCATCTCTGGGCCTGGCTCTGCAGTTGCTCTTTCCACCTGGATTCCTCTGTAATACCTTCATCCCACCTCCCAACACGGGCCAGAAACTTTCTAACCTTTTCGCTCACACAGACAGTTTTTTGTACGGCGTTTTTTTCAGTACTTGCCCTGGCTGAGTATATTGAGCAACTAGTTTCTCTTCACTGAGGAGCAGAAGTCTTAAGGACTAGTGCCGGTCGCTGCTCCGCTCTGTAACCCTGCCAGCTCTGTGGTTCAGGCTGCTTCCTGCCACAGTTGGCTCACTGATGCTCAGCGCAGAAGTAGAAGGCACATGTTTCCACAAAGCTGTACACAACAGTGGAGACAGTTTGTCAGTGTATGTCTGGCCTGTTGGGATTTGACGGATCTCTGGGTTAATATACTACTATGTGATTTATTGTTGGGCAGGTTTGGGATTGCCAGACCTCTTTTTGATGTTCTGAATATTTCTAAACTTGTTTTTTTTCTAACTCTCTACTTTTCCCCCCCCTTCCAACCCTCTGTCTCCTTTTGTTTTTCCATGACCATCTTCCACCTCTACTCCTTCTCCTCTCCTCACAATTTTCCCCCGTCTTCCTCACCTTACATCTTTTATTGCTCCTCCGCTCTTTTCCTCTGATCACCTCGTCTGACCTCCTGACCTTCCTCTGTTCGCTCACCTCTCCATCTCTCCGCTGACATTTTCTTCCATTGACCCCCACACCTTGACCAACTAAAGGGTTGCCATGGCGACGGCCTCCTCCCAGGTACTCATCCCTGACGTCAACCTGAACGAGGCATTTGACAACTTTGCCCTGGACTTTTCCAGAGAGAAGAAAATTTTGGAGGGGCTAGATTACCTGACAGGTGAGAGCTGTGCTGTGTCCGTCGAGTCTAGAAGGTCAAACTTCGTTATTTAAATTAAATACTGTTTTGTTTTATAATGAAATGTTGTGATTTCTTACATGAAAATATAGTTATTTGCAAGTGAATTAAATTCTCAGAACTATTTAAAGATGTACTTTATTAGTTATCCTTCTTCTTTAATTTATGTTAAATCCTGTTGTCGTTTCCTTCACATGAAGCTCCGAACCCTCCCTCCATCAGAGACGAGCTGTGCACCGCCTCCCATGACACCATCACTGTCCACTGGACATCTGAGGACGAGTTCAGCGTCACCTCCTACGAGCTGCAGTACACCATCTACACTGGCCAGACTAATTTCATCAGTGAGCTATAAGCACACACATACACACGTACTCTTAAACACAGACATTGCTATGGTTTGTACACAATGGTAATACAGATAAGGCATCATTATTTAGGTCTAACAGTGAGCACATGTTAACACAGTTTCATATCACAATTGTTTTTAATCAAAGTTAAGCCAAGAGGTGCTATCTTAAAGGATTAATTACTAAATACCAGCACGGTAACTTTAACAGCTAGAGATCAACAGATTTCTCGGGCAACAATATTTTAAGCGAACAGCTTTTAGAGAATGACTGGGATACTTTTTATTGGAAAAAATAAAGCAACCCTCTTAATGGAAATGGAAAGTTAAATTCAAAGAAACTTGTTGATTTTAATACATTGAGAGATTTCGCTGCTTCAGCTTGATTGGTTGTAAATGACCAGTAGCTTATGTGACCGATGTTTTAGATTTTTAGTTAAATTGCTGAACTGATGTTGTTGAGTCAGTTCTCGAACTTTTATTATGAAACAGTATATACTTTTTTTAGGCAACATTTCAGCGTTCAAAATCTAGCAGTTCTGAGATATGGTCAAAATGATGGCGTCTTTATAAAAGTTGCATACATTTTTATTTTGGGCCTTTTTGCCTTTATTTGATAGGACAGTGGGTAGGGGCAGGAAATCAGGGAGAGAGTGTGGGTAGTTACATGTGGGAAGGAGGCATAGGTTGGACTTGAACCCGGGCAACCTGCTTGGAGGATTATAGTATCTGTACATGACGCACAACATAACCGCAAGGCCATCTGCTCCCTTAAAAGTTACATAATTTGACCTAAATTAATTGAAACTTGTATTTTTGGGGGGAAGAGGAATGAACACAAGTAAAGGATGTACGCATGAGCACAAATACTGGGCACACAGATTTCTCTGCACTTACAAAAAGAAATAAATTGGGGCAGCACAAATACTTTCTGTATTGCTCAGTCTTATTTTCACAAGTTTAATATTTGATGCAAACCCTTTTTGCATAACCTAGATTTTCTGTCCAGCTTTAGTCTTTGTTGTTTCCCGTGCTTTTTTCTAATCGAGAGATCGAGCTGAGTTATTGAGAACACTTATTATAAAAATAGGCCACACAATGCAGATCACAGTGGGATGCTTCGAAGGGTTTCGCTACTTAGTGTCTTTTTACTTGTTTAAGCCAAATGAAAACTGCGGAACTGGAGAATGAGAAAGTAGAATCACTACTGCCCTCATTTCTATCTAAAACAAAAGTACAACATTTTAGAATATATGTTTTTCTATTGTTACTATTGTACCACGTAGAACTGCACTCACATGGCAATTTTTCTATCTTTATGTAGCACTTTATGTTTAGGCTGCTAGCTAAAGGACATGAGGCTCTGAACATGTCTGAGACTTTAAGGTCAACCTATCAACCATCGACACCAATGTTTTGATATACATACTGTATATTTACCGCCCTTGATTTTTTTTCAATAGTTACATCACTCCTACAGTTGAAATCTTACTGATATATTTGCAACATTTGGGCTTTGGCTAAATGAAAAACAAGTATAGTAATGGGCCTTACTTAAATTGTGTCTAAATTCAGACTGATTCAATGTTTTCTAGATGTGATTTACACATTAACCAAACATCTGGGCCCCATTTACTTCTCAGCATTACATCTCATTAAAATGTCTACTCAAATAAAAGGGACACAAAAAGACCACATTGGAGGAGGAGGGAAGGAACAGGTGAAAATCAGAGTAGATAATTGTTACATAAGGGAGCTGAAGATGAGCACTTAGAACTGATGTTAGGATGAAACATTCAATGTACATCATTGTGCATATTCAAGCTTGTACACACACATACCTGTGCCTCTCTACCTTCCCCTTCCCTCGTTGATCCTTTCATCTTCCTCTCTCCTCTCCCCTGAGCAGTCTGACATTTCTCTGTTTAAACTGAGCAACTCAAGTGCCCCAGACATTTGAAACATCAGGATACATTTCAGCTGTTAGTCTCAGTGACTCAGATATTCAGCCGAGTGCTGCCACATAGTCCTCGGAGATTCACAGGAGAAACAGAGAAAAAGAGAAACCCATTTAGGCTGCCATTCCACTTCAGTTTTTACCATTGCATTTCCCTCTGACTTTTCAAGTGGCTAAATGCTCCCACTTGAGTGCAATCCTGTCCCGCTCCCTCTCTTTCACTCTTTCACCTCCTTCTCAGACTTGGCCAGCCTTTCCTCGTTGATGTAGGAAAAGGCTGCGGGGTCTTTTGAACCATGCCACTGCAGGATCATCCAAGCTTAGCAGCAGAAAATAGAATCTCAAGTAAAAAACAAAATAAAAACATAAGGAGAGTTGAAAAGAAAAAGATGACAGTGAGTTGAGATGTCTCCACTGTAACTGAGTGGGTGCTACATGTGGTACTCTCGTTTGTTTATCTGCCAGAAAGCATCAACAACTATCCACATATGTCGTGCATCCTCTCCTCTGTCAATATTTGTTTTTCTTTGCACAGTCTGATCACATGGATCCTAGCGGCAACCTCTGTTGCTGAAAAATGAAGCCAACGTTTAAAATCCTGCATTCTGTCAAGTGTCTGCTTGAGGCTGGCTGCAGAAGCACCAGAAGTCACATACATACCCGTTCAAAAAGCCAGTTTTTACAGCAGAAATTAACATGTTTACAGCCTGCTTCAAAAAACTAAATTGGTCTGATTGGCTCATGTCAAAATCGGCATACACTGTATGGGGGGGGTGTTGATTTTATGAAGGATAAACGTTATTCACAATAAATAAGGTAGGTAGCTGACCTGATTGGCTGTGGTGTAATGGTGTGTCAACAGGCTTAAAACTCATCTCAGCTCCAGCTCTTAGCCTGTCATTATGTTGAGACAGCATTACGATCATGGCAACCGCCATCAATGGGACTCCAAAGACCCCAGATGGGTTACATCACTCAGGCTCCATCCATTAATATTCACAGTCTGCAGGTATCACATGAAGTAGTGTCGCCTCTTTATTCTCATAAACTGTATAGTTTAAAAAAACTATTACGTCCTATACATTTAATCAAACAGCCAACATAACATATATGTAAATGTATATGTATATATACATTTACATATATACATAATAATAATAATATACATACATATTTACATTTAATAGGTCTGGCTTAAGGAGCTAATGAGGCCAGTTGTTTCCCGTCTCTTCACTAAGCTAACCATTTTCTTATTTATCATAATCACCTGAGAGTGGTACAATATTAATCTTCTCGACTGACTGTTTTTCTAAAATAAAAAAATAAAAAATAAAAACAGTGTTCCCAAAATGTCTAAGTTTTGCTTTGATCTACTTTAAACTTCAAAGTGTGGGTTTAAAAAACATGAAGGTGAATTCTACGCATCTTCCTTGTTTCCACAAATGCAGCAGCTTCTTTGCATGACAGACTATTGTAAAATGCTATTGCTTCTCCATCATGGCCTCCAGTCAAAAGTCAATACTCATCCATTTTTGGCTGTACAGCCATTACTTGTTCTTTTTTTAATCCTTTCCTCATGGCCCATGGCTATCATATTTATAACAGCTACCCTATAAAACTAACAAAGCGTAGAAGCCAAACAGCCTCACTATAGCCTCCATACTCGTTTGTTTTCCTGCAGCTGAAGCAGCTTTACTGTCGCTGTCTGAACTCATAGAAGTCCAAACCACCGGCTCCCACCTCCACATGACTTTAAAACAACATTTTCACAATTTCTGTTGTCATACATGTATGTACATGCAGAAATAAATGCACCTGCTGACTCCAGCTGACAGCTTCATCTGTCCGTGGTGTGTGAAGTGTTCATTTGATTATAAGAGGTGAAAGCAGGATCCAAGTCAAAGTTAGGACAGCCCAGTCTCTCTCTTGCAGGGCGCTTGTGGCTTGATGGTTGGTGCACGCTCCCCATGTGCAGAGACGTGTCCTCCAGAAGGGCAGCCCGGGTTTAAGCCATCTGTGGCTCCTTTCCCGCACGGCATTCCCCACCTTCTCTCTCCCCGATTTCTGACTCTGTCCTGTCTCTCGAATGGGGACATAGAAGGCCCAAAATTAAACCTAAAAAAAAAAAATCGCTCTCTTGTTTGCACGATGGGGCATCTCTCAGAAAAAGCGCAGGATTAGTTAGTTGAAATGATGAGACTTCAGTATTGTATTGCATCATCAAAGAAAACCCTTCTTCTTTTTCCAGGATACTTTGAGTTTCTGTTTTTTTTTTTGTGTGTGTGTCTTTCACACACGGACACACACAAACACACGTAATACCTGGTTAGACACAAGCTGATATATTTCCTGTTTCCCTTTTCTTTCTTTTCACATTCAGTCCCCCCCCCCCTTCACACTTGCATCACAATGCTCTCCAAAGCAGCTTTGCTAGTGTCAGAAAACTCTCTTTTCAGCGGCAGAAGTAGCGATAGAATATTTCTGTGTACTGACCTAATTTGATTTCGCTAAAAGGAAGAGGAGCTATGAAGATCAAAAGCTTTAAAAATGGATAGCAGTGTGAAGTCCTTCTCCCTCGTCTTTCCCCTGTTCCTCTTGTTGAAAGCCCAAACAACATTGTAGCCTCCCTATTTACTCTATAAAGGGCTCAGACGACAGGTGGGAGGTGTAGTTATGGAGACAACAAGGGAGACCCGTCGCAGTTTAGCAGTGTGCTTGCTTTTTGTGAGGAAATCAGTGATAGAATTTCATAGTGGAAGGTTGATGCTTGTAATGTAAGGTCTTGCATATGAACTTCCTTCACCTAGTACATCCTCTCTTAGCGTAAAGGTAAATGAACTCTCCATGTTTTTTTGTCTTCAAAAGCCTGTGGATCTCAGCTGATATGTGTAGCCTTCACTCTAACTTTAACAGTCCTCTCCCCTCATTCATTCTTAAAGCCGCCTCACTTTTAAAGGCCGTATTTGCGCCCTGTGAAGTATTTATATTTACAAGCAGACTCCCAGACATTACTTATGCATGCCGTTGCCATCTTGTTTAATAATTCACCACGCATCCTCACCAGAAGGGACAAGGCAGGCATGGCCCTGAGAGCTCCTCTTTCCCCTTCTATCTGTACGGGGGGGGAGAAAAAAACCAAAACAATAAAAAGGATTGTTGTTCCAACTTCAGCACTACAAACATTAACCTCAACTGTAGTGCTGCTGAACAGGAATGCTTTGTTTGTTTTTGGCAAGGGTTTTATATGAGTGTGATGGGAATTTTTTAGGTGGGAAAAAAAAAAAACATTTTAAGCATGGCGGTCAGTGGCTCTGCCTCACAAAACAATATCTGTCTGGTGTTGTGTTGGCACATCACAGCGGGATTAATCAACGTGTTTATGAAGTTCAAGGTTTATCTCACAGGGTACAAAAAAATCATGAATATTCATTGTGTTGTTACGCAAACTAGCATATTTACTGTGGCTGGAGATGCTCCAAACTCTGCTACAGAGGAATTTTAATCAGCCATATTCACCTGTCCTCTATGACAACACCAATAAAATGTGTGAAAAAACGCAGCCACAGTGCAGGAAGTGAGACATTTCACACTGTCTGTTTATTTCACACTTCAACTAGAAGCATAAGTTCAGTACATGTATACAGTACTGTAGCACACTTAGCTCACTGTGAGCCTTTTGTATCAGTTTTAATATATGTATCTCCACTAAAGCTTCAATAACAACTCTGCCATCTTTAATCCAAACTCCTCCGCTTTAGCAGCACTTGTGGTGAGTCAGTGGAGGTGAAAAACTGTCAAATGATTCCCTTTATTTAACATAACACTAGAGGCTAAAAGAGCAGCTCATTGTATTCAATCCCCTCCTCTTTCTGAGCTGAGATGTCCTCCACATCCTTCACCCTCCGCTTCAGCTGAAGGACTGAGGAGACTGAGTTTGGAAGCATGGGGCAGCCTGTCGAGCCTACCCAGCCATCACTAACATTCTGCTAGTAGACACACACCTACTGAGGTCATGTTGGTATTGCCCATGTTGCTGTACATTTCAACATGAAAGGCTATCACCCTCTTTTGCCCTCAGGCGTTTATTACAGACGTTCACGTGTCTTATTTTGTGAGCACCTTGTTCCTAATGGTTTATAGATTTAGCTTAGTGAACACACAGTATAGCCGCAGGGGAGCACGCCATGATGAAGTTGATGGAAAGGTAATAGGCTGGATCAGTGTGTACACATAAATGTTGCATAGCATCGAGGATGATCGCTGAGGTTTTAACTCTGCCATGACTCACCCGAGATTTGAAGAAAAAATAACTCCTCAGGTCAGGGTTTTTTGGGGGTTTTTTTTACTAACTTTTTTGTTTTTTTTGCTCTTCTCTCAGCAGGAGTCAGACTAGCTCTACATATTCTAAAAACATCAACAGAGCCTGGTAACTCATGCGTTGTGTGTCTTATCGTGTGTTCCTCCAGGTTTGTACAACTCGGCTGACAGCTGGATGATCGTTCCGAACATCAAGCAGAACCACTACACGGTGCACGGCCTGCAGAGTGGCACCCGTTACATCTTTTTTGTCAAGGCGATCAACCAGGCAGGGAGCCGCAACAGCGAGCCGGCTCGCCTCAAAACTAACAGTAAGTGAAGGATCTTGCCACACTTCTGCCTGCTTTTCCATAAAGATTAGAAAGAAAAGCATATTTTTATTTCTTCTTTAATTCAACACCTGCCACCGAAAAAAATCAGCTCATGTTCTATGAAAACTTCACTGACTGTGTTTAGCCTGTAAGTACATAAGTTTAACTTTTAGAAGTGTATCATTGTGAACCACTAGTGTCAGAAAATGATGATAGCATCATCGAGAACACATTGTCTTTTCAAAAACCTGAGTAGTCTCCAGGTACACTAGACATTTTATCTGTTGACAGTAGTTCTAGTATGGCATTAATTCCCTTACCCCCTGTGTTTGCCTCTTTGTTAACAGAGTTTGAGATCAGATACTGCATCATAGCTCAAATTTATCTGCCTTGAATTGATAATCTGAATAATTTGTAATTTTATGGAATGCTTGAAGTGTTTTTGCAGGGCGTAACATTTGTTTTTGAGATATAACTAAGAACTTGTCGTTAGTAAGTGTTTTCCCTTTAATCTAGCTGAACACTCTATTATACATATTCAAACCAACACCAGCACTCAACATAAGCTTGACTTGTTTGCAACTTTAAAAATCATCCAAAAAAATGGCATCACACACTGACACAGAATGTCACAATCAGATGGTGGGTCAATATCAGCTGGCACAAAAGATGATCTGTATCTATTTTTTGCTACATGAAGAGAGTCTAAACTTCCGCCCTGATGGATGCATCTGGAAAAAATGTATGATGCTGCAACCAGTCTTTACCCAAATAGCTCACTACTGCTGTGGGATCGCTTGGTCTAATATGCTGCAGGACAAAAAGGCCTTCACTAAAAAAAAAAAGAAAAAAAAAAAGAACATTTCTTATGTCTTAGTCAGATTTATTTGGAGGCAGGACTGTTCACACCAGTGAGCAATTCATCAAGAACTGGTCTTGTTTCCACCCTGAATACGCTTTCATTTACAGTCTCATGGGCATGTTGAATAACGAGTTACGACACATGACTTCCTCAAGCTCTGATTTAATTTGCAAATCTAATAAGAGTGTTAAAAGCCCACAGCCATAATAGGACCCAGTGAGGGCTGAGACCTTACTGGGCAGGTCCGTTAAACCAACCATCTGAGGTTTGAGTCAATGAGCAAAGATACTGCACTACATCACATTTTTAAACTAGACATTTGCCTGTTTGCAAGAACATGTGGCGTGCACTTAAAGGCATAATAAAAGTGCATAAAGAGACATCTTAGTTTTTATTTCCCTCCAGGTGTCTCAGTAGAAGGTTTCACAGCAGCTGCAGTATCCTGCACTCCCTCCATGGCACTCTAGGCAAACTGTACAACATGGCATGCACTTTGTGTAAAACTTTAGATATGACAATTTGTTCAATGTTTTCATGACAAGGCATTCAATGTCCTTTGACTTTTTTTCCCCTTGCATCAGAGAAGTCTATTATACATGCTTCATGCTGTCCAAGATGGACACAAAAATACAGGAAAAACTAGCATCTGTTGTTTCACAAACTTGAAATACTGTTGCCCTCTTCCATCAAGACCAGGGCTGTCCTTCTCTGTAAAACAACCAAGACATTTACTCACACTCACCTCATTCACTTTAATCTACAGCCTGCAGGCTTGTTTCTAAAATTAGAAAACTCATCATTGAAATCACACTTTTCAAACGGGAAGCAGAATTTGTTTAACACTCCTGCTGAATCAGCATCAGGCTTCACAGGATAAAATACTCTTCCGAGCTTTTTTTTAACATCCAAACCACAAAATGAGTCCGTCTTAAAGCTGTACGCAAGTAACCTTTGTTCACCTCACCCTCCACTTTAATTATATACCTACATTAAGTCATTTCATCTCTCTTTTTATAAGTGGTGTTCTCTTTTGAACTCAATGCATTCGTTGATATACTTCCCTGGTTATTTCCAGCTGTCTTCTTCTTTTTTTATTCCCACCTTTTCTCCTTAAGGTTTTATTCTTTAATGCCAAATCTTTCATGTTTCTTCTCTTAACAATACACATTAAAAGAAAGAAAGATAGAGAGAAATACCACGCATCATAGCTCCATAAAGATGAGGCATTGTTAATGGGCAAGAGCAAACAAGGAATATGATCGTCTCTGCTAAGCAAGATCAGTCTACTCCGTGGAACTAAATAGTCCTCACCAAGATCTCATGCACAGCCGTGGCACACAAAGGGTTAAAACCTCACCGATACTGCTAATTTAGGCTGTGTCCCGAGGGGACCCAATAAAATTTTAAAATCAGCCTTAAATTGCAGCGGCAGTGCAGTGAAGCTGAAACAAGGCTTATATGTCAGCTCCTCTTAGCTGCTGTCAGGAGTCAGGCTGTGGCATTTAGGATTAAGTGTAATCTGGATACACTGTGTGCGGTTTTACAAAATGTGTGGGGAACTGCAGTCATCAGGGGATGATCTCGTCACTGACGCAAACATACACCCTCCCTCTATCACTTGATTGTTGACCTTGCTTTCCCTCTGAGCAGAAGAATCCAAAAAAAAATAGAGTCGTTTTGTTGTTAGGGATTGACAGGAGCTCACGCCAGGTTGACCCTATTTGTGACTCTTTGATCTCACTTAAAGCCCCTGTGTGTTCCATCCATTATATATACCGCTTTTTCCGTTCTGGGTTTACGGGGGGGATTGAGCCGATACAAGCTGTCGTTGGGCGAGAGAGGGGGGGGTACACCCTGGACTGTTGGCCAGTCAATCACAGGGCTGACATATAGAGACAGATAGACATACTCACATTCACTTGTTTGCAATTTCATGTCCACCAATAAGCATGCTTTTGTACTGTGGGAGGAAGCCAGGGTTTCCTGGAGAGAACCCACGCATGCACGGGGAGATCATGCAAACTCCACACAGAGAGGCTGTGGGATTCAAACCAGGACACTCCTCGCTTTGAGGCGCCGTGTGTATTGCTATTTTTCATTATTTATGTAATTTGTCCTCTTCTAAATAATAATAATTAAATCCTGTTTGCAACATCCTAAAGGCTATGCACGAACAGACAAATGCAACTGTAAAATAACCAAAGTGTTTGCTTCAGGGACATTATCCTTAATTTAGCCTATGCAGCATTTTACAATAGCTCTACCCCACAGCTGGAAGCTGTTTGCAGGGTTAAAGCTCGAGTAACCATCTGCACAACTATCTGCTCAGCTTAAAACAGCAGCAAAACACAGTAAGTGATTAGCAAGTGGACACAAAATAGCATTTAGCTGCCAAAAAGTTAGATACTTACTATTTGCGCAGGTTGAGACGAAACAGGGTTAAAAGTGAGAGTGTAGTTTACTTACACTCACTAAGAGGACACAAACGAATGATATCACTGACTACCGTTTGGTTACAAGTTCCTCCAATTAACAAAAAAGGTTTAAAAGAATTCCAATTTCTGCCCGTAAGTTTGATTGCAGGTTTAAGAATAAACCTGTACAGCTGCTGATTCTTACTTAAAGGGAAGCTAATAGGACACACAGGCCTTTGCATCCGGTCCCCTTTTTATGTTCATATTACTAATTACACATATTTTATAGTTAGTAGTGAGAAGGGTCCTCTTAAAACAACTCTCCCACTCTCCACCTGTTCACCTGTCCTGCCCGTATTTGATTCTACCATCTGCTACTTTAAAGTGAACCCTTTCTTCATCGAACGCCACCAGACCCCCTCCTCTGAATCTGTGACCCCCCCCCCCCCCCCCCCCACCAGTCACCATCTTCCAGACTCTCTCCGCCTGTGGGACACGGAGCATGTCGGTGCGTTAACTGTTTTTCTTGTGGCATTAGGGTGGATTACTGCCTCAGCGTGATGTTGGCTCGACACATAGCCAGGGAGCGTTGGGAGGTGAAGTGCAGGGTATCTGAGGCTGGCAGTCAGCTCGCTGTCACTGAGGCTCAGGACTCTTACTGGGCAAAATATAAATAACACTGAGCAGCACTTCAATTTATAATGTCCTCCCCTGACACAGATAAGTGGGATGAGTGTGTAAAGGTGTTATTTGTCATTGTCAGTCTGCACTTCTGTATTGTCTCTCTCTATGTCTCACACTTTAACTCTGTTCAAGCTAAACTGAAGCTTAGATTTTGATCAAATGGTTGCTCCTTATGAAATAAGAGTGGGGGGGGGGGATCTCTGTCCTGTACCTACTACCTTCCACGGTAATCAGCATAGTATTAGCACAGGACAGTATGCTGAATGATGTCCAGATTCCCTTCTCGCCCACCCCACTTCCACTTTCTATCCTTAGTCCTCTCCTCTGAAAGGCAGTCCTATCAAGGGGGACAGCTAGTCCACCCACAGCCACGTTTGTTCAAGTTCTTAAGCCCATGATTGGCAACCAGCGTATTTCTCTGATGGAAAAGTTTGGACCTGTCATCAGAGAACCAAAAAAAAAAAAAAAAAACACATCAATATTTGTGTCAATGATGGAGGCTTTTTTTTTTCATCATGGCACCCGCATCATGTGTGTTTGTGTGCGTCTGTCTGTCTGTCTCTGTCCCTCTCTCGTTCTCTTATCTCCCACTCTCTCTCCTCCCTCTTTGCTCAGAGGAATTGTAAAGCCGAGCTGTGCTGTTGGATTAAAATGGGTCACAACAAAACTGATCACAAATATCTCACTTTGACAGGCTTATTAGGTTCCTCTTTAGACTCCGCTGCATGTACGAGCTCTAGTAGCAATCTTCTGAGCCCGGAACCACAACTTCTTTTTTTTCTTCCTCTTGAAGTCTCTCTTTCTGTGTGTGGCTGGATTCTAGGGTTTAGCTGTCACTTTTTTTTCTTTTTTTTTTTTTTTTAAAGATGAGAGGCTCTGCAGGATTTTAGCCTAAGCTCATCATATTTCAGGCAGAAGCTTGCAAAGCAAAGAATGCTGTGACAAGTTGCTCAGATACTGGGAAGACACACATCACAGCCCTGTCTGCTGGAGAGAGTACCAATAAGTCTCAAGTACGCTCAAAATGCTGCACTGTATATTTGTTAAATGCATTTGAATTCAACCAACTGTGCCAACGTGCTCCTGAACATGCAGTGCAGCAGTTTTACAGTTTCGACCGAAAGGATTGTTTTTTTTATTAAGGATTTTATTAAGTTTTTGCTGTGGAGGACAAGATATTGAAAACAGAAGGTTCAATCCTTAAGAATTGCTTGAACCCAGAGAATCTCATTTAACATTTTCAGCTTGCATACAAATAAAAGAATTGACCCAGGTTTACTTTCCTGAAGTCGGAGTAGCATTGTAAAAGCCTGTTCTCTTATAGAACATCTTTCCTTGGCCTCATACCCTTCATGTTTCTTGTCCCTCTATATCTCTTCTCTTGGCACTCTATCCTCTGTTGCCTCCGGCTACAGCATATGATCACGTCTTCTGGTGGCCTTTGTTCAATCTTCATGCCATCTGTCAATTCATCCCAGAGGTCAAATTTTTCATCAAAAGATGCCAAAACCTTCGAGGACAAGCCAGACATCCTCTCTGTAATCCCACACAGACGTAGACAAAGACAAATAATGAATAGTCATTGTGAGCGTCTACATTTGTTTGTGTGAGAGAGGGACAGAAAAATAAATAAGAAGAAGAATGGGTGCTGCTACACTTTGTGCCTTTTCAAGTACTCGCTACATGAATGAATGAAAATCAAATGCAGCTATTTATGTTAAGTTGATTCAATTTTTGAGAGAAAGAGAGACAGAAGCTAGACACATTGACCTTCAATTTATGTTTATAAAGGTACTCCTTGTAAGATCGTGTGAAAAGGTGATATATTCCATTACTGTGACCTGGGGCCTTAAAGGGGAATTCTGTCAAATTGTCCATATACATGTTCATTTGTCTTTCATCTCAACTTTTATGTAAGATCAGCTGAAGGTTTTTATTGTTCATAAATGGTGCTAGACATGTGGAAATGGACAGGGTAATGCAGAGAGACAGTAAACCAAACAAAAATGATAAGCTCAGTCTGCGTTGTTTAGCTCAATAGACTTCAACTTTCATAACCCCCCCCCAAAAAAAAAAAAAAACAATCTGTGCTTGGCTTGATGCTTCATTTGCTGAGCTACAAACAAAACACATCAATGTCCAATCAAAATGTCAGCTGTCAAGTGAAAACGCAGGCCTCTGGTTTTACATGAAAGACCAATGTGTTATCAAAGAGGATATTTACGGTTCTGCTTGCATTGATCCTTTATGTTCTCTTTGACCCACAGTGTTATACTGTAGGAGGGCAATGCTAAATCAATGCACTCCTCTTTTCATGGTTTCACACCTCCGCTGCTGACCTGTCTCATGCGATTCCATAGGCCTGAGACAGATAGCTTTTGACAACATTTAAAGTCATGTTGTGAAGTTTTCAAAGCTTTTACAGGCTTTTAAGGTCACTCAGATGAAACCACTCATGGAGCCTTGAGTGGCTCAGAGTGAACGGTGACACATATACCGCAGAAGTATCACCGTGCTGTTAGATGGTCGCAGCTAACACGTGAAGTACCTCGCAGCTTCTTAAAGCACGTATGAATTAAGAATGACAAAGAAGAAGAAGAAGAAGAAGAAGAAGAAGAAGGCAGTTCAGAAAAGAGCTAGTGCATGCATGTGACCACATTTCTATGCATCTGTCCTCTAAAGTGAGGGGAAGAAGCAACAAAGAGACAGTGAGCAAGGGAAAGTATGAAAGCAGATAAAAGGTGACAGATTGAGAGTGAGAGGAAGTGTGTTGAGCGGAAGAAGAAGACACCGAATAGCTCTTTGCAGGGATGAGTGTCTGCAGACGCGAGTGTCCTCAATCCACGGCTTTTTACCCATTAATACAGTCCAGCACAGATGGGTCAGTCCAGTTACACTTCATGAATGTTAAGTCAACGGGTAAAAATGTTGCCTTCATACGAGGTACATTATAAAATACAGTGCAAATGCATTTGTTTTCTATCAATGTGCAGGTCTTTGCAAACGTTGCTCTCTCACAGGCTTTAGATTTTTTATAATATTCATGACTTTTTCCTGCGTGAAAAAACAAACATAATGAAGCTGATCTAATTAATTCAAATTCCAGCATGTATCCAGTCTTTTAAACATTTGAAAGTCAAAGCCACATCGTCAGGCTGACAACATAACAATCATTGTATTTGTGTTTAAAGCGCTGTATTTTTAGGCATTGATGAGCATGCAATTGAATTAAGGTTGCATCTGAGTTCGGTCATTAATTATTGGAGTGGCAGCCAGAAGAAGAACCCGCATTTATCTATTCAGCTTTTATAGACTTTGCCCTATTTATGCTTTTAATTAGCTGTCTGTGTCAGTAATGAATTCACACACCAACAAGGAAGCAAAGCAGCGGTGGTAGAGGGAAGCAGTTTGTTATTTTGGGACGGAGAGGAAAGGTTCATATTTACACTGAGGGGTATCAGCAGCTTATGTAGGCCACATATTACAGTGGTCTTGCCTTCTTTGTGCTTAACATTCAGTGCTGCAGCCCAGTGACTTCAGGTCCAGTCAGAGGAAACAGGCTGAACTGTTCATAGTGTCGGATTTGATTGCGAGCGCAGGTGGAAGTCAACTACAAGATGTGATTTCCACAGATACAAATTCAGAACATGTACCCAGGGCAAGAAAAACTTATTCTAAGCTTCTTTTTTTTTTCTTTTTTTTTTTTTTTTGTACTTTCTGGTGCATTTGAAAAAGGCAAACTCCAGTTAAATCTCAGTTTCCAAATAGCTCTCTACACTCTCTGAGTCTTCTACATTAACTAGCTTCACTCAGTCCAGCACCCTGCCATGACATTAGCACCCATCCAAGCATAAAGCCTCTTAAAACCTACGTCCACTTCAGACATTTTCTAGAACACAGCTGCAGGATTGTGTGAAGTAGGAGTACGAACAAAGTAAATCCAGGCTTAAATATGTCTTGCTGTAGCAGCTCTTTTGTTTACAGGAATGTGCTGTATTTTGAGTGAGCACATTGTTTGTGTCCAAACAAAAGCTAATTGGAATGCGTACCGGCCCCCTTTAGGCAGCTGCTGTGCTGACAGTCAAACACTGGACTGTTGACTTTATTATCTTCGTCATTCTGTTGGGAGACTATTCCTGGCATCCATATTTTGTTTACGAAGCGAGGTGGCGTCCAGCACCCCAAGAGTGTGTATTTGTGTGTGCAGGTGTGTACATTTCAGATCCATGACCCTCTGCTAAGATGCTAACATACAGGCTGAGAATATTTCATGTCATGGTGCCCCAGGGGTACACATATCTCTTTGTCAACTAAGGACCTGCAATAATATTTACCCTGCATGTATCTGTGATGACAGGCCTCATGATTCTAGGCAGCCCCTGAAGTAAACAGTAGGAGGTGGTGAAGAGACAAGAGGAGAGAGAGGTATTGGGAGAAGAAGAGAGAGGGGTGAAGAGGACGTTAGAGGAGTTTCCCTGCAGGAAAACTGTTACAAGGAAACACCAGATGTTACGTCAAAGACCGCAGCCTCGACGTCATCTTTTTGTTATTGTTTTGATTGCGAGGCCCCGGGCAGCATCATTTGCAATACTGTGCGTTTAAAGGATTATTTTGTGGCTTTTTATGCCTTTTTATCTAGAGGCAGGACGGTGGATAGACAGAGAGTGTGGGGAAAGACTTGTCGCAGGCCAGATCTGAACCCGGGCCGCCCGCTTGGAGGACTCACAGCCTCCGTACATGGGGCGCTCGCACCAACCACCAGGCCGCCGGCACCCCTGCCTAATACACTTCTATTAGTGTCCACAGATGGACGTAGTCTGTTTGAGTAATGATGATGAAGAACGTCGCCTGTTATTGTAGGAACATTTCAACATCATATTTTAAATCAAACTGTGACTTCATTTTGGGGTGGGTGCAACAGGTATAGGTTAGAGTGGTGAAAGAGATTGCTGACACATTGTCTGATTTGGTCTTTTCAAGGGTTTAGCTGATAAGATATTAGGCAGGAAGGCGAAATTACTCTCCACATGTATCTAGTGTTTCATTTTTGACATTGTCTCAGCTCTTACATTAAGCCATCTGAGCTCATGGCATTGAACTTCCAGCTGACCAGTCTGCATCGTGCACATTAGACCATGCGTGCTATCATTTAAACTAAGCAAAATTAGTGTGTGTTCATTGGTTGAGGACTAGCATCATTAGAGAAGTAGCAGAGTTTAAATGAATGCGTGCATTTTATACACATAACCTATAGAACTCATGGTGACTACTGCTGTAGAGAAAAAATATTTGACATGCTCTCAGTTAATCACAAAAAAACGTTCGCTCCACAAATGGCTTCTTAATCACAGAGAAGCCTCTTTGAATTTATTTTTCTAGCTCTGGTCTCTGTAGACTCTGTTGAGTTCATTAAAGGGTGAAGCTGGAGAAGATCAGTCACTACTGTCTGTTTGTCTTTGCTCAACACCACAGGACAACATTTCTTTAAAAATGGAGAAAAAGAGGCTAGATAAAGCCTGTAAGAGGTGAGAGTACAGGATGGGATACATGAAACGCCCCTCATATTTCTGCTGTGCGGTTGGCGTCCCCAGCCATGTTACATGATTGATGCAAATGTTTTTTCTCACCAGTGTAAGACCTTGTTTAAGTTGGTCAGCGCTGTTGTATTACATACCACATTACTTATAGAGCAGTCAATTAGAAGCCATGTAGCATGCAGCCATGCATTTTAATGACATGAAAGATTTAAGTTGAACAAAGGTTGACACCTACAGGAAAAAAAGGGATGTGTTCGACCTCTGAGAGCTCTCTATCTATGTCCTTATGCTTCTGTTTCTTCTGCAGTAATTGTTTAGTTAGGCAGTAAAATGGAGCTTTTTTGTTCATTCTCCCTCATTACAGACTGAACTCAATCTATCCCTCTGCAAGAATGTGAGCCAGGGGGAAAAAGGATTGTGAGTGAAATAGACTGAATTGAAATAAAGTCAATTATCCAGATTCTATCCCACTGCAAGTATTTCAACAAGGTCTTGGTGAAATGATGTCAGAATGTAATCGTTTTTATAAATACTCTCCCAACGGTATTCCCCTTTATTTCCTACCTCTTTTATTTTCTTGATACGGTTTAATTTTGATGTTCTACAAGTTTCCATTAAAGATGTTCCAGTCAGTAACAATGCAGTCAAAAAGAGAGCAGATATCACCTCTGCAGACTGTTGGAAACATCTCTAATTATGTGAGTGTCTTAGAGCGTGGAAAAGGCTAAACACGGACACTGCTGAGAAATCCAGACAGTAGGATTAGCTATTTGGACGGACAGTGTTGTTCTGTCCAGTCTCTGTTGGTTTGATACGCATTCTGACGGCACAATAATGTGTGTGAGTCTGTGTGTTACAACTGTTTAGCAACGATGCTTTTCTGAATCATTTTGGTAGTACACATGACTTGCAAATTCTTCAAAATGGCTAAGACATACATGACAGACTGACATGATGGTCAAAAGTGTCAGGCAGCTGCAGTCAAGTACACATTTTTTGTTGTGTGAAAATTTGAAACATTTTTTTCAGCCTGCCAAGACTAAACAATTGTAAACAATTGTTTTTTTTTTTTTTACACCTGCAATTTTATTATTTTTGCAAACCTCTAAATTAGATTTCATTTGGCGTATCCAGCCAGCCATGCAGTATTTGGTTACAAATTTATTTCTCACATAGTAGAAACTCACGGTTAAAACTGAAGCTTATTATGCTTCAGTTATTCCATTTACAAGAATCCTGCTGGCGTTGCTTGAAAACATTTCCACTTTGCCTCTTACTGTATGTCTGCTTGTGTGTAGGCCGAAGTTGCTGCTCTGTGTGCTTGTCTGCTTGTCCTCTACGGTCACGTGTGTCTCGCCTTCCCCAACCTCGGGCCCAGCCCGGGCTCTCAGGAGTCATCCCCTGGAAAGGCATGACAGAGCCCCAGTGTTTGGAAATGGCTGCGCTGGCAGCGATAAGCAGTTCAAAGAAGAGAGCGCATTAATGTAATTGGCTGCCAGCAGCACATTGGCCTCGTCGTCTCATATCCACATGCGGTAACACACACTCACCACGCAGATTATTGGAGGGAAGTGTGTGAGAGAGGATATGGAGGCTGAGAAGGAGAGAATGGAGGAATAGAGATGAAGGAGAGGACAGATACAGAGAGGGGAGGAGGTCCTCATTGTGTCGCTCATTAAGCCGTGGGAGGCTCGGGGAGGCTGAGAGATGAGATGAGAGGTGTCAGAGTTAAATGTCAGGTCTGGAAGGGACGTGGCTGACCTCCATGAAGCCTACACACACACTGACACACACACACACACACACACACACACACACACACACACACGCACACACACACACACACACACACACACACACGAGTCCTCAGCCTCACATTATCCCCTTCAACTTCTCCTCTTCTCCTCACTCCTAAACTCCTCTCTCTCTGCCACTCACCTAGTTTCACCCGCTCAATTTTCCACCCATTACACCCAAATTACTGGTGTCACTGCAAATTGAATTGTTGCAACCGGATAGCAGCATTTCCAGTGTATAGCCCCGTCCGCTACCTACTGCAGTGGAAGTGAAGGCTATTTCCTTCAGCTAATTTCCAAGTCTGTGTGATGGCAGGCACAAAGGAGAATGCCGGGTGGCTTCCTCCACTGTTATGAAATGTTTTCACCAAAGGCTGTGAGAGGCTTTGAAGTTTAGAGTCTCTCCCTTGTATTTCAAACATTTTCCTCCTCTGCCTCCTTGTGAGTTCTCTGCGAGCACTTCTCAACAAACTTTCTATTTATTTTCTTCTTTTTGCTACTGCTGCATCCTATAATCTTGCTCTAATTTTCATTGTCAAACGCAGCTCCTTCACCATCTGATCCTGAGATATCATCTGCCCAATCTTTCCCAATATGAGTAATCATGCACACGCAATTGCAAGAAAAGGAATTAAAAGTGATATGTATATTTTTTATTTTGCTGGGGGTAAAACACACAACATTTGCAGTATCAACTGCCAAAACACAAAATCTTTCTTTTCTGTCTTTTTTTCCAGGTCAACCCTTTAAGTTGGACCCAAAGACCGCCCATAAGAAGCTGCGTCTGTCCAACGACTGTCTTACCATGGAGAAAGATGAGAGCTCACTGAAGAAGAGCCACACCCCGGAGCGTTTCAGCGGCACCGGCTCCTATGGCGCAGCTGGTAACGTCTTCATTGACAGCGGGTGTCACTACTGGGAGGTGCTGCTTGGAGCGTCCACATGGTAAGAATCATGCACAGTGGTGCGTTATATAAGCCTGGAGGAGGCTTGATAAACCAAAATATCTTTCTTTAGGGAGTTAAAAACTAGGCTGTTATGAAAACTCAAACTCATAACAGACACACCACACAGTGTGTACACTCTTTTACTATTTATATTCTGTTCACTAATTGGCTCTGAAGTAGACCTGTAGGAAAGACCCAAAGGGGCTTGCCTATCCTGTGTGTCCTCAACATCAAGTAAGTTTAACTGTTCAAGTAAAGTTATTAAGGAGGACACCACTTTATGATGACTAATGCATTCCAAAATGTTTTTTCCCTGCAGGTATGCCATCGGCGTGGCTTACAAATCAGCCCCCAAAAATGAATGGAGCGGCAAGAACTCGTCCACATGGGTGTTCTCACGTTGCAACAACAACTTTATGGTGCGCCACGACGGCAAGGAGATGCTGGTGGAGGCGAGCCTGCAGCTCAGGAGGCTTGGTGTCCTGCTGGACTACGACAATAATTCACTGTCCTTCCATGATGCAATGAACTCCCAGCACATCCACACCTTCGAAATCTCCTTCCTCCTGCCTGTCGTACCCACTTTCATGATCTGGAACAAGTCGGTCATGATTCTCTCAGGGCTGCCTGTGCCCGACTTTGTCGATGGTGTGGCCACAGATCTTCAAGAGCAGCAGCAGCAACAGATGGGCTTGTGTCGACAAGACTCGCCATACTTGACGGGGATGAAGTCCTGCCACTGAGGAAGGCCCATTATGTCCTAGCGGTGTCCAATCAGGCCCCGAGGCTGAAAGACATAGACAGTGTGACAGAGTTCTGCTCTCTCCTCTGAATTGAGAGTGGACCAGATACTTTCTTGTGGATTTAGGAAGTGTTGGAAATATACACAGCAGTCTGGGAAAGTGTCAGTCCTGTTATTTTGTAGCATCCAATGCTTTACAAATCCATTATTGAATGGGAAAGAGGGCTCTTGACTGTAAATGTCAGTAATCCTAAAATACATATTATGCTCTGGAGTCACAACAACACGTTCTTATTGGCCATTTAAGGTCTTCAAATTTAAATTTAGTTTCTTTCTAATCTGACCCGTCCGATGGGGACTGTTGTTGTCATCTATTTACAGTTTGAAGTTACAACATGTGAACAGTGACATCCACTTATACCTGACATGTGAAATAATCAAAATCAAAGCGTATTACAGAACCATAAAAATACAGTAATTAATCCACAAACTACTTACATATTAGTTTTAAAATCCATACATCTATCTCAACTGTGTTACGCTATGACAAAATTATATACAGGCAACAATTAATTGAGAAGATTGATACTTCTTTCAAGCTTGGACATTAGCTTGGTTAGCTAAGCATGGCATAAAAAGTCAAAAGTGTTTAGTCTCATACTGTAGTTCCAGCAGATTACTTCTCATAAAGTTAAAGTTTTACTACTTTGATTGATTAGACAAACACAATATATCCACTAAATTTGAGGGCTGTTAAAAGGTATACTCTTTGACTCTGTTTCTGCTTGTTTCCGATGCTGTTAGCTGAGCCAAAGCAGGCTAGGTACAGATGTGAAAGAAAGAAAGCGTTGGCCATTATCCCAAAACAACCTTTATCCTTTACATGTACAAACTCTATAATGTTGGCTTCATGCTAACGCCTCACTAAAGCAAACGCATGCTAGCTGTGGACTCTTTGTGTTTCATTACAACAGGATACTTCTGATGTCACTGTTCACGCAATGTAGCCTCAGTAGCTGTAAGTGGTCATTGCTAAAGTATTTTCTTTTAACTTCTTTATAGATTTGACGCAGCAGTCCTGTTTGTTCTGGTTGGCCCCAGCTTCTAAGTTTCAGAAATTGCTAATGTTGCTCCCAGGTGACCAGGGCATCATGTGACTCCTATAGACATGTATGATAAGAGATTTATTAGAGATTAAAGAAAAATGAGTTATTTATGACAAAAGATGGTTTACTTATATTAAAAGTCTCAACATATTCATGATGCACTTTTTAACTACAAACTATTTCCCCTCAATGAGTATGACGGTAATAGAGAGAGGTGGCAGGGATGTAATGTGGAGGGAAATCGACAAGTAGCACTTCTGCTGGTTGTTTTTTCTCCTATATAAATCTCCACCTCAATTTTTTCCTACTTATATTAAGAAAAATATTTATGGTCAATAATTAATAGTTACTAATTACTGACCATAAAATGCAATAACACACTGTTCAAATTTTATTTTATTCATTTTTGGTAACACCTAACTTAAAAGCACTTTGTAATAAAACACAAGCCCCTGCTGTAAAGTTAAATCAAATTATTCACTGTGCTTTGAACACAATTAGTGACTTTCTCTCTCTGTTGCTATTTTTTCATAGCATATAGTAAGTATATCATGTGTAGTGAAGGGAAATCATTCTGATGATATCATCTGATTTTCATCATGATGAACTTAAAGATAAAGTTATAGCTGTTCATCAAAAAAAAAAAAAGTTCACTCTGATGTCGACAATTCAGGGAAGGAGGGAGTTCACACTTTAACTTGCTGTCTGTTGCAATGTCATAGCATGATTGTGTTTCCCTCTGTGATTTGTTAACAAACACACATGCACATGCACATGCACACACAAACAAACATATGTCATGTTTTTCTTTAGCCAGCCCTTGTTGTGATAAATGCATGGAACATTGTAGGATGCCACTGGTTCAATAGATGATTTAAATAGCTCACCAGATCCAGTTTTTCATCTCGTACATTAACATTCGCTAACAACATACTTGACCTCAAGCTCTTTTTGTCACTTTCAAAAATCAGCCTTTATAGCTGGATCCATTTTTTTTTTTTATTAAGAGTTGGTGTTCCTCTTTGGTTTGATGTTCAGGTAGTGAATCTGATTCAGACAATCGTATATGTATCATAGATTTGAGATGTGTGTAAAAGAAAAGAGTTGGGGTAAAACAGCTGTTTTACATGCTTTTTCTCTTTCATTTGACATGAAAAATTCACACCGTGTTGCCATTTTCACCATTTCTTTACACTATCACATTATGTGCTTAATGTCTAATGTCATGTTACTCTAAAAATCCGCAGACAGGCTTTAGTTAGCTTGACTTAAAAATACAGTTTTACTCGGCCAGCCCACTTTGAGTTCAGTCATTTTCTGGACATTGTTACAGAGTGAAAGCAGAGATCCAGTGATGAAAAAAATCTTAAGCTACTGAAGGTAGTAAAAGTCTTACATGGCATGGCCTCCCCTTTGTATCTTTCCTCTGCTGTGTTTAAAAAGGACACCTTTGTGATATGTCTCTCTCAAATTGTTTGATGGCAATAATAGCCTGAGTGTTGCAGGCAACAGAAATACTCCCACTAACAGGAGAAGCTCTACTACAAGGGGAAGTACTTTTTCAATATGTTACCTGACTTCTAGATAGCCACTCATCTTGTTGCGAAATGTCGGTCACATGCTCAAAACAGCCGTGTGTTGATTTGTGATCCAGGCTGACAAGCTCAACTCATCTGTGCGATGTGCTTGGCTGGGTCACTGCATGATTATGTGACCTTGCTGCAGGTTCATAACTCTTCCTGATCTTCAGGATGGGGGCTCTTATCTTGTGTCGAGCATATTCTCCTTTTTTATTCTTTTTGTTTTCTGATGGAAAAAAATAACCATGACAAGAACACTCAGACAGGAAATGTTCATTGCCATGCATATCAGATAGTTTTGCAGTGCTCTTTCTTTGTGTCACCATGCAGTCAATACAGGTAAATATATACAGTGAATGATTTTCAATAGCTTCCCACTCCTTGTAGTGCAGTGTAATACCCTAGAGACAATGCAATAGATCCTTCTTTTTGATTTTTCTGTTTGTGTAACTTGGGAAATTATTTTTTACAACTCATGAGACAAACTTTCTTCTCCTTTTGGCTTTTGGACCTTGATAAACAGCACAAAAAGAGCAGCGTTGCGTTCATGCAAGGCTTTCTGTTTCCATGGATATGAGCGATACTTTAAGCCAGAGAGAAATGTAAATCATATGGGGAAATCTATATTATATAAAGTTGTATAATATACAAAATATATATGAACCAATGTTATTTATGTGAATTTAAGTCCAATTAAAAGTCTGATCCCAAATGTGTTGGAGTCAATATTCTTTTACCCGGCTGTTTTTCTCTTCGTATGTTTTACTCTATTTAGGCCGACTTGCACAATTAAAAATAAAATTAGGCCTTTGTAAGATATCAGCAGCTGAAGCAGAGAGTTGGTCATGTTACACAATTAATTCAAGATACAAGATATATGCTACAAGTCATTAGTTTAATACTTTGTCATAGTCAATTTAAAATAATTTAATGCACCACCCAGCAAGTCGGCGACGCGAAGTGATACAAATCAAACACGCCCACTTTAACCAACAGGTGTGCATGCTGGGAAAACAACAGCTTACTATGGTAGCTGAGGACCCTCACGGAAATTTCTTAAGTTCAGTTAAAAACTTTCGCCTAAAGACCCCAGCGAGGTTTCTTGTGGGTTTTCTGCTGTTCAAGACTCAAGACTGTGTCCGTCGAGAAGGCTTGTTGTCATTCTGCTAAAATGTTTGGAGACGTCGACGTCCGCAGTGGGGCAAAGAAGCTGAGTGTGTATTATGACAATACAGCTGGAGGAGGAATTACCAACAGGTAGGCAGTAGGCTACGTCACTCAAATAGGCTATAATATGCTAATTTGTAATTATTTACCTGCTCTTTAAGTTTGATCCCTTTCCTGGTAAATTAGCTACACTGAAGAAAGCTGTTTGATAGTCTTAGATTGATTATCACCTGACAGTCAGGCTACATAGTGCCTACTATAAATCTTTTTTTAGTTTAGATGTATAGCAGGTCTATGGTAGTAGGTTATGTATAATTGCTTAGTGGCATTTTTCCTGTAGCTTAAATGTTTTGTAATTTAACAGAAGCCATTTATTTAGCCTATCACAATATTCATTTACTGACTACCTCTTTAAAAACTAAAGCAGGGATGTTTACTAAGGCTGAATTTATACTGTCCAATTTTTTTACTATGATCAAAGTCCTTCACTTTTATTAAGATGTCATAGAACAATGTTTATCAATTCAATGAATCCAAGTTAAGGTAAATTCAACTGTACAAACAAGTGATAGCTAAAATGTTGTCCAAAGACACGCAGAGGTCTGGTGGCGGTAGAGTTTGATTGAGCAAGAAATGGTTGTTTTGAAGCATTTAGTGTAAAAAGACAGACACCGACACCTCTTATGCATCTGAACTATGCTTTTTAGCATGAACACTGACTTTAAAATGGAGCCTTAAGCTTGCAAAAGGCTGCACGGCAAGGCCTTGGATCAGTAAACTGCAGAGTGCGACTGGTAGGTCATCGAGAGCTCAGGGTGGAGTTTGTTGGGCTATACCCTTTTAGTCCTCATCTGTTATCACTGGCACAAGGGTCTCACTACTACAACATAGTACTGTAGAGCATGAGTCCCAGAACTGCCTGCGAGCATGGCAAACACACACACTGACCCTGAAATAATGGCCAATATGCTCACTGATTTTGTGGCTCGTTTTTCTATGATGCACAAGGGGAAACAGGAAAATCTTACACTTAAAGTATAATTGATAAGTATGAAAAATTACATTTGTGACTATAGAAACATGTTCATAATATCACTCTGTCTTGCATATTAGGAAAGGACTCTTCATCAGCCCAGGAGTATTCGCAAACATGGCAGTGAAACCTATCAAGCTCCAAGGTTAGTGCTGCTCACCTGACCCTTCACTGCTCTGCCTGCTGAAAAGATGAATTGTCTCCCTCAGGGATCAATATTGCTTCACACACATACATCGCACCCATGACCTGGGATAATTCGATCCAAAACTGTCCTAAAGCCAGGGAAAAAAAACTGCTCAAACAAATAATTTGTCAAAAACCAGTCTAGGATTCTGGAAAAGTTTATTGAGTTTCAAGTTTTTCAGTGGAATTAACCCCAAAGTCTGCAAACAGTGATCACCACAAAAGTTAGAACTGACCAAATCCTTTGACTTCCGCAGATTGATGCTTTTTAAGTACGGATGACTTTGAAATTGAGTAGCAGCCTTAATTTCTGTTACAAGGTTCTATAGCTGGGAGCAATCCAGTCACAACCCATAATCTTCCTCCCTTTAGATCAACATTTTTTTTAAAGGTTTCAGGAAAAGTCTCAGGTAGATTTCAAACAACAATGTGTTTCTTCTGTTTCCAAGTGTGGGTTCACAATGATAGATTACAAACCTCAGTCCATTAACTCAATGCAGTCCGGTCCACAAGTCGGAGTCTTCGGGGTTTAATCAGAGGCTTTTCCACCCTCCATGTGTGACTGATTGGCTGGCGGTAAATGTGATGCTCACTCTGTCTCTGCATCCCTCAAACTACTAGCCAGCTAGCAGGCAAGCCATCGGAGGAACCCATAATTACATTTCTAATTGCAGAATAATTAGGACTTCCTGTGTAGCTCGTTAAGTCATTTGTCACTGAAGCCTCTAATGTGACAAACAACAACTCTCTAATTACACAGAATGAAAAGTGTACATGGGGGGGAGCATTTCCTAACAACCAAGAGCCTGAGTTTAGCCCAGAATAGTTCCCCCATTTACTTCTTCATTCATACTATTATTATTATTATTATTATTATTATTATTATTGCGTATTGAAAAAATACTGTACTTTTGATGTTACAGCTCAATGAAAACCTCTTATTTCATATATCGTGTGTATGTCTGTTCCTGACTAAAAGTTGTACATTTGGCCTTACTGCTTTCTCTTAACTTTGAAATACTCCAAGCTAAGATAACTCTTCTTTTCAGAGGACAATGAAAGATGAATAAAGCGTTTTATCATCAGTAGGCAAAAGATAGATATAATCAAAAACTTACCTCAGGTCACAAAAAACAGTCCCTACAACTCTTCAACTCAGAATACAACTAGCAAAAGATTTTTAATCAAATATAGCGGTTTCATAGCCAGATCCCCAGACAGAGCATTTGTTTTCTATGATGCTCTTGATGACCTTGTCTTGAGGTACTGTCGGGTCTAAAAGGGCAAAGAGTACCTGACTTTAATTGGTTTTAAACTAATTATTTAAACGTTCAGCCACTTTTATTGGACTTGTTTGTATCTTTGCTGCAAATAAAATGTCCCCTCAATGGACCTGTCAATCAGCAATTAATGCAAGAGCAACAAAAATTCACTGTCAATTTTATGTAAAGTGTTATTGCTGTCATCTGCCTGCATAGGCAAAGTGTTTAGATCAAAAGTTTTCAAAGTCCAGCTTTGTTTAACTCTGAGTGTCATGACCACACATCCCAGTGCTGCTCTTTGACAGAATGAGCACAGAATCCAAAACTGAGGAAGCTGTCAGATTGCTATGCGCAACTTAAAAGTTTGACTTCAAAACAGTTTGACGAGTTAAGTGACACATGAAATAACATCTTTTAGCAAATACGTCTTTAAATTATCATTTCATTATTGATTCTATTGAGGTTATCAGTGGAAAAAGACCCAAATGCCTCTGGACTCCATAACTTATTCGTCACATTGCGGTAGGAACATTAGTGAAGAGTCCACTCCACAGTGTTTTTTATAATAGACAGACATTTGCGTCGACCTGACAACCATTATTATTTTTATAAAACTGCCGTCCAGTTCATTTAATACTGACACAAAGGCAGATTCTGATTTGTCCTAAATCTGTGAGAGCTACTTGTCCTTCATGAAAGTACCTCAATGGCACTCAAACCATGATTCAAATAATCAGTTATGATTGGCCGACCTGAGCAAGGAAATATGTCTAAACCGGTGAGGACATAAAAAATATAAAAGAGAAAAACAAACCTGAGCTTGCAGGTTGGTGTATAGGCTGTTCTGTTACTGAGGCAGTTATTGCTGCCAATGCTGCAAGTTCTCAGGAAGTGTTTTTACAAAATTACAAAGTTTAAATGGCTCATTCCAAGCAATACGTTTGATACCTCCATAAATCCTAAAGAGGAACAAGAACATTTGTAAATGCAGAAAGATTGCTGCCTTTGAAACCAATTCAGTCTCCACAATTTAGGATTGGCATCTCTTCTAAACCTATTGATCGCATGGGAAATTGTTCATGCTATTATATGCGGGGCAAAAAACAGCCACAATGTCATTAATCTATTTAATCACTTTATTGGCTTTTCAATACATTACCTCTTCTGTAGGAAATAAGTTAGACTGTGGTTAATCTTGTAGCTTTTAAACAACACATTTTCTTCTTTTTTTTGCCTACAATAACAGTGTCATTTCTATTTAAATCACAGTAATTCTACCCCCTCCACAAAAGCAGACTGATTTTTCATCAGCTCTGGTTCACCATCTGTGTGGGTTAGTGAGGTGTCATTGCAGCAAAGGTCTGTCAGAGCTATAAATGCACAGCTGGATATAATGAACTGCAAATCCGCAACATGCTCCTGGCCCTGTCACACCAACACACACACCCGCTGTACCTGCACCCACCTGCACTGGGTCAAAATAAGGCCTCATTTCTTTAACCATATGCTTTTTAGGAGATAATTTAAATCTGTCAGAATAAGAGGTTATCAAGCTTTTAAATGGGTGGTTTTGACAGTGTGTGTAGGAGTGTAAGAATGCACAGTCCTGCATGTGTTTTCGGTGTGTATTCATGACTGCGTGTGTGGGAGTGTTTGTCTCATTATCAGGTGTTTTATTTGACTTCGCTACATATGCAGGTATTTAACCTTTGCTTAAGGACATTCTCGAGAGACTTTTTTCCTTTTCCACTGAGCATATGGAGCATAAAAACAAAGAGATCAACACAACACAATCAAGATAATCAATCAAAGATGAGCAAAAGAGAAAACGCAGATCAAAGTGAAGTGATAAAAATGAGTTGCCTTTTGGACCTGTTTCGGCAGCCTTTACCTTTCCTTAGTGAGGATGAATTAGACCACCGTGGAGGAGCGAGCAAAGGCTTGGCTTCCTGCCTACAGGTTGATGGAAGAGAGCTATGAACTCTGGGAAATAAGGATCTAAACAGGCTGTAGATCACCGGGCCCACTGGCTCTGTCTCAATCAGAGACTGTCTCTCTGAAATACCCAGAGACATACCTACACTCACACTGCACACAGTCAATATCTAGATTAATCTCTGAGGACGGAATCAATCAACCAGCCCGGTGGCGTCTCAGAGAGCCCTCGAGGCTTGATAGTCCTCCTGAGAGAGAGAGCAATATGTCCAGGTGCTTAAAAATATCTCAGCAGAAATCTCTACCTTTCCGTCTTTCCCTATGGAGATGACAGGGCGTTAGTCTCATGAAGATAAAGTTACCCTCACACAGTTTAAGGGTCAAACTTTGGATGTCAGTGTTATTTCGTTATCCTCTTAACTGTTAGCTAAACTGCTGCTATCAACAACACTGGCAACTGTTTGGTGAGTGTTCGCTTGAAAAGCAAACAAAAAAAAAGCCTACTGTACAGGTGTTTCCAGGTCGAATGTTAGCATGCCAATATTTTAGTAGCTTAGTTTGTAGCTATATAGTTAGATAATAAAATGTTTGCAACTGTTTAGTAATCTCCCATAAAGACAGAAGATAGTATCGGTGTGTTGGCTAACATTAGCATGTCTTTTCTGCTTTGTTGATTTTAGAAAGGTAGCCTACCCTCCAGCAACTTCGTCTCCTCATGGCAAAGTAATGAAGTCATCCCAAGTTCCCATCTCCCCCAGGGCTGCTGGTAGATAGCCAATAGGTAGGAAAACACTGGGCAGGCTAGCTACAGCGGCTAACTATTTAGTTTCTATTATGTCGAGCTTTGTTTACAATTCACAAGCCTTAATTGTCTCCATAAAGTCAAATGAACAACATGTGTTAAATGTGCCATAATCATTAAGGGAGGAAGAGGAATACCTTAACTGCTAACACAGAAGAAACATTGTAGACTATTTCTGTTTAAAAGACTAGAAAATAAAAAATAAAGGTCAGAGGTGACCAACTGTAGCTATAAAGATAGCTTAATAGGTTAGCTTACCAAAGCTGATGAAATCAGACAGAGATGTGGTTGGTGGCTTAAGAGGTTTGTAATCAAGAAAAAGATGTCTACTTCACTGATGGGTTCATGTGATCTAGTTGTGTTCATTAGATGTCTGAACGGGTTAAAATGATTCAGCTGTCACTTCCACATCATTTTGACAAATTTCTACTATAGAAAAGGGAATCCAAAGAACTTCCCAGTCACCCCAGCTTGAAGTCACTGTGCTGCATCGCCTTTGACCAAGCTGTCCTTAAGATTGAGTGCTACTATTTGGATGAAACAAACCAGAAGAGATTTTGGTTTAGCCTGAAGGATTGTCTCAGAGGAGCTTTTCATCATTCTTACAGCCACTTTCACAGGTTAATGGATGAAGAAAATGAACTCTGGACTTTCTTGCTGAGGAATTGGCGGAATTTGCATTTTACTATGCCTTTAAAAATTGATGGTTTGAAATAATTATTGGCAAAGCCTGCATTTGTGAATGTATGTATCCCCAGATAGATTTAGACTGATTTACCTATCAAACGTACATTTTTTTTCTTTGAACTATTCCCCCTAGAGCAACCTGGGTATAGGGGGTAAATGTGGACTTAGATCAGGTTTAGTCAGTAAAAATGAACTACTATGACGCAGCGTTTTTACAGCAGGTCCACTATAATCAGACCCCTTTCGTTTGACTTGTTGGGCCTACAAGCTCATAAACACAGTGTTAGTGACTACATTATCATTGATTAATCAAAACGTCTACAGTGCTCATCCCCTAGGGAGGGATCAGAATCAAAAGAAGATGCAGCTTGATAATTCAGTTAAGTGAACCATGTTGACTCTTTGATCCACGCTCATCTTATCATTGAACCAAAACAGCCATCTCCGTCTCATGTAAATGGTTGTCTGTGTTATCCTTAATATCAAGATGTCTCCTCACTTGTCTCTCTCTGACTTTGATATTTATCAAGCAATCTCTCACGCTGATGGAAGCCCATTAGTTGCAGACGGTTTCAGGCTGACATGTTGATTTAATTGGATACAGCTTACAATAAAAATAAGCGTCCTTGACCCATGCACCCGTCTTGTCTTGGTACGACAAGATAGGGATCGCTAATAGGGATGTTCTGTGAGGGCAGAGGAATAATAAAACAGTGCAGGCATGAAGGGAAACCGTCAGAATATATTTATCAAACCGCATGTAAAAAGTTTGCGTTTGCTTGCCATTGGTACATTGATTTTGAAACTTTTGATTACAGCTTGCCAAACAACAGCAGGTGGCTGCTAAAGAATCATCTGATGCCCTACTTAATCATCCTGTTACACATGGGAAATAATATCAAGAACGATTTGTAAACGGTAATATTGCATTCATACTGATTACAAATGACCTAGTGCAATGTCAAAGGTGTTGGTTGTTGTGGCAGTAACAGAAAAAATAAAAACTATTGCCCATCTATGCCTGTACCATCTTTCTGTTCATTGTTCAGTTCATTTCACTTCACTTCACTGTTTTGGTTTATTGTCAGCGCTCTCATCAGGGTTTATTTTCCAGCTGCTTACATTTGGGAAAAAAAAGCAGGGATAAACACAGAATCAAACTGACGGGTGACACAGGAAACACTAGCTATGGAGAGATTGGAACAGAAACTTTCCTCAGGAGTTTATTTAGACAAACCTTTAGATTCAAATTTAATGTGATTAGACAGAAACACCCAACCTGGACATTCGACATGCAGAGATTAAATGATTCTCATCAAAAGTCTAGTTGAAATAATGTTTGGTATGTCTTGTATTTTGGGTCTGAGCAAATATCTCCATCTGCTTTTTCAAAATAAGAGAGTAATACAATAAATAATAATAAACCCAGTGAACAGCTTTGTCTGACCCATGACAGTGGTGGGGATTTGAAAAATTGTCACATAGGAGGACAAGGACTTAAGCGTTGCTGTGACAGTTTTATATTATTATATTATGGGGGTTTTTTGACAGGATTTTTATAATAAGAAGTCACTATTTTTACATAATCTTGCAGGCATTTTAGCTGAAGTAGTCTTTGTCCAGCTGCTTCTTTCTTTTATGTGCTTTATGAGGCTTTCCTTCTATTTGTACCCAACAAATTCAAACATGGTTACATTTGTACACACTGCACTCTACTGCCAGAGTGGAATCAGTAATCACATCAGTCGTGATCAGTGATCACATAAATTAGACCGCCATCCTTATTTTTTTCACAAAAAGGATGTCCTCACTGTTTCTTCCTCTCTCTTTCTTTTCCAAGCCATGAACAGCAGGCAGTGTTGTTCTCCTCCGGCTGCAGCAGAACCCCACGCATATCCACATCAATAGCCCCCCCATCTACCTTTGATGTCCTATAAATAGCTAAGCCTCTCATTCTGATCACAATGAACCTTGGCTTGAAGATCCCTGCTAGAATCCTGCCTGCTTTATTTCTGACTCTTATTCACTCTGTATTAAATGGAGCTTAAATAGCTGTTTTCTCACAGCAGTATACAGTAGCATCTGGACAGTGCTCATCAACTCTTGATCCTCACACACAGCACTGAGACGATGATATTATATCACACTGTGTAACGGACAGTGAGGTGAGGAGAAATGGGCCAGCAGGTCACTTATGGTTCAACTGGCTTTTAACCAGTTCTAATTCTGTCTGCTCTGCAAAGTCCTCCACACATGCAAAAACACATCCACAGGGTGGAGAATTGGCAGCTTTCATCAGATCTGTCTGCTGACAATTCTTACCAAAGCCAGCATTGAAATGTCATCATATGAAGCACATGAGCATGTTATGTATCCTGTGTTGTTCACGGCCTGGTAACTGTGCACTCTGTTAGATCAGTGGTCTACATCTTTTCTGTGATGCAGAAGACAGAGATGGGCACATAGGAAGATAGGAATCTGGACAAAGGAAAAAAAGAGGATGTGTTGGGCTTTGACCCTGGCTCTCACTCATTAGTGGTCTTTGAAGGTCTTGCTGTGATGTGTGAATTATATTCTTAGGGTGTAATGTACACGATGGTGTAAAAAGCTGAGTGTGTAGAAGAGTATGTCAATTAAAGGTGTCATTTAGTTTAAATAATAATAAAAGGAATCAAAAGAAGGACTTTGAAGGTTATTGTTGTTCTAAGTTCTAAGGGTTCAGGCAGGGAAGGAAGAAGGTGACATCTTCCTCAAGCAGTTCATGGGCATTTTCTTGCAAATTCTAGTAGATGCACAACCTTGTTTCAGTTTTCACAAATGTACAGTGAATCTTGTCTTTGCTCTGCATATAATGCTCTCTGTGATTTCCACTCTCCCGCCTGTGTTGGGTTGCCCCGTGGCTTTGCAGATCATTTGGTTCTGTTCCACAGACTCTGGGCCGTTAAGCCCGCAGCTGCCTCCCATCACTTTGCTGCACTGTTTGCTTCTCTTGTCACAACTTCTCCTCCTCCGCTCAGCACTCTGGAGCTCGTATGTATTCTCCTTTGTTACCACCAAACTGCAGATGGTTGATTGAGAATTCTGTAGCTGGCTCTGTCTGATTGTCCACAGCAGCTGGCAGAGGAGGTGCTGTAGACAAAGCATTTCACTGCAGATAAACTGAAGAAGAAAACACAGCATGCATCACACATGAGTCCACCCAGTCTGAGACCGACCCAAGGCAGAGTAAAAACGCTTTCGATTTTAAGACAAGACCAAGACCTTCAAAAAGTGGTCTTGAGATCAGGACCGATTTCAAGTACGACAGCAACACTAATATAGTGAAGAAAACTGAGGATGTGACACACTATTAAGAAGCATGGAGATTCATTTTGATTGTATTAGTGCTGTTCAAATGCACAGTTTGAGTCACAGCTAGACGAGGAGTAGAAAAGTTAGAACTTTTTTTTGTGCTTGTCGTTAATGTGCTTGTAATCTTGATGGCATTGGAAATTAAGGAAACCTTTATGTCCCTTTAAGAATATTAAAGATTTGAATGTATTTTTCATCCTTAGCTGATATGAAGAATTATCTCATCAGTGACAAAAGAAACATGATCTGATCCCAACCGTGAGACTTGTGATGTATATTGCACCCCTACATATTTTTATGACATAGAGGTTGAAACAGGATAAGGTGTTAAAATAAAAAAGATATTTCAATTAAGACATTTTTTACCATGTGAGTATTGTATCCTGTTTGTTTAATTAAAAAAAGGATTCTAATTAATAAGCTAATTGAGTCACTACAATGTTTGTCACTCCCCTTTACTTGAATTTAGTACAAAGTGACTTTGGGTGACTCTGTGGATAATGAGTGAGTGACTCAGCCTGTCTGTAGTCCTGTGTTCACTCTCATGTCAAAGTGCATTCGTGTATGCATGATTGTGACTTTATGTGTCGCTATGACTTATGTATTCCTGCAACAAAAGTGACAGAACAGTTTTCTTCGTATGTAGCGGTTGATATCCTGATTTTTTTCTTGCATTATGCGACTATAGACAGCACAGTCATCTTCAAACAGCTGGGCAGAACCCAGTGCAGCTTGCTGGATAGTGTGTGTATCAATCAATTCCCACCGGATGTAAAAGCTAAGCGAGAGAGAGGTCGGGTTAAAGGGGCTTCCCTAAGGACACAAATGTCATGTGACTATGTGCAGATCATGCTTACTTGAAGGGATAAAGAGCTGGGGAAATATCCGCAGCTGAAATCACTTTTCATTCATGGCTTAGCTTTATTTGACTTGTTTAATTGAAACAGGCCCTGTGATCTCAGAGCAGATCCTCCAACTCACATGCAACACGACAAGGTTTATAAAATGGGGCCTTAAATCAAGCTACTCCCATCTTGTGGTGCTTGTATGTAACTACAAAATACAGTTTGGAACATTAACTCACGATACAATAAAAGTCACAATGATGTCTACAGGGTCTAAAACCTGATGATAGGGCAATGTTCTCACATGTATTCCTTTGAACATTACTAATGCATGTAATTCTTTGGGAAACACTGATGGAGGCCAACTGTATGTTATCAGTTTCACAGAGGCATACACCAAAAGTTAGTTATTCTAGTTCAACAAAAAAACCTGTTTTTACATAGGAAGTCTTAAGGAATGCTTTTGGTTAACTTTATTTCACTCCTTAAGAAAATATTGAAACTAAAGTTTTCTTTCCGGATAACCTTGACTCGTGCATCCTTCACTGAGTCAAGTGCAACCAAACTGCAATGGCTGAAACGAATTAACAATATTAAATGAAAAGTGGATGTAAAAGCCCAAAACAAGATAAGGCTTAAGAGCTGCAAAATTATGAAAAATACTACAAAAAGTAAAAACAACTGCGTTAACATCAGGGTTGTAATGGTACACAGTAGTCACGGTTACAGGCCTATTTAACATCAATCGTCCTCTAACCAATACTTAAACAAAACGTTACATATTAAGAAAATATCCATTGACAAAAACACACTGAAGTAAATGAAGTGTTTGGATGGGAAAGAAGGATAGTTTGACAACAGAGAGCAAATGCAAAATCACAGACGCTAGGAGGTTTAAAGTGAGCCAGTTGCTTTGGCTTTTTGAATGTGATTTGCAGCCCCTTTCCATCATCATGTTTGTTTTGGGCTCTACGTTGTTTCTGAATATGCTGCACGTTTTTCCTTATGTACATCATTCCGGCCTTTGCAGGTTGGTTGCCTTTGTCATTTACCACAAAATTCCCTATTTGGTGAATTCCCCAAATCACCACTAATCCAATAGCAAATTTCAAAGAGGATGAAAGGCACTGTGGCTTTAAGGTCTCTCCAGGTCTCCGTCTAACCATTGGATGACCAGTTGTTTGGCAAAGATTTAAAAAAAAAAAAGACTTGTCAGAGAAGATGACCTTGCTCCTATCCTCTTCGCTGTCATCCAATCATTGCTGAGATACATTTGAATGAGTTGCTGTTCATCTCAGTTCGCGAGGAGTCAGTTTGTTCTTGACCTTGTCCTGAAGAACAACTGTATTTGAAATGTAAGTATGGAAACAGCCAGATGCTCACTGCACCCCTCTGCCAGTAAAGCCAGATTTGAATCCCTTTCCCAATAACTTTTCTTCTTTACTGTATTGGAGGGTTTCCAAGCTTAGTTTTGCTATCCAGCTGGCCCATTTGCAAGAAAAAGTGATAACCAAAGCAAGTTTTGTTGTACTTGTCCTCATTAAATGAAGTTTGATCCAGGTGATAAAACATTTCAAGATGAGTTTTTCAGTTAAATATTGGAAGGGAACTTAATTCAATTCAGAGATGTACATGCTTTGTTGGCATTCACAAAATATGACGCCCACTAGGAGTTTATCCACAAGCTTTTATTTGTTCAAATCACCCATGTCTCTCTACATTATTCACATGACATATCAATGTATAATCTGATCAAATGTTGGCCTATTTGGTAGCCTGAGGATAAAGCTCTATTTGAAGTTGCTGGAGGTCAGATGATGTAAACGGTCTCTCCTTTCTCCCTTGATGCCAACACTTGCATGCATCACATTAAAAATGCATCACATTCAGTGCTGTAAAAGGATTCACAACCTAATGCCACAGGGTCACGACCCAGTTTTACCGGACTATCTCACACCCAGCACTCAGCTGCGACTTTAAGTTGATCTTCTTTTCCCTTTGGAAACCAAATATGAGGTTGAATGAGTTTAGCCTCCACTGTCAGGAGACTTCTCTGTACTGTTTTAAATCTAAAATTTCACTTCTTCAAGACAAACTCAGATCCTGTCTACCTTATTTTTTTCAGATAAATGCAAAGTAATTATATTTTCCTTCCTTGCAAAGCGCTGATATTGTTACAGTTTTATCAAGTTCACATTTTGAATCCCAATGTAGATAGTTTTTTGTTTTTTTTTACAGATTAAATGATTTTACTCTGAATTTAAATCAAGATTCCAACAGAGATGTACATCAAGATTAATATGGTGTAATCCAAGAATAAAAAAAGTGATGTTAAGTGTATAAAGAAACCAAATTTGAGCTCATAGACATAGAATCCATAGAAAGGTCCATCCAGAAACAAGAAAGCCTCCAAAATCAAGTGGTCCAGAATTTCTGAGTAAAAGACAACAAAGCATGGAGACAATTCTCAAAGTACTAACTGTTTGATTTAAAGGTTAACCACAATAACATGGTTAGGTAAAAAATATCATAATAAAGATGTGGGATTAAAATAAACAGTGCAACAATTATTCAATAGAAAAATGTGCACTTTGTGTACACTTTATCTTAAAATCAATAAGTCAAGATTATTGAATGATATTTAGGAATTGGTGGGAAATGTCTGTTGGACAGAAACTGGGCTGTGAAAGGGAATTTCTCCATAGGGACAATAAAGTCTAAAATTAGAGCAGGATGATAATGTTATATTGACTCCAACAGGGGATGTACTGTATCATTTTTGCATCATTATTTCCTTTTTTTGTGTGTACTTTCTGATCCCCATATGTTGGCAGCCCATTTCTTGGGGATCTCTTCTGTAACTGTACCGTATATCTGAAATGTTGTATTTCTATATTCTGGTTGAAGTGAAGCCCCAGAGTTGAATCATCTACTCTATTAATGACATTACTAAGAAGATAAGTGGTCTTTGACGTTTGAAAAGGTTGAAATACCCCCAAAAAGTTGATTCATGGAGCAGCCTTTCTTTCTGCCTTTATCTGAATTTTGCAGCATGGCCCTCCAAAAGGTCACAGTGGATTTAGATGAAAAGCTAAAGGCCTAAAATCTATTAATGAAAATGTGCATCCATTAAAAGGATGAACAAGAGGCTAAATGTAATCTTTAAATTGAAATGTATGCATGAGCCATACCTTAAATGTGTCCTTTAGTGTGTTTTCCAAGTGTCCTGTGCATGTTTTGGCACATCTATGTGCAAAAATTCAAAGTCCGTGGAAACGCAGCTTCTCCTACGTCCTCCTGTTAGCTGTAGCATTAGCTGCATGAAACGCTCGGTTCTAGCCCCCCTCGATAAAAATTAGTCAGCCCGACGTTATTGTCAGTGTGAGATCACTGATCTAAGTCCACTGGCTTGTTGTGGCAAGCCCTGCAGCTCATGTTGAAATTTCCGAGACGGGTGCTGAGCAACTGACCAATAAAGACAGAGCGGATCGGCAGAGCAGACTTGGCCCATGTGGGGTCTAACTGTCTGGGCTCAGCAGAGTGTAGCTGACGGACTCAGAGCATAGAGGGAGCAAGGAGGAGCAGTACATGAAAACAGACACTTTTTTCGGACTTTAGCTATTGTGAACGCACAAAAGTAGGTACATAGATTAAATATACAAACCCCAAAAAGGGCATAATATGGGCTCTTTAATCTATCAAAAAGTGCTACCTTCTACAATTTATAGGAAAATGGTTTACTATATGAGTTTGGCGGCTGTGGCTCAGTTGGTAGAGTCGGTCGTCTCGTAACCGGGAGGTCACTCCTGTAGCTACATGTCCAATGTGTCCTTGTGCAAGACACTTGACCCCAATTTGCTCCCCGCTGCTTCGGTGGCGGCGTATGAATAGACATAGATTTACTTTGGAATGGGATAAGTTACTTCTGATGGTCACTTTACATAGAAACATCTGCCATCAGTGTGTGAATAGGTAGGTGTGACCTGTGGTGTGAAGTCTTTTAAAGCATCAGGTAATGATTTATTGAAGTTCTCATATGTGTTTGTTCTTTTATTTAATCCAAAGGAAAAAATGTATTTGAGTTTGAAGAGGAATATTTTATTATGCAGCCAGGCGGTTATCTTCAGAAGCTACAGATCATTTTCATTGTTCTGAGCATTCACTGATGTTATTTGGAAAGTGATCCCTAAATTTGAAGCTAATCTCTTTTAAACAATAAAGCGTGTGTGATCGGCACCCTTGGGTCAGTCTTTTGCATGCTTTTAACCCACACCTGTGTTAGGGGAGAGCCTGTTTCTAACCACTGCTGCTGGACTGTGGAAATTTGCCACAGGCATGAGGAAACTCACAAAATAGCCAATCTGAGCTAAGTCTGATGATTAATGCAGTTAAAGTCCCTGTAAAGTAAAATCAGCAATATGACTCCAAGCACGCTAAATATGTTGCAAGAAGATAGCTTTAAACATGTGCAAAGACTGGGAACTATGTTTGACTGATTTCCGATTTTTGACCGTTATTACGGTTTTCTCAAGTCTCAGTTCTAGGTTTTAATGGGCGGAGCTAAGTCGGGTCGTAGTGATACAAAAACAATGAGCGCTGTAGCATCTTCTAGCTAGCTATGCCCAAGTGTATCTTCCCTAGATGCCAGGGACAGCTCGGTCTATTGGTTCAAATTCCCCAGATGAAGGGATGAAGAACAGGTGGATTAGCTTTGTGAAGCGGTACCACGATGGAGAGCTGGTCACCCGCTTCTGCAGTGCCCACTTTTTCCCCGAAGGTTTTGTCAACTTGATTAACCGCCTTTGGCTGTTTAGTGTGGCCGAAACGTCTGTCTCTCCCTCCCGACCGTCACCTGCCCGCCTCGGAGACACCTGGCTCCTTCGCGGACAGTGGATGCCTGTCAGTGAGTGTAAGTTGCACTTTTTTGCTGTTAATAGTTAATCTATATCAAAGTTTTTGTTGGCAAGTGAAATAATTTAACGGGATTTTATTGCCTCTTTGTTTTAGTTAACACAACAAGTTACAACAGCCAACTTTGCAGCACACTTTCTGCCAACACGGTGCTGTATTCAGTCAATTTAGTTCACCTACAGCTGGACCTTTTACGTGCATCAATGGATGTTCATATCAGTAGCATGATTTTCATATCTAATGTGGTCAAGTTTATGATTATTAGGTGAAGGGATGCCTCACATTTCTTGGTTGGGAGAGAGAGAGAGGGAATGTGTGGTGTAAGATTAAAGTTAGCATCCAGCTCCAATCAAATATGATAGAGAACTTTCATCTGTGTGTAAGACAATAATAATAATCGGTCATATCAACGGGTAACGTTATTTTGGAGGAAGATCGACATAAATGACCGCGCTGCAACAGCCGCGGATCTCCGCTAGTAGCACGGCTATTGTTGATGTTGTAAATGATGCCTTCTGTGTCTAAATATTTTTTGGGTTAAGTGGTCTTATAGTCTTCTTTTCTCATTGTGTCTGTCTTATACAGCACATCATGATCCCTAGAAGATGAAAGATGGATCAATCTGCAGCGTGCCTGAAATCTATTTGGCTGTATGGATTGGCCTGGACAAATGTTTTTTTTTTCTTTGTTTGCTTTTTTCTGATTTATTTAGCCTAGGTGGATGACTGCTCTCTACTGAGTATATTCTTTAGTCCTTTTTGGATTTTCACTTGCTTGTGTTTGTACTGTCCAGAACTTTTGTGAATGTAAAACATTATTTTTGATTATTTACATTTGTCTGTAGGCACCACTTTTTATTTACAGCTCAGAGACACTTTACGTTCTAATTGTTTGGCTGTGCATTGATCCTGACAATACCAAAACTGAGTTAAACTAACACTAAACCAACTCTGTATTTCCTAAAACTCTCAGCTTATTTTTAAGAAATGCATTCAGTTTGACTAACATAACTGTTATTTTGACATTCCTAAATAAAACATTTTTTTTTCAGACTTACACAGCTCTCTCCTTCATCTCCAGCGGTCCATGGTCTGTCTGATAAATGTTCAGAGCATTCTGCAGGGAGAAGGGGTTCAGGCAGACAGGCTCAAGGCCTGGATGAGGAGTCATGCAGTGTGGCTCCTCTGGAAGCTCCAGACATTTATTCTGAACCTGTTGGAGTATTTGTTAGAAGGTGTTTCAGTTCTGAGGATCCAGTATCCATCTTGTGTATTCATACTTTGAATGATCATTTTGTATAAGGAAACTATTTGTCTTTACATACGGTGTTAAGCTGCTTGCAGCACACACTTTCCACCTCTGTAAGCATCATCCTGCACTCCACAGGTGCACCTGTTCAAATATGGTTTAATTAACAGTAACTATGATATCGTAAAGATTATGGGTTAAACTACAGTATATACATTAATCTCAATACTACTGAGGTTGCATAGCTTGTGTGTTGTAATTATGAAAATCAGCGGTTCACACATCAAGCATGAGGACCTGCAGGTATGTAGATAAAACTGACAATAGACCTTTTTCTTTTATTAGCTAGGTGATATTGATAATGGTGGGGTTATTTTACCTTTTATTGTGTAAATAAAAAAAACAGGTACAACAGAAGGCTGTAAATGGAGCACTAGTTTTCCCTTTATTATTGATCAGAAAAATGTTAAACTCGACCAAATAGTAATAAAAATCAAAGGCAATTATAGTGTGAGGATGGCTGCCTGGTTAATAAATAAATGCAAAGCAAAAAGTGTTAAAGTTACATATTTTTTATTGTGGTTAGCTTAGCTTATTTAAATAGACCATTGTGCGACAGACAGGTCTGATAGAGGAGCTGAGGCCTCCATTGTCAGGTCATTTACATTTTTGACACTTAAGAAGGGAACGTCTCTCCGTGAGTGGGCGTGGCTTTGGCGCATTCCATGGAAACGCCCACATCATCCCAGAGGAGAGAACAGCTACATTTTTCATGATTTTGAAGCTTAATTTTATAAACTTATACGTTTTTTTTTTGTTGCTGAAATTTGGCCTGGTGGTTAATAATACATTCTTCTTTTGTATAAAAAAAACTAAAAAACATTTATTTTTTTTTTGGTTAAGGAAATTTTAGCATACAGCATGGAAAAGTGTGCCACGTAAAGAGGGTTCATAGCTGATTGATGTTTAGAAATGTTAGTGGCAGCCAGGAATTTATGTATAAGCCAAGGGGGAGAATTTATTGCTTAACAGAGTAAAATGACTTTGACACTAAATGTTTTAAGGGGTTAAAATTGTTATTGCTCTGAATGCCATGGAAGCATATGCATACATTTATTTATTCATATTTTTTACTCATATGTTAGAAAACTGACCAAGGTACAGTCCCAGCACACTTTGTGGGAAATGAGGAAAATATTTTTCAGATGGGAAGTGTCAGTGAATCCAGTGTGTCGGACCCTAAAATGAAGCTTCTCCATCATCATGAACACTGATCTTGTACTTGGATCTCACCAATTAAGAAGATTACTTAAGACGTCTTTTAGTTTATATGCTTTCTATCAAATAGTGTTTGAAATGTCCTCTGTGTTGTTTGGAGATCTGGTTTATGTATGAAACAAAAACGTCTCCTGATGGGCATCTTTTTTATGCATTGCCAGTAGTTCCAAATCACAGTGCATTAAAGTGTTCAACAGTGGCAGTAGAGGCACTTTGTTCTCAAGACTCCCTGTTTATTGTACAATCCATTACCAGCCTGCTCAGATGAGGTCAGCCTTCAGTATTTACAAGCCATTTATATATGGTTTGTTTGTTCCAGACTTGTACTTTCTTTGACTGGTAGTCACTTTTTTCTTTTCACCAGTTGAACAGTGCTGTTTCAGTCATGGCCAAAAAAGCAGAGCAACAAGAGATTGAAGTCAAATCTTACCAGCATCATTCTCCTGTAATCACAACTGGCAAACATATCTGTAGAGGTGTAGATAGTTTATAGAATGCATTTTGTTGACAGAATGAATCCTTGAGGGCTTTACATGAAATGTTGTGTAACCCTTGTGGCAGTGCAGTGAAAAGTGCTTTTTATGATGTTGTCAGCTTAAGGTTTATCTAAAAGGAAGCTGAAGTGAGTCACACACACCTTGAGCTCTAATGTGACTCATGTTGGACTGCGTCATGTTGATAGAAGCACATACTATGAGTCCAAATGTATCTCCTGGGCAGCAGCCCTCAGGGCTGCTTGTAGAACGAGGAATGTCTTTCCATCCATCCTGTTTACTGCAGTAGCAGTCTGTGGGGACTTTAGTTGGGAACCAGAGGGTCGTCAGATCAAGTCCCAATGTGGGACAATGTATGGAAGTTGGTGTAGTGGCTGGAGAGGTGTCACTTCCTGCAGAGGGCCTTGTTGTATTGCCTGAGGCAGGGCAAGGCACCAAACCCCGACAGCTCTGGCACATTCCCTTTGTAGCAACCCCTGACTTCTCGATGAATGCATGCCCATAGGTCCTGTTTGTGCATTTGGGCCTATATATGTGAAAAGCATGTCTCTAAAATAACAGTCTAAACTACAGTTGAATTTCCCCTCTGGGATTTATAAAGTATTTAAAATTTTAAAAATAAATCAAATTCTGCATCTTGTAGCTCTGCTGACCTGAGCAAATGGAAACCTCTGTGATGAGCCAACTGGATGTTTTTTGGCTTTATCATCTTCATCCCCTGTAGATTTTGTATCCACCAAAATTCCTAATGTACATGATTTATAATCCTGAATAAAAACAAATATGAATATCATACGTTCATGGGCATACACTCACATTCTGTTTGCCTTGCAGCTCTTCTCCTAAACTTTCTTAAATTAGCTAACATCACCCAGCACTCCAGTTAAAATCCTGCTTAAGCCGATTTATTGACCTCCACAGGAATTTGATCCCAGAAGAGCTTTTCTATGTTTTCCATCGACATGATTTTGTTTCCCTGCATTTCTTTCTCATTCATGTACAATATTTTTTTGCTCTTTCAATCCAGTTATTTTTCTCTCCCCTATACATTCTTTCTAAGATACACAGAAACAACCTTGGGAGGCATTGCTGGGATTAGATGATTGAACTGTCAGGGCAAGAAGGATGCTGGAGGTTAGCGTTGTTGGAGGTGGAGAGGTGGCAGGAGGGAAACCACCTCAAGGGTACTGATCTCTGAGCTGATGGGGAAATATAAATAATTACTGTGGGGGTTTAAGATTTATGCTGTCAGGCAGGCTCCAAGCTGTGCCTTTTCGCCACTTTTGCTGTCTGATTCAGTGCACCGTTATCCCCGGCCTGAGTCTGCAGGTGTCGGTTTAAGGAAATGAAGAAGAGCTCGACCTCCTGCTGTAAAAAGAAAAGGAGAAGAAAATCAGCAACAGCTTTAAAATGCTAAACCTACATGCCTGCTCTTTGCTTTTAATCCAGAGTGAACCATTTAAAGATGATGTTGAAATGTCTCAGATTTCAGAAATTCTGTACTAGTCGGCCCACATAGGATCATGCTGCTTCATTTGCATTAAATGTATTTTAATTTAACACAAAATTGTAATTGCTTGTTTATTTTAGATTCTTAGATAATCAGTGTGAACCAAGAACTGTCTCTTTTGTTTGAGTTTAGTGAAGAATTTTAACCCAGTGGTACTGAAATGAAATGTGGTTTTTGATAACAATATGTTTGTGGTTGCTGTTTCAGTGTCTAGTTAATAGTTGGTCCAATGATCCCTTTGTGTTCTGTTACATTACAGATACCCACACACTCACACTGCAGTCTATTCCCATTAGAGTCATGCTACTGAATATAAAATTGAGTAAATGTGCTTGCAAGGGAGTAAGAGAGAGAAAGAGAGGGAGGGAGATACCCTTAATTTCCAATCTGCTACTTTCTGTTTGTAGTGATTGCAAAGTTTTGGATCAATGAGTACACTGAAGTCAACACCACAGAGAGAGCAGCTTCTGTTCATTTGAACAAAAGTTTTATAGCAGATATTTGTTGTCATAAAACCGAATTATTAATTTAAAGAAAATTAATTAAAAGAATGCAGTCTAATAAATCCCAAAAGATTTCTTACACTGTGCAGGCATTGATTTTCACATCAAAGGAGAGACTGCTTGTGGTCCACTGCTGGGCTGAAGGGGCTGAAACAATCCGACATCCACTGCTACATTTTTTTTACATTCTTTATTTTATTGTATTTTTTTTTTTTTTTTTTTACCTCTTTGAGTTTTTGATAATACTTGATGTACTTTGACATTGGTGAGCTCAGGGGTTTGGTCAGAGGGGTACCCCTGGTCCCACCTCAATCCTAAACCAAGATTGGTTGACATGCAGGAATGAATGAAAAAAAAAAACCATGCACATCCCTAAGTGGGTGATGGATCCAAAAACACAACTAGGTAAAGAGAGGCAAACAAGATCTGCACACCAAGGCGCTCCCGTTGAAAAGACTTGATAAGTGACGTTTCGAGCCAACATGCTCTTCCTCTTGCTCTACTCTGAGGAACAGCGTGGAGAAGGCCATTGTTAATGTCAGTTTGCAAGCTACATTTCAAATTAGCAGCTCAACTGCAGCACATAAAACATTAAACATACCTGCAAATTCCACTTCTCTTCTTCACTATTAGCAGCAAAACACAGCTGACAACACATGTTCTGCCCTTTGTTTGTTAGCTTCCAGTCATCACTGTGTAGACACTGCTATGGCTGTCTTTTCAAATATTGGTGATCTTTTATTTGTTTGTTTATCTTTTAAAGATGGCGATGGTGATAAATACACACTTACAATCTGCATCTCCACATGAGCACTAAGGCCTAGGCAAACTTCCCTTGTCACAACAACCCTGGCAAACCTGGAACAATGAATAGATGAATGGACAGATTTGGACTTTACATTGAGGTTGTTGTATAGCTAGCCCAGTACCCCCCCATGCCTCTGGCCATGTTTGTCTCATAAGTTGAGGCTGCCTCAGTCAGTAAGAAAGACTGTCATATCTCATTCTTTCCACAATCAGTCTCTCCTTAAAAGATTGTTGTTGACTCTGATTGTTTGCAAGGGCATCTGAAATCGATCACAGTGAGAACAGCGTCTCTTATTACTTATTACATTTCCACACCTTGACAGCAGTTTAGAAAACCTGATGAGGAACACAAATACACACACAAATACACATCTCAAGGTCTCCTTCATGTTTCAGCGACCACAGAAATTATGTGCTGATGACACCTAAACAGATTGTGTAATTACTTTTGCCCTGGTGGCCCTGGCCTGCAACAGTCCATAAGTCCTGAAGCAGGTTATTACCTATACAGAACTTAAGTGTTTGTGTGGGCCACATTTACGATGTTATGCTGTGTGAATGTAATACCAGCATCCAGGATATTATAGGGAAGGGGAGGTCAGACAGGGTTAAAGAAATAACACGGGTGATTAAAGAAGGAACAACCAGGTTAGTCACAGAGTAGCTTGTTCATGCTGTGACTCACCTTGTGTTCAGTCTCATTTGTTCTATCAAAGGTCACATATTATGCAAAATACAATCGTGTTGTGTTATGTTTTTTTTCAAACACTAATGTGTCCCTAGCCTGTCTACAAATTATGAGAAAAATCCATCCTCTCCCACCTTTTGCTCCACTTTTCAGAAAATGTGTGCTCAAACAGGCCATTTGAAGTTTTCTCTTTGTGACATCACAGAAGGCAGTAACCCCTCCCCCAGGTGGGTGGCACTTCTACAGCTAGCTGTATGTTCTGCCCTCTGAGGCTGCCTTCTCGCCGTAAACAATTCGGGCATGGTGCATGAATAAAGCCCAATCCACCCTAAACCTTCCAGAGAGGGGCGTGGTCAGACACAGCTCATTTGCATTTAAAGCTGTAGACACAGAAACAGCCTGTTATGAACAGGGCAGAAATAGAGGGGTTTACTGACATGATAAAATACAGGATCAAAGTGGATTTTTGGCAAGAAACTTCACAGTCATGTTTTGGACTTTATTTAGACTTGTTAAAAAGGATTATAATATGTGACCTTTAAAATCCTGCAGGCACATTTCATCTGTATTTTCTCTGAGGACTTTTGACATCTACAGCTTTGAATTCATGTTAACCATCATTCCCTGCTGAATAAATTGACCTGTAGGGTCACCTGCTCGGACACGAATGGGCAATCAGGGAGGTGTTTCATTTTCTGCCTAAATTCCTCTTTACATTTTTGAATTACACACTCGTTTAACTTGTTGCTTCTGACACATTCTGCCACTTCAGGCATAAAAAACAAAAAAAATGTTTTTATGTCGCATAGATGCAGAGAGAAGGGTACAAAAGTCTTAATCAATGGGTCATGGTGCTGCTGTATTTTTATGCTTAACTGTGAGGAAAATGTAAGCTAATTTAACTTAGCAGGTTAGACTCTTTTAATTAAGCATCAGCACTGGTTACAGAGCAGATTAATAAGTACCTGTACTCTTCTGGTATTTAATCAGTTGGACTTCATGTGAGCTGATTGCAATTAGGTGAACAACTTTGGAAAAATGGTTTCTTCTGGGTCATATTTAGAATGATTTATTTGTGAGTGAGGAGTATTTTTAATGAGTATCAAAACTTTTACTGTGTGTATCTTTTCCCACTATATGTCAATTTATCTACCGGTATATGGCTTGCAGCTACCAGGTACATTTTAAAAATCAACCATTCAGAAACTTGACAATTTCCTGTAAACTTTATTTTGAAGGGGACCTTGAAAGTTGTTGTTGTCACTGAATGAACGTATTACCCCTCCGCTGTTCCCCTTCAATGTTCTTCCTCACTTTCCTCAACAATGTTCCAGTCACAGCCTCAAACTGTCTGTGCTTTAATTCCCTGGGCGAAGGATTAGTCAGGTGAGGATTTGCCACAACAAGTAGACCTATTCCATGCATCAAATCGTGCTCACAAAGCATGCCGGTTTTCTCAGGGAAGCTCCTGGCAGTTTATTCAGCGGGGGGAACACATACAGTACCTTCTGTCTTCACAGTTCTCTACAGACATGAAAATCTGAGGAGACCTTTAATTTGCCCTTGCAACATATGGTGTCACTGGCACAATATAGGTGAAGATTTTTAAGAAATGTTTATAGAAAGTTAGAAATTTAAGACAATATGGAAATGGCAATGAACAGACCATACCGCCTGGGAGGTTATGCCATCCTGTCACTACCCCAATCTGGAGATTGGGTGCAAAATACACATAGGGGCACCCCTGAAATCTGATTGGCCACCCCATTGGGCACACCATAATCCTCAATAATGATTGGCTGTGTGAGGCGGGAATTATGTTAAGGTCAATCACTTGGGCTTTGTTTCAGGATGCAAGAAGCTTTCTTCACATTTCAATAAGGCGGTTACTTTCTTAGTTCTTTAAATTGTGACTTTGGATTCTGTAAAGAATCAAAGAGGTTTTACCCAGCGCCAAAGGAAAAAAAAGACGATTCAAATTGCAAATCAAATCCTCTTTGAATGTATGTTAAAAATATCAATACATCAAACGACTATTGAACAAGCAGAACATAAACTTAAATACGACGTGTCTGACTTCTAGCAGTCAGCTCCCCTCTTATCCGTGTACGCATGCGGCTCGCGCTGGAAAGCCAGCTGATTGACTGTTTCGTTTCTTTTGACTGGTTCCGGACGCTCCGCTGACACCCACAAGTGCTAAATGTGGGTTGATTGTCCGTTTGGCGAGTTACTTTCAAAGAGCAATCCACTTCATGGCGGTAAATATTTAGCCCAACAGTCATGTTAAAACTATACTAAACCGCGTATGATGTAGGCTAGCTGCGGCTTCTTGTCCCTGCTCCTCTGCTGTCTGCAGACGGGTTATCGCAGGGGCACGCCGAGACGAGACACACCAACATACATGGCTGCAAACACATATGCACACTGGAACGCCAACCACCAGCCGCACCTGTTTACTTGTAGTGCAACGGAACACGGTTGATCCGCTGTCCGTATGGACCGAGTCGGGAACGCACGTTCAACTTTTCTCCGTTCACTTCCACCGTGTCTGCTTTTATAAACAATCAATAACTTACCGATCGTAACGTCAGCCAGCTGTAGTCTGTGAACTTCTCCACACAGACTGTCAAACAGCGCTGCGTTATAGCCAGCAAATATATTTTTATTATTTCTCAATTTCCTGATCTGATCAAATGATCCAAATTATCTGTGACTTAAATCTGTGATTATTTGACATAATACCTTAACTCAAATAAATGTACTTAAACAAATGTGTATGTACAACGAAAACACAATTTAAAGGAAAAGAGCAGCCATCATAGGAAGATGGTGAAATGCACTGGCAGGATGTGACCTCCCCTCTCCCTCAAAATCCCTCTCCTCCCATGTTTCACTGTTCTTTACCAGATTTAATTGTGGTTTCAGTAACTTAAGCGTAATGATAATATTCTTTATAAAATGGTCAGAAATAACAGGAAATACACAGATTTCTGTCAAATAAGGTAATACAGACTCAGACTATACTGTTATACGCAGGTCGAACGTTTACTACATAGCGTATAGTCACCCCTCAAAGGCCCATTCTGAGCCAGGAAAAACCCTCCATCTGTACCGTGCCGTACTCAAGCACGATTGGTCCCCCGCTGCGTCATTCACACGCTGGCCGGCACGGCCCGCGGTCACACTACACAGGACTATCTGTGCTTAAGCACGATTACCTCTTGTGCATAACGTCGTAATACAACGCATGCACGCTTTATGTTATTATGAAGCGTGCTCAGTTTACAAACAGGCGGAGAGAGAGAGAGAGAGAGAGAATTTAGACGACATGGCACAGGAGACTTGAGTGGGATTCATGTAGAAAGTGGAGGGGACAGATGGACAGCGGGTTGGTGAATGGATCAAGACCGACCAGCACAGCACAGAATTAACAAGGTAAGAAGTCTACATATTGTATACTTCAGAAATACTTCTCACGGCGTAAAGTCAATAAATAAATAAATAAATACATTTTTTACTGACATGATGATACCTTTCTGTGCTGGTGCTCCTTCTACCCCCCTCCTCTCATGGGAACTTCTGAGATGAGGTTTGTGAGATTTCAAATGAATCTTTTATAATGTTTCTCCCTCCAGTGACTTTTCCCTGCAATCACTTTATTTTCTCCCTGTCTAATATGTCCCCCCCCCATCATGTTGATGCACACATGTATTTTTTCTGCATCTACTGTCCAACAGCTACAGCACCTAAGCAGTTAAACAGTCCCCTCTTTTGTTCTCTGTTTGGTTAGCTTGTTTGTAAGATGGACAGAGATCCTCTTCAGTCTCGGGACGTCGCTTAATTTGGAGCGCAGCATGCAAAAACAAAAGGCCACATGAATATGTATGAGTGATAATCACAGTGGACTATTGTTATTCATTACACCTGTCTTTGTGCACAAAAAAAGGCTGAACAAATCAAAGACGTTTTAAGCCTCATCCTTGCTTCAAAAGAAAACGAGAGGGATTCCTTATTTGGCATGTGTAACAATCATTTAAACGCCTGATGTGTGCAGCATATTTTATCACGTTTTTAATTGTTTTAATTGACAATTTTTTGAAATTATCTGAAAGCTGAGAGCTGAAGTTGAACATTTCAAACTCTTTAAATAATAGAGGTCAATGTGAATGATTAGCATGGATTCTCATTTGCATTTTTCCCAAGCAGGTATGGACACTTAGATCAAAAACAAAGAGACAGTCACTTGAGTTTTATATTATCTTTAAATTGTGCTTCTTTTCTTCAAAGGTGAACATTTTCATGTCCTGAGTAACCTGAACATTCCATGTTCACAATCTGCCCTGGCTCTCTCTCTCTCGCTCTCTCTCTCTCTCTCTCTCGCTCTCTTGCTCTATCTCTCTCTCTCTCTCTCTCTCTCTCTCTCTCTCTCTCTCTTTAATTGTGAAATTGAAGCAGAAGTAGAAAATAGCTGCAAAAACTTTTTCTTTTTTAAAAGTTTTGTAGGTTTCACAATGCTTCATAGATAAACGTCCATAATTAATTAAATTGTTTAACCTTGTTGTCATCTTCAGACAATGTCTTTTCTTCAGTCAAATAATATCTCGTCTGTTCTTTCCAAGGGGCCTCTTAGTTTTTCTACCATCTTAAAATTAACTTTTTATAAATGAGGTCAGAGTCTGCCATCCTTTAGGAGAACAGTTGTTTTTTTCTGGACTTCTAGAAAACACAGAGCTCAGCTTGGAACTGAATTGTTGTGTATGTAATAGATATCCATTTTTTTTAAATTTAATTCCACACTTGATTCACTTTTATATGAGACCAAACAGAGTGCATAAGGTACACAAGAGATAAAATCACTAAGTTTGATCCTAATTCCTCTCATCAGTTTGTATTGTATTCATCGTATATTTCATCTGCAGTAATGCTGTTAGTGAGATATGCACTTTTCTTCCACTGTGTGTAGTCTACTTTAAAATAAAGGACTTTATTCTATTAATATCTTGTTCCTTAATCTGCATATTGTACGGTCTACCAATTCCAAAATATCATAACAATATACAGTATTATATACTGTATCAATATATAATAGCTGCATCTTAGTTTGCTTTCATTCACTTTTCATTGTTTGAGTGTTTCATTCTGCAACACATAAACTCTCAGTACCTTCTTACAACCATCAAGCACAGCTGCTGCTGCTGTTGTACGTCTACTGGTGTAGATTTTTGTGTGAGCTTTTCCTGACATCTAGTGGACAAGAAGTTTATCATTTAGATTTCTGCAGTGTCCACCTAACCTTGCCTTGCAATGGAACGGCTCCTAAATCCATACCAGCTGAAAAATATGAATGTGCTGTAAAAAATATTCTTTACTTCTCCAGAGGCTCTGGAATGTTATTTGCATTATATTTATATAAAGTATATAATGTATGTTTCATGTTTTGTATAAAATGTATTTATAGAGTCTCCTGATGAAACTTTGGTTTTTGTCTTCAAATCTTGTCAACATCGGAATTTGTTTGAAAAAAATGATTTCAAGCCGACCAAATACTGAAATCAAATAAGATTTCCTGGGATTTTATCTTTCAGTCATTTCATTCTCAAAGATGGGTGGTTCATACTTGGGACCCGGGCCTGGATCTGAGTACGCTTGACCCAAAGTCCAGTTCATTTGATCAGTGTGAACACAAAGGAAGTTCAGAATGCACAGAGAGGGTTTATTAATGGTAAGAATAACAGGACTTCATTGTGTTATATGTGTGTAATATATGAATGTACATTTCAAAAACGTCAATAATACTGATTCTAGCACTAAGTAGAAACACTTAATAAACATTGGGGAAGATTAAATGAATCATTCGGACGTCTCTGTCCTCTATGAGTGTATTTTTAGACTCTTGTTTGTTTATCTCAGGGCCTTGACCTCAATATCACAGAGGCTTTTTGTTGTTGTAAAATGTAACCATTTCTTAAATTCTCCATTCACTTTTAAGGAATATTTGTCATTTCAATCCAATAATGTCTGTTTTTCTTCTGCATGAAATGTCACCAGATTTTTAAATCTACTTTCTTTAAGTCTGACAGATGTGTGAAAGTGGAAACAACCAAAGTAACAAAGTCATCATTCTGATGAATGGAGTTTCTCTTTTGACCATAAATAACAAACAACAAACTACGACAGTACTTTTTGCAAATACATTTTTTTATTTTAGTTCCGTATGAGATCATAAAGATGTGTTTGTGTTGTTCTCTCTGTGCAGTTATCAGTTACGATAAGCATGATTTTGGTTACTACAGCTTTGATCAAAGTCCTCTCCTTCATGACATATAATCTGCTCTATGAGACACCAGTGAGATTCACAGAAAGCTCGACAGTGGCTCTTTTAAAGCAAAATGTTAAATAGCATTATGAGATCTGGCTGTAGCTATGTGAGGGGGTGCAGAAAACAAATGATCACTGGGCCAGATATATTATCTTTAGGTAATCGCTCATTCATAACAGTCAAGCGTGTCAGTGTGATTTCTGTGGATAATGATTAACAAGCTGCTGGAGGATTTCACTCTTGAAACTGAACTTTCCAGGTGGTGTCCTCCTAACACATTATACTATGTCATAAACCAGTCTCAGCAATCTCCTAATTTAGATAGATAAATAGTGTAAACAAACAGTATGCTCAGCTCACAACCAGACACATAAACCTCTCTCAGACATTAACAGCTGGACCAGGTATTCCCATTACTGTTTCCTTTAAATTCTTCTGTGTTCAAATACATCATTTTTTGTGACAACGTTTGCACGATTTTTATATTGAAAATAACTTTATTAGGACAACCAAATCTTCAGTTCCAATTTGAAGATGCTTTATTGGCATCAATACAACCGTTATTGCCAAAGCTTCATCTTCCATTTAGTATCATCTCCGCAGATGTTTCCAGTTGTGATGGAGATGTGGATATTCAGATGTCAGATTGATTTCAATACTTTTTTATCCCTGATGAAAAGTTCCAAAGCACCTTCTGACTGATCCTTGTGATGATATGATTTAAATTTCAGGGCAAAGGTCAGGGCATCTCTCACTCTCAATAAATTGTACTGTGTATTAAAGTTCTTGAATAATCGTATTTCACTCACCAGGCTCTGGTTCACTTCTCTACAGGAATTAATAAAACTCTGACAGCTGATGAAATACCAACCAGCACCAAAGTCAAATAGACAGTGAGTATACAGATTTTGGTCAACACATTTGTCAGCACTCACCTAAAGATACCTTTAATGTGCGCTGTGATTATTTATAACCATGTGTAGGGACTTTCTGACCCACTATCTGTACTGAAAGGCCTCAAAACCACTGCTGACCTCATCCAGTCCAGTCTGGTTTCTGTGACCTTGGGATGGGATTGTGTTGGAACTGGGCTAAGAGTCAAACCCATTAAAAAAAAAATACATGCCCACACACGTCTCAGGGAGAGGCCGCTTAATCACTTCTAATATTGAGTTCATTTCATTAATGACATTTAACTCCTCATCCGTCCCACTCATCTCAAATAAAGTGGTTTCATTTATTTTGAGAATTTAACTTTTTTGATGTAGAGCTTGATCAAAATTGAAGTTGTCCAAAAGTTGTTAAAAAAATCAACTCAGAAGTCAACAATCATTTTACTTTGTATCCTTTTATTCGCCCTGTCTGTGCCCGTGGTAACTGCCACTTTTATTTTGAAAAATCTGTAAACAGAAGGAGAACAACCTGACAAACTTTATGATGTGAGAACGATGATCTCTCAGTCCCACTCTTTCCATACACTGTGTTCATGATTATTATACAATACAGTACAACACCTTACAATACATTATTGTACAGTACAGCACAGTACCGTACGATACAATACACTTCATTGTTCTTATAGAGACATTGTTTCCTGGACTCTAAAGCTTCAAACATTCAGCTGCCTCCCAAGTAGATTTGATATCTAAGAACAATTACATCCTTGCAGGAACATGATTTAACAACATGCACAACCCATACACACACATTTCACACAATACACAACAATGATCAATGAAAAAGATAACATCATAAGGCTTATGAACAACTCCTGCAGCCTTCAGAAATAATTTCACATGATACCAAAACCAACCAAGAAATTTAAGACAAACAACGAATATTCTTTATATCACATCGTTTCATAAAAGCTTGCCAATTCACTGAGAGGGTTTTCCATAGTTGAATAGCTTGTATAGTAGTTTTAAGAATGTATTCATAACCCTGAACCTCCACAGGGTATCTATCTTTGAACAGTCATAAGTCCCTTTCATATCTCTATTGGCTCAGTTGGTCTTTACAGTGGGAAAAATAGGATACAGTCTCGCATTATATCTGCACTTATCTTTGGTTGGCCAACCAATATTTAACAACACCAGTGTACTTGGAAACCAAACAAATTTTTATTCAGTCTCTGTATAGTTGTTTGGTCCATTTTAATGTTGCCTGAGCAAAACTTGGCCAAAAAGAACAGTGAGAAACTGAAGCTCACAGATCAGCTCAGACACCTTCACATATTAAAAGACTACTGACACACTAATGCTCAGACAAAAACAAAGAAGGGGTCAAAACTATTCTCTTTTTGCATCAGTGATTCATCTCTCTCTTTAACAACATTATCTCCTCGCCCACACTACAATATCCCTTGTATTTTGTAGAGCAGAGAGGGGCCCTCCTCCACTGCCAAGGGGGTTCTCAACTTCGGCAGCAAACAGCACCAGCGGGGTGCTGTGGCCTGTTTGTAATGTCATTGATTCCACCTCTTAGCACCCCCTTTGCTGGGCCCCCGCTGCTGTCTGGAGTTTTAAAAACCTAGTCGTCTGTCTGCTTTATTTCTGTTTCCCTCGCAGTTTTTCGTAACCTTAAAAGTGTAAAAAACTAAATAAAAAATGTTTTCTCATTGACAACTCAACCCTCAACAACTCAACCTGACAAGTCTCCTCCCGTTGTTAGCTCCACTAACGTAAACACTACTAACCAAGCAAATAAAGACGTTAGAGAGGAGCACCCAGCTAGCTCCGTACAGGAAAGCAACAGTGATGATGAAAACTTAATTGGTAAATTGTTTCATCATTATTTGAGATAACGCTTAGATGCTGGTCTTTTGTTTGTGGGTGTGTTGTAGACCGCCGTGTCTACTGGTTATCGTACTGTATGAACGGCAGGCCATTGCTGTCACACTGTTTACAAAGTTTGTTGTCGTGCGTGGGTTGATAATGTGTGGTTTTATTGTATTGTCTGTTTGGCTGTGTGGCTGGATGAGCATCCAACTTCACTGAATGTTAAACTGTAGTTGCCTTCTATCTTTGGTTTCCCGTCCGACTAATTTAGTCTGCTTTACTTGTTTAATCGGTGGAATATGCGCACAGACATATCAGCACTTGTTCTGCTTAAACATCAGCAGGTCTAATGACTGTTAAAAAGCAAGTCTGTAAAATTGAGAGTTTGCTGCCTTTTATAAATTACATCATCAAAAACGTTTGAACAGCTTAATTTAATGATTTTTTTTTTCACTACACCTGGCAGCCAAATTGTTTTTTGTTTTTTTTAACCGATCTACAAATGATTATTGACGCAAACACGACCAACAGCGTATATAGCTATCACTTAACCTATATTTCGTGTATAAACAGAGACTTTTAAGAAACAATATCAACATCTGTCATCTAACTATATCAACCATATTAAACCATATCGTGTTCATCGTCTGGTCCACTCCGTCACACATGCGCAGGAAATGATGAAATCTGCATACGTCAGTGAAAAGGTCTCACACATGCTCACCAACTGTGTTATTCCCTATCATTTATAACTCTACAGATGTGTGTGATTTAAACAATTGGTTGCATGACTTTGAGTCTCAAAAATCTCCATCACCCATGATTTGCTCATAATTCCTTGCACATACAGAATTTTAATAACACAAAACCGTGAAGTCATTTCGTGTCATCACACCTCTTGTGTGTCCTCTTGTGGTTGTTTGACTAATAAACCAGGCAAGCTAAATAGTTGTGCAGTTTTGCATTCATTCTGAGGGGCTATGGCACTGCCGATAAGCATGCCGCTGCTCTCCACCTTAACAGAGTGCAGGTTTCAGCTGCCCCATGAGGCAATGTTGCGCAATCGGCGCATGAGACATTTCCTCCTCGTCAGCACAACTGAGGCGGGTTGAGCCGCGAGCTTCGCTGGAAAAACCCACCACCGCTTCCCAATTCAACATCAACCCATCAAGGAGTGAGCGTAAGTCACTGACACGCGCATATCTGCGTCTGAAAACTCTTTCACAAGTTTTTTTTTTTTTGGGAAGTGTGTAGTAGGCCTCCTCGCTGTCAGGGGAATCCACCCCATGAAGGTGCCTCTGACATCACCACGATCTTTGTCCCCATGCGATTGTTCAGGTCCACTCCCCCATTTGTCCCGCTCCTCTTATTGGACGCATCCTAATGACCTGTGCGCTACCTGGCGACCATCTCCTCAATTTAAAGAGCTTCCACTCATGGGAAGCTCTGCCAGAGGTGTTCAGTGCACACCCTTACTTGTAAATAAGACGTTAAGCTAAAGTAGATGTTGCATTGTGGAATTATATTAACATAAGTTTAAATCAGTCAAAGAACACCATGGAGACAGGTATGAGTATTCTTTGGAGCAGAGAGCTGTTTTTTTTTTTTTTTTTTGTGGGGTTTCTTAGGCTGAAGCTGGTGCATTGTGGAATTTGTTAGAGCTGCCACATGTTTTGTGCAAACTGTTCACTCAGCCTGTGGAGGTAATCCTGCTGTGAAAGCTGTGCTGGAACGTGTTAGAGTTTTGACTGAGCTGTCAGCTGTCAAATGAATCCCTGTAGCTTTGTCTGGCGGCATGTTACCATGCAGGTATCCCAGTGCTGTGTGTGTAACAGGTAATAAGTGAACTGTGAGGTTATTAACTCTACTTCTCTTTATCTGGTTGATAGGAGGTTAGTGTCTGATGTGCTGTACTGCTAATAGCAAAGCCTGTTTTATGGAATATATGTGCCTGTTTTATAACATAGAGTTAAATTCATGGAGGAAAAAAAACGTTTCTTTTGATGAAATGTTTCTGAAGTTCTCATTGTTGCTGTTTTTAAAATGAATGTCAAACCAGCCACATGTTGCCATCATTGCATCATGTCCTGAAGCTTATTGGACTGTTTGGTGGGGCACTTTCAGACCATTAGTTTTTGTTTTATAAAGTTATATAATGAACTATTAGGGGACATTTGTCATGAAGGTACCACACTGTTTTTGTAGTTTATTTATGTTTTTACTGTTTAACCACATTATGCACAAAAAAAAAAATCCCCTTTGGCAAAGCAAGTAAAACCCTGTTTGAGCCACAGAAAAAAAGAAAAACAGGCTCTATTGACAAAAGTTTGCAAAATATCAGAAACTGTGAGCACTGTTGTGGTCTATGTAAACAACATAGTAGCTGTGAATGTGCCACAGATTGTCCTAAGAGTACTGTTATCACATCTGACTAATGGTTAATCTGTGTGCCAACACTTGTTTTTCTCTGTGGTTTGATGTTTGAAACATTTTAGCTCAGTAAAATATTAACATACATTTTGTAAAATGTCACGTTTAAGTGGAAAGAATGTAGCACAAGTTGACTTTTTTTCTCTTTATTTTGAAGGAACATTTCTCAGGGATGCACATTTAATTTTTTTTAAATGTGACAAAAAAAATGAATAATGTATATAAAGTATCCTCCTGAACTACTGGTTAGATGAGGCACTGGCAGGGGGTCCTTGAACTTTGCTGCATCTTCCAGATAAAGATATGATAAGCAAATCCTTACCTGCTTCCAGTTCTGTTTGTACATTAGTGAACTGAGCATTTCCAAACATTCAACACTATCATTTGAATGCATCAATAATGTTTTGTTCATTTAAGACAGTTAATATCAGTATTTCTTCTTGGTAAAGAACCCCCTTTTATAATAAATATTGTAATAATAGTGATATTGATGTCATTTCGGAAGCTCGTGACAACATGACAGAGTTTTGGAAGGAGCACTCAAAGGGCGCCACAGTGGAGGAGATGATGCTCGACTCTCGTGCCAAGGAGCTGACCCAGCACGAGCTGCCTGAGATCCTATCCATGCTGCCCTGCCTGGAAGGATACAGAGTGCTGGAGCTGGGAGCTGGCATTGGGTGAGCATACAGCTGCATTTAGACTGACTGAATGTATGAATGTAGAATTACATCTGTTTCAGAAGTTTCTGTTAAATTCAGGAGCCTGTAGCATACACATTTTCTAATTCAGTTGGTCAAATAATATGAAAAATACTATTGAACAGAACTCAACTGTTGAATTATACCCCCAACTTGTCAACAGTCGCTACACCAGCCACCTGCTGACCAGGGCCGCTCATGTGACAGCTGTGGACTTCATGGACAGCTTCGTGGAGAGGAACAGGCAGGAGAATGGTCACCATAGCAACGCTACATTTATCCAAGCTGACGTCACAAAGATGGACCTCCCCAAAAACAGGTGAGTGGTAAGATTACTAATGCTTGGGCAGAAAATCTCAGCAACTTTAAAAGCTCAATCGGATAAAGCTGTTTGACTTTCATGAAGAATTGTATTATTTTGTGATCACTTCAGAATCACCAAAATGAGTTTCTTATCGCAAAAAAATTGTCTGTTGTTGCAAGAAAAGAAACATTCAAATTTTTCCCTTAAAAATTAGACATACTGCATATTATATTTCAATATATCATGTAATGTTCCTTTCAGCATTGACTTCATCTTTTCCAACTGGCTGTTAATGTACCTGAGTGATGAGGAGCTAGAGTCCTTCATAGAGAAGACCCTGGGCTGGCTGCGGCCTGGTGGCTTTCTTTTCTTCAGAGAGTCTTGCAACCACCGGTCAGGTACAGAGCAAACAATGGAACCTGAACATCTTTATTTCAGTATAATTACTATTGAAGCTTTGATGCAAACGCAATCTGACAGCTGGGACTAATTGAAAGAATAGGATTTGCAGTAAAAATGTAATTCCCTGTATTCAAAATATAAATGGATGGACAGACCAATGGCTGGATGCATGGCTGGAGGATGTTGGATGGAACAATAGATAGATGTATGGTAGATGGAGCATAAAATAGGTATATTCTTTCGGCTACGATTCAGTTTGTCTCTTATACATGAATCGTGTAATTGAATTGGTAATGTTCAGCAACAGTAGTCTGTATCATTGTTGTTACCAAAATGATACAGTTAAGAATTCATATTAACTTTTACTTTTCTGAAAAGGTGACTCTAAAAGAGACTTTAACCCCACCTGCTACCGCACTGACGCCCAATACAGCCATCTGGTATCATCAGTGCAAGTGGAGCAGACAGAGGGGAACCAAAGGTTTGGATATGATATTGTGTTGAAAAAGAAAGTCAAAGCCTACATTGAGGTATGTTAATTAAAATCTCCTAATATGATAAGTAAAACTGTTTGACAACGTTAAGTTTACCCTGTCCATTCACCGCTCCACTCCCTCCTCTCCGTGATGTCCTCATCCGTCCTCCTCCAGATGAAAAACAACCCAAATCAGATCTGCTGGCTACTAGAGAAAGTTCCCCGCTCGTCCGTCACCCAAAACGGGTTCACTACTTTCCAGCAGTTTCTAGACAACCAACAGTATACCAACCGTGGTATCCTGCGCTACGAGAAGATGTTTGGAGCTGGTTATGTCAGCACAGGTGGACCCAGTACCACCAAGGTAGGTTTGAATATGGAAAACACCAAAAGAAATCCTGGAAAGAATCAGTGTGTGCATCTTAGGATAGAATAGAATGGAAGGGCAATTTTTCAAAGTGAAAAGCTCAGCCAACAAACAGGATACTTTTAACAACAACAGGGAATTTCTGTAGTAAAGTCTACCACCTTGGTATTGAAAGATTTATGTCATCTATTGAATACATTGCTTCTTTATTTTCTACAAGCTGATAAAACAGAGAAAAAAAATCCAACAAACCTTGGCAGTTTTTTGCTCCAGTCCCAATATGAGAGTGACGTTTGTTGTTTGAAGTGACCGTTTCGTGGGTTGCCAGGATTTTTTTGTCACACATTTCAGCCATCCAAAAAATGTATTGTAATTACTTTGGTAATCCTTGCTTTTAAAGTTCTTAAGATTCTCTCCAATGATTTAATGAATGACATTCTCATCTGCATAATCTGCATTGCACGTTTATTTAAAATAAGCAGAAGTGTTCTTAACATTAATCCTGCTCAACATCAGCATGTTAACGTTATTATTATTACTACTATTATTATTTTCAAATGTAATATTTATGAACAGAACATAGAACAGAACTGACCTTGATCCAAGCAGCTTTATCTTCACACACTCTTTCACCCGTCTTCCTTCATCCGTCATTGTTTGAATGCTGACCTCTTCGGTTGTAGTTATTATAAACGCAGGGAATCTGACTATCATTATCATTTAATTTGTGGAATCCAAAAGGGATTCCCTAATAAAAGTAAAAAATAAAATAAAAATGTATGTAAAATGTGACAAAGAATCATGATAAGGTGATTACAGCTACATCCTTAAGCTACCGCTAGTATGGAAAAACAGCAGTGACATCGAGTGGTGAAATCTATAACTAAACCGTAAGGTCCATGTATGGAGGCTATAATCCTCCAACTGGATGGCCTGGGTTGGAATCCGACTTGTGGTTCCTTTCTCGCATGTCATTCCTCACTCCCTCTGTCCCTGATTTCCAACTCTGTCCACTGTCATGTCCCTACAATAAAGGCATAAAAAAGCCCCAAAATTCATTGTTAAAAAAAACATTAGGTAAGCTAATTTAACAGTAACCTACTCGGAATGGAATTTTCTCCACTCATGGAAAAGACAGAGCTATATAGGGTTATCTTTGGAGGCATTGATTGGACTAAACAAATAGCTTTTTGTGCTAACAGGAGTTTGTGGACATGCTGAACCTGAAGCCCGGACAGAAGGTCCTTGATGTTGGCTGTGGTATTGGTGGAGGAGACTTCTACATGGCAAAAGTAAGAGACGAGGAATCAGGCAGAGTTTCCAATAATGATGATGCTGAAAATCTATCCTTCGAAAAGGACTTTAATAGCGGCAATGATTATGATTCTTTCAGACCTTTGGCGTGGAAGTGCTTGGCCTGGACCTTTCAGACAACATGGTGGAAATTGCCATGGAGCGAGCAATTGCAGAAAAGCTGCCTTCAGTACGTCCAAATGCTTCCCTGTCCTCTTTGTTTAAACACCACTTATAGAAGTGTGATTAACAGTCTGTTTGATATAAATGAATCAATAATGCTGTATGATATTCCTCAGGTCCAGTTTGAGGTGGCTGACGCCACTAAGAGGGTGTTTGCAGAAGGTTCTTTTGATGTGATCTACAGTAGAGACACAATCCTGCACATCGATGACAAACTGGCACTCTTCAAACGCTTCCATGTGAGCAGTTTCTCATACTTAAATCATTTGTGTCATCACATTGAATTTTAAAGGTTTACTAACATATTCTTTCATTCTGCTTGTTCACTGTGTGCAGTCATGGTTAAAGCCAGGCGGAAAGTTGCTTATCAGCGACTACTGCTGCGGTGAAAAGCCCTGGACACCTGTGTTTGAGGCCTACGTCAAACAGAGAGGCTACATCCTCTATACTCCCGCACAGTATGGCAAGGTAAATATACAATAGAGTTCAGTTATGTAATAGTCTGTGGAAGACTACCCTACCCTATGGGGAGTTCTGCTCTTTGGTCCTCTTAACCAATATGTAACAAGAGGGTGAGCAGCATACTGTACAAACTATTACTGAGTTTCTGCTCCACTGGAGCATAGGTTAAACAGTAAACACCAAATATATGAACTGACTGATATCCATTCATTTAAGTTTTGGTTATCCCAAAATGTTTTTAATTATGTGGCAATAAATCCACTGAGCCACAGTGTTTCCCAATTGAAGAAATGCAAGGATTGGCATTTATGGTGGTTATTACATAGTGTCCCTATCACATAGTTTCCCCTCCAGAGAGTACTGACAAGTTAATTAATTTTACGTTTTTCAAAAACTGCCCCTCTTCTGACTGTCAAGGCAATGGTGTGTTAGCTAGATGCTCTTCAGGCTGTTAAATTGTCCCCATGCTAAAAAAAAAAAAAAAAAAGTGTCATTAACTGAAGATTTTAATTCATAAGAGATAATGAATGAAATATGTTGGGTCAGACTAAAGAGTTGGCCCTACACACAATTACACTTACTGACATAATTGTACTGGTAACACAATAGTCTTACTGCTATCTTTGTTGTTCCATTATTCACCATGCACCTTATTAACTTATCATTTAGTATTTAGCCTACATGCACATAGCTCTGTGTATATATATATATATATATATATATATATATATATATATATATATATTTATTTCTCGTTTACTGCACATAGTTCTGTTTACATCTGTTAGAATTACATGTGGATAAGATACAAAAATTGATACAGATATATATATATGTTGGAAAGGATTACCCAAGTATTCTGTAAACATGAAATTTAAAATAGCAACTTGTGCAATAAATAGAAGAAAAAAAGTCCTCTCCTATACAGAAAGCTCAAATGGTGTAATTGTGTGCTCTGTGGATGTGTTAATACAAACCATCAACAGGTGGTGCTCTTTCTACTACCTCCTTTTTCTTTGTCTTTTCCTGTAGTTCATTGAAGAAGCCGGTTTCAGCAATGTTAGGGCAGAAGACCGAACAGCCCAGTTCATCCAGGTGATAAAGACAGAGCTGCAGAGATCAGAGGCCATTAAGGAGGAATTCATTGAGGTAGGAACACACACTCACATGTTTACAAAAAGAAAATGTGTCAAATTCACAAGGTCAACTTAACTTACACTCTGCATCCATAATGAGCATCCTACTCTCATTACTACATGTATATGGATGCTTATTTTACCTTCATCAAACCACTGCAGGAATTCTCTGAAGAGGACTATCTTGCAATAGTAAACGGATGGAGTGAAAAACTGGGACGTTCCAACAGTGGAGACCAACGATGGGGACTCTTTTATGCAACAAGGGAATGAGTGATTGCACAAAGAATGTAGATGATGATGAAAATAAGTAATGCCTTTTCCTTTTTACTTTGTTGTCTGTGCTTTGGACTGAAGCACTTTATTTCAGTATGAGTTCATAAGCATGTTCATGTGCTGAAGAAGCATTGGAAAAAACACAAGAATTGCAGTATTATTATAGTTATATGATGAAAGAAAGGGCAAAATGTAACACACATACACATATTATGAGCTCAACATTGTTTAATGTATCATTTTATTGTATTTAATTAAATTCATAACCCGCTGTTTAAACATGAAACTGAACATTTTGTCATATCTTGTTTAAATGGAGCAACACTGAATAAAACAATATTGCTTTATTGATTTCTAAAAGGCATTTTGTAAGACCATTAAAGACCTATTTTTGATCTTTTGAGCATTTGTTAAGTATGCTGCAAATTTAGCACAAGTTTTATCATCAGGCAGGAAAAGAAAAAGAAACAAAAGATTAAAAAAATGGACCAATTATCTTTTTTAGTTAGATTTCAGAAACAATCCTTGAACTATTACCAGAGTCAAAAATGTCAAGATCAGTCACAAGAGCAAACTTGTTCATTAAGTTGCTACTGATTAGTTTTCAGCAATAGTTAATGCATTTAACTGCAGCACTGTGTGAAAGAGGCCCCTCACAAACTGTAATAGTCTTCATCACCTCAGGTTATTCAGGTTGTGCAACATGTCGCTCAGAAGCAACGTTTCAAACCTGTGTAATCCACTATGTGATCCGAATGAACCCGATGTTTTTCTTTCAAAATAAAAACTTCGATCTAATTCCGTACATTCAGCATCTCGTTTTTCTTGACCTTCACTATTGGTGACTAATGTTGGCAACCCAAAGAAGAACACTGATTTAGTTCATTGATGTTTATGCTTAATGCTACTTTTACAGTTTAAAAATGAACTATTAACCAGTTTTTCCCATTTGGGGGCTGAGATGGATGAGTATTTAAAAAAGAAAAGTGCTGCTAACTAGTCGTGAAACTACTACAAACAGAAAAATAATCCTTTAATCTAAAACCAAAGGTTGTCATATTTCATAACCCAATATAAACTAGCTAAGATGTTTGTATTTATGATCACATATTGGAGACTGAATGTAACTTTGCAGCAAGAACACGCTTCATCTTAATGAAGTGTAAGAGTCTTCTATTCATAGTAACAGGCCCAAAGCTGGGTTAACCTTCTGAAACATAAAGAACATATGAGACCTATGTTTCAGATTTGACAGCAACTGGTGTTATTTGGTGATTCATTTCTACTGTTTCATCTATCAAAGATATTCTATTTTAGTGTGTATTTTAATTTTATTTTATGGGCCTAGTAAAACTTTTCAAAATAAAATAAAATGTATAATATGAATTAAAATCAAATAATCAAAAGGTCTATCATTCTATAGCCTACATATGGCTTTCTTAATATTTTGATGAAAATGTTCTATTTTAGGAACATGCAATGTCAAATAGAACAAATAAGGTTTAAAGATAAATTATAACCTCTATATACACATAGGCTTAATAACATTTAGATTTTAGAGTATATAAACGTCATTGAGCAATGTAGCAATATAAAGCCTGCAGACAATTGTTGAATACAAATGTAAACAAGGCATCTGATACTGCCACTTAACATGATAATCATTTAAAAATAAATGCTTTTGAGAAAATAGAGGTTCAAAATGGAAACAACTTTCGCACGTCCACTTCACAAGGCAGGTGCGTAGGAGAGCCATGTGTCCCGCACAAGCCTGCGGGAGTTTATCTTTGACAAAATAGAAGTGAAAAACCGCCTCTTACACCAACAGAACATGTAACAGAGCCAGCCACGGTTTATTTCTCTTTAAACAACTTCTGACATCTTCCTCTTTTGGTCTCTCAGTTGACTTCCTCCTACAGTGTGTGACGTTACGCCCATCATTTGTTTTCTGTTTAACGAGCTTGCGTGCAGAAAACATACGCAACACGAGAGGCAAAACACTGTAAGGCAAAACATGGCGAGGTTAAGCGAGCATGGGATTCGTTTGAGTTCGGTACGTATTTGATATTTTTTTACATCACGTATTCTGAATTGCAGCATCTTTTTTAACTACAGGGGAAAGTAATGGAAAGTGAAACAAACTATCTGACCTTTGTTTTGTTGTTTATTCAGATGAGTCCTTCCTTCTTAAACAGCAACTCGACGAGTCATACCTGGCCGTTCAGCGCGGTGGCAGAGTTAATAGGTGGGTGACGTTATGAAAAACTACAATGAGCGGTCCTGCATTATCTACTCGTCCAGCCGCCGTGCGCTCCCCTTAAAGTGACGCTGCACCTGATAGTGGTTTTATTACATGCAGGCTTATCTCTGTCACTCTGAAAAGTGGATTGTACTCAAAAAATATGTGATGTTGAAAGAAAAAGAAAAAAAAAAAAAAAGGACCGAATGTACTTCTTCTTTCAACACCCCCCATCGACTTTAACTCTGCTACGTCATAATGCCTGTCATATTAATTGTTGAGTACTGAAAAGTAGCAGGTTAGTGTTTACTGCTGTAAAACACTGGGCAAGTTTCCTCACAGACTCCAATAAATCATTTGAGTCGCTGAAAGGATTCGTACCTCCACCTGAAAGCGTCGGTTTGTGGGTTGTGAACATTACCTTCCTACACTCTGTGCTCTGTGATTGGTCAGGACGTGCTGAGTGTCTGTTGGCTGATGCCTTTGATCAGTCACAGCATTGGGAGTGTACTATACAGTTGTGCTGAATAAAAGCAGACGCACTCGCTTAAGGGCAAGAAACATTTAGCAGCCTGTTGGAATAGAAACATGTCTCTAACAGGAGTGCCTTTGTATCTCAAAATAGTTATACAGGAAGCCTGACTATCATAGCAAATTCTAACCCTGGATATGGGTTTTGTGTGGGTGTCGGTTAAATATGAAAGGGCCATATCAGCAACGTGTTCAGCCATTCCAAATAGGTAGATTAAAAAACAGATTTTTTTTAGATTAAAAAAATATATATATATATTTTATCATAGACAACACACTGAGAACGGGAAAAGGTTACTTTATACACAATAAATCTTTTTTATTTATTTTAGTTTTTAGTTTTTCTTGCTTTGTTTCTAAATCTTTCAGATATCTTTTATGTGTGCAAACACAACAGTATCACTTCCTTTGTTTTGTCACCATGACCTCATATAGGCTACGTTATATTTGTGACGCTGACGGTCATCCTATTACATGCTTACAGATACATTTACCTAACTTCTTTGACTTTCCCTGCAGTATTTAGCATTATATATAATTAAGGTTTTACAACACTGTAACAGCAGGTGTTGAGAAATTGTCATGGTTTATAAGGACACTTCAACTGCAAGTTCAAAACCAGAAGCATGATCGGACATATAAACAATCAAACAGCAAAGGTTTTACTTTAAGATTGTCTGAGGAAAAAAATATTTATTTGAAGTTTTTTGTATTTATTAGATGCAGATTTTCTCTTGAGTGCTTAAATGTACTTTAGATCTTACTAAGTTTTTGTTATACCATTTGGAGTAAATAACGTCTCTTCCTTCCACACATCACAATATTTGAATGCTCTCTTTCCCTGTTGTAATCCTCTACTCTCTCAACTGCTGCTGTAGACAATGCATCAGATCCTGGTGTGACAGCTAAACAGATCTGGATAGATGTAACTGGAGAATCTACTCACCTCTGTCTAACTTTCACTGACAATGGCAGTGGCATGACCCCCAACAAGCTGCACAAGATGCTCAGGTAACATATACACATGTACACACGAATACGCATGAAGCCTGTATGTGCATGAAAAGCAGCAAAAAATGATAATCTTCTGTCATCTGAAACATTTTCATGCATGTAGTCATACAAATTGATAGCTCTTCATTTCCTTTCCTTTGAAATAAACAAAGATCTTTTAGATAGAATTTAGATTGGGTCAGTCATTGTCTTAGAACACACACAGAGACAGATATTCATTTAAAGAAACATGCATCGACACAATTAAAAGATGTTGTTTGAAGTAAATAAATATATGAAGAAAAGATTCAAAAATTGTAAAAAATAAAAATAAAAATCACATTTTGTCTGACATTTGAGTGTCTTAAAGCCACAATATGTAACTTCTCCTCCTTCAAATAGTACTTTCATTAGTACAATAAGTTTAAACATGTCTTCAGCATGGTCCGATATATAATACTGTAGTATTTAACTTTGGCAGGGAGCTGGGGAGAAGTGTGCACCACTTTACGGCACTAGTTCACACTGTTCTTCAGTTCTTAAAAGAAGCTAGTTGGCTGTTTCTGGACGGTTCAATATAATGGCTGAGGCTAAGAGCCTAAGCTGTATCGTTATGGGTAATGTGATGGTTTAGCAGCTTTACCAGGTGCAGAAAGTCTTACAACCCAAGTTATGTCTCATGTTTGAATACAAATAGATAAATCCATCTTACAGCAAAAAGTATCTTTACTTGTCGATCTTACAGTTAGCTTTATACCTTTGAAACCTTACAAACCTATCTCAACAAGCTTTACCCTCTCCAGAGTTGCTAATTAGCCACAGCCCATAGATATCATGGCAATAGCTGAATACACAAACTCCACATGCAAACAGTTTGCAAACAAGGGTTGAAGCAGAGTCACAAGATCCGGAAATATTACTGTGCCAGTCGCCTTGTCAGTCGTCATGGTTGTTAAGCTTCTCACAACGTCTTTGCCGGCTTTGCACCCTCTGCTTGTAAATGAATGCACGTTCTATAGGAAGGACCAACCAAATTCCTACGTATTGTTACTTTCATTGATTTCTCAAATGATCACAGCCTATTCTACAATGAAAACAAAAATAATTGTTATCAATGAAATACAAACTAAATTTTCTCCCTCACTCTCTCTCCCCTTTGTTTATGTCTGTCCAGCTTTGGTTTTACAGAAAAAGGTTCAGGTAAGGCCAGTCAACAGGCCATCGGCGTGTATGGGAACGGTTTCAAGTCTGGCTCCATGCGTCTGGGACGCGACGCGCTTATCTTCACCAAGAATGGCGGCTGCCAGACTGTGGGAATGTTGTCTCAGACGTACCTGGAAAACATCAAGGCTCAGGCTGTCATCGTCCCCATTGTACCATTCAACCAGCAAACCAATATCCTTGATTAAACCCCAGGAAATAATGACCGTCAGAACCAAGATCAACTTTAGGTCACACATTGATTTACTTAAATGCAAATAGTCAACCTGAGTTAAAGTCTGCAAATGGTAATAAACGTTCAGAAAACAGCCTATACACAGTGACTTGGAATGAAAATCTTTGTCACTTTGAATCCTCTTTTTTTTTTGTCCAAACCTTAACCTGTGACACAGTCTCTGGTGGTGACCGAGGACTCAGAAGCCAGCTTAGCTGCCATCCTCCAAAACTCCATCATCAGCTCCCAGGAGCAGATGCATGCTCACTTTGACTCCATTCCCTCCAAAAAAGGCACCAAGATTTTAATCTGGAACATTCGCAGGTCAGAACAAAATGTTTAATCATGCAGAATTCTGATCAAAGGTTTTACCACTCCTGTATTATTACATCATATGAATTTGACCAGCAGATAGTTAGCTTAGTTTAGCAAAATGAGCAAAATAGCTAGCCTGGCTCTGTCCCAATATTTAAAAGAAATGTGCACTCATTGCAAAAGCTAATTTGTCAACTTTTTTTTGATTTTTTTACACCTCTGTTTTGTTAGGCAAACAACCAAGGTGTAAAGTGATAATAAGCTAGCTGTAAACGTGCTAGTTGGCAGATTTTGTTAGCTAGCTGTTGTTTCAAGTCTTTAAAGTAACTTAACTCTCCCCTGGCTGAAGCTTCATTCTTACAATATCATGAGAGTTTTATTGATTCTCCTAATACTTTGCAGCTCTTTTAAATAAGAACTTTTATTTCATGTTGAGATTTCCTGTAAGCTGAACTAGCACAAAGAAATAATGTTTGTACTGTAAGTGTAATGTACATGTACACAGTGTATGAGCCTGGTGTGTATGCAAACACAGACTCAAACACAGACAGGCAAATATACATTAAGCAGCAACAGAGACATATGATATTTGTTTAAACATGCCTTTAGACAAATCAATGCAAAACTATACATGTTCAAAATTGAGTACTTGTATCATCTTTATATGAAGTGCTAAAAAGTAATTCAAACCCCTTTATCTCAATGTTTTTTGTTAAGGCCTGTAAAGTTTCTGTTCCTGGTAAGAGAAAGGTGAAGACTTTTTTTTGACTTCCTCTTTATGCTGGAGTCAAAAATGGTCTCTTTTAAGAGCTTTATCAAACAACCCATCTGCTGCAATAACCACAGGAAATCAGTCCACGTGTAGAGTTTAAAAAAAAAAATGTTCATCTTTTTTTTCAGATAGTGTGGTAGTATAACAAGCATTAGTCCACTTGTTTGACATCTGCTGCCTTTAATGTTGTCCTGAAGGGCCAAAGATGGAAACCCAGAAATCGACTTTGAGACTGATGAGAATGACTTCCGTTTGCCTGAGATTCAGATCGAGGAGCTGAAAAAGGGTCTGAGGAGCAGTGGGTCCCTGAGAGCCGAACAGAACATCCCAGATATGCACTACAGTCTAAGAGTGAGTGGGATCACTAAAGATACAGAAAACAATAGGATATGATAGGATACACTTCATTGTACCCATGTTGAAATTTGTCTTGGACTCCACTGCTGCACACATTGAGCTGCTTCTGATAAACATACCTTTTGGCTCATGTTTGACAGATTATTAGATTCATTTTTACAGTTGTAAATTAAATGAATTTGCCTCTGTTTGCACAGTATATTAAGTCAGCAAGGTTTTCATTTTATCTCTCTGTTTTTGTCTCAGGCCTACCTCACTATCTTGTACCTGAAGCCGAGGACACAGATAATACTGAGGGGGAAGAAGATTCTGGCTAAACTGGTGTCAAAGAGGCTGATGAACATTGAATATGACGTGTATAAACCCCACTTCAGTGTATCCTTTTACTATGAGTATTTAATGTTATGTGTGTCAATGCGTGTATGAGTGCTTACATTTAGACGCAAGCAGCTCTATCTTTGCTGTGATCTAATAGGCACTGATACCTAGATAACAAATACTTTGGAAGGGAAAATGGAACGATTCATCACAATTACAGGTAATGTTGTTTTGCATAATTATGTTTAGACTCCACAGGTATGGTATCTGCTGAAGATTTTCCAACTACTGTTGTACATTCTTCTTGGATTATTGAATAGTCAACTTTTTCTTTGAGCTTGTGTGAAGAGTTTTAAGATAGTTATATGTAGACTGAAATGAACACTGATGCCTCTTTATGAACTACAAAAGCAGATAAGACCATCAGCATAAGGATTGACTATATCACTACATAGTTATTTTTGATTCCTTAAACCACTCTCATGGGGAAGGTGATTAACGGCATGATGCCAAAACAGCGTCTTTTAACTTTTCCCGACATTAATATTCTCAATGAGTGAAAGTGATAGTGACAGAATTAAATCAGCAAAGAGAGAAGAGATACCACTTTGTCCAAAGGGAGCTCAAACCAAACATATCACAATATAGGGCTCGTGCGTTTTCATTTTCCTTTAGTTCACGTTTCTTTCTATTTCCCCAGTGTTCCAGCTTAATTTGTTACAGTTTGAAAAACTATAAGGAATATTGATGTGACTACTTATACACAATAGAACCCTTTAATATTTTCACAAACCATAAAACGCACATTTTACTTTTTTCTGTTGTACTTAAGGTATCTAGAACTTTTGAACTGTTTCCCTGCTTTTATATGATATAAAGATATATTTGAAAACTAGAGCCATTGTTATCTTTGATGGGAATCTGTCAGAAGGAGAAGGTGAAGGTGATGTTTGGGTTGAACCCAAAAAACAAAGACCACTACGGCATCATGATGTACCACAAGAACCGGCTCATTAAAGCCTACGAGAAAGTGGGCTGCCAACTGAAGGTAGTGAAAGATGCTTTAACTGAATGTAAGTTTTTAATATATGGAAACCTCCCCTTTATTAAATCTTACTTCTACATCTTACAGACTTCAGGTCAAAGGTCAGGAGTCGGGGTCATCGGGGTCATCGAGTGTAACTTTCTCAAACCGGCTCACAACAAGCAAGACTTTGAATACACCAAAGAGTACAGGTGCCTGACACACACAACATTTGTGCCTATAGGAGTTATGGCGTAAAGAGAAAGTACTGCATGGTATTATATTTCAATGGTTATAATCAATGGGCCTCTTTCTCCAAAATGAGCTTTTTCTTCTTCTTCTCTCACAGTTTTCAAGAACATTCTGAAATTCACAGAAGTTTCTTAATCGGTGATTTTTGTTCTTAGCTTAGATGACAATCTCCGAACTTTGGAAAACACTGAGATTTAAGATCCAATTATTGTATTTCACTTTATCTGGAGGGAGTTTTGATCACAGCCCTCTCTAAATGAGTGATATCAACAACGCATGTTTGTACTTTATGTTTTATAATCACTACTGATGCTTCTACATGTCACATAATACATCAGCCTGTTTGTGTTTCACTAACATTAGGAGTCATGTGCTCAGTCATTTTCACGGTTTATTTTGGGTATGCCAGGCATCTCTCTGCTTCCTTTCTGTCCTCTGCAGGACATTAGATCTTATCTAATAAGGAATAACAGACATGATATTCCAATTGATGAGGACATCAATTAAGAAACACAGATGCAAATAATTCAACAGTGTAAGATATGTGGTGAACCTTAGAATCTACTGAACTAACTTAGAAGATATTGATGAATGAGGCCCACTGGCACCAATGACTCATGCATCTCTCCCTGGACTCACCAAATGTGAATGTTTCAGAGAAGGAGAAGTGATCTAAAAACTTCAAAATGATCACAAAGTTTTAAGGTAATACACCTTTTAAACAGAATGTTCTTAAAATACATGCCTAGTATATAATCTCACTTGTGCTGTAGAAGGTATGACACTTTGAAAAGTAGACAGAAATTCAATGTATTGTCCTTTTCCCTTTTTTAAAGACTCACCCTGGGTGCGTTAGGCCTAAAACTCAACGACTACTGGAAAGAGGTGGCAGAGAAGAAGGCCAGAGAGCGAGAGTTTCAGGCTGTCGACAAAGATGAAGACAATGAAGAGCACAGCGACGATAAGTGAGTGTTGATCCTTTCCTATACCTTCAAGGATTTCTTTGTAATGTAGCAATACAATACACAAAGGCCCCTAAAGACACACTCATTATGATTCTCATCATATGTTGGGGGGCAGGAGACAAGACCAAATTCCAAAAGTTAAGAAGACCAAGGTTCATGTTGTCTCTTTGGATAATGATGATCGAGGCAGGTCAGATAGTATCGCTTTCAGTTAAACAGAAAGTAAGAAAAATAGGTGAGTTTTTCCAAAGCTTGAAATACGAGAGTTGAGATGCTGCTCTCTTTGCAGCAGCAGAGAACTTAAAGAGCCTTTAAAAACAACAGAGCTGGTATAATGGGGTGTATCAAGCAAGAAAAATAAAGTAGTCCAATTGAATATTTTTGTTATAAACTGTATTTTTGCTTTAAAAGCACAGTCATGTACACAAATATACTCTTTAAGATAATTTGAAAATAGGTCCAGTAATAATTATTTGTGTTGAATTGACTCTCATGCCCACTTCTGTTGACAGTTCTTATACATGTATATATCTGTGTGCACAGGGCTCCTGTGTGGTTACAGTGTGAAGACTGCCTGAAGTGGCGAAGCGTTCCTACAAGTCATTACAAAGTGGTTCCTGAAAGCTGGAACTGCAGCCAGAACCCAAATCCACGATACAGGTGAGTTTTTTTGTGATTGTTTTTTTTTTTTTTAGGTAGAATTTGCTTGCATATTGCTGTGTTTACGAGAATTCATTCAGACTGTAGAAGCGGCAAGGCGGATCATTGTTGTGGACGAGAGCAGGGCAGTACGATGAGGTCAGGTCAGCACACAATATCAAAGAATCAAAGTGATCATATACAATTATTTATAACCCATAAAGTTACAACAGAATGTTTGATTGATCACTTAAACGAGTGGTAAACCAGGGCAATCTGGACTCCTAACAGCTTCAAATATTGTCCCAGCAACATGTTTCTATATTTCCAAAATGTATAAAAAAGCGATAAATGAAGTGATGACATCATTTTTTGAGGAAATTTAACGTTATGACACAGGTGACACAGAGGAGTCTTCTCAACCCAGAAAAAAGTTATGTTCAGTTTCATTGACTTCTACCTCTCAACCACTAGCAATGTGCACTGTAGAATTATCAGACTTTTAAAACCCAGAGCTATTAGCCGTGTGTATGTGTGTGCGTATTTTGTTGTCTGTAACAGGCAGCACGTCACTCTGAGAGTAGAGTAGAGTGTTAAGCGTGGTGTCTTCTTTGTGTTTCAGAAGCTGCTCCTCTCCAGAGGAAGCAGACGACTGCGAGGAGCAGTTGACACCCAGTTACCAAAAAAACCTCAAGAAACAGTAAATGTCATTTTCTCTTGACCTCTCATACTCTGTCTGGGTGTGCGAGAAAACTTGCACTTCTCTCTTTATGCCTGCATGTCTCTGAGGTTTCATTTGCAATTTCTGGATGGTTTTCTTTTTCTCTGTTTCACAATGTTTCTTTCTCTCTTTTTTTCCAGTGGTTGCACGGTTGCACCAATTTTAAAAGTTGAGAAAAGTCTAGTTTTTGCAGATGATTGTCTGCAGAGAATGACAGAAGAGACAAGAAATGAGTCGGTTCTTTGAAATCATCAAATTAGCTCAGTTAGCTTTGTAATGATTGATTACTAATGAGCTCAGTAACTCCGACTTTATCCTACTAGTAATCACAGTGTAGAATCCCAAGTGACCTAGTTTAATTATTTAATCGAATAAGGACAACAGAAAAAGTTATGAAGGCCTATGTGCTAGCATTTTCATGCTCAAGATAAAGAGAAATAAAAACTTAAAATGAGATTATGTTTCTTTTGCTTTGAAATAATTGTAGAGATAAACAACACCTGTTATCAAAGTAAGTCAGACACATTTTCAGAGTCAAACCTCAATCTGTAAACTCCTTCATCTCTTCTTTTCTTCCTGTAGAGATCTTCCAAAAAGCCGAAAAAGAGAAAAATCATTAGAGGTTTGTTCTTATTTTATAGATAAAGATACCAGCACACTGTTTGCTTTACCTCCTCCTGGTACATCATGTGTCGTTTGAGAATGCTTGGTTGTTTGTGTTACAGGTATGTGGGTTTCAGGACCAAGGTGTGAAATGTCAAATCCTCTCACGCAGTTCATCAGAGCCAAGCCAGCCCACCTTCCAAACCACACACACACAGACTCGCAAGAGAAGAGCAGACAGATGCCACACGGAGGAAATCACACCAGAACCAGATCAGACAAACTCAGATCAGATGACAGATTGCCATACAGAAACTCAGACGCATGGTGGTAATGAGAAAACACAAGGTTCAGTCACAGCTGAGGCCTCAAGCCCAGGACAGAAAGCTGCAGGAGCTGACACAGTCTTTAAGTACCAGAATCAAGCCACACCAGGAGAAAGTCATGACGAAGAGAATGATGAAGAGACGGACACCAACATGGAGGAGACGGAGAGAGACGATCACAACATGAACTTCTTAAGGTGGGGCATGTTGCAAACATATTTAAGATTAATCATTTCCGCTCCCATTGAATGCTCAATGACACAGTGGCCAGAAAACAATTCTTACTGGTTTCTACAACAGAAAGATATGATGCTTGGTAAAAAAAAATTTTTTTTAAATCAATCATGTACTCTAACCACATTCCCAAATGTCAATGTGCCCTAAATCTTATTAAAGGCTCAAATCCTTCACTTTCTCCCAAATCCTGACATCATGAACTGTTGCATAACATTTGCAGTGACCCATTTATCTCCACTGAGGGGCGCCAGTAACTGACAAAGAAAAGATGGCAAGTGATAAGCTTGACAATTAGAGCTGGTAGGAATAATCGGGAATGCCCAGATACTGAAGTTTAGGATTGTCAGCGCTGCATTATCAAACAACAATAATACAACTCTGACAACAAATTCAAGCCTGAAAAATGTTCAATGTTATTTATAACCTGATGATTTTCACACTGTCCTCATCCAAACTGACGAGTTTCTGTTCTGTGCAGCCTCAAAAGGAAACTGGGCTCTTTATTCTCCTATGTGAACAAGAAGCCATGTCCCATGGAGGAGCAACACCCTTCCTCCAAAAATATGGCGGAGGATAGGAATCCTGAGAAACAAGCAACTAAACTAGGGAAGACAAGGCAGGAGAGCAGCAGGCGAGTGGAGAAAAGAGGAAACACGGCACAGCGAGCCCCCACCAGCCTCCCCTGGACCCACTCATTCCCCTCCACCCAGACTGTGATGGTTTCTCCACTCAGTCGAAACGAGTGGTCATGGAGCAGTTCAGAGCCTCCAGAACGGAGTGACAGAGAGGCTAACGTGCAGAAGCTGGTCGTGTTAGAGAAAGAGGCCCAGAGGCTTCGTAGGCTTTTATGTCTGCAAGTCACAAAGATAACTCAAGGCACGATGACGGAGACTGATAGCGGCGCCTGGAATGAAAAAGTAGGGCTGATGACGGCACCTGCATCCAAAGAGAGCAGAGAGATTGGCTGCCAGACGGACGAGGCTGAGGTCAGCAGAGTTGATAGGCAATATTTCAGAAACATTACAAAAAGTCATCTTTTTAATTCTCTCTAAAGCAAAGTGTTTTTACACTCTAAATACATGCTTTGTAAAATTGTCATAGGAATGACTTTGTTCTTAGCTTCAACTTGGCCTCAGGTAAAAGGTTAAATGTTCCCCTGATTACTCTTTCTGCAGAGCAAACTGTGTCTCTGTGCCCTGATGATGTTTGTGTTTATTATTTCCCCCCCAAATGATTGTAATGATTCAATCGGTTTATCGTCTACCAGAGGAGATGGTAAATGTGCTGTAGTATGTAAAGCACAACTTTCCCCTGAATGAGAACATCAGTTACAACTCAGGGTTACATGAAAATAAATACTCTGTAAAAAAAAAAGTCTGTAAATATTATATTATTACTTTTAATATTAGAATCATGTTAATTCACTGCGGGGCTCACCCTGGCACATCAGCTCACACTTTTTCCACATGTAAACAGAGTGAGCTTTGCCAGGATGAAAGCACAAAACCCAGCTCTGCCCCACAGGAGAGGAGCGGCTCATTTACACATCAGATTCAAAATGAGCAAACTGGACAGAGCAAAACAACTTAATTGGCATTTTTGCACTTGAATATCATTTGGCCACTGTACTTTGTGAATTAGACCTTGAGCTAGAGCTGATAGCGGGGGGGAAATTGATGCGCAATATATAGGGAGCTATCATTCCATGTGAATCAGGCTCTCTGTGTACTTTTCTTCTGTCCTCTCTCTACATCAGAGCTCTTCGTCATTCAGCATCCCGGCTCAGGCTCAGGGACTTCAGGGTCTCATGGACCAGGGTGAGAGAGCTGTATGTGGGTCCGAGGAGCAGCCAGAGCAGAACAGATCCGGGACGGAAAAGGCTGAAACTCTGAGCAGTATCAGTGACAGCAAGTCCTATGAAGACAACAGGTTAGTACAAACATGCATGTATGTACACAGGATATGTACACTGTATGCAGCGTTATGAATGTCACTTCTAATTGTATTTGACTCATATTAAAGGCCGTTGTTTTGGAGTGGAAATTGGTTACTCAGTGGTAGCGTTTATATCCACACTTGGTGGGGTGTAGCAGGAAAAATGCATCAAACGTCATGATATATTTATTTGCTGTCTGTAGAGACGAGGAGGTACACATAAGCACATAGCTGAAATGAGTACCAGTCCAGACCATAGTTTGAGACTAGAGTTGAGCACCACAAGTTGCGTTCTTCAGATACAAACATCTGTTTCCTTATACCTTCAGTATGAAGTCTGGTTTCTAAAGACATTTCCTGTTTCTGCTCGAGTACTTTGTGTGCAGGGTCGAAAATGCTTTCATATAAAAGTAAGACCAATCCAAACAATCTCAGTGTGCAAGATGAATCACTTGTATGCTTTTTTTCCTTCTACTTTAAAAAATAAAGTGTATTGTGTCCTTTATTTAGGTGTTTTTGTTCCCATTTTTGCTTTTCTGTGAATAAAATGTGAAATAATCCTCGACAAAGTTTCACCCCAGTGACTGAAATGTTTGATAGCTTTAATTATGCATCTGTTCTCAAATCAGATCTGCACAGGAGAATCTACAAGATATCCGAAACAACGTGGTGGCGCTCCTCACGGCCCTCCTGCCCCAGCTGGACCTGGCTGGCATCAGTCTGGAGACCACCGATGTGGACAACATTCTGCAGCAGATCATAGAAGTCAACTCACTGAAGATATGATCAGTTCTGTTAGAAGGTTTTTGGATTATTAAAACTAACCAAGTTTGATACTTTTAACAATGTTTATCCAGTGGGGTGCACATTGATATCTTGGTTTTGTTGGTTGCGCACACTTTTTGTTAGCTTGTGGCAGTTTTTGGTCTCATCATTTGAAATGTTATGTCATTGGTGGTGCTTTTAAGAAATTGCATTGTGAGCCATGGCTGTTGTGATTTTGTACCGTTTGTTTTGCCTTTTTTTTTTTTAACTAATTACATCAGTTTTACACCTGTGTCAAGATTTGTACACATATCCTTTATAAACATGACTTTTTAAGATTGCATTAAAATACTGAAAACATTAATTGTCAAATGGCTCCTGATTATTTTATTTTTTTTGCTGCAGTACGTCTTTAGTACCACAAGGTGGCAGTGTCCAACACTTGTCCTGTCTATTCCAACTATGTCACGCTTTTTAAATAAGCCAGGCTACAGATAGTTTTCAATGTGTAACTTTTTGATTTATGTTTGGTCGGTACATCATTTACCAGTGTGATAAAACCCTATTTAAACATTGACATCGGTCTTGATGTATCCGTCCCAACAATGAATGTTATGTGATAATAGGCTACAGAAATCCAAACAAGTGATCAAGAAGGCACTAAGTTCAAAAGTATAATTGATAAAAAAAAAGAAATGGTTTAGATCAGGAAAAGTGCTCTGCATGCTAAAGCAGTATCGTGTCTCAAACCTTTGCAACTAAAATGATTAAGAGGTATGATAAAGTAACATTTTAATTGAGTTTAATATTTTTATTTTTTTTCTGACTGTATTGCTACATTGTACATGTTTGTATAACATGTCTGTTTGAGCGTATATTACATTTATACAGTATAATACTCTTTATGCAGCACATCAGTTTCATGCTTTGTATTGAAATTATGTTAAATTGCATTGTTCCAATTAAAATAAATACATTCAAATTCAATATTGTTTCCAACTGATAAATGTATCCACAGGGAATCTGATTTTATCATGGCAGAGCGCGCGCAATCTCCCCAACACACACCACGCGCCCCCACGTGCAACTTCAGCTTCCCATTTCTTGTCCTCTCTCCACCCTTACCTCCTCCTCTCCTTCCTTTAAATATTTCAGCCCAGAGCAGTGGTAGCAGAACCGGGCAAGTGTTTGACCCGCACACCGAAATGACGGCGACCCTCCTCCTGCCGCCGCTGCTGCTGCTGCTGCTCTGCTGCTCCGCCGGAGAAGCTCAACAAAGCGCCGCCGCTGTCAGAGATTATTATGTAGCAGCTGTAGAGATCGGCTGGGACTACATCCACCTGGACGAAGTAGACCCAACGTCCGAGCAAAGGTGAATGCTTCTTTGTTTTAATCAAGATAAACCGCTGTAATGTCACTTTTCCAATGGCTGCTTTGTGAAAACACTTTGGAGAAAGTTGTTTTATGTCATTAATAACTAACATAGTTATGATAATACTGCTTTCTTTGTTGTATGACTATACAATGTTTTAGGTCAAGTTTGTGAAAAATAATATCGCAGTGTAAAAACATGGGTATGGTCTATATTAATAAATAAGTAATATTATTATTGTATTAAGAAAAATAAGTATTTTTCTTATTACAGGTAGGCTATGATATTTATCTGTTGCCTTTATAACTTTCATTTTTGTTTTATTTTAGGACAAGACCTAAAGATATTCCTCAAAAGTACATCAAGGCGGTGTACAGAGAGTACACAGATTCAACATACACTGTCCCAAAGCCAAGGGCAGCATGGACAGGTAGGCCCCCTTATTTTATATTCTTACATTTCTCAGATGTCTATATAACGGGATTATTTTTTCTCATATTGACTTCTTTTAGTATTTTCTTTTTTTGTGGGGTGGGGGCTTATTGCCTTTATTTGATGATGGCGAGAGAGTGGGAATTGACATGAGGGAAAGGCTGTAGCCTTTATGGGTAAGATCTAACCACTTGGCTGTATGCACCCCACTTATTGACATTTTTTATTAAAGGTTAAAGCCTACTATAAATGTCCAACGACAGTCCAAGTATTTTTTTTTGTAAACAAAGGGGGAAATAAATGGCCAGAACCTGACCTGCAAAGTAAATGTAAAACATGTTTTAAGTCAGTCAAGACAGTGATTTGAAGACTAATGTTGTGAATAAACTGTTTGCCCGACTTTTCAACACAATTAACAGACGTTGGTTGTTGCTAGTTTAGTTCAGTGCACCATCAGATATGTTTTAAATCAGGGGGTCCCGTGTGGTCCTCATTGAAATCCATAACATGTTCTGATTTCAGGCATTCAAGGCCCTGTGATCGAGGCCAAGGCCGGTGACAGGGTGGTGGTCCACTTCAAAAACCTGGCCTCTCAGCCGTACAGTATCAGCCCAGTGGGGATCCGCTACTGGAAACAGTTTGAAGGTAGAGAGCTGAATGGAAGACATGAGGTCATCCTTTAAATGTGAAATGTGTTACTTTCTCTTCTGCCCTTCAGTCCCACAGTGAACATTAGTCAGCTCCATCCTAATCTTCTTGTTCACTTTTTGACTCAGCATTTTGACTCATAATCCTTCGGTAATGTGAAATCCATGGTACGGCATAAATGAGTCAATGGCAAACTATAAAAAGCCAAAGCGTAGTGATTCAATCCTACTTTTACAGCATCAGGGGGAAACAAATCCAACCTGATTTTCTTACTCACTTACTATGAACACAGGGAAGAAACATGCCTGAGACAGGACGTAAGTATCAAAGTATTAAGAACAGGAAGCATTTATTTAACTGAATAGATATCACGTGGAAAAAAAGGGGGTTACTTGCCCAAAACGTCGCCTCCTTATTCTTTAGAAAATACAGTGAGCAACGGTTATCACTATCTTGTGTGTGCAGTTTCCTGAGCGCCTAACTGTCAATCTGACAGCAGCAGTTCTCCACACACAAATCCTAGAGGCTATTAGATCGTAGAGAACACGTTCGGATAACCCTGACCTGGAAGGATTTGAAGGGTCATACTCTTCACAGAAGGTGTTGGCATATGTCCGAATGCTGCTGGAGGTCTAAAGCAGTCATTTCCTGTAAATGGTTCAAGTCTCCCTGCCACAGGGTTTAATTCCTTTCAGAGGGTTCAGCATAATCTGACAAGCTCACAGCAAAGAATGAGCAAAGATTTCTATGAAGGCATTATTGCTTATATTATAACTTTGTGGACTTAATCTAAAACTTAATACGTATCTATTTGTTTGTTGTTTTTTGGTGAGAGGTCATATTCAACATGCCAAAATCAGAATTATCCATATTCACTGTCTGTTATTGTGTCCTTAAGGGAGATAAGACCATTGGACTTTTACTTTTCCTACCTTGACTCACCCCTGCTGCTGCGATTAAAAAGTCATGATGTGTCTTTTCTGTACAGGAGCCGGATATGATGACTCCTCAGCAGGTCCGGAGAAGGAGGATGATGCCGTCCCTCCTGGAGGATACTATGAGTACGTGTGGGACATCAGTGGCAAAGACGGTCCGACCATCGGTGATCCAGAGTGTCTCACCTACTCTTACTCATCCCAGGTGGACCCTGTCCGTGATGTCAACACCGGACTCATCGGTGCCCTGCTTATCTGCAAAGCAAGTAGGTTTTTTGGGAGGGAAAAAAAGGGCGGTTTTCAGAGCATCTACCAACACACATTATGCTGCCAAAAAGGGTCTTTATATCATTTAATGGTCTTCAAAGCCCGTTGCCATCTCATAACCCATGAAAACATATACAGTATAAGAGAAGATACATGCAAAGGCATAAAAAACATTACATGAATCTAAAGTTATTCAGTAATTTCAATTGAAACTTAATTTGACGACAGTTATTTTTTATACTAGAACACAAAAATCAATGACAGAAATGATGACGCAGATAGAATGTGGTTGCTCCTGTTTAAACAGGGTCGTACCTTATGTGTGTTCAATTGACGTTTTGAAAAGCAAAACAACTATGGGACACAGAGATGTTTCAAAGGCGGTTTGAATAGTAAAGATCCATTCAGCCACTCACTAAGGAGATATACATGTTTCAAATCAAGAAACTGTCTTGCCACAGATTTGAGGAAGTTGGCTTTAAGGTGTTTAACATAACCAGGGTCTGAGCTGAAGGTGGTAACTCTGGCTACATTAAACATTTGACCTAGTAACAAATAAACATTAAACCTTTTTCAGGTCTCCTTAATGATTCCTATTTAGAGGATAATGACGGTGCACAGATAAGCTCTCTATACGTATTAAAAAAACTTGTTCTTAAAAACATGATTAACAAATACTGTGCTCATGAGTGTAGCTGTTTTTAACTGTAGACTTGCATTCTCTGTTTGCTTATTTTCCTGTAACTTATCATTTATATATTTTGTCTTTGTTGTTTTTGACATCAATTTGTTTTAACTGTTCTCTCGACATCATTGTAAATGAGGGATCTCCTTCAATGATTTCTGGAGATTAAATAAAGGTGAATTAAATAGCGCCTTTGCTTAAAAAAAAAATAGCATCTAGCTCTCTAAATGGTCCGCAAAGCTCATGGCCGTAACAAATATATAATTTAGGTAGAGTTTGTGTATTATAACATTTTGAAATGAATTATTTCAAGTTTGAAAATGAGCTAAACTGACATGCAGCTTCAATTTTTTCTTCCAAGCCAATCAGATTACTGTGCCTCCGCAATAGCTCTGAGTTTAACAAACATTCTCAAACAAGTATCTGAAGAGGTAAAAGCCATGGTAGCAGCTCACTGAAGCTGTTGTTAGTTTCTTAGATGTTTTGAGCTAATTACCAGGATGTTTAAAGTGACAGCGCTAACATGGTGATGTGAATAAGGTATAATGTTTGCCATGTTCACCACCTCAGATAAGCTTGTTAGTATGACATGATGACCTAACATTTGGAACTGAGTCACACATTAAGTACACACGATTGTAATTTCCTCAGCTCTTTGATCAACAGAGGTATTAAGTTATTCAGTTTTGATCAGATTGTGGCCCCCACACTGAAAGCCAGAAACTCGACCATGTGTCTCCAATTCATTAAGAGGTAGATGTGAACATTGCTTCTGATAGCTGTTAAAACATGACGGCACTCAAAACCACAACTGGGAATCTCCTTGTGGCACACAAAGGAAGTGAAACACACAGTAAATAAAAAAAGATATCACTTGTATGATGTGTGTATTTTCCCAGGTGCCTTCTCTGAAGATGGCCAGAGGAGAAATCCAGCATATGTCCTGCTGTTTGTTGTGTTCGATGAGACAAAAAGCTGGTACGGGGAGGTAGGTGAGAGAAGGAGCAGAGAGAAGTTCAAGAGGAGCCCTGAGAGGAAAGAATACCACACCATCAATGGATATGTCAACTCAACATTACCGGGTAATGAACCACACTGGCTGTAGACCATGAGTTTGTTCCATGAAGCTGTGTTGTAATGTTAAGTGTTGCTAACATTGTGCTTGGTGTATCAGTGGTCAACACATGATCGTGGCCTCATTCTCTCGCTCTCTCTCTCTCTCTCTCTCTCTCCCTCTGTTTGTGTATCTGCATGCAGGTTTGAAAGTGTGTCAGGGTCGTAAAAATGTCTTATGGCATCTGATTGGGATGGGCACAGCTTCAGAAATCCACTCCATTCAGTTTCAGGATCACACCTTGCAGGTAATTTAGGTTTTCATATCCTAGCCACTCATGACAAACCAAATAAAGATTTAACTGAGACATTTTTTTGATGATCTAAATTGGATTTTTGCATGCTAATTATACAAATTTCCTTACTAGTCTTTCTCTTTCACAAAAAGAACAAATGGCATATCAAGATTTTTTTTTTTTTGTGATTGCTTTTTAAAAAAATTGTACCACATTACTTTCTTCTTTTAGGTGTTGACGCATCGTAAAGCCACTGTGGAAGTGACCCCTATGTCATTCATCACTGCAGAACTGAGACCTGCTACTGTCGGCCGCTTTCTCATCAGCTGTCAGATACATGCTCACCGCTATGGTAAGAAAGAGCCAAGAGGTCTCCCAGACTTATCACAATCTCTTTCTCTTTTTAAATAAGTTAAATCACCTCCATTTCAAAGGTGACTTTGATTTTAATTGTTTTACATTACTTTCCCACGCAGATGGTATGAATGCTTTGTTCATGGTGGAGAAATGCCCTGAGCCTGCCGTTCTGCCGGGACCTGACCTACGTAACGCCAAATACAATGACGGCGACCCCAGTGACGAAGACGGTGATGACCTCGGTGGTGGCAGTTTATTCAACACCATAAGCTTTCAAAAACCACAAGTGCAAGCCAGAACAAACCGAGGAGAGCAGTCTAGAACCTGGCAACACTACATCGCTGTTGAAGAGGTCACCTGGGACTACGCTGGTCATCTCACACCCACAGACAGGTCGGAAAGATGAATTGAGGGGAAGTAAGGCGGAGATCATCAAGTTGGTCACTACATTGAACTAAATGTTCTTTTTTTTTTTTTCTTCGATACAATAGTGAGATGCAGTCTGTATATTTGCCTGAAGCTCCACATCACCTAGGCTACAGGTATAAAAAGGTGGCTTATGTGGAATACACAGACGGAACTTTCACTCAGCGGAAAAATACTAAAACAACACTGCTGGGTCCACTTCTAAAGGGAAAAGTCAACGATCAAATCCATGTGAGTGAACCACATTTTAAGGCACAAAAAAACATGCTAATAGGCCTTTCTGCATGATCATTTGTGTAACCATATGAAGGTCTTTCTAAATCTTTGTACTCATCAACGATCGTTTTGAACTGTGTCCCCAGATCACTTTCAAAAACATGGCTGATCGTCCTTTCAATATCTACCCCAATAGCCTTACCCAGATATCTCCACTGGACAAATCTACGAATGGTAAGCCTCGACTTTTGCGCAAACCAACAGACAAAACTTAATGGCCCAGTGTCAGATGGAGATTTTCAAATTAGGTAGAATCTTGCAAAACCCCCAGAGGATTGTTGTTGTTCTTACTCTTCTCCCTTCCCATGTTAGAATAGCAGTCAGGGAATGAGGATCAAATTAGTGAATGAAGCCTCGCTTTTTTTTTTCTTTTTTTTTTCATGAACGTGTTATACTTGTGCCCTAATCAAAAGGTTAAGTGCTCAATGAAGAAACCCCTCATCCCAATTTTGCCCTCATGCTCAGTGCAATCCCAACAGCATTGTCTACCATTTGTGTGAGCTAACCAGGCAGTGACAACTGCTGATACTATCTATCCTTTCACATGGCCTCCATCTGCTCCACCATCCCAACCATGTACAGTAGACCAATGGGCAGCAAGAGCCAGGACACCACATGGTTGTCAAGTGGACATATTTGTTCACTGGTGTGTTGTCTAGTTAGGCCCACTTAACTCGACAAGACTGTACAGTTTCATAAAGCAGACCCTCTCCATGCTACAGTAGCTCTACCTCCCCCTACTCCCTCACTTTCATAAGTAAAGAGAGGAGAGAAGATCAATTTGGAGATCGATGGTTTTATCCTACCTTTGTTTTGGCATTATTCATCGTCCAAATCCACTGACTTGTTTATCTGCTTCATCTGACATCTCCTTTAAAACTCTACTCCCTGTTCTCCACATAATGAGATACAGATGTCCAAAAACACACCTCCAACTCTTGGTATCCATAACAGCTAAGTGTGGTTTAGTTTGAGGTGATGGTTAGCTGGGTGCTTCAAATGACTTTAAATTGGATCTCTTCATGGTTACTACTCAAAGTACCGTATTTTCCGCACTATAAGGCGCACTTAAAAGCCTTTAATTTTCTCAAAAAACGTCAGTGCGCCTTATAATCCGGAGCGCCTTATATATGGATCAATTGGTTAATTGGTTGATCCATACTGGTTGTACACGGCGCTCAGCGACACTGACTCGGATAATGACAAGAGGGAGCCGGGCATGTTGGATGCCGTACTCGCCCAACTGTTCAATTCGGACACTGAAGAAGAAGAATTCGAGGGATTCGTGGACGGGGAATGAACTGAAAAAGTGAGCTTTACGTGTTATACGTAACTGAACAATGTTGAGTTATGCACTAACGTTTGAATTAGCGGTATCAGACTGTGTTTACAACTGAACAAGGCTGGGAGATATTGTGAATATGCACATTAACGTTTGAACAACGTTGAGTTATTGTGAATGCACTACGTATAAAACGTAGTTTTAAAAATAAATACGTATAAAACATAGTTTTATACGTATTTATATTTATATATTCACAATATCTCCCAGCCTTGTTCAGTTGTAAACACATTCTATTCTATGCGCCTTATAATCCGGTGCGCCCTATATATGAAAACAGTTCTAAAATAGGCCATTCATTGAAGGTGCGCCTTATAATCCGGTGCGCCTTATAGTGCGGAAAACACGGTAACAGTCACCTCTCTGTAGCATACAAGGATAAGATAATGCTCTGTGAAACATTGATATAAGGTTAAATAAGGGGTTTGTACATATCTGACTAACCCTTTTGCTTTACCAGCATTTAATACACTTCTCTTCTGATATTCTATTGCTATTGTGTCTGGTTTCAACTAGACACAAGTGTTTTTTTAAACATTGCATGATTCACTTACTCACCAGACTTAATTCTCGACGGTAAGTCTTTTAAGCCTGTACCTGAATCCAGAGCTTTCTCCTTTTGGGGATTAAATCTGACAAACCTAAACCCTTCTCACCTCTTTATGTTGATCACACCAACTACACAACTTGAGTTGTCCATTTCCTGGCCTTGTGTTCTCCAGCTATTTGTTGTATGAATGTTTACTGAAGACTTTCTTAATTAGGTGTGTATTGCTGTAAACAATTGTTGTAATTTTGTTCTATAGAACTTAAAATTCTAACTTTGGTTTCCAGCATCCAAAATATTAATATTTCTTTCATGTTGTCTTGTGCTCAATCTAATCTCATTTAATAAAATATCTGCAGAGAAGGACCTGCGCTCAATGGGAGTTCCTCCTAACGGGACGTTTAGTTATGTTTGGAGGCTTACAATAAATGATGGGCCCTTGAAGGGAGACCCCGAGTGTCTGAGTCATCTGTATCAGAGCACCGTCAACCCGGAGAGGGACTTGGCCTCTGGGCTGGTGGGCACCCTGCTCATCTGCAAGCAAGGAGCCATAGACACCAGAGGACGTCTGGTGAGTTGAAAGTTTCTATAAAATTAACCTTTCAGATTGATGCTTTTCACTGGAAAGCCAAATAAGAGGAAACATCCTTTAAAAATGCAAAAAGATGCAAGTTACATTGTTTTCTCTCGCCTGCACAAATGTAATCCAACACCCTGTGTCTCTTGTTTTGGAACCATTTCGCCTACAGTTTGGCCCAGATAAAGAGTGGAGCGTGACATTTGCAGTGTTTGACGAAAACAGAAGTTGGTACTTAAACGATAACATGCAGAATTCCAGCAAAAACTCCTACAACACAATGGACCCTGAATTCTACAACTCAAATGTCATTTACAGTAAGGAAAAACAAGGACTTACATTCATATATCTTATTCTGTAAAACTGTTGTTGGTGGAATAGTTGTCTCTTTCGAGGTATTTACAGAATAAATGTTCTGCTAGAACAGAACACATGCTTTATACTTTTTATTTAAACTCGCAGTGAATCATTTTTCTGTCACCTCAGCAAATTAAATGTTTTATTTTTTAACCAGGAAATAAACTTGTGTAGATTATCTCCTTTTAAAGAGTGTCCTGGCTAAGACTGGCAGCAGCACAATTAGAGTTTCAAACAAACAACCTGCAGCCACACATACAAATACAAAATAAAACAATATTAGACATTAAAAGACACACAAAGTTAACAAATTTAAACAGCAAATGTTTGTCAAGATCACCCGAAAAACATCAGGGAGAAAATCTACAGCCAGATGTGTCTGCCTCCAAGACAACAGACTCTCTATTCTAGTTCTGTTTTTGGTTTCTATTTCAACTTTAGAAGGAAATGACTCACTCTTCCGCATCGATATGATTTGTTACAGTTACTGGAACAGTTCTAAACATTTGCTAAAAGTAGCTTTGAAGCTCTGAAAAGCTGAGCAAAGCTGCTGATTCAGGAAATGATTCTCTGTAGGTCCATAAATACCAGTAAATGTTTAATCATTTTAACTTCAAATTACTTATTTACTGTGAGGAGGATTAGGAGTGGGATGCAATTGAGGTCTGGGGAGAAGTATTTTTAAGTTACCCCAGAAGGATAATCATTACATTTGCTAGCAATTGGTAGGGAATGAGGACATATCCCAATAATAACAAATTAAAACAAAGCAACCCTTCACAAAAGTGTCTAGAAAAGGGGGGACTGAACGCTGCTGCTGACAAGGAACTTGACTCTCTCAGAGAGACCAAGGAAACAATCCTAAAGTGAACACTGTGGCTGCCAGACCTGCCTCAAAAGAGAAACACAAAACGCTTAGGAAGAAAAAACCTGACCAGCACTCACAATCTACACCAACTAGAAATCAGCAAATCACACAGACAGGTACATATGATGCCTCGATGGATTTAGTCACCCCTAAACCCTGAGGGACACTAAAAGAAGAAGAATACATACTGTACATTAGTAATCCCCAAGGGGTCAGTTTTCACTCTCTTATTGAACATACACAGAGGCCTACAGACTCTGCTACTGTTGTCCCAAATGGTAAGCAAATTATGCAGACCGCTTGTTGTGGTTCTTCTACGGATTCAAACATCCATAAAAGTAATAAATAAAAAGGCCAATCAGTCACACACACACCTGCTTCTGCCCTGTCAACTCAATGGGTGGCAAGTGTGACTGCCCATCGCAATTGACATTACATTCTGGTGGTCACTATACTTCTTTTTTTTTATTCTTTGTGTCGATATTTCAAGAACAATGGCACTTTATACACTGAGAGATCAAATCATGAATTTAAAAAACTGAATTATCCTTTACCATCAGGCGTGAACGGCATCATGTTCAGCGGACGTCAGTTTGCTATTCTTAAAACTGACGTTACCTTCTGGCTCGTGTCATATGTGGGCACCCAGAGTGACTTCCTCTCCGTTTACTTCACTGGAAACCGCTTTCAGTACCAAGGCCTCCACCAGTCAGTCCTCACCCTCTTCCCCATGACTGGAGTGACTCTTACCATGGAACCCGAGGTGATGGGTAAGAAGGACGTTTTAAGCTTTTAAACTCTTCTTGTCCTATTTCTTTTCTTTAATCCTTTATTCCTGTAAAAAAAAAAAAAAAAAATGAGGCTCCTGATAAAAATATTAAACTCTTGGAACATCCACCATCACTATTTCACTCCCTTAAGATAACTCAGCCAGCACAGCAGACACCACCTAACATCCGGATACTGCACATATATATTTATGTTCATGGTTTTTTGGTACACAAAGAAAAGGATGCAGGTATTTTTGCTCTTGAGTCATATTTATTCTGCTTACATCTTCTCTCAGGTGAGTGGGAAATCATTGCCTTCGATAGCAGACTGAAAAACCGTGGTATGAGCATTCGTTACTCTGTCCTTCACTCCAGTGCCGGAGACCTCCCTCTAGTCGACCATGACGAGGATGAAGACATTTCTGCATATTTCGATCAGCTCATGCCGAGGAGCAGAAGATCTCATGAAGGCACAGTGATGGTTCAAGAGTGCAAAAACAATACTCAAACAGTAAACACTTCTAGTCTTAATGTCACTGAAACTGAGGGAACTGTAGGACAGTCAGGGACTCAGCCGAAGGAAGTGACTGTGACATCATTGGAAGACGGAGGGATCCCGCTGCATATCTTGGAGGAAATCGACAGAGACGGAGAGTGGACTGAGTCTAAGAATGGGACTGAACCCAGAGGAGAAAGTGGTGGCAGACAGAGAAGACACACTGAAGGCAACTGGACAGATGGAGATATCAGTTCTGGAGCCTCTGAGGATGGAAGTACTGCTATAGAGATTGGAGATCCTACTATGGGAAATGGAACCGACAGCAGTGATGAGGTAAAACAAGAGGAAATAAGTTCACAGAATGGGACAAAGGGGGAGCTTGAAGAGAGCAACGAGATCTTACAGAACATTAATCTGCTGCTGGACAGGAATAATAGAAACACAAATTTAGACGAAATACATCAGAACCACATAACAGCGGCTCTGCAGCCTGTGGAATACAACATCACTGCGGAGAACAATTACACAGCAGGGATTGATCTGTCTCTAGAGTATGACGACTACAGCCAAGAGGTACTCTTTCATGTGGATTTTTCTTTAGCAGATTTATTAAGGGGATTTATTTAGTATGTTGTGCCATGCTTTGTCCTAACCCACAGTAAAACCTATGTTTTATAAAAGGTAAAAAGCACAGCAGATGAATTTGGCACAGACTACGTAGATCTGCGCTCTGGAGAGAAGAGAGATGAAACTTACTACATCGCGGCAGAGGAGATCTCATGGGACTACGGCATCAGAAAACCACATCAGCTCATCAAACCCGGGCAAGAATGAGATTTCATCGTTAATAATAGGATTTTTTTTGACAAGTTGAGAAATAGGCTTACTTGCTGTCTCGCCCAATTATCTAGACGGATTCTTCTGTGTGTGTGTTATGGAGCAACGGTCTGGAGATGATTGGCTTAGCTCAGTAATAAGCCCGGAAACAGGAAGTCATACCTTGTAGGGTTCTGTCAATAATCAACTTAGTAGTGCTTCTATATATGATTAGTATATAGTACTCTTTTTTTTTAACCATACAAAGAAATATCTGAATTAAAATGTGTGGTTTTATGCTAAACTAATTTTTCAAACAGTGCAAGCCTCATTTCATGCAACTTCATCTGACCCAGCAAGAAAGCAAACATTGTGTCCTAAAAATTTCCTAAATTTGATGTTTGTTTTTTTCTTCTCCAAGCTTGTGTTGCATTGACATGCTCAATTGCATTACATTTATTAACTTTAGCTGCTTCATTTGCTAGTTTTGGCAATGCAGGCAAGGCCAGTGTATTTGTAATGCTTACATAGTAAAAATGGTTGCAATGGTTAGCAGCATGCCAATGGTCATAGAGAACCCTTTCATTCCCTTTGGCACCACCCCTATGGTGTGATATTTTGCTTAGGTATTGAAACAAAAAAAAAGTAATTAGGGCGCACTTGCACTAGGCAATCCGTACCTTTCACCAGTGTGAGTGCTCCGATCCGTGCTCAAGCACGGTACACTTCCTTGGCCCTGGCTCGTTTGGAAGAGGTATGCTTTGGCACAGTAAAGTTCATGCACGAGCACAAGCATGGGTACACAACATAGACAGCCTTCATTATCAAGAAATCCTGGAGTGTTCTGGCTGTATCCACTAAAATGACTCAAAATAAGCCACAAAGTCAGTAAAGTAGCTGTCATGATCTTTGTTATTGTTCTCTGATGTGCAGACGCGGACTCGACTGCGCATCTCTTTAATTTATTACATTTTTCATTTTGGAGTCGGCCTGTCTTGTAAACTAGACACACTTCATAATAACATAAAGCCATGCATGTGTTGTATTACGACAAAGGACCTCTAGTATGGCTGTAAACTCTCAGGCCACATTGACTCTATAGATTAAATCCTCTTGTCTCACCGTTTCTTTAAGTAACACTTTACTACCAGTGTAGCTCCCTTCATTGTTTGAACAACGGGCTATCAAGGTAAGCGAAATGTATACATTTTAAATCTAATGTTATTATCTACATTCTCTCTTTAGAGAGATGCGTCGTGGGATGAGAAAATTCCTGCCAGAGTATAAGAAAGTTGTGTTTCGAGCCTATTGGGATGAAAAGTTTGAGCGTCCCATAGGCAGAGGAGAGTTCCAGGAACACCTGGGGATCATGGGACCTACTATCAGAGCTGAGATTAATGAACGCTTCACTGTGAGTAATGGAATTGCTGAGCAGTATTTAGTAATTACATAAGTTTTTACTGTTTGGTGACCTTTCCTTACTCTCTGTTTTATTGAAGGTGCTCTTTAAGAACAAGGCATCCAGGCCTTACTCCTTTCATCTTCAAGGAGTCTATGATCATGGCCATGGAGTAGGCATCACCCAAACCCACTCTCCCACAGCTCCAACCGGGGTCCCAGGAGAGCCTGTGCCTCCTGGGGAGGCACGGACCTACAACTGGAGAGTCACCAGAAAGCAAGGGCCGTCTGACAGTGAATTTGATTGCAAAGCAGGAGCTTACTACTCCACTGTGGACAAGGTCTGTACAGGTCTCCCCTAAAAACTGCTCCAGCTTTATTTTCCATGTATGTAAGGCATGCACTGTATGTCTGCAAAGTCAATTTAGCTTGTGTGCAGATACAAAGCTGTGATGGCAAGCAGGAATTAATCTTTTTTTTTCTTTTACAATCTGTCTGCATGTACCAGTATGATTGTTTTGTTTGTTTGTCCTTTAGTCTTTAGTTTAGTTCATTATCAAGTTTCAATATATATATATATATATATATATATATATATATATATATATATATATATATATATATATATATAAGGGTATGTCTCTGCAAGAATATTAATTATGCCTATACATCTTGAGATACAAATATTTGTATACTGTGTTCCAGGAGAGGGACCTTCATTCAGGTTTGATTGGTCCTCTGGTGATCTGTAAACCCAACACCCTCAATCGTCAGAAAATACAGCCAGACATCCAGGAGTTCTCTCTTCTTTTCCACACATTTGATGAAACTAAGAGCTGGTACATGGAGGAGAACCTGCAGCAGCACTGTGTTCCCCCCTGTCAGGTCGACACTGAGGACCCCTGGTACCACATCAGTAATAAGTTTTCAGGTGGAAACATTGCACATTTGTTTGGATCATGTTTAAGTGGAAGGCTTTTTTTTCTTTCTCGGAAATTAATGCCTCTTTATTTTTCTAGCAATAAATGGTTATGTGGCAGAGACACTCCCTGGTCTGTTGGTTGAGCAGCACAAGCAGGTCCGGTGGCACCTCCTGAACGTAGGAGGTGATGGAGAACACCACGCTGTTCACTTCCATGGTTTATCTTTCACTGTTCACACTAAAGTGGCACACCGTATGGGCATCTACAATCTCTTCCCTGGTAAACACACACAAATACACACCTGAAAATCTGTAAGTTTCGTAAAAAGATGCTTTAAGCCGTAAGTCTACGAACACTCTGATAACCTTATCCTTACTTGTACACTGTGTTAAACACAGGGGTGTTTGGCACGGTGGAGATGAGACCACCCACACTTGGCACCTGGCTGGTGGAGTGCAATATAGGAGAGTACCAGCTGGCTGGCATGAGAGCTAAACTTCTGGTCTATAAACAAAGTAGGTAAAAGCTGTGTGAAAGTTATGTGTTTTGGTATTTGTATACTGTTTATGTTTATAGGGAGTAACATGATGTCAAATCTTATAATCAGAACAAACAGGTAGCTTTCTATGGTTGATTCTGGAAGTGTCAGTAGGTTTTTCTCACACACAGAGCAAACAGGATGAACCCTAAAGTCCATTGCTGTTTCGAATTATTTTCATTTAGGGCCTTCCGTTGTTCAAGATTCATAGTTTTACAAAACCACAGTTCAAGGGAAAGTGCTAATAGCAGAATTCCTGTCAGCATTGGATAAACTCTGAGAATCCGAGATACACAAGGCAACATGCACAGCTGAGCAGCCAAACAATGCTCTATTGAAGAACTATTGAAGAATTTAGCGGTGTGTAACAAGTCTTAAAGCCTCAGGGATGAAGACTCTTCTGGACTTGATCAAAGAATGGCAGAGATTTGGAAACACGGGGCGTACTACATGATTGCCTAAAGTCCAATTACACACTCTTGTCACACTTTGAAGTGTTTTATGACATCCTTTGATTTATGTCAAAGACTATTCCTACATTTTCTACACTGTGAGGTCGTTTCATATTGTGTAATTCATGGGGCTTTTCAGTAAACGAGAACTTCCTAATTACTAGGTCAAATATCTGATGTAATTCTGTAGAGTCACATCTCATCATTTCTAGAAACATCCAAACTCTGAAATATACAATGCATGATTCTGTACTGTCTTCATGAATTAGAAGCAATCAGAGTATTAGATTCAAAGTTATGATTATCTCAAAATTGATATTAAAACATGAACTATTGAACCAGAATTGTCTTGTCTTGTTTAGCAGGATGTTTGATGCCTCTGGGGATTAAATCAGGACGCATTGAGGATTCCCATATGACAGCATCAGATTATAAAGGTAAAACTGTTTCTATTTTTACTTTCACCTAACGAGGCAAAACGAACAAGAAGACACTTCATAATTAGAGGGGTGACATGATAACATAAAAAACCCTGGAGTTATAATGTTAGATTATAACCATGTTTACACCTATGTTTCCAGATAGCTGGCAGCCAGCACTTGCAAGACTGGATCAGTCCGGTTATATCAACGCCTGGATGGGCAGGAACGATAATTCATGGTTACAGGTAACTTAACAATGTGTTTAATGATTCAGTGTCCAAAGTGCATCTGAATAGACTATACATTTTGGCATGTGCCCTGGAGTGAAATGTCATGTGTGTTTCATCAGGTGGACCTTCAGAGGCCTACCCTGCTGCATGGTGTGCAGACGCAGGGAGTCAGGGCCAGGCTGAGGGACCACTTCATCAGAATCTTCAGAATTTCCTACAGTCTGGACCAAGAGACCTGGTCCACTTACAGAGGAAACAATACAAAGCAGGCACATGTATGTCTTTCACTGTTGTACTTAAATACAGTACATCTGTTATGGTTAGTGAGGAAGAGATACATGAGAAAATCTTCTTTACTTTGAAAACTGTTATTTTCTGCAGCTTCATTTTTCCTGCAAATCAACATGATCCTTTAAGTTGGAACTCATTTTTCTCTATTTCAGAGATTTCGTGGCAACTTGGACAGCTCCACAGTGACACAAAACCTTTTCATTCCACCCTTTCTGGCTCGCTATGTCAGGATTCATCCAGTAGACTATAAGCAAAGGCCTGCTCTCAGGCTGGAGTTGCTGGGCTGCGATCTAAACAGTGAGTTGTCCCGACAGCAGGATTTAATAAGTGTGAACATGCTGTGAATGTATCTGTGATGTGTGTGTTTATGTGTGACCAGGCTGCTCTCAGTCGTTCGGGCTTCAGAAGCGTGAATTTCTTGACGAACGCTTTAACGCCTCTTCAACTTATTCATCTCTACTGCGTAGCTGGAGCCCCCACTTCGCTCGTCTGCATCTGGAAGGTAGCACCAACGCCTGGAGGCCGGAGGTGAGCACCAACATACACAAATTGTAAATGAAATTCAAATTCACTTCACGTGCATAGCTAACTCTGTAATCGTTATAAACAGAGGAGTCAATAAACTCATGCAACAGTCTGTGATGCACTCTTCTCCTGTTGGTTCCCTACAGACAGCCCTACAGAGTCATAATTAACAAGCAGTCCGTAGTTCAACTAAAGACATCCACCATAACAAGACTAATAATATAATGGGATAATAAAGCCCTATTTACTCATGCACAAAACTTCTTAATACTTTTCCTGAAGCGTGCTAGTAAAATATCCTCAAAAAGTCAGCGTGAGCCAATGTGTGATTGCAGCAGGTAATACTAAGGAAAATTCGTCATCATATTTTCCAGCACTGATCTGCAGAGGTGTGACTTTTCCTTCTGTCATGTTGTGGAGCTGATAATGAAGGTCACAAGTCAAACACTAGTACATGTGATCCCTGGACAGAGGTCAATCACTGTGAGCCAAATATTGTATTTTATTTTGAATTGTTCTCAAAGAGCTGACATGAAAACAGACTTGGAGGAGTAAGGGTTTTTAGTTGTTCTCAAACTTAAGTCTAATCAAGAAAACATACTCTTGGACGTGTTCATTGACGTTAGAGCAGTTTCAATTTCTCGATTTGAAATTTATAGCAATTTTAGTGTGGATGTTTCCTGCGAAACTCTGTCTTTGACAGTAAGAACCTGATTTTTCATCAGCTCATCTGGTTCTGCCCTGGTGTAGCCACATAATGTCAATGGAAAAAAAGATGCTCTGCCAGAAAACCTTCTCCTGGTTTATATGTTTCTGAGTCATCCGAGAGGAATGTGGGAGAGGAAGTTATGTGCTGTTCCCTGTGGCTGTTCGCTACATCTTTTTGTTTTGTTTTCCCTTGCCTTGGCTACTTGTATTTCATTCAGAAGCTGGTATCAATTTATTCCAGTTGCATGAAACTTCCTTCATGAATGCATTGAACTCACAACCCTTGTATTTCCAGTCGTATAATATCAGGGTAACGTATCCCTCTGATTCTAATGTCCTGTAGTTAAACAGATGATGTGGTTGTTCAGAACCTTTTTTCCACAGTGAAAGACAACAACATTGATATTATATCTATTATATTATATCCATTTTATTTTGAAGGATTTGGATTTAAAACGATATAACACCTTCTCTTCTGTTGGTAACACCAGTGCAGTTAAAGTTAAAGTCAAAGTCAACTTTATTGTCAATTTCAAAATATGCCAGACATACAGTGGAATCGAAATTTCGTTTGTCTCCGTCCCGCGGTGCAATACAACCAGAATAAGGTAAAATAAGATAAGGTAAAAATAGATAAATAAAATGAGGTAAAAATAAGATAAATAATATTTACAGTAATAAATTCTAAATTGTGCAAAGGTATAAATCCTAAATTGTGCAAAAGGTAGTAAGTAAAATACAATAAAATTTAAAAAGTGAACTTGTGCAGTATGTGCAATGTGCAGTAAACTGAGTGTACAGAGTTTTTAGTCCAGAGTTCTTGGTGGAAAACGGGAGGGAAAAAAAAGAGCGGCTAAAAGGACTCAATCTTTTTTTTGTTTATAATAGTAATAGTTCTCATTTCTGAGATTACAAAAAAATGTTTCCTCTGTCCTTAACTCCAGAACAACAACCCCCATGAGTGGCTGCAGGTTAACTTGGGGAACGTAAAACGCATCACAGGGGTCATAACGCAAGGAGCCCGATCACTGTTGACCCAAATGATGGTGACAGAGTTCTCTGTCACTGTTAGCCGTGACGGAAGCTCGTGGAGCAGTGTGTTAGAGGAGAGCTCCCAAAGAGAAAAGGTACAGTCCTTGGAACACTTATGTGTCCTTTGTCGCCCTTTAGTGACAGAGATTGCATTAGAGTCTAATACAGTCTAATAATTAAACTTATCAATCACCCTAAACTTTTGCTCTCCAATCCTCTCTTTCTTAGATCTTCCCAGGAAACAACAGCCCAGATGAGGAAGCTTTCAATGTATTTGAACCGGCTCTGTTCGGCCAATATCTCCGTATCCACCCCCGGGGCTGGATCAATGGCATCGCCCTGCGCCTCGAGTTGCTGGGCTGTGACACACAGCAGTGACTCTGACACACTTGGCTTTTTGTAGTTGTGACTGGCAAAAAAAGAAATACATATATATGTCATGTAGAGCACCAACTAATATTTCCATATTTAATGTGACCTTTAATGAAGAGTGTCTTGTAGCCACTCTGTTGACTTTTTTTAATAACATGTTCTTTGTGGCTTTTAAGCAGTAAAAATGTTGTTAAAATGAATATTGTCTTTATGAAGCAAAGCTTTTTGTTCGATGTAATGTTCAAAAGGATAGAAGGGGTTCATTTTGGTTCAAAAGAATATTGTAGGTTTAAGAGTTTCAACAGGGCCACAGTGTTTGAATGCAGCTGAGCGACACAGTATTTCCTTTACTGTAAAGAGTGTTTACTATAGAAAGTGTACCCGTGTGTAAATATTACAGACTCAGATTGATGTATAAAGTTTGAAGGGTTGATGTATATTGTTGGAAAAGTGTATATTAATGTAATTTTCTGCTTTATAAGCTTTTATATAAACAATGAATCTCAAAGGATGTCACTGGTCTTTATTTCAACGTCAATAATGTCAAATGTTTTAAATTGAAAAAATAACTCACTTTGATTTTAGTTTTAAGCCAATGTCCAAGAATCAAGTGCTTTTAAAACTCCTTACCAAATTCAGGTTTAGGTTCAGTTATAAACATGAACAAACCAGAGGGCCTTTCCATGGGAGGAAAAGACAAAGAGCCTTCTCTCTTTGCTTTTGTTACGCCCCTCTTTCCAACACATTATCTCTGTGTTCTTTCTTCTTCCCATCTGTCTTCAGTCCAAAATGTTCCTGAACTGTTATTCTGGCTTATCCACCTCCAGCAGGCCATCCCTGCAGAAACAATGAACCACTCGGCTGCAACAACGTTCAGTTACAAGTCAAACTAAGCAGTCTGTTTGAACCAAGCAAAAACAAGTACGTTCCAGATGAAATGATGAGGGCAAAAGAACATCAAGGTGTGTGTCTTTACTTGTGTCTGAGATGTATACTTTGGTTCTGACCGTGTGAATCACATGAGCAGCACTCTTGTGTGTCTAACCAAGTGTTATCAAATCTTTATCAGTGGAGGAAGTTTCCAGGCGAGGATGTGTGTTTCATTCGGAGGACAATAATATCGGACAGGACGTGCCTTGGCTGTCACACTTCATCCCTCTGAAAACAATAACACACCATCCATAATCTCAGCAGCAGACACCTGAATACAACTCAATAGTAGCTAATAAACATAATGTCACCCAAAAGAAACAGAGGTGAGCGCAGGCTGCAACCTGCTGCCCTGGTTTGATTCTCTGTCAGCTGCTGGGATTGTGTTTGTACAGCATGTGAGGGGGAAAGACAGCTAGAACACTGATATATATATATATATATAGTTATGATTAACTCCTAATTTTACATTGAAGCCAGCCTCTGGTTTCAGTTTGCTCTTGGAAAAAAAGGCTGAGAAAATTATCCATGTTGTGGTTACCAAACACATAGGTCACAAATGGTACAATCGAACCATTGAATGGATCATTAAAGTTGTTTTTGACAGGCTTCAGCCAACAAATCTGATCCTGTTTATTAAAACAACACTTGTTCATGTGAAAGTTAAAACAAAAGGTTGGCAGTAACCATTGTAAAAAGATTTTCGAAAAAGGAGCAAATTAGATTGTCTTTAAGACTTTCTGTCCAAACTGGAAGTCAAGAAGGGTCTACTTTGTTAATAAAGTTGATCTTTGTACTACTAAGTGTTGCATGAGCTTTTTGACCTCTTCAAACTGGAAGTCAACTACCGGTAAGTAAATGATGTAATGCATATTTGGGGTAAACCAGCTAAAATTTGCAATCAACCACAACAGCTTAAAAAGAAAATGTTCGATTCTTCTTTAAGTTTTCAAATGACCAGAAGTCGAATGTTCCCAACACTATCAAGAAGAAAGATCTCAACATGGTTGTGCATGAGAAAATGTCATCTTGGCTTTCATCATCAAGATTATTAAAAACTGAAAACAACTTTTCAGTTGATAAAGAAGGATTATGAAAATTATGGGAACTCTTACATATCTTCTTAAAACAACCCAACAAAAGGTTGATAACACTGTGACATGCTGAAGTGTTCTTGTGTGTGCATGTGTGTGTGACATTGAGCAAATGTAGTGTACTCCTTCGATGGAAGGAGGGTGTTTTTGATTAAGGCCCTACTATTCTCGCATAGCTGCATTTTGCTTGTTAGTTTTTGACTTTTATTTAGATTGGCTTCTCGTTTTTGTTTTGTTTTGTGGAATAAGCTAGTTTTGAGTGTTATCTGTTTTCTGTAGTTTGTTAGATTTTTATTTAGTTTTTTTTACAAAGACAACCTTATTTCAGGTATTTTGTTAAGATACTCATGAAATAAGGTCAGAACTAAAAAAAAAAAAAAGTTCAGTAGTCCTAATCCTCCTCAGTGCATACTTAATGGTTGTGTTGATTATATTTTTTGTATTTATTCAACCTATTTATTTCATCAGACTTGTCACAATGACATCAGACTACCATCAAGTGATCCACCGTGTAATACCTCATTATAACACTCAGCTCAGTGGCCTTTACGTTCTATGAGATCATATTTAACTACTACCACACTTCCCCTTAAGAGCCTTGCAACAGTGTAAAAAGGTCTATTTCTCAGTAAGCAGTTTGACACAACAGTAAAAAAAAGACCACAGTTGTATCATCTTTTCTTTCAACACTTCCTTTCTAAGGCCCAGGGACTCATCGCTTAACAAAATCACAAACTAGAAGTAGACATATTCTGCCCTTTTCTTCTTTTTTTTTTCTTGTGGCATTTATAACACAACTCAAACAGACGGACAACACCACAGGAGACATTAGAACAAACACCTCACTGTGATACAAACTTTGATCTTTCGTCATATTGAACACAAAATATACATTTGGTTGGTTTAATAGTGTTTTGTTTTTTTAAAGTTAAACATTAAATTGAACACTTTATCACTTTGATGTTTGACCTCGACTCTGATGCATGAGCGTCACAACTGGCGTTATCTGTTACTCATTAAAAACAGAAAGTTCTATTGTCCAAGTGTGGCAGTATTCATAATGTGAGTCAGCATTCTTCAAATCCATCTTATTTAATTTTCTTGTAAATATTTACAAGCTCTCAGGAACTTCTTACTTAGCTCTGTGTGTGTGTGTGTGTGTGTGTGTGTGTGTGTGTGTGTGTGTGTGTGTGTGTGTGTGTGTGTGTGTGTGTGTGTGTGTGTGTGTGTGTGTGTGTATGTGTGTGTACTGTTTGAATGGTTGACCCCAAAGTTTCTAATGATGACCCTTAAAAACCCAATAAAGTAATATTTCACACACTGAAAATATTTGTTTGTCGTAAACATACACAAGAAATCCTTAAATTATTAATAACCCTAGTCATGTATTTAATCACACCTACAAATCTAAATTATGATATAAAAAAAGTGAGAAATAAAGATTTATCATGTGACTGGTTTAACAATTGGGAATGACATTGAAGTGACATTGCTATTTTTGAAGTAATCATCATATTAAAGACACAGCTAAACATCGGTGACTTTGAGGTTCAAAATGAGCTTGTGTGAAGATATTGTAAGTGAAAAAAATGTTATTGTAACTGTAGTATTTTCTTTGATCCTTTGCCCTGAACAAAAGGCTTTAACAAGTACCTGAAAATTAAAGAAATTGATCAGCCTAGCCTAAACCAAGGTAGGAAAAATGTATGATGAGAGCACATTTTTATTATCTTTTTATACAATTTCTGTAATTTCTGATTATTTTAAACTCTCAAAATCTCTTCTGTGTAATAAAAGGTCAAATCAAAGGCACCTTGTGTAATTACTGATTGTAGACATTCTGTTTTATTGATGCCTCCTTCTCCAGCTTAAAGAAAAGTCAGACATACAGACATACAGTGCACTCACACTGAATTTTCAATATGTTTAGCTCTGAGAAATGAAGTGTGGGGGACCTCTGCTGGACAATATACTGTGTTACATGAGTTATTGTGGAGACACCTGGAGGCACACTCACGAATCTACCCAAAAGTGGCTTCAGTCGAGATTTGAACATTCTGTACCAATCAATTTAATGCTCTACAGCAGCTCTACAGCATCTACATCATTTTTCTGATGAAGTGCCCAGGGGATATTTTATCCCATTTTAAGATCACCTGAGGTGGATTTGGTGAATGAGAAACCCACTAAAGCTGAACCATGCAGAGGCTTAATTACATTGTAAAAAAAATCCAAATAAAGTGGTTGACTAAATAGTAAAGGCCTTTATGCTCATTTAAAATTGACGCAAGTGGACCTCATATTTCCAAACAAAAATTGTATTGTCAAAAGTGGTGCAAATGTCTGCTACTTCTGCTTCTTATTTAGTTAAGATATTTAAGATATTTGCCCAAGTGTAGGATACATTCTGAATGTATAAAGGCTTCTTCATCTTAAAGATGTCCCCAGGCACAAGACCAGGTTCAGCAAGAACTGTATTCATCACCCCGTGTCATGAACACAACCGTTCCCTGTATGTACATAAAGGCCTGTAACTAATTCAGTAAAGTGTGATCATAAATGTTCAATGTGAGATATTGAGGTGAAACAGGGAGAACTGAGGAGTCAGAGGAGGACTGGATGCCTGAATAAACTCTGCCAGGTTGCTGTGGTGATAATGAGCACATCAAACAGCCGAGGACCCATTCATCTCGTCCTCAAAAGTTCACACACAGTATTTTGTTTCTCCTTCGACTCGCCAAGTCGTCATGCTTTCATAAGGTGTCTGGGGGTTAATCTCACACATGATTGCATGTCAAGAACACCTTAGCCCGCCGCGTCTCATGTGGAAGCGGCTCTGTTAAAGGGCTGAAAGCACAGAGCCGACAAAAGAGCAACAGCATGGGTTGTTTTCATGTTATGACTTTATTTGTTGGTTTAATAGAAAAAATGTGCCTCTTTTGTTACAGATTCAAAATGAAATTGACAGAACACAAAATTACATTAATTCTTCTAGCAGCATGACTTAATTTCAGATCATGTGGCGTCACTGGCCTTGTTAGAACATTTTGTAAAATGACAAAAATACAGAAAACAGAAATATGTATTTATGTATATAAAAAGAAACAGGTATAGTGTGTGTAGGGAGGAGAGGCTGAACAGACAGGTCATAGAGGTTTAACTGCGGCAGGAAAGTTTAGCAGAGCCCAGCACTGAAGTCTTAACTCTTATATGAACATTTAAGGCTGTGGGAAGGCCCGGGCCAAGAGTTGCCCTGGGGCCATATGGAAACATAAATGAGATCTTATCAACAGAGACTCTGGAGCAGTTATGGCTGTGAAAACAGGAGGGCTACAGTAAAGCCAATGAAAAATCTGCATGATTAATATAACGCTTTAAAAACAAGTGGAGCATTATAAAGGTCTATACATTGGTTTAAAAGGATAACTGGATCTGGAAACAGCAGAGAAAGCTTTAAACTGAAAGTCTATCATTGCATTATGACTTCTTTTTTTTTTTTCAAAATCACAGCTCAGTCTCTTGATGCATAGATCTTCAGCTACCTGGTCTCAAATATTGTTTGTATGGCTGAGAAAAAGAAGGCCGGTTTAAACAGATTGAGGTCATAGGAGCAGAGAAATAACATACAGCAGAGAGGTTTTATGTTGCAGTGGTTTGGCCTGACTTCAAGTCAGGTGGTTTTTCTGCCACAGGAAAAGTGTAATGAGGTCAGTCCAAGCTCTAATTACTGACGGCTGACTGAAAGATAACAGCAGCAAATGAGAAAAGAATAGGCCAAGTTAAATAAATCAGATTTTTAAAAGAAAGTTAAAACGGCACATTAATAGTTAATCAGGCAGTATAATCATGTTGATCTTTGATTAAAATTGATGTGTCAAGCACTAAATTTGGTATGTAACATCAGAGAGATCAAATAGTGCCTGCTAACAAAACATGAGTAAGACAAGGTTTCAAACAAGCCTGTCCCTAATTATGTTCCAACTGTGCATCTCTGTAGCTCTGGTCTGCTCACTGTGTGACACAGGAAAGCATCAGAAGATTACAAAAACAAATACCTGGAGAGAAATGTACTGTTTTCACTAGTGTGACTGGCAGTTTAGAGGTAAACAACTCTAAACTGTCTTACGATTTAAAAAAAAGTCTTAATGATTTAAGTAACAAGCTGTTTGAGTAAATGATTGTAACATGTAGTGGTTGAAGTTTAGGTTCGACTGTTAAACAGAACCAGAACAGATAAATGTGAACTTGAGTAAACATTCATCGTTTAAAGTTTGCTCTGATTTTAAGGAGTGAAGCGGTCAAGTAGACCGTGAGCCCCTTAATGCTGCATAGATGAAAAGCCAAACACTTACATCCAGATGTAATATGTCATTATTCATTCATGCAGCTCCTTCACTTTAATATATGTTTTAAAATCTGAACAAATGAACCAGCTTGGCTGCCTTTTTTTATTTCCACTAATTGAAATGTATCACTAAGGACACACTTAAAACTAATGAAAATCTATGATTTAAAACATGAACACAGTAAAACAATACAAAATAAAACAGTTTCAGGTTGGTTAAAAACCATTACAAAGTATATCAGTAGTACATAATGTTGACTTTTTTTTTTTATAAAACTGAGCACTCAGCTGGTTCTAACCAGAAACTGGGCGAGTAAGAAATTAGGTGAGGAAGCTTTTGAGATGGATCTAGGACTGAAAATGACTTAACAGATAACAACAAAGAAATACAATGTGTGAAAAGTCACGTTCAAATCTGACAAAATCAATATACATGTTATGTCCAGTAACTGTAAGGCAGATTTGTTTTAAACTGAGGTTACTGCTTAGACTCAAATGTCTTTTTTAAAGTCATGCCTCCAATTAAAATTTTGTCATACAGGACAACCTGACGTTCAATCTGCTGGCTAACACATTTCAACACATACACGTTGGGGGAAAAAAAACACATTTAAGTTCACAATCAAATAAAAAAAAAAAACGTAAAAAACTAAACTTTTCTGGTACATTTTGTTGAGACGGATACATTTGTGCATGGAAACGCATTCAGCATTTTGCAAAGCAAAAGGCTGAGGTCATCCAATATGTCTGCCAGACAGAAAGCTCTCTGTTGTCATTTTCATTAAATTTTTCCAAATTGTTAGACTTTAGTGCCACAGGCCACTAGTTTGACAGCAGTAAAGTAGTGCAAATTAAAAAAAAAAAAAACAAAAAAAAAAACAATAATATTCCAAACATTTTAAATGACAAATGTTATATTGTGGATGGATTCTCTCAGAATAACTGGAAATTAGGTATAAGCAAGTCTCTTCTGTTGAATCACTCAGAATAAAAATAATTTGTTCAGCAATGAAAACAAATGTTAGTGTATTTTAAAGGACTTCTTGATTTCTTTGATTGATCAAAAAGAATTGATTTAGAATGCTTGCTAGCTTACATTCATGGTTCACGGACAACTCCAGCAGCTAATGAACTACAACCTTACGTAATCATTTGCGTTTGCATTGCCAATAAAATGTAACACTACCTCAGTCAAACTAGAGACCTATGTTGTAACCATTGTATCTTTATATGTATTATATTCAATTGTATTTCTTTTAAGGGTATTCCACATGAATATAACTGGATGACTTCGATCACAGAGTGAAATATGAGGCTGCGAGTAATGGTGTGGCTCAAGAAGAAAGAAGCAGTAGGGTGGAAGGCAAAACAAGGAGGAAGAGTTGACTCTCTAAACTGATAACGCACCAACTGTTGAAGTATGAGGAACGGAAGTCTGACATTTAAAAAAATGGTGGCACCAAACAGACACTACACTAATGAGGTTTCTGAGGAGGCCAGGTTGATTGTAACCTGGCGTTTGGCAGCTTTGTGGCTCTGAGACCTGATTGAGATTACACCTACACAACACACACTCTAGAGTAATGCAGAATGTCAACGTGTTCGACTGGATTGCTGAGGATTGTTTGATCACTGAGGTATCGGTGTATGTTTCCTATCCAGAAGAGTTTGTCCTATAGTAATACCCCCCACAAAAAAAAAAAGCTACACTCAGCAGTGAGGTTTGTGTAGCTTTTTAGCTCTTTAGCATTTTAACACATAAGCCCATTGAATCATGACAGTGAGAGCAAAGATGGGGACAGACAGAAAGAAAAACACCTAAACATCTCCTTCCTTAAGTTCCCCCCTTGCTGCTATTCAGCTATGCACTTAACCAGTGAGTCAAACACTCAATTATTGCAGCTCTGCTTCACATCCGTTCATAAAAACTAACTGTCAAAAAAGAGAACTTGTAATGTTAGAGTGCAAACGGCATGGTCCAAGCAATCATGTAACAAAAATAACAGCAAACAGTCCTCCCAAAACAAAACATCTCAATAAAGCTAAGACGTTTCGTTTCATTACTGCCAACACAGTGAGTGACGCCCTCAGAACACAAACCAAAGCAGCAACTTCATGTGATTATCTGTGACACGGCCTGATGAGGGCTCAAGCCATTTGGCAGCTTCATTAGTTGTTATGAACAGATTGTAACATAGATGCCTAAACACCGCCACAGTAAAAAAAAAAAAAAAAAGCAGGTGCTGCACGTAAGCCATTCACAATCTCACATTCAAAGAGAGGAAAAGTTCACTAAATGCCTTTTCTGAAGATGATGAAAATATTCACTACCAATAGCTGTCGACTTTCAAACTCTACAATAGCAAGATTTCTGCTCCGAAGAGTACACAGTGTTCACATTACAACAGATTATAACAAACACATTTTACTCAGATTTGACTAGCACCCTGCTAAAACCTTTAAAGTCCAGTAAAAAGTGTGTAGTGTGACGATTGGGAAACAAACACTGAAAATTTAAGGCTGCAAAGGCTGAGTAGACAAGACCTGGTATCAACTGTAGTGTTTCGTTTCATTAACTCAGGCAGCTCTCATAACTCTGCCGTGTTTACTTTGAGTGCATACTTTAACCTGTAATAAGCCGAAAGGTCAATGACCTATATATTCATTGGAGATATCTAAAACTCTGGGGTTTATGGCATATGAATCCCTGGCAGGCAGGCTGGTAGCGTGTAACATTTGGTGAGGTTTTTGGAGCCTGGGTGGTGTGAGGACTGTGTGTTACAGTGTGCGGTTGATTCGAGGTGATCGTGTCTGGTGGCTGATCTCTCAGAAGAATCCACTGTCCTGTGACATTTAAGAAAAAAATGTTACTCTTGTAGTCACCGCAGTAGAAAAGAAGTGGTATGAAATACATGAAAATCACTCGAGATGAAATTGTCTTCCTATTTCTGAAACTAAATCGAACGCATGTGTTAGCAAATTAGATGCAAATACTTCTACATAAACTGTGAATGTATCCCTTCATTAATTCTTATGTTTATATGCGTCTTGTCTTAATGTGTCTGTGTTAAATCTAAAAATAAAGCACAGTTTTTAACGCTTCAAAAAGCTATGGTAGCAAGATCAAAGCTGAGAAATCACAAACTACCGCTCTTGATCCAATCACTTCATTTCTTTCCTCTTGGAGGTTTATGTTACTACAGAGTCCCCACTCATGAAACAATCCAAGGTGAGACTGTGTCATGCTTTTCCTCCAATCACATGTCCATGGTCCTACTCTGAAGTGCCTTCTCTTCTTCCTCTCTGTGGCTGGCAGAGTGCCCCCCCCTTTTTTTTTTTTTTGATTCCTCTCCACATGAAAATAAGAAACAGGCTGTGAGAGTCCAGCAGGGTTAGAGGGTTAGAGGTCAGCCAACAGGAAGTTCATGTTTGGGAGGAGGTCAAATTAAGGATGAGAAAAGGTGCTGGTGGGCTGAATCCCTGAAGACAAAAGAAAACAGAGTAAGGTAAAATACAAGAAAATATATGCTAGATATGCACTTGGTTGATGTCAGTATATTTCACCTTTGTACATTGCCACTCAGATGTGTGTCTCAACGTCAGTGTAGCCAGGCAGGATGACTCCATTGGAGCAGCCCTTTGACTCCTCTGCTGGGTGGGCGGTTGGCAACATGTGGGCGGTTGTGGACGTTTCCTCTGATGCCCCTGCCGCCTGGCCTCTCTGGAGCTTTCGATGTATCAGTGGGACAAAAAACAGCACTACACCCCCTACTATAGGAGGCACCCCGGCCAGGGAGAAGGCCACCGTGTAGTTCCCAAAGTAATCATGGAGGAGACCTGGGCGGTGAAAATAGAGGGACACAGTTCAGAAGATCATGTTTGTGTTGGTACAACTGGAGCTAGGTGGCAATTAGCCTAGCATAGCTTTAACCCTGGAAGAATTTTGAATAAATACTGCTAATCTCTTTAAAAAAAATCTAAAATACCTCAATCTGCACCACTAAAGTTCTCTAATACCACATCGTACTCGATGCAGCAGCAGCCGTAGGTGTCTGAACAGACACAATCTTACCAAACTTAAATTGGTGATAACAAAGCGATCTTAAATGCTAAGCTAGGCTAATTCTGTCCTGGTTCCCCACTTAAAAACGTAAAAGCAAGACAGGTGTAGATAGTCTAATTGAACACTATAAGAAAAAGCAAATAGGCAAATTGTCTAAAAATGTTACCCTCTTCTCTGAAACATCAGCTTAAAAAATGTTTTATAATCTCTAGTTGTTACGAGTAACCTCTCACTAAGCTTCAGCTGTTTAGAAGTGTACTTCATTGTGTTTGAGTATAATATAAATCCCCATTATATTCAATTGAAAATTTCAATTCCATACAAATTTGTGCCAACTCCTCCCTCCCGTAAAAAAAGGAAGTATGCTATTGTGATACAATACGTCACAAAAGGCCCACCTTGTCTGTGGTACGTATAGGCACAACCTATATTTAACTGCATGTGAGCTGAAGCAAACAAACTGTATCACTGTGACAAAGCAGGGTCGACAAGTTCAACACACTGCTCTGAATATTTAATCTACCGCCGTGCTTGTGACACAAGAGGAGTGGGAGGGGTGTGTGCTTACATTGTTGTAACATATGCATTCTTGCTCAGGGACTGTACAGACTGTACTGTACTGTACACATGTTGACCCAGTGATAATCCCATTCAGACTTTGAGGAGCCTTGCTGCCTTTGTTTTTGATGTATATAAATGGCCTTAATTTAATTAAATGTAAACATTTGATCAAATATCTACTGTTTTAGGTAGAAATTAGATATATGCTTGGTATTATAATTGCCTACACATAAATTATAGACAGACAGACAGAAAGACAGACAGACAGACAGACAGACAGACAGACAGACAGACAGACAGACAGACAGACAGACATTGTTAAAAGTGTCATCCTGCATGCACGATGCCGTTACTCCTCTGAGAGGTGACGTTTCACAGATATGAATTGCATTGAAACAGTATTAAGCATTTTGAAAAAGGGATTTAGTTGTAAAAAAGAACAACCTATGAATTCAACAGATTGAGAAATGTTTGTCTGGAGAAATACTTCATGCAGTTTATGACAACATCGGGGATCAGCAAGTTTCTGAGCTGCAGCCACAGATGGGGTGTTATGTGGTAAAAAGCAGTCCAAGTATGTGCGAGATCTAAAAGAGGTTGGCAAAGACTGAAAGCCTGAGGACGCCTGAGTCATTATTAATGTCCTGCCTTCAATTCTTTCGTATACATCCCTATTATTAGAGAGCTTGAAAAGAGAAAGTCTGAGGAGAGAAGGAGGGGGCAGAGAACACACAAAGAGAGTTGTGTACAGTTTGTTTGTCCTGAAGGAAAATCCCCAAAGACAGCCTGCAGCTGGCTTTAAGCCTAAACCGTTGCCCTGCATTTTTTTTACTCTGCTTTGGCTCCCCTACATGTTTTCTGTGAGACTGTTTCAAACAGCTCATATCAATCAACTTGTTGTGCGCTGTAACTGTCTACATCCTGTCAGGTTGGAGTTCATGGGAGAACGAGTCTTTTCAGTAGCAGCTAAAGTTCTGGATCATTCTCCCTCCACATGTTCTGCTCACCCACACTGTCTGTTTTTAAATCAAACCTTAGAACCACTTTTATTCCTTGACTTTTGGTTCGGCATGAGGGACAGCTTTTATTCCATCTTTTTATATCAGTCTGAACCCTTTTAACGTTTTTTATGTGCTGTTGTTTTTGGTCTCTGTGTTTAGTGCCTTTTACCGCTTCGCTGATGACATCCAAATTTCTCTGCCTTTTAAAAATAAATATCAGGATACAATGCTGCCAATTTGGACAGCCACAGCTTTCTGATGACTCTGTACCTATTCTTGGCCCCCTTGCTTCCCCAAAATGCCAAAGTGTGAGAAACCTTGTTGTGATATTTGACAGTTGGTTTACATTTGACAAGCACATCAAGTCAGTGGTCAAAACTAGCTTTTTCTCCTCTCTTATCCAGCGTTATCCATGCTGTAATTCTTTGTATGTGGGTTTAGAACAATCACCTCTCCGTTGTCACTAACTCATTCAGGACGCTGCAGTGCGTTTGCTAGCTGTGAGAAACAAATGTGACAGGATCACACTCACTATAAGCCGCTGTTAATTGGCTTCCTGTCTGCTACAGGGTAGATTTTAAGATTGTATTGCTTATTTTTAAGGTTTTAAATGGATGGGCACCTTCTTATATTCATGATCTCTTACACTATCGCACACACACAAGTCTTTGCCGGGGATGCTCCTAAACTTTGGAACAGTCTCCCCATCCACATAAGTCGATGTAGATTTTTAAGTCACTGCTGAAGACACATCTCTACTCGATGGCATTCAAATCAAGTTGACCTTGATGATTCTGTTTATGGTTTTTAATCTTTGCTCTTGTTTAATTCACTTATTTGTTTTATCGTGTTTCAGAATCTTTGTTCGTGGATGCTCTTAGTCTTTTCATTTTTAATTGCATTGTTTCTCTCTTGGTTCTACAGCACTTTGGTCAAAGTGATTTTAAATGTGCTTTATGCATGAACTGGACTTGACTGGATTGTAAAACACTTTGGTCCTTTGTTGTTGTACTTTATAAAAACATTTGGATTGGATCCTGAACTCAGTGCAGAAAGTCAGATCACTTTAACTCAATCTAAATTATTCAGAATAAAAAAGATGTCAAACAGGTTTTTTTAAAAGAGCATTCTTCTTACCAGCGATGGGTGGACCTGCAGTCATGGGAAGGGCCATAAGTCCAAGAAGGTAGCCTATGGCTTGCGAGGCCTGCATGGGCCCAACCAGCTCAAAAGCTATGGGAGCCATCATGGTGAGGAAGCAGCCGTCACACAGCCCCAGGAACACACACACAACCACCAGACCCTCGAACACCGTGCACTGAGGAATCAACATGGACATCAGGCCCAGAGCCATGAAGGACACCACCTGAAACAAGCAAAAACCCTTTGAAAAACTTGACACACAAGGTACGTAACTTCTGATGCTGGGGATAACTAAGAAAACAACAACAAAAGATGTAGTTCATAGGTACACAGGATCATTGGCATTGTTGCTTTTTTCAATGTCAAACAACCACAACTGCCAATAGTAATCTATGCATTTTGACTTTTGGCAGTAATAAAGTACAGAGACGAGGTAAAAAAGTATTCCATGACACAAAGTTTTGTTTCATTTAAATAAGCAACTTAACTAGTGTAAATAGTTTAGAAACGTCCTTTGTCTCCCATCATCTGAAGTTTAGACTGTTTTACATGGAGAGTGGTGACCAAATAAAACAAACCTTTAGTAGAATCAAATTGTTGATTTGGATTTGAAAATTTGGGGAAAAAAATTGGGATGATAGAACATAACTCAGTTATACAGCTGTTAGTAATGCTGGCTAACTTTGCCTGCTTTCTTCACCATTCCATGGCATACCGTATCATCTGGTTTTATCAATCTTTGAGGTAGAGGCAAATATATGTGCTATTACCTTTAACAAAAGTATGGGTATCCATGGTTTTGAACATTTTTTGTTACATATCAGATGTAAGAAACCAACACCACAAAATACCCACTGGACTACTAATTTTTTAAACTTTGATGTAGAAATGCCAATACTGCCATGTTCATCTGACGTCCTGATCAGTGTAAGAAGCTTGGAGGCTTTTATAATTTTGTACTTCTGGATAACAGTATAATAAGTTCTGTGAGTGTAATGTGAAATAAAAAGATATAATTTCAGAGCTTCTTGATGAATAAGAAACTGAAAAGACCATTGATAGTGTATCTGGACAATGGACAATACTTTAAGATAAAACAACCATTAGCTCATTAGCTGCCATTAGATAACAGCTAATGCTAGGATTCAACCACTTCCTAGAGATAACAATTTTAACATAGCTTACAAAAAATAAGCTAATGTAATGTTTGCTAACAAGAAAACTCCTATATAATCTTACATTTGCTAAGACTTAAAGCTCTTCTATTGTATATGTAATGCAATATAATACTGCAAAACAGTACAATAAGCTTTTGTTGTTATTATCTATTAAGTGGCTGAAGGCTCATGTAGCTTTTGTCTGGCTGTAGCTAACAGACATTCAAATATGTTGTTTATATTTAAAATGCAGCTAGATTTCTGTCAAGATTTTGAATATTTATTGACTATTAGCTGCTATTGCAATCATACCAGGTAAAAATAACTAAAGAATAGAATAGTAAGTAATGAATACAATAATATGGCAGCCCTGTTAATACATTTTACAGCTGTGTTTTTCAAGGCCAAAACTGCAGGAGGTGTAGCCAGTGTCTGATTTATTGATTTCAGCTTGAACTATCATTTTCAATTAAGGCACTAGTGTTGGGAATTAGCTTTGGCTATAAACAAATCCTACATAGGAGGATTCTACACTGTCACTGCTTCCCTGTTCTTGTTTATTTTCTCAGTCCTATTAAACTACTTTGAATAAACTGAGGGGAGAATGTACTACCTGTTTCTGTCCCTGTTGTCCTTGCTTGTACATAAAGCTCTAGCCTCTGGGCCGTTGTCTCTAACTGTGAACAGTATGTTTTTTGTGTGACAGAGTTTACCCTCAGGCTACAGTGAGGACAGCAAGCTTAAGTGGAGGAAACTGTGGTAAATATGTTCTCTGCCAATGAGCTGAACTAGGTTACTAAAAGAATTATGAATAGTGGTGATATTGTTTAGCTGCAATAAATGTAAAATCAAATCAAACAATAAATGCTGATTACAGTAAATATGTTGCTTTTGTTTCCACAAGGAAGGTGAGCATTGTTAGCTGGAGTTGGCAAGACTACCAATTGAACTCAATCATTTAGCATTATGTTGGGATTAAAAGTAAGCCAAGGACAAATAATAAAGCTGAGGATTGTTTGTATAATCTAATCACATCATATGCCGATCAAAGAATGAAGGTTGGTGCTTTGTGTTTTGTTAGAAGCTATGTGCTTGTTGGTAAACATCTAAACTTTCAGCTTCCAGAGTTCATGAGTTTAATATTGTTAACTGTAAAGGAAGGTTCTTAATAACATGCGAAAAAAAAGTCTTACCTTAAACCCCTAACAATGACCACATTGTATAAAACAACTAGACTCTTGAAAAAGGATGTGTTTAGAGTGCCAATGGGTTTCTAAGCAGCATGCTGTAAAGGCACTCTTCTTCAGGATGAACATTATCTCTGCACAAACCAAATGTCTAGTGTGTATTATTACCACACAGATGTTCATATTTTAGCATTCATGTTTTAAAGTTTTTAAATCAGCATTGACCTGTCTCAGCTTGACCAGTGTCCTCCTACTGCTGAATTGCACAGTTGACATACAACTTGGAAATTGCTTTTGATAGTTGTGGCCAACACAGCGAATGGATTATTTCATCTGTGTTCAAAAGGATCAACACCACCAAGTTCTTTCATATTCACTCCTCAGATTGCACTGAACTGGTTTCCTTTTTTTTTTTCAAGGTGTCATCATCATACCATTATGCAGGCAGGTTTTTTTTAATGTTGGCACTGTCACGATATTACTGGGCCCTGATATATACTGACCTTCACAGAAGTACATTTTTAGTGTGTGAAAAGTGTGGGGTTTCTGAGGAAAGGAGGAACAGACAGAGCACATGCACAAAACCATTATGAGAAAAGATACTCAGGAAACACAACCTACCTGTCACCTAAGGAAAGTAGCTTAGTGTATTATGTCTTTTTTATATCAATCACAGGAATCTTAATTGAATTGCATAAAAATCATATCAATCCAACATTATTTAATGCAGCTGTCAAACCACTACATGTATTTTGCATTACTACTAAGACAAGTTGACTATCCACATTGTGCCCCTTTAGACAACTCTCACCTGCATGTAGATCTTTTTAAGTCCAGGAATGTGATCTCCGATCTTGCCAAAAGCAAGGCGTCCCAACCCAGAGGAAGCACCTATACACACCAGGAGCACCCATTCCTTGTCAGTGCCCTTGAACTGCTCCTTTACAAAGTTGATCTGAGACACAGAGAGAGAGAGAGAGAGAGAGAGAGAGAGAGAGAGAGAGAGAGAGAGAGAGAGAGAGAGAGAGACACATGGCAGCATGAGGTCTGGCTGTGTGTGTGGTGGTTAAATGTGCAGCAGAGGAAACTCTCCAGATGCTTAGGAATATTTCCCACAACCTGTTGTTGAACCTTTTGGTCTGTTTTTCTGCTCCATTCCTTAGATGTCAATCAACTCAACAAGTGGGTGTGTATTTTGGGGAGTGGAGAAATTGTCCAAAGAGCTGAGGTCTTTCAATAACAAAATGTACTCATCCACAGACCTCTGGAACAGCAGGGCAGGAAGAGCCAACGCATATAGGCCAGAGCCTCCCACTCCCCTCAGCCCTGACCCCCCAAAAACCCAATCCAAAACATTAAACCACCCTCTGAAGTCCTTTCCTGAGCTTGTGAAATATTTTCTCTCCTTTGAAGGGCTCTACATTCATCAATGGCCATAGGATAGGCATGTTTAGGAATACAGGGACGCCATACAGGAGAGGTTTCCTGAGGTGGTCGAGCCAATACAAAGGCCGGGGCTGTGTTTACATCTGGGCCTGGGCCTGAAACAACAGGCCTGACGGAGGGAGGCCGGAGCTGGAACATCCGACATCTGGATGGAGGGAGATCAACTTCACAGCTCCAAGCTGAAGCTTTACACTTCATCATCTTCCTTCACTATCCCACTATCTCACACCAAATTCGGCCAAAGGTAATGTGCAGATTTTGAATATGTACTCCGAATTTTAGATTGAATAAACATGAAGGGAAAAGTAAATGTTCTTTGAGCTTGAGGTGAGTTTGACATCTCATCCTCATCTCCAGTGGGAATGAAAGTTGTGTGTGTTTCTTAACCATGTTTTTAATTTTTTCTTTTTATTATTAAAAAAGAACAAACCCTGTCAGAGGTACATCATCTCATCATGTGTCTTTACCTTTTACAACTAATAAGCTAATTTACTACCAAGCCTGGAGATTGATGTTAGCAGGCGATGTGTTTGTGTGGACACTTGTCCAGCTAGACAGAAAGCACAAAAAAAAAAAAAAACCTTTCTTTGTTCTTATAGGCCAGATAAGCTTGGTACTGACATACCAAGTTTCAGCAGGAAAACTTGTATTTATTATCGTTCAACGCCTGTTTGTGCTGTGTAGCAGGCTGCTAGTGGGCTGGTCAGCTCAGTGTGACAGTCTAGCTATGACAGAAACCTGAAGTTACTTGTGTATTTCTGACTTCTGATGAAGAATTGTATTTAATGTTGGACTAACAATTATCCAACTCTGACTGAAAAACAGCCAACACATGTTATGTAACCCTTTAATCTCTATGACGTGGTCCAGATTCCCACATTTTCACAGTCGCATACCAAAAATACCAAAGAGGTTGAGGTATGTATTCTACATGCGGTGATGGTTTAGTCCTAATCAGATGAACACAGAGCTGTCAAGTGCAATTAGAATACTGTATCTGCCATCAAAATCTATTAAAACATGAATCAAATGATAACACGACTGGATGGTTTTTCACTGGTAATGTTCAAGAAACTAGCACAGAAGTATTTAGGATTTTTCTTTTCAACACATAAGATCTCTGGTCAACCCAATGTATCCCTTGAACGAGCACGCTTATTACTGTTCTTACCAGATGAATATACGGCACGAAGTAGCCCAATACAGCTGTGGCTACTCCAAAGGCCCACACTCGATAGGTCACGATGTGAAAAACACGTAGGTTGAAGTACTTCCGGACCTCACTCACGACACTGCTCCACCTGCTACCCCCCTGAGCAGAGGCACCAGGCTGGGTAAGGGCCTTTGCAGGGCCGGGTCCCATGCCTGGGGGCCCCATGCCTCCTCCGGGTGGCAGTAAAGGTTTAAACAACAGTGCCAGCAGGGCCTGGACAAGCATGAAGAGACTGAGGATCTGGAAGGTCCTGCTGAGGCCCCAAGGTTCCACCATTTTGAGCAACACTGGGAGTCCCATGGAGAACAAGCTGGCGCCCGCAGTCACCACACCATTGGCTAAGCCGAGGCGCTGGCGGAAGTAGTGACCGAGAATGACCAACGAGGGCTGGAAGGCGAAGGAGGAGCCACAGCCGAACAGAATGCCATATGTAAAATAGCGGAGGCTCAGGGAACTGCAACAGAAAATAAATGTAAAAAAAAAATGTTTGATGTGGTTATTTTGTTTTTCAACTAGCTTCATTAATGACAAATGTAATACATGATGATAAGCTATGTAGAAAAAACACTGAGGTTAACAAAGAGCTCCGTGTGGTATCTAATTCTGGCAGTAGATGATCATACATCCAACGTTTAGAATGTGCAGTAATGAACTGAATCAAGGCCAAGGGTTCTGAAATAAGATGTTCATTTATACGCTTCATTTACTCGAAAGAGTTCAATTCCCCCTAGATGTCAGTAGGAAGATATTGTATCACTTCCTTCAAATCATTTATAAAAAAGGGAGAAGGTTTCAGAGTGATGTAACTAGTCTTGAGACATTTTCCCATATATTAACTTCATGACGAGGTATCTGATTTAAGCGACAATAAGACTTGGTTACAGTCACAATTTGGATTTGAGAGCTTCAGTACGATGATATGGAGGCTCCATTTATGAACGCCATACTGCCACTGCGTTGAAGCTTGACAGAATGTCTGACAAAATACTTTGTTCTATTACCATTACGTTCAAGTCTCAAAGCTAAAGCAATGTTTTTTCATCTGGAAAAACAAAGGAATAAGAGGTTTAACAAACGTACTGCCGTTCTGAAAGCTTTTCCAAAATCCTGTCAAACTTTAATGAACAATCTAAACTAATACCAGATTTTGGTCTACATGTAGTGTGTGACATGTTAAGTAAATGTGATAATAATTCATGGCCGATCTGTTTGAGGGATAGTCAGGGATAATATTGGTCATTTCAATTTCATGAGCTCAGATCTTCATCTGCAGTTTTCAGTTGAGTTCAGTGATATTAACTTCCTTTGAGCAAAGATACTCGTTGAGAATAATACCTTTCAGTGAAATATCAAATATTTACCTGTGTGAACTGGAACAGAATTTGTTATTAAAATTATAACAACTTTTATTATATATGCTGCTCTCTCTGTGGTCATAGGTTATACCTCGTCCTGCACCAAATGACATTTTCTAGTGCTTGCTGGGTCAAATGAGCATGTACGGTTGGTCGCAGAGCCGCTGGGTGAGAGAAAACACTCCTTTTTGTCTACAGCTGAGAGGTCAATGCAAGAGATCACATTAAGAGGGTGGAGACTAAAAATTCATGCAATAAATAAAATATTTAGATGATATTTAAGATGTTTCAGATTAAATCAGAGGTTATTATTGTTCCTGTGTTGTGCAAAATAAAAGGACATACGTTTTGACAGATTCTGGATTAAAATTGCAATTTTAGGGACCGGATTAGAAATAGTAAATTTTATGTTTCAGAGAGATTATTTTTTTTCATCTAGAAGATTAAAGGAGACATTGAGGTTTATAATGATTCCCTAACGACAGAGCTAACGGTTTATACAATGGACTTCTGGACTTTTCAAACTTTGTAAGCATGTAGATGTTGCTTAGTTTTTATATTTGAGGCCATGTTGTTGATAGGACAGATGAAGAGACAGAGGGACCTTGGTGTGCATGCTCTAACCACTGAGCTTAACCAGCGCCACAGATATTCTTATTTTAACATCAGACAGCCAACAAGAGAAGCTTTACTGCACAGTGGCTTACTTTGCGAAGGATGAACTGAGTAGCCCTAAAAAAGCCACCATCGCCCCACTGACTGCTGTCTTCCTACAGCCGAAGCGGTCGGTGAACATGCTGACCACGGGAGAACAGAAGAAGATCATACCCATGGCGAGGGCCCCGACCCAGGCTGCGGAGGAAGTGAAGAAGAAAAGAATACATTGTCAAAACAATGTGGAAATCATGTGTGCCAAATCTATGACCTGAATTAAATCTTATACCTGTTTAGAAAGGATCAGAGTCCATGCAACAAGATATGCACTGTGAGCTGGTAATCAACACATAATAATAGGTAATAGGTAAAAGGTAACAGTACTGTGAAATACGACTGAATACAATGAAGAGGAATGGATTCCCTTTACTGCAGGGGAACAATATACTCACTCCTACTGTCATGTGTAGTATTTCAACAGCTTTTCAGCTCTTCAACCCCCTCCTTTATATCATATGAAGCTGGAGAATTTGCCTTGAGGCAGCTTCATTGCCGCTTATTGTTATGCTGCTGAAAAACTGTGCAAAAAGTCCCCATTGAAACCAAGAATAAGAAAAATGATTCACAAGAAATAAGACATTTAAATGACTCTTCCTTTGTACTCCTTGATATATCCCTTTTTTGCATATTGTATAAAAACTAAAAAGGCACCAGTTAACAACAACTAGGCCTTTATGTACAAGAGCCTGGACTCAAAATTCAAGCCTAATTTCATTTTTAATCTTGCATATGTGTCATATTTGCAGACTCCTTGAAAAAACAGAAAAGCCCTAGTTTTTCTCTCTCTTGTATCTCTACTTGAAACACGTATCACATTAGACACACTCTTTAAGATCCCTCATGGTAATCAAGCAGATCAAAAAGTGGATCAAAGCACATAGTTCTGCCCTGCGGTGTTATATCAATACAGTGTTAGCACATAACCACTCAGAATGAGTCAACAGAGACATGGTGTACCCTGAAGTGCAAACAAACAATTGTCTGGGTCTAGTCTCCTGGGGAGCAAAGGTAGCTTTACTGTGGTGTCTGGGATGCAGGTCACAGTCAGAGAGAACGAGGCTGGGGAGACAGGTGGATGGACTGATTTACGCACACACACACACACACACACACACACACACACACACACACACACACACACACACACACACACACACACACACACACACACACACACACACACACACACACACACACACACACACACACACACACACACACACACACACACACACACACACACACACACACACACACACACACACACACACACAAACTGATCCACACAGCGCTATACAAACACACTCTTTGTTGTAGACATAATGTTGACATTAACATTCTGTACTATAAATGTGTACATTATCTGGTACACATTGGATTACAAAGTTGGATTTGTATAGCATAAGGGTGGGAACACCCTAAGCCTTCCTATAGTTTATTTTTTCTAATGAAACAAGTTAGAGGGGGCCTATTCACCGACAGAACATATTATGTATGAATTCCCACCATTCAGGACTTTCTGAACAAAATGTTCAAGAAGCATTCATTGTACCTCAGTCATGTAGCAACAGGTGCGGGAGTAAGAAAGGTTGAATGCTAAATAACAATTCAATGGGTGTTCTACATTAGCAACCTCTCTCCTGAGGGACTCACAACGCTTTAGACTTAGTGCTTGTCAGATTGTCAGCGTCTGAAATCATGTACCTTTTAAATCGTGAGAGGAATATCTGGCTCTTTTATTTCTTTAATTACATCATCAGATCATTGCAAAGCAGCCTATGGAAAGTTGTGTGCCTTGAACCAAAAGTAAAAGCTGAAAGAAATGCTCCATAGAGCTGTTGGTGTCATCACAACATGCAATCCATTTCACATTACACGTAGATCATGATGTTCTGAAATATAACTACAGTGGCAGATGATTATGCCACACAATGAAAGGAAAAAAATCCTTTGCTGTAGTACACATTTACTCTGCTTAGCTGTTGCATCATAAATGCCTCTAGGCCCATACTATATCTAGAAATCACACAAAAAGTGCTGATCTGATCAATAATCTCTCAGGTTAGACATCATGTACCGTGTATGTGACAGAATATTTGCATACAGAGAGGTTAAGCCTTTAGCTACAGGAATGGACAGAAGTCATTGAATAACCTGCATGACAATACCAGGATCCCAGTTAAGCGGTAAGAACCTTCAGAGGACGAGATCCATGAAAGTATTCCGCAACTTCAGCTGCGTGCTCATGACAGAAATAAAACATACAGCCCTAAAATTTAATGCGGTATGCCCTGACAATTAGCCATCCAGAAAATGTCAAACCTCCTGATGGAATTGTATTGTGTTAACTTTGGATTGCAGTTCTGGAAAATCAAAAAATCCAGTTTGTTCCACAAATGGGAACACTTTTTTTCTTCAATAGTGTTTCTCCAGCTCCTCATATTCCTTCATGTTTCTGTCACCTTCATCACCACCTCTTCTGTGCATTACCACATGTCCAGTTGGTTTGTCTTGAGGGACCACAAGGTTTCAACTCTGTCATTTTCAACCACCCATTGTGGTGTCTTCCATCAAGACTTATGTTCAGCTATATGTCTCCTGTTTCCAGCCGTATATCCTACACCCCCTATCAGAGGAAGCCCGTAAAAATGTTGAACAGTTGATCATGTTCGGCAGTCTGCTCCTATGAGTCTTGTTTCTTCCTGCTCTTTCCATCTGTAGCTTTTGTATTTTTCCATATGCTCTTCCTGCACTGCTCATTTTATTGCTCCGGATGGAATTGCATTTGCTATGTAACCTCCAGCAGTTGGGAGTATACTTAAGCTTTAAATGTTTAGTATATGTCAATTCCATAGCCAAGGGACTCTCAATCAAAACAATAACAAAAGATGGTGTCGAGGCTGTCAGGGAACAAAGGGAGTGATTCTCTACGCCTCCCACGCCGACCAAAAACGAACTCTGAGTTGACTTTTGTCAAGAAGAACGGGTGAAACTAATCTGAGGAAGAGAATATGTTTTTTTTTTTTAAAGACGAGCTAATGTAGCCAAGTATACTTTACATGATGTTTTTAACACAGCAGCACATACAGCAACAGTACGGCAGCTTTCTCTAGAAGTTTCTAGAACCTTATGTAGCAGTCTTTGGGGTAACATCCGGTGTTTCCATGGCAACAACAAACATGTTGTGTCTGTCAATGCCACTGTCATGGCGGCCGCAGAGACAAGACCCGTCATGTTACAACTATAAATTTAAGGATTGCTCGGACTTTTATAACTGTTGGAAATATTTGAAGTAATGCAAGTACTCAACAAAAATGATAACATATGTTTAGTCCATTTTTAATTAAGTTATTGTAAAAATTCTACACATTGTACCTTTACAGCCAGTGTAGCTACCAGACACAAAAAAAATAAACAGAAACTTGTACTTATAAGTATACTTATACTCTATTGATAATTAATTCAAGGAAATATACAGGGAAGTCATTAGCATAAAAGATAAAATAACATAGATCAAAAGCTGAAAATCCAGACTAAGACTAACAGTGTGTTTATCTTCATATTTTATGTGGAAAACCCCTATAGGAACAAGATAGGACAGACAACATATAACTGAGGCCCACTACACAGGGCTAAACCACACCTTCAGTCTTCCTTTCATAGAAAATTGTTTGAACGAAGAAAATTGCCTAACAGGCGGCAGCAATTTGACACTGTTGCAGAATAATAGTTTGAGTACCAATAATACCAGCACTACCATAAATTGATGGCTGTTTTCACGCTTTGGCAAATAGCACAATTACTTCAGCCAAGCATCCATCAACAGGTCCAGACTGAACCAATGCTGTGATGATTATTGCAATTTCTGGGGTATACACTCCACAGCATTGTGTAAAAAAAATAAAATAAAAAGGTATTTTGTCTACAGAAAACACTGTCAAAAAATGAATCACTGCTCAGTCCTGCTCAGTCCCCCCCCCTTGGCACAAGGAAAGGTCTGTGAGTGGAGTGTACTCATTATAGATGATTAGGCATGAACACTTCCCAGCAAAAGTGAACACAAATTGAAAAGATGCGTCTGTGTGTGTGTGTGTGTGTGTGTGTGTGTGTGTGTGTGTGTGTGTGTGTGTGTGTGTGTGTGTGTGTGTGTGTGTGTGTGTGTGTGTGTGTGTGTGTGTGTGTGTGTGTGTGTGTGCGTTTATGTGACGGTGTGGAGGGGGCTTAACAAGCTTTCCTCTCTCTAAGTGATGGATGCAATGTGACAGCCAGAGAGACTGTATAGGAGCCATCTGTACATCGAGGGAACAAACTTGTTGCATAAGGAAAACACTGCTGGAGTCTTTTGAGTGTCCCCAGAGAGACCTCCGCTTGTATGAGGAGTACGCTCAGACTAACTGAGCTTTGTTGATGGCTACAATGATTGTTTTGTGAAATATGGACATTTGTTTCAAGTATGCCATATCTAATGGTAGAATATTAAACAAGCTCTGGGTCGATGTACGATAAAGAGCAAAAGAGTAGAAAGAATGTTTTTAAAACGCTGATGTGGTTTTGCTGTGTTCGAACAAAGAACACCCATAGCTGTATTTGAAATGTAACGTGCAACAAACTCCAGTTTTAATCTGAAAGTGTTAACATTCTTGGAGGAAAACAATTGTAGAATTCAAAGTTCTTTATTTCTTACATAAACAGAAATAAAGTACTTTCAAAGAAAATGGTTTCGGTTGATTATTCTGAGTAACTAACATGTTCTTCCTAGAAAGATTTTAATGCTTCAAGCAGTATTAAGTTATTCATTCTTATGCAAGTATGAAAAATAAAGTTTCTGCAAAGAAATAGAAAAACTATGTAAGATAGAGTCCACTATAGTGAAAACAATTATTATGGGGGGAAATCAACTGAACCAACTATTTTAAGGTCAAAGAAATCCAATTTCACCGTCATAATCCTTCTTTTATTCCAGACCGAATGTGCCAAAACCATCAAGTGCACATCCTGGTCCAAACACCACTTCCTTTGTCATGGGGAGGAAATTTGCCATCAACTGAACAATGCAGCCGCAAATGTCTCGGGTACTGTCAGTTTAAGGAACAATAGACATAGGTATTTTGGAAACATTAAAAGGAAAGGCTGGGGGACAAGACTTAAGCCTACGGATGCCCAGTCCTTCAAGGCCTCTTTAAATGTCCTTATCAGGTGGTAGGACAGGACAATGTGTTTTTTTTTAAAGGTTGTAAACAGATATTTGAACTGATTTAAACAACATAGATTAAATGCACTGAAGAAATTGACACATACAATGATTTGATGACTTGAATATGTTGCACAGCACCAGTTTTAAACGTGCACACTAGTGAAAGACAATTTAAGCTACGGTATAAAATTCTGTGCCTGTATACTGCAAACAAGTCATTATATAGTCACAGAGGCACACACTTTTTTTATGTGAAGGGATGCTCACATGCTGTGTTTCAGGTTTTAAGTTGTAAAAAAGTTAACAGGTATGAAGGTTATGCAATTTTCTGACACTCGTCGCCATTTCACCACTTTCTGAATAATGAGCGAGTTAAAAGAGATTTGATGGTGAAACTCCAGTGAGACATCGGGCGACGTTTTTTAGATAAATCAACATAACCTGTAAGCTACAGTTTGACATCAGCCATACTGCCATTATGTAGGAATGACCTATTGTCCTGTTTCCTTGTGTAATGTGAACAAACTGTAATATTAGATTACAGCAACCTCATAACCAACAGTATCATTATCTAGCTAAGGGGCCGAACATTGACATTACTGACTGCAGTAAGGTGTAAAAATGATGTTGCTTTAACTTTTAATACAGCCAGATTTCCCTCAGATTTTCACTGTTGTTTCTCTAACCCTAACCCTCTAAAACCATTTTCACACATACAGAAATCTTCTGAAAAACTCCGGAGATTTGGCTACCCGGAGGTGCTCTAGGCTATGTGTGAACGCAAACAGTCGCATTTTTCGCACGGTCTTTACCCGGAGTTTCTCCGGCCAGACCCCTAGTATTTTTTCCACAGAAAATCCGAGTGAGCTGATGTCTGAACGCGGCCGAATATACTCCGGAGATTATAAATTCGAGCCAATAGAAAGAGAATGACGTTCATATACAGTGACTGCATAAAGTGTCTGCACGCGACCACTACGATCTCCGTGTTCGTAATTAAACGGCTGCATTCTGTTTTCTGTTCGTCAGTATGTTGTTCTCCTCTCTTTTGTGGATGTTGTCATTCCATTGGACTACACATAGCATTGATATAAAGGCAAATATTCTCATTATAGCGCCGTGTAGCGGACTAGGCCACTACTTCCGCGTGGCTTATTTACGTCACGTCTTACCTCAGGAAATTCCCCGATCCCCCTCCCCTCTGACGGGGGTAGTCTTTAGCTGTGAGGAGCATATGTGAACGGCTAGGTGGCGAGAATCTCCGGGGCGGTCCTCCTGTAAATATCTAGATATTATCCGGAGTGCATATGTGAAAACGGCCAAGTTGCTGATCAGTTGAGAATCAATTAAATGACTTGTTGTATATGTATTGGATGACCAAACTTGAACATATTAGTATGACAATATAACATGTAGCTTTCTGCCCTGAGCAATGAAAATATGGTAAATGAGCCTGTTTAGCAGCGCTGAAGGTTGCATACTTTTCATTAAATCCTCACTTCGATGTTAACTTCTCATAATGAATTTGTCAAAAAAAAAGAGTTACACCATTAATGAGCAATACGACATTAGTAAAATATCAATTTAGGTCGATAATGTTGAAAAAAATCACGAGTGCAAAAAAAAAAACAAGGCTCATTCTAAACACTTCTGAGGCCAAGCTAACATTGCACTTGCATCAAGTAAAAGATGGCAGGTGCCAAGAGCGAAGAAAAAAATTAATGTTATTACTTTGATGTCAGAGTTCCTCATACTTCAAATGCTGCATAGTTCCAGGCTGTAAGGCGTCACAGGTACTGTGATGATAAAGTCTCATTTCAGCATCAGTTACATGACTAGATAATTACCGCACTGTACATCAGGTCGGGCTGCATAGTTTGAGGATTGCGAGCGAGTGTGAAACAAGTGATTTGGAGGACCAGCTGTGACAGATGGGAGAGGAGTGTCCTCAAACAAGACAGCCTCAGCAGCCCATGAATGTGCTGTGACAGCCCGAGTCTCTGGGTGCTCGATGACGTGTTAAGCTGGCACAGCTCTGTTTGATGTTTGCTTTTAATATCATGCTCCAAGCTATTAATATTTATTGCAGTGCTCACCGCTTGACACTATTAACGATGCAGAAGAGCGTGTGTGTGTGTGTGGGGTTATATATATATATATATTTTGTTTTTTTGTTTGTTTCCATGCATTGAGTACAGCATGTCAAATGAACACTGTTGCTCCAGATACACAATGCCTCTCTATTAATACTTACTTCTTCTTCTTTCAGGCTCTATCTGATTTAAACTGTCTTTTACTTGTGTAACTGCTCAAAATGAAATGCTTAAAATCTATTGGTGAAAAAAATGAATCCATGCTTGTGCTCTGTTCTTATAATGTACCTGCTGCCTGTGAGTGTGAGAAGCCTTTTACAGACTCGGATCCAACCTGAACCCATTCCCCCTGCTGCCTTTCTGGAATGCCAAAGATTCCACAGTTCTCCCTGATCTGCCAACCTGGGAGTTACAGCTGCCCCGGAGATGCTGTTTAAAGCAGATGCAGCACAACACAAAGCAGAGCAAAGTGCTGGCAACACCGGGGGAAAGAGCAGACACCTGTTTGAATCCTATGGTCAGAGGAATCCCTTTATTGAGTCGGTGCTCGGCTTTTATGAAATGTTAGGCACAAAGGTGTTGATCATGTCTGAAACCATCAAAGTCACGATTTAAGAAAAACTGAACATGTGCGTTTGAAAATTGCAACTATGTTTTATTTGAATTTTGAATTCCCCCCACAATAGTAAGAACAGAACCTGTACTTCAACCTGGTGTTTTCAAATGCTGTTTTTCAGACATTTCCACTCAAACAAACAGAAAAAACAACTCCAAAGTTGACACAAATCCTCTTGTTGTTTTTTGACACCATGTTAAACATTTTCTACCTGCAGCTTCACTTTTCAAGTGTTCGAGAGTCAAATTAACTTTACCCTGATAATATAATTGCCAAGCCAAAGATCACAGAATCAGGCCACAAAAAGAGGGCAGTGACATGACCAAATACACAACTCAACGTTTGAACCCACCGTTTAGTTGTTTTGAAACATTTAGACCACGTCCCAATCTCTTTTTTTGCTTTTATGTAGCTCTTCTCGAAGATTACCGCTGTCACTACGAGTCATTCTTAAATACTGTGTATCAATGTTAAGGAGTAGGCATAGAGGTGTTTTGTGTAACTTGTTGATATCTTTACATTTCCAGCACAAGTTGTTTAAGGTCCACTATGTGTAAGAATTAGTCACATAAAGCCGTTTACACATTATCAGTTCTTTTAAAGGCAATCCTTGCGGCTTCTGTGGGATATATACACACACATATATATATATATATATATATATATAGTGTCCACTTAGATTTAAATAAAGATAATTTTCCACTGTCCTATCAGTTAATGGAATAAAGAGAAAAAAAATATTTTTCTTTACAGATGGAGCAGCATTAATGGAGCCTGAGTTGCTGTTTCACTCTTGCCTTGCTTTCTTCGAAGAGGCCCTTCAAATTCTCTACGATCCTAATAATAATCAGAAAAAGTTGTTATCACTGGACATGTTCATCGCTACATTTGACATAAATAGGACACATTGTTCTTGAAAAAGCCTCGGGGGAATTGTTTTGCCTTCCCACTGATGTTTTTCACACTAGTGGCATAAAGATGGAATTCATTTCAGGGATCAATGAAAAATGCATCACTCGCTTACTCAGTCCCTTTCTTCAACTTCTTTTGAAAGTTTCATGCTGCAGAGCTGTAATTAGAGATTTTCTCCCTCTTGCAACGTGCTGAACAACTAAACACCTCACGAGGTGCTCACTCCCCACTGATTGCAACAGCACCACAGGTCTTTCTTACACTTTTAACACATCCTTCACATGCCAGCAGTTTTGTATTGAACCTCAGTGCCATGCCCACAGGGCAAAACACCATCTGCAACTCATAACAAGCTCACCTCTCCTTCATTAACTTCTTTCACTTTAAGAAAAACAATGCCATTGCGATCCCCCACCTTGTTACTCCAAAGTGATTTGAAAATGGTTTGTTTACCCCTGAAGGCCTAATAAATACCAAGAATAATGGAGTAAGTATAGAGAACTAATGGTAACCGCAACATTTGATCCCATTCATTGTCATTCTGTCGCTTTTTCATTAAGAAGAATGGTCTTTAAGGTGTTCTACACATATGAGAATTCAGCTTTTCCTGACTATGACCTTTCATATTGTTCAAAATGAGACTTTACAAATGAGACTATTGTATTTAAGCTGTTCCCCTCTGTTTTGTTCTGCTGCTGAGGGGAAAAGGTCAGGGCTCGGCTTAATCCTTTCACATATAAGAACAAGCAGGAATCAAATCCAAAGAACAGCTTGAGATGAAATCCTTAACATGCCAAAAAAAAGAAAAGGAGAGGGGGGGTGGGCTGATTCGAAATACCTCCTTATAACTGCCTTGTGTCGAAGATACTGCAAGATAGAAGTAATACATTTCAGATGACTCATCTGAAACTAAAACTACAATAAGCCAAACTGGATCTGTTTTCAAGTGAAAGTAGTTTTCAGGCTCTCTGTCATACTAACCTGGCAAAAAGGGGATGCCTTGTTGAGCCTAGCCTAACAACAGTAGAAAGTTTCTCCACATAAATCAGAAACGACTAAATGAAAAACACAAATCATCAATCTGTGCTCAAGTTAACGTCTCAAATCATGTAAAAGCCCTTTTCCCTCCTTTCTCTCCTTGTGTTACTTTTCATACTGATGATGTCAAATGATTGAATTTGTTCCAGAGAACAGTCTTAGAGGCATAATCCCTTCCCACATTATGACCTTAACCTTTTCTGGTGATTGTGGAACTTGACAGGATGTGAAGAAAAATACCCACTCCTGTTACAAGCTGCTCCTCTCCTGAAAAAAAAAAACCCAATTCTTTTTTTCCCCCCTGACTATTCTCTGGACAGATAGTTTCACAGTACAGAACAGGCAGTTCACTCAAAGTCAGACCACATGTCAAAAATAGTCTTGTGGTTAAGTCCATGATTGTTAATGTGATGAAACTTGCAGCAGGAGACCAAGACCTTAATAAAACCATCAAGGGACAAACTCCAGAGTTGCACTCCCTGGATGCTTCATTACCACCTTTAGTGCTGTTGGCTTGTCAACAGGATTACACGCACACACATAAAACAACAACTGGACTGGCCAGTATGTTTTTTTTAATTTATACATTTGGACTGGATCAAGATTGGATTCTGCAGTAAGCAATAATATGGCCCAAACTGTATTTGCATGGGTGTCTTAATAAAAGCAAATTCGGACCATCATCAATCACGAAGAGTGCTCCATGTGAAAATTATTTGTCAAAAAAATAACTATTATTAACAACCTGCCAAGTGCATTATACTTTTTTTCCTGATTTCAGCCATTCAGTTTTATATCTATAAAATGATAAAAACAGTTTTCTAGCATTTCACAAAAGTTTTGTGAAATGTTTCCGATGTAGAAGAGCTTGAAATAATTTTAAAACTGGTATAAAACATTTGGGGAAACAATGCAAAGTTGGGAGTATACCTCGACATTTATAGTGCAGATTTGCATTAGGAGGATTGGACTTTTGGCCAGTTTGCAGAGGTCTGTGCTCTGAGAGCACTTCTATAGTTGACAATTAATTGGATGCTTAAACCAACTTTTGGACTCTATTTCCATTTTGGTAACAAGAAAAACCAAGAAAATATCGGTTTATTATTAACAAATAAGCTGCAGCCTCAAAAGTGACTTGGACCATTTGTTGCACACTTCCTCGAGAGACTAATTTATCTCCTTCAAATAAGACTGAACTGTCCAATTCCTAAAAAATGACATGAGATATTTTTATATTAGGATGCATCTCAATTCTCTGTTGTCAGACTTTAACATTGTCAAGTTGGCATAGATCCCAGTTTACTTTGGGAAATGATTTGAACATTCACCAGTGAACACTGGAGGTCAAACTGCCAACAGAAAGGTTTCAAGTGAAACATTGAGGGAGACAGAGAGGTAAACACTCGACTCAGTCTGATCACATACACCAAACTAAGTCTTCAAAGCAGCTGCATTGTCACAAATGAAAATACATTCCTTGAAATAAATCTGGTCACGAGGTCTATTAGCTTCTTATAATGCCGTATGTAGAAGCAATGTTCCAGTTTAGTCAAGACCTTGTTTTGGTCACACTTTCTACATCACAACAATTTTCAGCACTGTGGGGTACATTTTTATCAAAAGACCACTTGTGATAAACTGTAATGGATTTGCAGCAGCTAACTAAGGGAGTTAAAATAACTGGGGTATTCATAAATGGATGGCCAGGACAGTTAGTTAAATGTTAATCATTGAACATATGTGATGGTGCGCTCCAAAAGGTGCATGTTAACAAGTGGTAAGAGGCATGAAACACTGCGTACAGTGTGCTACTTTTAAGTGCAGGATAAACCCACTGTTCCCAGCTGACCCACATATTTATTTGAGGGATGTAAATGTATATAGTAACCTATAGACAAAGCAGTGACCCAGGACAAAAACACTTCTGTTCCTTATGCTCTGCTTCAATCTCATTGTGAGGATCACAACAGCACACAGTGTGGTTACTCACCCACTTTGAACTGAGACGTCTTGTCCTCTGGGTTGGCATGCTCCTTCACAAGCATCATATGCAAGATGCCAAAAGAGTTTTGGATGCCAAAGATGGACCCATTGCACCAGGTGGCTGCAAAAACCACCAGCCAGCCGTAGCCTCCTTCTGGTGGGACGAATCCGGCTCCATGCCCGGGGTTCTCCACATGGACCCCGGCCTCTGGTTCAGATGCCGAGGAGAGCTGCGGCTTGGACCCGGCCTCAATCAGCTGCAAGGTGCTGTCCTCCTGCACGATTTTACACTCGCTGTCAACCGCCTGGTCCTCCTTACTCGTGTCTACTTGAGCATCCCTTTGCTCCATCTGTGGATCTGCACCTGGCTCTTCTCTGTGGGACTCTCCGCTGGACGGCTGCGCCTGGTTGTCTAACCCGTTGATCCCCATGCTGTTTGCTCTGATTGAGAGGTGACTATGGGCTCTTGGCGCACATGCATGAGATGTAGGTCACTGACATAAGCGGACCAATTTGAGTAACATAAATTGGTTGGCTACCTGTCCAAATGTAAGATAGACGGTCCTCAGTCGTCCTACACGAGGAGTGCAACCAAAGTCTGAGCGTCAACTTGAGTGGATAGACACAAACATGCAAAAGCCAAATGTGTCATTCTGGTCGGAGGTCTGTATGTTTCCAGGAAATATTAGGCACCGCCTACTTCTCCTATAGAGCTGATCTGTCTAAGAACAGCCTATAGAGACAAGACCATGTATTTACTTTTGCTGGCTTCCCCACTCGTTGCCAAAAATGATCATCAACCTGTGAAACGTCCGCTCCGCCTCGACCTGTTATACGGTCCTTCGCACGGTCCACCACATCCCTCGGAAGATAACAAGAGTTGAGAAGGCGATCCGTCCCTTTTCATCTGCTTTCTTTAACAGCTGTAAATGTGGAATAAGAAGGCCCGTGTGGATCCCACGGGCTGGCTAGACTCTTGAGTGTCAACATAGCTTGAGCCGTCATTCAACGGCTTGCCTCCGCCTCCTTTTCCCCGGCGAACGGACAGTTCGAGCCAATGATCGGGCTCCGTCACCATGACGACAATATTTGTGGGACGAGCTTACACTTCGGGTTGTATCGGCTTCACGGAAAGACCCGAATGGTCATATATATATTTATATACAGCCCTTAAAGATAAACGTTCTCGTTTAGGCTACTGTTACGTATGCAGGCTATACTTTCTCCCTTAGAGAGACTCAGACTGCACTGATAACAAGAGTTCACCCTCCCCTTCCTTAACCGTCAACAGGGACGGTTACAAACACAGATTAAAAATAATAAGAAGGCAAATAAGCCGCAAAAAGGAGGAATAAGTGGGTTGTTTTTCCCTGGTGCTTATTTTAGCCTTCAGATAGATGTCCAAATCGCTTTAGCCTTCATAACATGTCTTACGCCAGGCATAGTGACTTGTCTTTTCGACTTTTAACAACAAGGTAACAATCAACGACTTAGCCTAACTATGCTAAATTAGGCTACTTTGTTTTAATGATTGATTACAATTAAGATGTCTACTCAAAACAGTTAAACGCTTGAAATAGGCTTCTGTGACTCACATGTTAGGCTACACTGAGCCTACGTCTCACTTTATGGTAATAAGGTATGGTAATAGTTTCTCTGTAGCCTGCGTGACATTTCCTGTATATCCTACTTTACAAGAGTTTGGCTTTAGCCCATGTCTGCTTAATTTTTCTGTTTTCTCAGTTCTGTTTTTTTTTTTTAATTATTATTAATAAAAATCAGTGTTGCAAAGTTACTATGCTTATTCAACAAAAATATCTGCCTGTGAAAACTAGGCTTTAAAGAAGGTTACAATTAGGCCTAGACTACTCAAGAATTCGTTTCAGCAAAAGTATGATCATCGTAGTTTACTGGCGGTGGCAGGAATAATGTTTCCTGAAATGTATTTATCATAGTAGCAGTGAGTAGGCATATTCAGATATTAAACTTTGCCATGGTCAAATTCTGTGTTCAAATCCATAGAATAAAGAAAATAGGTCAACCGGACAGTCTCCTAACAAAAGATGCTCCTGCCCTTCTGAACAACCCTGTGAAGTGAGAACTATGGGACCAGAGAGGAGGAGTGTCCTGCCACAGTGAATTAGACCAGGGGTTCCCAAACTTTGCAGCTTGCGACCCCCATTATGACGGTGATAGATACTTGGGACCCCACATTTGACGCACTAGGTCAAAACACTGGCATTAAAACAGCAAACAATAACCGAAACACCATCATATTATTTTTGTAATTTATTTGTAAGAAACTACTTTTTTTACCTACTGTATTTTAAAATTAATGGGTGAAATATCCAATTTTAAACCATTTTTATATGTTTTTGAAAGGAATCTCACGACCCCCCTAACAGTGTTCCGTGACCCCCCCAGTGGGCCGCGACCCCCACTTTGGGAACCACTGAATTAGACAGTGAGATTATTTCACACTAGAACAAAGTTATTAAGTGAGTGAACAATGAAAACGCATTTGCAATCTTCTTCCAACGCCATGTGTGAGGGGTCAAGACAATGTGTTTAATCTTGTATTCTTTTATTGATGGAAAAAGTCAGAGACTCTAACAGTCTTCTATATGTTGAGCTTGGTTATCATTTTCTGGCAAGAAGAATGGATAAAATACTGTCAGCCAATTTAAAAAATGTTTTGTATTAAAAAAAAAAAAAAAGGAAATACACTTATTTACATTATCCAAGAGATTCTCTGTTTTTTTCATGTGATAGGACTAATAGGCCGCAAAAACAGCTTTTCACCACTGAGTGGAGCTACAACTCTTTGTAAAAGGATTTGATCAGGACCACAACGATAAGAGCAGATGTCAGAAGTTACCCAACATTTACTGAATGGTGTCGTTTATTCAAGGAGAGATTTTCTCAGTATGTCAGAGTTCAGTTGAACATAACCTAAAATCAGTTAATTTATGCTTTTTAGGTAACAAAACACAGTGTTCATCATGGTGTTAACAGTTCATCTGTGGTGGGTTTTGTGGTGGGTTTCATTTGCTGCTTTAGATGTATTTCATAGTGCGTGCTTACTCATTATTTTGTTGTCAGAGTATGACACTTGAATAGAACTGAGCCATCGTTAAATAACACCAGATTTTTTCCTACAGTTCGGGCAGTTGATGATCTGTTGTTGTAGTGTTACACAAGGCTTCTACTTTATTGTGTTAAGTATAAAAGCGCTCTTATTTTTCAATTAGATTCAACAGAATTACCCCCTATAGAGAAGACTTAAACAGGTGAGATATCAACCAACACATCTGCAGTATGTATTGTGACTATTGATTATGATCAAAAGAGCCGACATACAGCATATAGAAATTTGCACATTATACTGGGAGATTTATTTGGTAAATGGACTTGAGTTTACACCGCTTTTCTTATCTTCTGAGTACTCAAAGCACTTTTACACCTCATGTTACACCTACCCCTTCACAGACTGATGGCAGTGGTTGCTATGTAAAGTGCTAATCCCATTCATACACCGCCTAAGTGTCTTGTCCAAGGAGACATCGGACATGTTGCTGGGGATCAAACCTTCGACCGATTGAGAGGCAACGACTCTACCAACTGAGCCACAGCCGCCCTTAACCCTTTGCATGGTAACTCATTATTTTGCTCACCTGAGATATGACAACACATGGTTTCAGCCATTTCCTTTGACGTCTATTCAGAATGTTAAGCTCCAATGCTGCTGTTTATGTCGTGCTGCTGTGCAAGTGGTATGTAAACATAGTAAATCTGACATATCACTATCATTCACTGCCTCCAGATTGATCAGCAGCTGAAAAGAGGATTGCTGGTGATAATTCAGAGAGACATTTGGGTCATACTTCAAGGTAAAACAGCATACTTGATAGCCCATCAGCCAACAGCATTCTGCTACTCACTTGCTAACATTACTGTTTCAGAGTTATATGATAAGAAAAGGGTTCAATCGATTGAAGTTTCAAATCACATATTTGGTGCATTCATTTCAACATGAGTTTGAAACATACTATAATCAAGCAATGTGATGTAGTGTCTTGTTGTCTCCTGACATGACCTCAGAAATGATCGCAGATTGACTACAATGTACAACTTGTAAAACTAGAACACAACACTGCCACATTATCCTTTCGTAATACATTTTGGGCAAACCACCATGAGCGTTCCATCAGAGTAAAGTGGCTTTTAGTGTATAATCATCACATAAATAAGTCAGAGATGTCCAATGTAACAGAAATATGACCCCCCCCCCCCCCCCAAAAAAAAAACAAAAAAAAAAACAAGGGAGGGTAACTTCAGCTGGAATTAAATTGAGCTCATATTGAAGTAGGATAGCTTCTCTGTTTACCACTCTTCAAATTTAGCATTGATTATAATCACACAAACATTAAGTGGAGGTTGGAATGTGAAACATCATCATGATTTGATGGAGGTTCCTTACAGGGTCTGTTTCAAATTATCCCCTTGAGAAACAGCAAGACTTTACGGCCCACTCTGGCTCCACAGTGGGGTTTTTAACCAAAAATAGCAGTTCCGACGACTTCACAGAGTCTGGTTTCACGACTGCCCTGGGCTTCCTCTTGAATGAAGTGGGGGTCAAAGGTGAGCGGAATACAACCAATGGTAGTGCTTCCTTTTTGGAATTGGAATATTTCAACTCCTCAGAGAGAGGTGTAGGCAGGAGAGGGAATGAGCATCTGTGAGAGGCCCACACATTTCTGAGTGGACATGATAAGTCTCATGCTGAAAGATGAAGATGACTAAAAATGAAAGTAAAGTTTTTTTAAAGGAATTCTTGTCTTAAATGAGTATTGTTTGTTTCTATGTTAAGAAATAACTGTCCTAATGTATTGTCTTGTGAAATTTGGTGCTATCTAAAATCAAGTGATGGTGTGGAGGGTACATGCAGGTTGTCAGGCGCATGTTCAGCAGCATGCTCAAACATGTGGTGGTGGGAGGCGGTCGAATCATTATCTAAAGCAGTACAGTGTGACTCATACTCAGTTGCTGCCTTTATTCCTTGGGGGCTTTGGAGCTAGAGTTTGTATTATAACTTCAGCATGTCAGGCCTGCCACTGGCAGTGGACAATAACATACAGTAAACAATGATTCCTTAGTGACGTCGCCCACTTTGAAGAAAAGCTTTGAACTGTTTGAATTCGAACTCTGTGGACAGATTTACTTACTGGAGGTGAAACAGGGATATCAGTGGGACAATCTGAGTGTAGAGGCTGTAGGTGTATGCCTCTGTGCTGTAGCTTGGTAGCTCATTCCAGAAATTCATCAGGGATGACTTGCATGCTCATGATCATGAATGTGACTAAACAAAGAGCTGCCCATTAGTCACTTCACTGCATAATTGGGTGGGATTGTAAGTGGTTTAAAGTATCTTATTGTAAATCATGGACCAAACAAATATGCTGAGAATGCTTTTGTTTTTCTCAATGACAAGAGAAAAGTATGCCATATTTAAAGGCAAAACAAACAGCTGAAAATAAAGATAGTCTCTCCTTGTAAAAAATAATAATAATAATTTAACACTTGTTTGTGTTAGTCCTCTTTCTAATCCTCTTTCCTTATTTGACCAAAAGAGATGTTCTTTTGTTTTGTAATCCGGCCTGTAAACTATTACAAGCTCACTAATACAAATGGCATGTGAGCCTGTTGTTGTTGTTTATAATGTTGATTTTCCTTCCAGGGGCCACACACACAATGTTTATGTGTTCATGGACTAATTGTCTGATCACCCACTCATTCACAGAAACAGTGACACACTTGTCTTTGGGACCATGTTAGACTCTCAGAGCTTTACCGGTAAAGTGTTTGCGTAACATTGTGGGATTGAAAGCAACTCCAATTTATATGCTTTATTGAGGAAACCACAGTGAAAGAAAGTAATGATGCTATATAGTATAATTTGGTATAGTCTGTGTAAGACATATGAGAACACTTGCCTGTAACAAACAATGATTTATACTCAAAGTTCCTGAAAATGGATTTTGTTGCTCAGGAATGAAGGCTGAAATGAATCATTTAGACTTCTGATAAGTCGCAGTAACCTGTACCATCCAGTTCCGGGCAGGTTGTAGCAAATTATCAGCTCCTGAAAGTAGATATGGGACTGATGGGGGTGGAGGAGATTGTTGTCTCTTGTAGCCAAAACAACCTGAAACTCACAGCTAAAATACAAAAGATGAGGAAAGACCTGAGGAGAAGCTGAGAACACATACAGTACATCTGTCTTCTCCACTAAAGTTAAATATGTGGTTAAAATGCACAATGCATGTCCTTAGACGTTTGACTCTGTTCTGCTTATTATCAGGCAAGGAGAGGTACCTGCATGCTGGTGCTTTGAGATGTAAACATGAGGTTGTTAACATTTTTGCTTTGATATTACTTATTTTTTTAACATTTGCTAATCAGCAATGACACAAAGTACACCTAATGCTAACACGAATGTCATTATAGTTTAGTATTGGACAGTTCCTTAGAAGGGAGAGGATCGTCTGTGTCAAATTATGTCAGTCATTGCTGTATTGTTAAGATATTATTTTCAAGACCAAATAATGTAGACCTCATGTCAGCAATATATGAGTCAAAGCCAGATAACCATCAAAGTCAGTAGTATCAACTATTATTTGTACAAAGAAAATAGTCCTTTAGTGGATAAATGAAAAATTTTACTGGCTGGTGGCGTTAGATGACATGCCATGGATAACCACTGATACCTGTTTAATTCCAAATTTCATGGTCATCGTTCGATTTTTCAGTAAGAATGCAAAGCTGTAAACGTCGTGGTACATGTTGAGGAAAAGTCAGGGGAACACCAAAATCAGTGGGATTCTCAGGGGACCATGAAAGAATGCACCAAATCTTAAGATCATCAATTCTATAGTTTTTGAGAAATATTAGGAAGACGTCCCCGGTGGTGTACCAACTTAAAGTTACACATATCATCCCATCAGTGAATGCTCTTTGAGAATTCCTTGGAACAGTGATCCCCTATAACCCAAGAGGAGATATTTATCAGCACCTCCCTAGAAATATTATCACTTAAAAACTGGAAGTGATCATTCTGCTTTTCCATGCAGTCCATTAAAATGTGTTTTTCATCTAGCCCAGAGAAATAATAATTATTATTAACATGCCCTCTGCGTATTTGACAGCCAGAATCAAGACATAAACTGAGGAATACTGAAGACTGGGCCTCCTTTTCCAGCAACGCTCGTAAATCTCGACCAATTCTACGACGAGCTTGTGGCAGGGAGCTTGTAATTTCTAAGGCTGTGACTCACCAACGCTCTCCAAGCTGATTAGACATAATAAAACGAGTCCACTTTGCGATTGTTGCAACAAAAAATCTGCTCTAGACCCAGTTGTTTTTATTTATTCATTTATTCAAGATTTTATATTAATTGCTTGACCTAATTAGTCTGGCCTGCCAGAAAGGAGATGGATTTATTGTATGTTTGAAAGCCACTCTGGCTTCACTTTTCACTTTACATCACAGCTGAGCAGGTCTGGAGCTGAGCTTTGGGTGTGCAGAACACATTTCTAACACATTTCATTTTCCCCATGGAAACTAGCCCAAAAGTAAAGTAAAGTAAGTAAAAACACATTTTCTTCCTGGTCCATTCATTTCTATATAAAATTTTTTTTATAAATCTGTTCTCTGCTTCCTGCTCTTTTGCTCAAGAGACTATATATTTTAAGTCTCTCTTCAGTGTTTATTCATCTCCAAATAATTCATATTGTGTGGGCCTTCTCCTTTTTATGTTGATATAACATGTGCCTGTATATGAACATAAAAAGTTGATTTGTACGTATAAGTTCACTCTCTCACAACCCGACTCAACTGCAGTTAGCCCTTATAGCGTAGTCGTGCTTCTTATACTTGGTGAGACATTCTTCAAGAAATGTCCTTGTATCTGCACATGTCAAAAACTTAACAATAAACAGACACTGTTTCAACTCGACTGAAACTCAAGAGGATTTCAGTAATGCAGGACGAGTCATTTCTTTGGAAAGATAGGGACCTCTGCCTCTGTACTTTTTTTCTCAGCTACACAACATGGGCACTCTGAAAAAGAAAGAACTCGCCTATACTTTGCCAGCTTCATCCCCTAAAAGGATGAGAATAGAGAGAGCATTTGTCGTTCCCCTCCAGCTTGTCACAAGGGGCCACAAGAGGAGGGGGGGGGGGGTCCATAATAAACACACTTGCATGCATTCTTGACCCCCCACTATCAAAGACACACATAAACACACACTGAAGTGCTGTTTATTTCCACAACACCTGGAGACCGTGAAGGAAGTTAGCTCTTAAATAAGTAATAAGAAACAGGCAGCTACACATTCAGATTACACAAGCACATGAAACAAGCGCATGCATGCCTCCTGCTAGGGCTGAGCTAATTAATATGCCGAGCAGCACACCGGCACATGGAGGGTCTGCCCCAAATCCACTTCTTTCCAACACACAGAAAAATTCCAAGTAAAGAAAAAGAAAAAAAAGAAAGAAGACTATGGATGTCTGGTTTGAGGCCCTGCTGAGAAAAAGAAGGAGGCATGATGTGGAAAAAAAATGAGAAGAAAGGCATGAAACGTAAAAAAAAGGGGTGGGAGAGGCACAGAGGGAAGAAGAGAATGAGGGGGTGTCGAGGAGGAGGAGAGTCTGAGGGAAACAACTTAAGACGGTGAGAACGGAGTGAGCACACATTGAGAGCAGACAGAGTGGGAACACGAGAGGACCAAAAGAATAAAGGCTTAAAAAATCCATCACCAACAAACAGGTACAGAAAACCTTTTTAAACATTTCTGCTCTTTACTTTCAAGTTGGTTTTACACTGAATTACTGATGTCGGTGGACCAGGTGCAAAATAATGAAGATTATTTGCTGCATTTAAGTGCTTTTAAAAACCTCTTCTCACTATTCTGATTATCATTAATTGATCAAAAGATGTAACATGAAACCTGTTTAAGTTGTGATTCAGCTTTCTGGTTCCCACAGAACGCCACTGGCTTGTTTCCAGGAGACAATAGATGTGCTAATGGGGTCACCCCAAGAGTTGTGCTTTTTTCCCCTGCCCTCAGCATTTATTTATGTAAAGCACAGGATGGAAACCAAAAGACCGCAAATATTTGTGTATAACAGAGAGGCATTTCCGAGCAATAAACTTTAGGTAAACAACATCATAGTCAACACACTGAAGAAATTAGTGTTGTTTTTTAAAACCTTCTTGTCTTCTGTCAGAACAAAAACCTTGCGGTGGGCTCGTGAACCCCACATAGAGGCTCAAAGCGGGCGGCCCAGGTTCGAATCCAACCTGTGGCTCATTTTTACGCATGTCATTTCTAACTTTCTCTCTCCCCAATTAATGACTCTATCCACTACCCTTTTTTTTCTAAATAAAGGCATACAAATATATAGTATTCCTATTTCTAAGAAATACCATGAATCTTTTAAATATATCGTCTATTGTCGTATCAAAGTTCTGTTTTTTGTTTTATGTGTTTTGACGCATTGACCTCTACTACAATAGATTCAGTTCCCTTATTGGGCTTTACAATTTGTATGACTGAGATCCTGGTATCATTGTTTGATATATTTAGTCCATAAAGAAAAAATGACTAATATATTAGACTAAATTGATCAACTCATAAAGGCGTCTCTGAACAATGTTTGGGATTTTTATTATGGCTGTATTATTTGCTCATCATTTGTCTTTTCCTCCCATAGATATGATGTCATTGTACAGGAACCTGACTGTGCTTCTCCTTTTTCTGATTGCCGCCCTGCTACCCAGCTCCCACCTCTTTACGCACGCTGCCTCTGCCTCTCCTCCAGTCACTCGTCCTCGCATCAATTACACTTCCTTAGATGACTATGACGATGAAGTGTTCGTCAAGAAGACCACTCCTGTCAGAAGTGGTCCGCCACAGCTTTGCAAATTCGACTCCTGCTCAGAGAATCAGGAGCCATGTGATGTCCTTGAAGCTAAACACGGGTGCCTCTGTCCCGGGGTCAGTAGGGCAAATGTGCCTCCTCATGCACCCCGCATCCAAGCGCTACTGCCAATCAATGCAGGGGCTGACAGCGGGAAGCTAGAGATCCAGTGGTGTGCTCCATCTTCCGTGGTGTCTGGGTACAGAGTGGTGATAGAGGGAAGTGAAGGTGACGCCTTTGAGTTCAGAGACGCTGCACGAAGAGGAGTGATCAGAACAGTCGAAGTTGGGACTAAGGTGTGTGTGGAGGCGGTAAACAATGCAGGAAGCAGCACCCCCTCAGCTTTCTCATGTATGCGGTTTGACCATTCTGAATCTTCAGACCATAAAATCCTGGCTGGAGTCATAGGTGGAGGAGTCACACTCCTTTTAATTCTTATCATTGTAGCTGTGATCCTCTGGAAGTATACGACGAATAAGAAGGCAAAGGGAGACTCAACAGATGGACTGGGGAACCCTACTTACAGCACAGAGGGGACTCTGTGATCCAGTTTAGTTCTGTACAGACAATTCATTCCTTTACACTGAATAGGCCCGTTAAGACAGGCTCTGGAGGGGCCTTAAATCAGGGAAGGCAATGCTGTAATCATGAACAAAAAACAAAATAGTTCTAGTTTTTTGTTCATTGTAGAATAAAGAAGTTGTTTACACTCTTGTTTAGGGATATTTAAACATAATGGGATCAAGATGAGTGTAATTTATTGAATAACACGAACTAAAGGGTAATTCTTTTAAAAAGTGGTACGATCAAGGCTAATTTGCGGGCAAATTAACCTTTGTAAATTTAATGTAGTCTTGTTTTTTTTTATCTTATCATGGCTGGATTTGATTGTTGAATTCATTTTGTACTTACTGACCTGAGCTTTTGTAATAAAATAAAACGTATTTTAATAAATTCTGTCCAGACTCAATTATGTTTTTTGTGGAATTAAAACAGGCTGTCCAAAGTGTTCTATAAATAATGATTTCAATTGAGATCTAGTGACTGTTTCTGCCATATTATATGATTGCCCCATACAAACCTTTTAAGCCATTCAGTTATTGATTATTCTTGTTACAAATGTAAGTATCTGCATTTGACATATTTCTCTTTCATTAGGCCTAACTCTTTATCAAATCTGTCATCAATCTGTCCTTGGTGGAAAGTACTTCATTTTTCACAAAATGAAAAATATTATGATACTTTTTTTTTTTTTTTTTTACCACACTGGAGTTTTGGTAGAGAAATGTGAAAGTTGGAGAAATGTACAGATGATGTGGGACTGTAGGCTATATGTTCATAACTCTAAACACAAACTGTCCTCAAAGGAAAATGTAGTCCCTGTAACTCTGTTTGAAGATAAAATGCTACACGAGAAGTTATGGTGGGGGGCCCTCAACACCGTAACTCTCCTGGTAGCTTTTTAACTCCAAACAGTGTTCCAGGGACCCAATTCCTCCTTTGAATAAAGTTTCTGTATTTGGTTCAGAAAATAAAGTATAGAATTGTTTCACTTCTCTAACTCTAAAATTTCACTACCAAATGTAGATAGTGCACCTTTTAGAACATACTACTTTCTTAATTAATTTAGTTTTAGTTAACAAGTTACAAAAACAAAAAATACGACATATAAAGAATGTAGAAAACAAAACAAAAAAAAACTGTTCTCTAATATAGGATGTGTAAATATTGTATTACTTTGAGAGGGGCCCTATTGAATGACTTTACTTTTGAAACTTTCAGTAAATCGTTACAGGAGCCTAATTCTTAATGTGAATCTCTTAATTGAATAGATTTTGTTGTAAGAGAATATTTTGTACATTGTGTAATCCCTAATTTCTATTAAGAATAATTTCCCCCAACACTGTCCGTATTCATGAAAATACAATTTCAATTTCTAAAACTTTTATTTTGAAGGTCCCGTTAGTGTGATATGCATTTTCATTGGCTAACGTACAAAGTCCATCAGGTGAGGTCCCGCCTTCCCTCTACGTCTCATCCACCGATTAGTCATTAACTATATGAGGAAGTGTATTTGTTTATAGTTTATGGAATAAGCGTTTTCACAGCTTGAATTACGCAGGATGGCCAGTTCAGGTGAGTCTTCAGTCATCCCACTCTTATAGTTTCAATGATGTCCGCTTGTGAGAATTTGTGAATGACTGCCGATTATGTTTATACCACTGAATAGTTAGTTAACATAGCCTATGTTGAGTTAACAGGATATAATTAGGCTAATGGTAATTAATATTGCAAAAGATTATCGCAGGTAAAGTTGCTTTATAGGTTTATTGGTTTAAGTTTATCAGCTCAGATGACCAGAAACGTTCTTGTTACTCATACATGTTTAGTTCTCTTCCAATTCCTTGTAAAAAAAAAAAAACCTTCAGTGATATCTTTTCTATTGAAGTTCATGGCACAAAGATTAAGAATGACTCAGCAGACAAAAACAAGGTGTAAACCCGGAAGCTACCTGTATCCTTAGGGAAAGTCAGCTAGTTGCCCAAGCAACTATAAACAAACCGTTTCCTAGTTTCCCCCTGAAGTGAAGCTAAACAAGGCAAGTGTTGGTATAATCTGTCAGGTCAAAGAGGAGTGGGGGCACAAACCTTTTCCTCTTATCTTCAGACACACACACACACACACACACACAGTTAAGTAAAAGTAGTGCCAGCACGAGAGTCAAATGTGCCCTTTTAGCTTAGACCTTTTCAATCTTTTATTATTTTTTAACAATGACAAGATTGAATACTGATTCCAGTACTTTAAATCAGTATATCATGAATAGTATGTTGTCACCAGTGCTTCCTTTCCTCAACATTTTAAAGCTCAGGAAAAATGGATAGCTTTAGCACTAACAACTGAGCATATTGTGACAGAACCAAATCACTGAATTTTATTGCCACAGTATTCTTCAAAGTCTGCTACATCGCGAATACGCACTCTTACAGCGTGCAGGTACACACAGAATGTGTCGTCATCAAACAAACAGCAATCGGTTTTGTTTCAAATGCAGTTAAGATGATAATTAAGTAGTTATAATAACATTCAGGTTCAGGATGTTCTATCACTCGAAGCCTCACCTGTGTTTTAAAAAAAGTGAATTATTCTATTTTCAACAATATCTTAGATTAAAGCAAATTGTTTTGTCACTTGAAGCCAAACTTGTGCTTTGAAAAAAGTAATGATAAAATGATTTTATGGGGATATTTAACAATATGTTATCAGACTTTGCAAAGCTTTTAATGTGTTTGCTCCATCATTGACAGACAAGGCAGAAATCTCCTACGAGGATCTGAAAGCGCTCATGGCAAAGAGCGAGAAGCTCCTCCTGGTTGATGTCCGCACCAAAGAGGAGGTGGATAAAGGACGAATCCCAGGGTCAATTCACATCCATGGTGAACTTTTAAATTCAGACAAATAGAGAAATAAAACAAAACATGAAACTGACTCATTCTTTAGTAACCTAAACTTGGATTTTGAAAATTTCAAAAAAAATCAGAGAATCGAAAAAGACCAAGTACTTCGAGTTTTCTGTTGTATCTTTCATCACTACACTGATTTACACTATTTAATAAGTGTTACCATTTATTAAAAACGTTCAGACCAAAGTTCCTGTGGATGTGTTGTTGTGCATATGTATGTAAGTATATATGTATGTCCACAGTAGGCCTACTGTCTGTTTGTATTGCATTGGATGTAAATATTTTATTAATCATTTAGCTAAAAAAATGTTTTTCTTCCCTTCATCTCTCCCTCTTTAAATTATTCAGTTGATTCCGTAGAGGCTGCTTTTGCCCTAGAGCCCGAAGAATTCAAGGCCAAGTTTGGTGTCACCAAACCACCACTGGATGCCCCCGAGCTGGTGTTATACTGCCAGATGGGAATGCGGGGGGGAAGGGCCACGAGTAAAGCCCAGGAACTTGGATATGTGAAGTAAATACATTATTTGTTACCATGCATTTATACAAATACACATACAGTTAATATGTATGTAAAACAGACAGCCTGTGTTTACTGCATTAATAGCCCTCATTGTTTTAAAATGTATCCTATGCCCTTGCAACAATTTCCTGTTAGAACATCTAGTTTTTTCTTTAATGTGTTCCTCTACCTTCTGTTTCAGCGCTTCTAATTATAAAGGAGGATACAAGGAGTGGTCTGCCAAAGAGGGAAACTGATTAACATACCATTTATGTAAAGCAATGTGAAAGCCAGATGGGAAAATTGAGAAACATTTTGATATGTTTTATGTTGTATTTTGATACTAGGCTGCGTCAATGTTGACAAATGTTTGAAATAAAGAAAATTATATTACAATGTTTCTGTTATCTACTCTTATTTACATATCTTTTGGGGCTAGCAATATCTGGACATGCAAATATTAGAAGAAAACAGTTTCTGCTTAAAAAAAAAAAAGATTCACACAGCAGTTGTAGAAAAATATTAAATACAACTGAAATAAAGTACAAACAGGGAGTACATTTTTGAAAAAAGTCTGCTGAGAAAACAAACATGATTCTTCTCTTCCTTTGTGAAAGTTGTATTTTTATGTGTTGAACTATTTTGTCTTTTGTGCAAAATGATGTGGTTGAAAGCCCAATAATTATAATTAGCAGGTGGACCCTATGTTCAGATAAAGTTCTCAATAACTTCTGCAAATTGGTTTCAGTTTTAAGAGATGACAAGGAGTTTATATTCATTAATTACAGGCTAGTTCAGTTTCAGTAAACCTCATTTTTTATTTTCAGGTACCTTATTTTAAAGAACTAATATAATAAATTCTGCAAGTTTTTATTCATGTAAAGACAACTTTCTAATTTTCTCTTTCTATTTGTTATGTATTACCTGTAAACTGTCCATTTCTTAGCGTTGTCTGCTGTGACGAGTTGTACAAAGACTGGAAGCAGCTGAACTGTCTCCTGTCTTTGCGCTGCGCATGCGCCCCTGTTGAAATTCGGTAGAGCGCGCGTGAGGCGGTTCAACGTCAACATGCTCAGAGAGATTCAACAGGTAAACATTTGAATTGGGGTTTGGCCTCTTAAACATGACTTGTGGGCTAAGCTTTTGTTTAACGTTAAGCAGTTGTTTGCTATTGTTTCTGAAATGGACGGTGGTCAATATAAGCGTGAAGCTAATAAGCATTATAAAATGAAAGCAGTGCTACTTTTAACTAGCTACAGTCATAGTTTGTGGGGTTTTTTTTATTTTTTGAATTTGGTCAAACCCAGGTGTTGCGGCTGATCATGTGTTTGAAAAAACAAAAGCATGGTTTGAAGACTACAGGAGGGCTTTTGGTGCTGATGTGGACGGACACAGAAGCTTCTGGTCAAACTTTGAACTGCAGTGGTAAAACTCATCTCTTCATCCTAATGTCAACCTGTGAAGACCTATACAGTTTATACCCTTTATTTAAAGATCCTAATTATGTTCATACGGACTTAATGTTCTGGGATAAGAAAAAGGTTTAAGCTGTAAAAGAGAACAATGATTTAATGGGCACATTCAGGCAAGAAAGGGGAACAAGGTTTACTTTTATTTACTTCTGCCTGTACCTGATAACTGTAGAAAAAAAAAAACAAGGTTTAAAGGAAACCTCAGCTCAGAAGTTAGTGCCATGCCCTGTTAATACCTCACTTTGTATTTAAAATAACTTTAAATTGAAGTTACTGATTCCAGCTGCTGTATGGAAATCCTTTCTAGAAAAGGTTAAAAAAAAAAATGACATGTAGCACAAATTGTCATAATCATGTTTACACTTGATTTAAACTACAGTTGCAGCTGCTGGTCCCTGGTGTGCAGGGATTCACATGAAAGACCTCCAACGTGGTATGTAGTAATTAAATACCTCACACACAACATGAGCTTTTGTTTTCGCGCTGTATAAAATGTTTTATTCTGCGTTAGTCCTCCCAGATTTGGAGGAGAGCGTGTTTCACTGTGAATGGACATATCTTGAGCCTGACCCTGAGGAGCTGTGTACCTTTACTGAACTGTATGGTTCCCTCAGATTACTCCTTTCTATTCAGGTACAAACAACAATCACCCTTCACCTGCATATTGGCCTGAATAATGATACTAATATTGAAACCACGTCCTTTTTAAAACGTTATATGCACAACAGGGTTGGAAATTATTGAAATGGTTTAAACTACCCGCGACGGTGGAAGGTAAATAAAAGCAGGCCTCTCTCCTCATATAAGCTCATATGCTTTTTAAAACGCATGTACTTTTAAAACACAATGGATTGCCTCTCAGTTGATCCTCAGAGGACATGGCTGCATTGGAAACTCCACCAGCCTATAACAAACATAAACGTCTTTTTTTTTAGGTTCATGAGCGAGACAAAGAGAATGTCAGTATTTTCTGTTATAGTCAAATACTGTTATCCTTGATTTTATATTATACGTCATTACAAAATAAAGTGGCAGGTAAAACAATTGTGACTGGTAGATTTTTTTGAATCCACCAGTCACTGTGGCAGGTTGGCAAAAAGTTAATTTCCAACCCTGATGCGCAATAGTAACTTAATGGTATTTTGAAAAATGTGCTATTTTTAAAATTGTCTTTGTGGGATAACGTTACTGATTTTCTTTAGGGAACCAAAAGGAAAAACTTCAATCATACAGTAGTTAAATAAAACCTATTACTTATTCTAATCACATAAAGCATTAGTTTAGAGATTACATTTAAATTGTGCGTGAATGTGATTATGTTGTTGACATATTGTCTCTGTTGCTGTCCTCAGATTAAAGATACAAGTCTTTTCAGTCCAGAGTGGTGTGCTCACACAGAGGCCTTCCTACACACATTCAGTTTGGCTAATGCAGGGGTAGGCTCTCTTTCCCTGTGATATGTGCTGAAAGGTTGCATCAGCAATATTCTTCCAAAGCAGGTTGCAGACATTTGACTGTCTTTTTTTTTTTTTTTTTTTTCACAGATCAAAATCCACCTCAAATTGAAACTCAGTCAGCAGACTGTTCAGCACGAGTTCAGGTAGGACTATGCAGGCAGAGCTCATGTTTCTTTTTCTCAGATGAGTCGAGCAAGTCTCCCCTCTTTTAAGTGACCTCATGATACAATGGATGTAACTTGTGTTGTGCAGTCATTGGTTTGCTTTGTATCACACAAAATGTATCTGTTTGTTTTATATAGTTGCTTCAGCTTTTGTAAGAAAAAAACATCCTGCACACAAAGAATGCAAAGCGCTCAGGTTTCAATAGTCCCTGGCTATGCATTGTGCAATATTAGTAACAATATTACAGCAGTTGTTGTTTTTCTTGCTTTGCTTTTTTTTAAGAGCTAACATAATGTTTGGATTTGTGCAGAGGGAAAGTTAAGAAGAGAGTTGCCAGGGGTAACCAACCATCTCCGGTCTTGGACGTCACTTGTCGTACACAGTCAGTAATGCTGTCCTTCATATTATTTAATCTGTACATTCTTTTGTGGATCAAGGTTGTCTTGCTTTCAGTTGCGAAATAATAGAACTCATGAAGTTATTCTCATCAAAGGCCTCCAGTGTGTGTGAAAAAAGGATGCTGGTGTCTGGGAGGTCACCCTGTCTGTGGAAGCCAGATACCCCTCAGTATCCACCCTGATGCCATGGATCAGGGCCTGTTTGGGGAACTCAGCCTCCAGCCTGTCACTCTCCTGAGCCCCTGTGTGCTTCAGTACCCACATCTGACAACACAACTCACACAGATCAAAATATCCTTTGTTGATTTATGTGGAAAGAATTCCGAGTTGCAGCCAGGCAGGAGTTTCTGTTTAAGGGGCTTCTGCTTTTTGTAGAGCATGTGGTTCAGCTCACATCCTGAGCCTGTGACGTGGTCTCCAGCTGAATGTGAAAGCAGTGGTGAGGGTCAACACCTCAAGTCCATGGTCATGGGACACAGCTGGAAAACAGTGGATTACTCCCTGCGGACTGGGGCTGTGCTCGTCCCCCAAGTGACAGAGTCCAGATATCCTCTGGTCTTGATGACCGTTGAAAGTAAGGCCTGGCCATGCTGAGCCAGGACTTGGTCTACCAATGAACCGATGTGTTTAGACTTAGACTTAGACTTAGACTTAGACTTTCTTTATTGTCATTCAAACTTGTACTTTACAGTGCAGATAAGAACGAAATTTCGTTGCATTTGGCCCGTTGTAGTGCAGGATAAAAACAGCAGCATGTATTTACATATAAAAAATAAAAATAAGGTGCAGATATAAATAGATATAAAAAGAAAAACTATGAGTAAAAATACTATACAGATAAATATATTGCACGTTATATTGTGTTTTACAGTCCAGTGAGGTAGTCCTGTGAGGGGGAATGGAGGGATTATTTTTTCCTGTTCAAAAGTCTTATGGCCTGTGGGAAGAAGCTGTTACAGAACCTGGAAGTTCTGCTTCGGAGGCTGCGGAACCTCTTTCCAGAGTCCAGCAGCGAAAACAGTCCTTGGTGGGGGTGGGAGGTGTCTCTGCTGATTTTCTGAGCCCTGGTCAGACAGCGGATCTTGTTGTTTTAATTTTGGACTGTCTCTCCTTGAGGATGTTCATAGTTTTGCACTTTTTGGGTTTGGGTTAAAAAAAAAAAGAAGAGAACTACAGAGAAGTTCTTAGCTGTTTGTGGAAGTTTGATAGTCAGATTCATAAAGTCGTAGAAATGTTCAGAGAATCTGACATCAGTTGGGTGGGTGGAGGAGTGACGTTTGCTGGCAGCTTCAGATGGAGCGTGAGATCAGCAGGCAGATTTATGTCAGGTCAGCAGTAAAGTAGATGTTATACTGGACTGTCATGGTGACGGAAAATAACTGGCCAATATTCAAATCCCTGCCACGGGTCATAAGCTTTGATAAGTGACGGCGTGTGAGAGTAAGAAAGGTAAGAAGCTAAACTGCTGCGCTTTTGTGTTGACTTAGTCGTGCTGCTACAGGCTTCTTAAATGTATGCTTCTTCCTTGACTTTATATGTGTCCAGGTTTTGGTATACAGCCCCAGTAATGTCCCTGTCACAGGCCCCTCCATCTTCTTCCAGAACCTTCCTGCACATCTGGACTGTCAGGAACTGGGCATGCGCAGCCTTCACTGCTTCTCCTTCAAAGGTAGACAACAACCACGCACACTGATAACAGGGAATAATTAAGATCCTCTGCTAAGGGATCTAGGAAGGTCATATTTCTTGGACAAGATTCAAGCTGATCTTGAAGTTGGTCTGAAGTCAAAGACTGTTAATCCTGCCTCAAGAAGAGACACCTTTGATATGAGGTCGAATGGAAAAATCCTAATTCAAAACACCGGTGTTTATTTATTGGGGTATGTATACACATCCCTATCCTGAAGCTTCTCATAAAACTTTAAAAGCCCATTATTAGAATCAGAAGAATGTACACATACAGGAATAAAAGCAAACAGCACGATGGACCCAGAAAGAAAATAGTCACAAAAACCTTAGCGGGACAGCACTCAGAGAACCCGGACTCCAACACTGCAGATCTGGTTTCTGTTAATAAAAAGACATCTCATTTTAATTATATCCATGTGCAAAGAATCTGCACCAGTGGTTTATCAAGATTGCAAACATTTAGTCCTTGTTTAAAAAGATGTGTTGCAACCATCTCACAGCAGATGTTTGTGGTGTGGGAAAATGTTTATATTGTGTTTGAGTTGGACATTGAATTGTCCTGTTTCTATCATGCTTAAATAATAAGTGTTCCTGTTTAACTTAAACCATCATTTTGAACCTTGTGTGTTCTGGTGCCACCACATAATCAAACTGTGAATGTATTTCTAGTTTCCACAAGAAAAAAAAGAAAACAGGTAGAAAACATTTTGCTGCTTTGTTAAAACAATGAGATTTTTTGTGGTGTTTACAAAAGACAATTCTTCTACTTTAATGTTTTTTCCCCAAATTAAACGTACAAATCCACAGTATGTTCTTTCAAATATAAGACATAAAATATTTACAACAAACAAAAATATTTTAATGGCTGTCAAAGTACTTGACATGCAGTAGGATTCAGTTTTAGATATATTATTCTTAAATACTGTCTGAAATTAAGCTGAATCTTCCCACACTACTCCCACCCTGCTGATATAACACGATAACACAACACTGTGCTGTACAGTCAGTTCATCATCAAGTCAAGACTATGCTAATATCTCAGAAACGTCTCTTGCATCAGCGTTGTTCTGTTTGTAGACTACACAATGATTCAAAACCAGCAGCTACATACTGTAAATGACAAGCAGCTTATTCATCCGCAGTACAAGCCACAAGCCCCATGATACAGCCTCTGTCACAACATCCACATTACTGAGAATTAGTCAACTCGACTTAACTTGTAGTACCTTGTCATTCATAAAAACATGCAGTCCAAAGTGCCTCACAAAAGAACAGACAGGAAATAACAGAAATTGATAACAACAGAAAACAAAAAAAACAAGATGTCAGGTAGTACAAAGATTACAATTAAATAGAAATTAATACATGAATGAATAAATAAAATTAAAAACAATAAAGTAAAAAAATATATATTAGTGATGAATCAAATAATTTAGACATGGTAAAAAAAAAGTTGAACAAGACAAAAAAAAATAGCAGAGATAAAACAAAGATAAACACGAGGCCAGATCAGAAAGGTCGGTCACATTAGTCTGACGAGCCGATGTTGTTGATGCAGGACAAGGAAAAGACTGTAAACATAATTTCAAACGTTGGACTTGAGTGAGATCAAGTTGTCTTGATAGAATTATAAAATCTAACTTTATAGTTACCTCTTGCCTCACCTAAAGGTGTGTCCCTCCATTTCCACAATGTTATGTAAACATTGTGATTTTGTAACCCACCACTGTATCCCCGAGCCTTCAACCTGTGTAGACCTGCAGTGTTATTGTTAAAGTGGAAAGAATCACCAACAATAGTGCTCCCTTTTTGTTTCCCTCTCATTTTTTAATATCTTTTAAAAAACGTTTGGACATCCTCTGCAGATCTTGTGCACAGCGGCGGCTTCGTGTACACAGTAGAACAAGACAACTCTGAAGATGCAGAAGAAGAATCCAATCTTTCCCCAGTGCAGCAGAGCCTCCTGCTTTTCCTCTTCCTGCAGCACAGTGACCCCTTCACCTGCCAGCTCTCTGATATCATGGGTGAGAGATAGCTATCGATGGCTGTCATCAAAAACACTTACATTAAAGTTGATATTTATTTCGTCTTTTGATCGATGTGTAATCCACATGCAGGCACAGAGGCACTGATAGAGCACCACCTGGAGGATATTCTGAACAACAACAGGCAGGCAGTAACAACAGCCCTTCAGACTGAGCTGAAAAACACACTAAGAGCCCAAAACCTCAGACAAAAAGCAAGTCCAAGAAACACAGTCAACCATCACAGATATTATCATTTTTTAGTCCTGTATGTTTTATGTTTTCATTATTTGGTTTTATAGAAACGTGTGACCTGAGTTTTCTGTCATCTATTTAAAGCATAGTTAATCAACTTAAGTTTTGATTATCATTTTATTGCAGATGTCCTTTTACCAAATAAAGATGTTGAACATTGAACAAATCTGAGGATGACCTTGCATTTCTCCTAATTTTTACCACTGGACATAACGGAAAAATTAGTTTGGCAAAAGCAAATATTTGATCTTCCCTCTGCGGGATGTGATGACTAATTTTGTTTTTCTCAATTCATTGTTCGTTTGAATAAAAGGAAGAAGTATGAATGTGATATTTTGACCTAATAGCGTGTGTTCTGTGTGGCATGTCAGGAACACAAGAAGCTTGGTTCTGCTGCTGAAGTGATTCTCAGTTCGTCCCTCAGTATTGTGAGCTGCAGCAGTAACATGGACTTCAGAAATGCCTGTTTGAAGTGCATGAAGGTGAGGGATGAAAGGATTTTCTAATTGGTTAAAAGAGAAGAGAAAAAGGTTTACTGCTTACTAAAAGAGGTCTTTCGGAGTTCATACTTTCACAGAAGCCATTGGCAAAATGATATATTTTGAGCTACCTTCAGAAATATATATGGTGACAGTGTGACTAAAGTGAGATTTGCATCCATATAACGTACATGTGTTTGTCAGGTGTGTGACACTCATGACCTGTCAGCCTCCCTCCGTGAATCACTCAGGAGGGTGACATCATGGAAATTTGTCTCTAAGGGAGGGTGCTACTCAGACCGGGTGAGATGGATGTTTGTTGTTCTCAGAAACTGTTCTGTTACTATAGCAGCACTTTAGTTGTTTAACAAATCTCACTTTTATCTTTTGTTTAAAGGAACCAGATTACTTTGAACAGATAGAAGAACAACTGGAGAGTGATGAGCCAAAAAGAACAGAAATATAAAATCTGTCTGTGATTCTTGAAGGATTAGTTCTGTGAGAAGGCTGCGAAAGCATTTCACAATTTTTTCTTTCCTTTAAAAAACAAGCATTGCTCTGCATTAGCAGAGCATGTTGTGGATGTGCTTGCTAATTTTGTGCTTGTTAATTTAAAAAAAGTTAAAAAAATTTATATAAAAATGATTGTTTTTGTGTTACAGCAGATGTGATGAATTCTGAAATAGATAACGTTACTAAAGAGAACTTAATTAATGATCTGAGATAACCCTGTGTTCATATTGTTTCCTGTGTGCTCCCTGAAATAAAGTGGTTAATAACAGCACACAGACATAAGTATGATCAAATATTCTTCAGTCATCACAAAGTCTGATTTTATTATTGAGAGTGTAGGGTTACAGTATATGGTTCATGCTATTTGTGGTTGTGAAAAGTCCAGCTTGGTAAACAGGACTGGTTGAAAATGAAAATATTCAAACATGCCTCAGGGCTAACGCAACATTAACATTCCCATGATCAATGCTAGGTGGCATTAAAAGCTTTTATTTTGGGATGTAAAGTTAGCATTTTATGTATGCATTATACAGTAAGGGTCTGAGGATTTGATTTGTTTGGGTTCCTGAGTAGTGAGGCAAAAAAATAACTTTGCATGCTAATTCAGTTGAGTAGAGCAGTAAGAAAATCAGTCAGTGAATATGGGAAAAGATAGCAAAAATACTTGGAAACAAGTAACACGGGTAGACACTGATACAACAGAACAGAAACGAGTGGGTTAGGGAATGAGGCTTGGCAGCAACAGCAATGAAGAGGGAGAGGATCTCAGGGTAGGAAATCTTTGGCTAAATCAGACTCTTTGCAAAATTGGAAATCCCCTAGCCGGTAGATTGTGCTTGAATGTAAGTATGAGGGGGAAAGGAGGGAACTGGCACCAGTTTTAAAAGGAACTAAGAGAAAGTTCACAACAGAAAATTTGCTTGGCAACACATCAAAGGAAATATACAAACGTCTTATTAAATTCTGCTCGCTTTTATACTCTTGTTTTTGTTATTCTTTAGCCTGCTCTTACTTGTATTTTACACTTGTGTTTTCTTGATTTTGTATTCAATGTTATGTTTTAATTGACTCTGTAGCACGTTGACATTAGTTTGAAATGTTTTAAAAGTATATGTTAAAGTTGTATTATTATTATTATTATTATTATTATTAATAATAATAAATTCTTAAAGGGTATGGAATTAATTGAAAGCGTTTAGTTTCCACTCATATATTTTTTTTGTTTATATTATAAACAAAAAAAGGAAACAGGTAGAATGATAATAATTATAAACTTTATAATTATTATTATTATTCTGCTTCATGCTCCAGTCCGGTAGGTGGCGGTAAAACACCTTGTAGCTGGCCCGCCTTTCAAATCAAAAGAACGAAGGACTTCCGCTTTACATTTTCCGGATGTGACGTAAAATCCGGCCGCCAACACTGACAGCACTTTTTCGCGGTAAAATGAAACAAATATCTTCTGTTTGTATCGAGTTCTTAAAATCTACCATCGGACGTCTAGTTTACCTGTAACATTTTGTATTTTACACCGTTTTATGAGACATTTAGAGTGACAGTGATGTTGTGAAGTAGGGCAAAGCTGACATTAGTGACCAACCTTTCACCAAAACATAACTCTTCATATCATAGAAAGTGAACACTAGAGGACAATGGCACTAGTAACAGGAGAAAGTCTACAATCAGAGCTGGAAGTGTTCGACATACCCTGCAAAGATGACTCCGTCCTCGACAAGAGTAAGTAGATAAAGTTCATCTAAAGCTGGTTTAAGTGTTTTTGTAGCTTTGTAAGTGATAAGGCTGTAACGCTACCTTAATATCGGTTTATAGGCCTTTACAAAGTTTATTTTCCATCATTTCTGGTTCACTATTGAATGCGATTGATCTCGTTTTGTCTTTCTGTTTGTCTAGCTCATTTCGTGTCTTTTAATATACTTGCATGAACCACCAAATCTGTCTGAATAATAACATTGATGTTAACTTATGTGCATCAGTCTGTGGAAAGATTTACTACAAGTATGAAGTGTAAAAATGTGTTGTATTACAGAAGTTGTTGTCATATCTAAATGGTGTACACATATCTGGAATTATCGTAAATGAAGAAGGAAAAAAAATACATTTTGTTGTCTACAACAAGTAGAGGTCAGGACAGATGGAGATGTGCCACAGTCAATGCCTTGCTCAAGGGTAATCTGGGTGCTTAGCTCAGGAAGTGAACTGGCACTTCTCCAGCAATCAGTCTCCAAATTTCTTTGATTTAAGTCAGCTCACCTCAAGGTGATAGATGTTTTTGGAATATGCTTGAGAATCTGCATAACGAAATGTACAGAAATTGGAGGTGTGTCACTTCACGAGGCCTCGGTGTACTGGGTCTGCAGTCACACTCTTAGTGAGACTTATTTTAATCTTCTCTTCCGTCTCTTCAGTGGTGGAGCAGTGTATCTGTAACAGGATGCAGGCAGACGAGATAGTCCTGGAGTGGGTGGCCTACAGCACCACGAAGAATGGACTGAAGCTCACCACGGACACCCTGGAGCAATTTGAACACGAGGTAAGGAGAGAGTACGGTACTGCCTGTAATGTGCGTATTTTTCCAAGTTGTTTGTAACATTCTAAAAGATTAATTCAAAAATGTTCCTGTATCAGAAGCAAGTTATAGCAAATGCAGGTAATAGTGCAGTTTTTCATTTACAGTGTGTTCATCTTGTTTTGCAGGTTTTAAACAAGAAGAATAAGAGCAAGCAAAGCTTCAGAAAAGAAGAAAGCCACAACAGAACCAGAGACATCCACTCACTACATGACTTGTATCCTTCATAATGATCTCTCACACTCGTCTATTGTTGGTGTCCGATAATGCCTCGGTGTTACAGTCCCCTGACCGTATGTGTTCAGAATTAAAGCTGAAGAAGAGGAGGAGAATCTACTGGACGCCTACTCTACTCCTGCTAAGGTAAGCTTGACTTAAGACAGTGTTTCTATGCAGATATACACTTTGAAAGTGAATGAACTAAAGGCTGCGTTTGTAGTGACCAGGTGTGATTATGTGTGTGTGTTTTTTTAGGGCTCTCAGAAGCGGGCACTGACCACTCCTGAACACCCGCAATCAAAAAGAACAGCAGCTCTGATGGCCAGCCCGGGCCTGCTGCTATCTCCTTCCAGCTTTTCCCCAAGGTGCTCACAAGCTGAAACCCACAACAGGATTTCATATTGGTTCAGTGTTAATGAACAACATCATTCAGAAACTGTTGAAAAGTCTTAGAATTACTTTTACATATACACTAAGTGATCAACATCTGCTAATGTGATGAGTTTCATTTGTTGTAAAATGTGTTACCAGTACATCTTTTTTAAAACGAGTTCCCTGTATATATTTTTTTGTCTTTGAAACACTTGCCTGGAGTAATTGTTAAGAGGAATTTTGTTTTCATTCTGCCCTTCTTCCCGCTCTCCTTTTAAAGTGCAACACCCTCACAGAAGTACAGCCAGCGAGGAGCCAAAGGGGAGGTGGTTGCTACGTTCGGGGCCGTGCAGGGAACTCGCTGGGTTGGCAAGAGGGCTTTGGGTGCGGATGTCCAGCTGGAGCTGCTCGAAGGGCCAGAAGACTCGCTCCGCTGCAGCTACAAATACATGTTCCAGAGGCTGCGTGATGTTCGAAATGGTAAAAAAAAAAATATATATATTCATACATTTAACTATATTTGGAAAAAGATCTGATATTTTACCTTTACAGCTGTTTTGCATATGTTGTAGAAGGTCAGAAAATCTCTTCTGTGGACGCTTAAATAGATCAACCTATAACACCTCTTGTGTTATTACCCTGAATTATTGAATTATAAAGTAACCTGGCCGGCCTGAAGGAACTGATGGAAATACATCCAAGTAATTTAAAACCTCATCATACAAACACAACTCTTTTAAGATGATTGCGTTGTTTTTCACAGTTTTGACCGAGAAGATAGAGGAGCTCGGCGAAGGACTCAGGTCGCACTTCAATATTGAAGAGTTTTCCCCCGTCTCCCTGCCGGCCCAGGTACCTTTTACTTATTATAATTACACTTATAATATCAATTGAGCAGTGTTTTAATTCTAACTAGAAGCTGAGAGTAACAAACATCTTCTTACATAAGACAACAGATCAGCATTCAGTTTTACTTTTTTTTAAGTGTTTTTGTTAAAGCTGGTCAGAGCTAAGGTTTTTTTGTTTTGGGGCTTTTTAATGCCTTTATTGCAGAGATAGGACAGTGGATAGAGTCAGAAATCCGAACGGGAAAGGAGCCACAGGTCGGATCTGAAACCGGGCGGTCTGCCTGGAGGAGGGCCCCCTGTGCTCAGGATTTCTTTATCTTGTGAAATAATCTCTTCAATATATTTGAGTGTGGATGCAGGAAAATGTTAGCTGTGGATGTGAGAGGTTGTCGAATAGTCCCGTCAGTCCCTACACGTTTAACATGCTTATCTTTACGAGTTAAAACGGGGAAGAAACATGGCTTCACATCTGTTCGTTAAGATAACCTCAACTACATCATGTGACTAATCAGTCTGCTGTGTTTAAATCTATTCTCCTGCAGGACAGCATTACTGTGTTGGGACAGGTTTGCTGTGACAGTAACGGAAAACTAAACGCACAGTCCGTACTGTTGGAGGCAGGACCAGAGCAAGGTGGTCAGCAAGTACCCGTGGACCTATCGGAGCTTAAAGAGTACTCCCTGTTTCCTGGGCAGGTGAGCAGAAGGAAGCTTGTATTATCGCTGAGGATTAAACCACCGTGTGTCTACATTAAAGGTCTTTGTAACCATGTCAATATATAAAATGCTTTTCTGAAAATGACTTTGCAGCTCTATGTGTTGATAATGTGTTGTGACAGCTGCATTAGCGCGGTGGTCTCTCCTTTCCCTGTGCATTGAGTTGTGTGCAGCAGGTTACAAGGCCACCAAGAGTAACAGAGCATGCCAAGGACCTGGGCTGGAGTCTCACCCAGCGTCTGACCGAGAACTCTGACAACCGTTCAACACTTTCCAGAGTACGAAACAATCTTTCAGGGAGTCTTTCTCTCATAATCGTGTTATTATCATCCTTACTCACTTCCTCAGGTGGTGGTGATGGAGGGCATGAACACGACAGGAAGGAAAATGATGGCTTCTAAACTGTCTGAGGTCAGCAACAACAACAACAACAACAACGTGTTTTTAAGTGCTTCCAAACAAAGATGATCTTCTTACAAAGCAGCATTTATTTGCCGTTGCTTTAAAATTCCAATGAAGTGTTAGAATATGTCACCCCCTAGAACCGAGGCCTGTTTGTTCATCGTCTTGTCTTTTAACAGGGAATTCCTCTTCCGTTCTACACCTCTGATGTGAAAATGGAGACCGATGAGGGTATGGTTTCTTTGTTCATTTCCTGGCGTTCCTTTATGGAATGATGATGATGATGATGATATAAATTGCACACTAACTCATCAGCATCTCATTTTGTGGCAGAGCCTGTGAATGTTCTGGTAGCATGCGGCCCGTACACGCCCTCTGACAGCCTGATGTTTGACCCTCTGCTGGACCTCATTAATGTCATAGTCAGGGATCGTCCTGACGTCTGCCTGCTGGTAAAGTGAATTATTTATTCATGAAGTTGCTTCCATTAAAGACAGACTAACTGCTCATAACTTGCTCTGTCACAGTTTACTAGCTCACAGAAACACTGTTATCAAATGACTGTGGTTTATATATACTGCTTTTTCTAATCAACCCTTCTTCCCCTGCAGCTCGGCCCCTTTGTGGATTCCAAACATGAACAAATTGAGGTTGGAGACACATTCACATTTTCTTTATCCCAGAATAGCCACTGCTCCTAGATCTGTTACTTAAAATCTAGTTTGAACCTCCCCTCTTAAGTCCATGCATGGTGACTTGAACTTCTTTTGTTTCAATACCATAACTCGCTGATTCCTGCTCTGCATTTTTGACCGTCACTTTCTCAACCTGTTTCTTAATTAGAAAGCCCAGGTGACCGAGACGTTTGAGGCCATTTTTTCCAGATGTATTGAAAGCATTGTGGATGGGACAAAAAGGTTTGTCTCATATCTCCTGTCACTGTGGTTTCACTATTAAAGCCTCTCCAAAGAGCAGCATGTTACCTTTTTGATGCATCCGAGAAAAAAAGAAACCTTTACCATCATGAAGCTTCATATTTGTTTGTTTTTCCCAGTGTTGGCAGTCGCCTGGTGTTGGTGCCATCCCAGAGAGACATCCACCATCATTTCATCTACCCACAGCCCCCCTTCACCCTGCCGAACCTCAGCAAGGACCAGGCCCAGGTAAGACACACAAAGACCAAGACAGTCACTGTAAACGTCTAGTTGTTTATCCAAATCAAAAGACATCATATAAAAGTCCCAAATCTGATGCAAAACAAACTTTTTGTGACTTGGGTTGATAAATTAAATCACAGTCAGAATCAGAAATACTAATTCCAGGGGGATTTTTTTTTTATTTGTAAAGATGAGAGATGTCTCTCTTTCTGTTTGTTTGGTAAATGAACATGTCACACATATTGTTATCTTACAGTTTTTCTGTTTGCTGTCTGTAGCGTGTCACCCTGGTCCCTGACCCCTGCACACTGCTGATCGACGGCGTGACCTTTGGCTTGACATCCACAGATATCCTGTTCCACATGGGTGCTGAGGAGATCAGCTGGTGAGAAGAGCTGTTTGCAGAAATCACTTTTTTTTTTAGTTACCATACGCCTTCTTTCAGCACATTTATTTGGGTTTGAATTGTTTTGATGAACTTAATTTTTGTTCAATTATTGGCATTACACATTCCCTGTCTTCCACTCTTGTTTTCTTTCTTTGAAGCTTGGAATTATGTCAAATTTCACAAGCAACTGTTGCATATTTTAAATATTCAGTTTTAAAATTTTGAATTTAGCTTATTTTGTTGCAGTGGCACTGGATCGGACAGATTTTCACGCATACTGAAACACATGCTCACCCAGAGGAGGTAGGAGCTTTAAAAGAGTTCACATCTTTATATTTGAGCATTAAGTAACAAAAAAATAACTCCTATGCATGTGTCTTCACTTTAGTTACTACCCACTGTACCCCCCTGTGGAGGAGGTGAACATGGATTACGAGAAGTTTCAGAGCTTTGGTCAGATGCCGTTAACCCCTGACGTTCTCATCATACCTTCTGAGCTGCGCTACTTTGTGAAGGTAAGACCTTCTTTTTTTGCCTGTTATCTGATAAGACTTTCTTTCCGGGGGTGGATTACAGCTCCTATATAGGTTTTGTTTTATAAAAGTTAATACACGTTTGAAGAAGTAAATGAGGTAATGAAAAATAAGTCTTTACTTGTTTACTGTTGTAAAGATTTACATCAACATTAGAAATACATTTTACTTGATGTAAAAGAATGGAAATAAATCACTTCTTTTTGTTTCTTCTTCCTTTAATGTTTACATTCAATGGGTTTAAAAAAAAAACTCAGGACGTGGTCGGCTGCGTGTGTGTGAATCCTGGACGGCTGACTAAGGGCCAGGTGGGCGGGACTTACGGCAGACTGCTCATTCAGCGCAGTGCTGCATCAGACGACGGGACGAGAGTGAGCCCGTGTTTGGCTGCTCAGGTGGTTAAAATCTAAAGGAAATAAAGACTTCAATCCTCAATGTCAGCAAAAACAGGCTAACCAGGACTGGTTTGCATACAGCTTTGAACGCAGTGCGCTAAAGGAAGGCAAACAAACAAAAGAAACTATACAACATACTGTGGAAACCATCCTCTAGTTGGTTTAATGTTGTGACAAACTTTTTGACAGTGTCCCGTTCTGGTGTCAGAGTGTTACTCACGCAGATAAAACAGCAATAATAAACTCTTTTCACTAAATTATTCTCACATTTTGTACTATGTCCTTTGTTACCTGCTACATCAGGTTTCATCTCCATCGCAGATTTCCTTCTTATATGTGTGTGGGAATTTAGATCTGGGGAAAAATTAATAAATAACACCCATGTCATGCTGTTATTGTTGTGGAGTTATTCTCTGTAAAAAAAAATAATAAAAAAGTTTCAGATGGAAAATGTGTAACATTTAAATATACACTACAAAGTTTTTGTCCTTTATTCTCAGCGTGTAAAAAGTCAGCCGAACACATTTAGTCGTAGAAGTGGTCGAACTCGTCTGAGTCACTTTGATGATCCGTCTTTGGTGAGTTGCACTGCTCCACGTGAAAAACCTCCACCTCGTCACTGTTTCCTGTAGCAAAAGATTAAATGGATTAGAATCAACATCTTTAAAATCATTTCTTCTATATTCAAAACACCTAGTGATTGTGATGACTGTACGGTACCTTTGGGTTTCTCAGCAGCGCTCTTCTCCATTGCTCTGGGGAAAAAAAAAAGAGTTAAAAGGCAACATGAGGTGTATTTCAGGCGGAAGTTTTCTCATCGGAGGAAGAAAAAAAAAAAGAACTCACTGTTTTTTATTTGATTGCTCTTGAGGCGCGAGTAGATGCTCGATATCCTCATCGCTGAAACTGTTTGAGTCTTCGTCAGACGATTGCGTTATGTTCCCCTCATCATCCTCATCTTCGACTGCCTCAGGAATCACATAGATCTTTTTTTTAATTCTGAAAATCAAGATAACATCAAATCCAGGCCGCCCTCATTAGCTAAATAGATCATTTATTGTCTGAACATCTTACCTGTTGTCTTCAGGTGCGATGATACTGTCCTCTGAATCTCCTTCCTCTGGTTCTCCTGCCCTGTCACTTCTTTGATCTTCTCCCTCCTCACTTCCTCTTTCTTCGTCGGACTCCCCATCCTCGTCCATTTTGCCCTCACCTCTTTCACTCTCATCCACGTCTTCACCTTGAGAAGACGCAGAACCCTGCGTCCTGTGCCCATCGTCTCCGTTCTTCAACCCGGCCTCTTCCTCACAATCCTGCTCCTCCATCTCGTCCTCTGCTGCTGTCTCATCATCTTCCTCAGTTGTGTTCTTTACATTAGAAGCCTCATCTTCCTCATCCCTCTCCTCTTGCTCTTCATCCGTCTTACCGTTCTCTTTTTCGACATCATCTACCCCATCTCCTGGATCTTTCTCCTGCTCCTCCTCCAGCTCTACATTTTCTCCCACACTGCTGTGTTCAGAGCTTTCACTCTCCTCCTTCTCTGCTCCTTTTAAACTTCCCTTTTCAGTCTTCACACTAACACTTACAGATTCCTCCTCCCTCTGGGATCCAGACTCAGGAATATCTGCTTTTTCACTCCTAGATTCCTCATTATGACTCTCCACCTCTTCACCTATAGATTGACTCTCTTCTTTAGGGCTCCCTGAATCACCTCTCGTTCCCCTGCTGCTCCCTTCTTTCATCACCTCCTCAGGCCCTGGTGATCCAACAGCAAGTCCCTGACTTCTCCTGGTCCTTCTGCTGCTGCGTTTCTCAGATGAGGCGTCACTTTCGGAGCTTTGAGGTGCTGTGGCTGCAGCGAAGATGATTGCATTGGAACTCGAAGATGCACTGGAAGAGGAATGAAGAGAAAAAGAATAAGATATGGTAGCATGTTGGGGGAGGAAGAGGGAGGGAGGGGGGTTCATAGAGGAGTGGGAGCAGATGGAATTAATGGGACGCTGGACGTATTTGTCCAGCCTTCCTGATGTGTCGTTGGCCTAACTTGACAGAACACCAGTGAACAGAGGTGCCCTCTTGATAACCAAAGTGATGTCCTGGCTCTTGCTGCCCATTATCTACACTGCTGGGTTGTGGGTGCCATTAGCACCATGTGGGATGTTAGATAAGGTAACTGATACATCAGCATAGGGTAGCTGAGAGGAGGGGTTTCCCCGCTGCACACTTTGCCTTTTCATTAGGGCACAAGTATCTTCTGTTTTATTCCAAAAACTTGTATTCTAAATCACAGTAGCTGTGGAGCGTAGTGTATCTCAAGGTGTGTGTGAGTAAAAAGAATTGTCTGGAACACAGAGAACAACTTCACTGTAAGAAGTACCTGGGAATTAAAAGGAACTTCAGAAAACACATGACTGACCGACTGACAGAGGCTTCTAAGGGATATAGGTCAGTAAATTGGGAGCAACATTTGTAATTGTTTCCCTGGGCTTTTCTCTGGCTGGCTGAATATGTAATGGGGTAGACAAGCAGGGACAGAGGGAACAAGCTTGACAGGTCATTTCCAGTTTTTTCAGAATAAGGGGTTAGTGAATTGGTTTTTAACAAACATAAAGTTATCCATCCAGAATATTTACTTACTCCTGAGATCCGGGTGCTTCTCTTCCTGAGGAGGAACTTTGTGATCTTCCTTCCCTCTTCTTCTTTCTCCTGTTCTCTCTGCCCACCTGATCAGACTCCCTGCTGCTTTCACTGCTCTCTGCATGGCTGCTAGACAGACGGACTTAAGGCACAGTATGAACAAAGACACTGAAGAGTCAATAGGAAGTACACATTCACAGTCTGGAATACGCCTACGATCACACTCACGTTCGGCTAATCAAATGTTCTTATGCTCACCTGGTTTGACATCCAGCTCCTGGGATAAATGACTCCCCCTGCTTCCACCACCTCCTCCCCTTTGTGAGCTTGATGATCTGCTTGTGTCAGCATTCTCCTCCACATGCTGTGCCTCCCTCCTCTCGGGAGGGAGCTCCTCTGTGTGGCGCTGATCCAACAGGGCCTCAGAGTGTGAGGGGAGTCCAGCTGCACCCGCAGTCAAGGACCAGGGATAGTCTGGCTGCAGGGACCCCCAGCCTGGGGAATAATGACCCGATGTGGAGGCAAGGTGCGGGAGAGGGAATGGGTGGAAATGTGGGTAGATGGGTGGGGTATGAGGGGAATGCTGAGGTTGATACGGTGCTCTGGTGGGAAACCTAGCCGTCTGGTATTGAGGGTGAGTCAGCCATGAAGATGGCATGAAGGGGAGGTGAGGGGAGCCATCTTGGTTGAAGCCCAAGTTGTTGTTGTTGTGACTTTGAGGCGGAGCAATGTTTTGTGTCTTTGCATAAAGGCCTGCAATCAAAGATCTATGTAAGTTCAAGTTTCTTAATGACAAAAACATTTTTTGATATTTTGATACCTTTTGATATTTTGTGTTTTAAAACGATCTGTTACTTTATTGGTTAATAGAATCAAGCTTAAAAAAAAAACAACTAAAGGTCAGTCATATATTTAACCTAACCAGAAGCTACCGTGAGAAAAAGAGAGAGAGTACAGTCTTACTTGCACAAATACCAGAAGGTTGCCAAATTATTTGTGAAGCAATTCCCAATGATTGGTTGTCTCACACGTATAGGCTGTTTTGTTGTTGTGGTATCAAAAGCTATTGATATTGTTTGATTTTTACTAGTATCATATCAAAGTTTATAAATATGGTTTAATGACAACGCTAGTGTGTGATTCTTATATAGGAACTCTGAGAAAAACTCTCTTCTTCAATAATCAAAGACTGCTCTAAATACTGGATGAAAACACACTGAACACTGAAAGTGTTGAACTCACAATTTAAAATTCAGGAATAAACATAATATTTTTTTATTAACTTGATTTTAAAGTCTGTGAGGAAGGAGGACAAACCTTGTGAAGGTGAAGGTTGATCAGATGAGGACTTTGTCATTGCTTCTGTGTTCTTCAGACATGATCTCAAATACTCGTCCATCTTCTGTTCATGAAAAACAATCTCATTACGTATAAAGTCATGCAGTCGACAGGAACCCCTTGTACTGTACATGTAAAGTGAGTAGTCCTTGTCTCATGACTTTTTGACAAACAGGAACAATGTAAATCTTGTACACATTGACAGTGTGAGATAGAAACAGCTGATATTCTATAACAATGAATTCTCTACCTTCTTCTGAGCCACTTGTGTTTGTTTCTTGAGTTGCTGCTGCCAGCGGGGAGAGTTCTCCTTCAGGTACCGTTCATACTCCGTCTGCAGGGAGTAAAAGGTCAAAAGATGGCTCAGTGTCGTATAGGCAGGACTGAAGTACACTTTGTTGTAAACAACATAGTGGTTTGCTTTCCTAAGATACTTCATTCTTGTCTGTATGTGTCTCAGCACCCGAATAGTTTTCATGTTAGCAGTAAGGGTCAACATCTCTCTCAGTGCATCCTGGGCTTCTTCAAATTGCTGCAGCAGCTGCTTGTTGTGGTGTTTAGCTTTTAGCTCTCTCTCCTCCAGCTCCTGCCACCGCTGCTGTAGCTGCATCGCCCTGCTGCATGTAACATATACATAACAACACAGATTTAAAAACATTAAGACCCACAGAAGCACAATACAAGCATGTTGCCATCTTTTGTCTATGCACTTACAGATTTTGGATACTCTGAGCAGTTGAAAGGTCAGCTTGCAACATCACTAGTCTGTTGAGAATGTAGGAGACAGTGAGTGCATCAGAACAAAAACTCATGTTAAACATGCTTAACACTCTTATCCACTCACAAGCGGTTGAAATGCCAGAACCAAACTTTCAAGCTGACATTACTAACACTGTTGCTCACATGAAAAAAATATTTATTTTTTTTGCAGAGAATGCACAAGAGTAATTCTTTTAGCTTTACAAATCCCTGTCAAAATCCAGATCTATTGCGGAAAAAAGTACAAAACCAGAGATCTCACAACCTGACCCTGTGGCACCATTAAAAAGTCTTACCTCTTTTTTAGATTGTGCTCTCTTTGTTTTGAGAAAGTGTCTCTTTCTGTGCACGTCAGATTTCCAGGAGACAGTAAATTCTCCTTCTGTGCAGCCATGACTGCAGGCTTTCAGTGGATGTAGAGATTATCAGGGATTAAGGTCTGTGTTTTTAGGGGGAGGGACAAGGGGCAATGCTATCATCCACACATGGGCATGTTAATGTGGTTAAACTGTAGTGACAGATTTTTAAGGCCATTCAATTCTCAAGAATACTTGCAAATCACACGAGTGCAGTAAAACTGTTGCAGGCAGTTTTGGTGACCATGGACAATTGCTGGGCTCTTACAAACCAGAAGTGGGCACCTCTGCTGGATGGAATCGACCTTTGCAATAAAATGGCAATAATTTAGACACACATTTTTCATATAAACTTATATCTGGCAAATTAATGTAGAGAAGGAATATAAGTATTGTTTTTTGCATCAAAGCAAGGGGCCGTAACTCCTCTGGGATAAATCTGCTGTAAGAGTTACACCAGTATGCACAAATATTTGCAACTAAAATTATATACAACTATAAATATTCCTGTCCAAAATGGGATATATTTGAATATTTGGGAGGTGTCACAGTAAGGAACCGCAACCAAAGTATGTTGTTGCACTACGGATGTATTTTCATGTAACACCCATTAACAGTAGCTTGATTCCGTCCAGTAGCTCAGTGGTGGCTAGTGAAGTTTAAAGTAAATGAAGCGACTCGGTTCAACTTTTACCTTTTAAAAATTCATCCCGAAGACATATTGGGGTATGAGTCATGACATGAGGAGTTTTTAAATCAGGTTTAATTAGAAAAGAAAAAGTAAAAGGTTATCAACGTGCGTCTGTCAAACCAGTCCTTCCAGTGAGCTGTCTTCAGTCATTACAGGGAGGTAGGAAACATGACGAGCTTAGCGAGTAAAGCTTTTTGCAGGGTGGAGAGGCTGTGTCACCACCTCCCCGTACTCCTCAACACCTTCTTGGTCTTCTCTATCACCGGGGAGGTGAGCTACCTGGTCCTGGTCGAGGCTCCGCTGGAGGCAGACCAGAAGAAGACGGAGTGGTCCGCCTGGTGGAAAGCCGTCCACCTGCTGGCCCAGTACTTCATGCTGGTTAACATCTGCTGGAACGCCATGCTGTTCCTCAGAACCAGTCCCAGTATCAAAGGGGTGTTCCTGGGAGGAGAAGGCATGGGACAGGGGTGGAGGTAAGGAAGGAGCAGTTGTTTTAAGACGTGGAAAAGACCTGACTGTAATGAAAATATAGCAAACAACACTGTGTTTATCAGTGTTGAATGAATTCATCTGACAAAAGTGGATTTACTTTGAGCAAGGCCCTTTAATTCCAGTTCACACAAATTGTTTTACTGCAACATAACAGTTATAGTTTAGACCTGGGGTGGGCAATTGGCGCCCCCCCCCCCATCAACCCTCAACGTGGCCCTCAGGTTAACTTTTTTACACATCAATTAATTGGAAACATGAAGAAAAACATGATGAAATCTGCCATGAAATCATGAAAAGCAGAAATATGTCCATGATAATGTTTGATCACTGGTGTATGTTGAGTTAAATTTGAGACATAATCGTTTTTTTGTATTCTACAATTTGCCCCCCCCCCTGGTTTAGACCCTAGTGCCCTTTAACTTAGTAGCCTGCTTTACATACTCTATAAGGGACAGAGAAGTTTAGGCCAACTAATATCATTTTAGTCGATATTTCCTGTCGCGGTGAGCCTCCAAAAGTTGTATCATTAGGTTATAAATCTCTTATTTGCTGCTCAGACACTGTTCTGGACTAGAATTTTAATTTCTCTCAACAACTTAAACACCTAGTCATTATTACAGTTTTCTGGCATGTGTAAAATATGTCACTAATGATTTAGGGTCCATAAAGTGACCACAGCTAAGACACTTTACCGGATGTCCTCGCAATCTACCTTTTCCAGTCAGGTTTATCAAACATGCTTGTTGATAGCCAGTTTCATCTGTGAAAGGTTGTTTAGGAGAAATTTCGACCTTGACTGATACATTTATTTTTTATTTTTTGTCTTTTTCTAACACAGGTACTGTTACACGTGTGAGACCCACACTCCGCCTCGCTGCTCCCACTGCTATGACTGCAATGTTTGCGTGCTGCGGCGAGATCACCACTGCGTCTTTTTTGGCCGCTGCGTGGGCTTCCGTAACTACCGCTACTTTCTGAGCTGCTTGTTATTTATGTGGTCTGGGCTCCTGTATGCCACCTTGATGAATGCAGAGGTCTTCATTGTCATATTGAAGGAGGGTGTGACTTTACACAGCGTCCTACTGCTGCTCATACCCTGGATCATGCTCGTTTCAGGTAGGAAATGGTTTGTGCCTTTTATTAATTGTCACACATTTCAATGGCAGTGATTAAACCAGTGCTTCCGTTCTTCCTCTCTCAAGGCCAGGTCTCTGCGCAAGCCTTTGCCTTCGCCTTCATCGCTGACACCTGCGTGGTGGGCTTCCTACTGGTGTCTGCCTTTTTCTTCTTCCATCTCTTCCTAATGTTTCGGGGACAGACCACCAGGGAGTGGTATTCAAATCGTAGACCCTACAGCCTGGGACTCCCTGGAAACCTGAGCCACTCTCTGGGCATTCGCTGGTACATCTGCTGGCTCTCCCCGCTCATCCAATCACCTCTCCCGGGAGATGGGATAAACTTCCGGGTCACTGGATCCCTGGACCCCACCCGGTAACAGCTGACGGCCTGGTCATGTAAAGGCCATGTAACTTTACATTGGTGATGGTTCATGTTTTGGGAGCAGCATCAGGGAAGAGACATATACACATTGTGGGTGTACTGTGATTGAGTTTGACCTCAAGTGTTCTTCTGGAATACTTAGCACTGAAAAAGTTTGCAAACAGCACTGAAATGAGAATGTATTTTTTTGATTATAAAAAAGTTTATGATTTTAAATCCTTTTCACCAAGCAACAAATACTTTCTCTGACTCTAGGGTTATTTATTCTTCTGGAATTGGTGACACTGACTGCTTAATTGAGCTTTTCAATTTGAAGATAATAGTTGCGTTGTTCCTGAATATATAAAATACACCATCATTAGCCTCGTATCTGCAGTTGTGCCTAAACTACAAGTGTCATTATGTGCTTGTGCTATCAGTGTTCTTGAAGGGGTTCAAAGTGATGTCTTAAAAACTACAGGAGATCAGAAAATACACAGTAGAAATTGAGTTTCGACTTCTAGAGTTGCAGTTTACAGCTGTGGTTCTCAACTGGTGGGTCAGGACCCAAAAGTGGGTCGCGAAGCCATTTTCAGTGGGTCACGAATGTGTAGCTAAGATAAATACGGTGTCAAAAAGTCTACAGAGCGCTGTTTGATTTGTTCAGTTTCTTGCCTCCATCCCCTGTTTTGTAAAGTCTACTGCACAATTTTTCATTAAATAAATCTGATTGGTTGTAAGATATCAGAAATTTGGGTCGTGGTCTCTCATGGAGGAGCCGTGGGTGGGTCCTGAGGCTAGACGAGTTGAGAACCACTGGTTTACAGGATACACATTTTTGAAGCTACCCAAAGACTTCACTGTAAGAGTCTTTCCTCGTAGTTCATGTTATGTTGTCTAGCTTTCACTCAGCAAGGGACTTCTACTTACCAAATCAACCTGGCCTACAACATAATGTGCTCTGACTCAACCACTGTTAATACTGTATATCTTTAAAAAAAAAAAACCTCTTTGGCAGTGAGAATGCAGAAAATGTACTGTTTTATACAAAGAAATTGTTCTTATTTTTGTTTTCTTAGCAGTTTCTTAAGCTGTTTAGCCAACCTGTGTCACAAATACATATTGTGTCAATTGTCTGATACATACACACTGCATACTTACTCAAAGTCTGCTATATAAGTATGGATTTTGGACACAGCCAATGTACTCTGCAGCACTATAAATAACAGAAGTTACCGCATATCAAAGTCCTTTTTCTCTCTCGTCTGCTGTTGCTTTAGTAAGTTTGATCTCTTGCCTTAAAATGTGGTGAATATATTTACACGCATGACAATTTTTTTTTGCACAATATATATTTCTGTTTCATTTCGTTTGTTCTTTGACATATGAATCACGCCATTTGATGTTTGGTTTTGCTATCTGAAAATTGTTCGATGAATTGTCCTAAGGGAGCATTTTGATAATGAAATGCATGAATTAAAACATGTTTGATGATGATTTTTATTTTCACTTGCATACATTTTTTTTATTTTTTTTTTATAAATACACCATTTACAACATTTTTACATCTAAAGTGTCATTGAATTGCAAGACATCAGACTCTAATTAAGAAGGAACTTATTGAACAAGCTGTTAAAATCCTTGTACATGAAAGTATTATCAGGAAGTCTGTTCCGGTTCAGTATCTGTCTCCTCCAAACCGTGACTGACTGTCTCCATGGTAACCTGCGCGGTTTCCATTTGGCAGCAAGAACCAAACTTGACCTGCTTTAATCAATAATTTAGACCTCATCAGTGGTAATATATATATTTTTTTTTACGAATGTATAAAGCATAGCATGTTAGCAGTTTGTTAACTAATTCTTGAATGTTTGGCTCGACTGGTTTCAGTAACTTAAGGTTAGCTTCCTAGCTGGCTAATCAACATGCTGACGGTGTGTTGAAGGTGTCGCAGTGTAAAGATGAGAGCAGCTCGACCTGCTTTAGTTTAAGTTACATCTGTATACGATAAATGGTTGTATTAATTAATTGTATGGATAAAATGTTATGTGTTTGAAACCTAAAATGCTAGTTACCAAAGTTTGAAAACCTTTAAGCACTGTAAAAAAAGTATTTAGACTATTTTTAAAATTGGTTTCAGCAATTTAATAAAAAGGCTGCCTTTTGGCTAATGTAGCGTTTATATTTCCACATCTGCGTCTTTTGGTAATTAGAAAGGCCTAGTCTCTTAAGAATAAGTGTATGCTAATGGATGAATAAGTATGTACATTGGACCTTTTTGTTGATCTCAAGCACCAGGCAGGAGAAAGGCAGCAGAATGGATTTACACCTGGAAAAGATGTGAGTTATGTTCATCTGGGGCGCCGATTGTAAAGTTGCGCACACTACAAATAACAACAACATTTCTCCACATTTAGCCCTAAAAACATCACTTTTTATTCACATTTAGAGAAATATTTTATTTATTTTAATTCTAGCTAAATATTTAGAAATCGTTGCTAAATATTTAGTTTATATTCTATATATTTAGCTTTGATTATAAATATTTACAATCTTCAATATTTATAATGTAAACTAAATGTTTAGAAACGTTGTTAAATATTTAGAATCAGGACATGTATTTTTAACATTTATATATGACATTTAACATTTAGAAAAAAACAGTCAACATTTAGATATAATATTTAACATTTTTATTTGCCAATGAAATTATCTTATTTTTTATTCACAAAAGTAAATATGACAAAGTTCACAAACATTTCTCTAAATGTGAATAAAAAGTGTTTTTTTTGGGGCTAAATGTGGAGAAATGTTGTTGTTATTTGTAGTGTGCGCAACTTTACAATCGGCGCCCCGTATGTTCACTGGCCAACCATTGCATTTATAAACAGGTTGTTTGAAATACTTAATTGCAATACATTAAACTTTTTTTTTTATCTGTGTATGTGTGTGTACTCAGCACACAGAGGGAGATGCTTGAGAAGATAGCGGAGTTGGATTACAGTCAGAGCCAGTTGAGGGAACTAAATGTGAAGATGAGGCTCTGGCTGGATGTGGCAGATGATGACATGGCAGCGCTGCGCTCAGAGAACTCTGCCCTAAATCAACAAGTGAAAATGTAACTATCATATGAGTTGTCTCCTAAACTTTATGACTATCAAACGGAACTGCAACTTCTATTAGTACTACTATACTGATCATTCTCATACTTTTACGTGGATTAATCATCCATAACTGTGCTTGATCTATCTGCAGCCTTTGTCACAGGTAGCATTGTTACTTTCATGGAATAATTTGTAAATGAAACATTTTCTTCTTTACATGTTCATATGTATCCCTTGTGAGTAACCACAATGGCCAGCTTTAGATTTAACTTAATCTCTTAATATCTGATCCCTCTGGGCTCTGGTGTTTGCTGCCATGATAAATAATGATACATTCCAGTGAAACCTGTGCTTGTTCAAGTTTGAGCTGAACTCCCCAGGGAAAGTTAAATTATGCATAACTTAATTCTCTCCACTGCTATATATAGGCAGAGTTCTCTAGGACTCCAGGAATTCAGAATGTGATAACCACATCTACATGTCTCATATATTGTTACCTCTTAGGTTCTACCCTGAACTAATTACAGCTTTGTAATTGTTTAGGTTTTTAATGTATGTCAGAACCTTTTTGTATTTAGTGTTACGTAAGCCATGCTTTAACATTGTTTTGTGGAACCTTTCCAGACAGTGTAAATGTGTGTTTTTGCCTGCAGCCTTGAGAAGATCATCAACACAGCACAGCATGTTGAAGCAGAACCTTGCAGGTCCCTCTTGGCTGATGACTTCAATGCAAAGAGATGCAGTGAAAAAAAGTTTCAGGCTTTGGTGGGTAACAATGAATAACTATTATTTTTTGGGAATATATTGAACCATAATACAATATTGAACAATGTTAATATGATGTTGCATTCAATGTTGATATTTCTCCCTAGTAATAGCAAATTTGCTCTGTGTTACAATTGTTACTTATCCAAAGAAAAAAACCTTGATGATACAGCACTTCAACACCAATCTGACTAAGATCTGGTATACCTGATGGTGCATTAATGTTATTTTGCTTCAAAAGGTTCCTATTTTATTTACATTGTCAGCTGTTTTTTGAGACTCTACAACTTTTTGGCGGCTGTCTCTCAGTTGGGAGAGTTGGTTTTCTCTTAACCGGAAGTTCAGTCTGGGGATCGATCCCCAGCTCCTGCAGCCACATGTCCAATGTGTCCTTGAGCAAAAAAGTTAATACTGATGGACACTTTACATATCAGTCTCTGCCATCATTTTGTGAATGGGCATGACTGGGTAGGTGTGACCTGTTGTGTAAAAGTGCTTTTAGTTGTCAGGCGCCTAGAAAAGTGCTATACAGTGCAAGCTGAAGTCCATTTACCATTTTGCACACACTGCCCCATTTGTCAGCAAAGCTGATAGAGTGATTAGTTATTAAAATCTATGCATTCACAGTCTGTTAAATATCACCTCCATCAAAAAAACAAGAACTAGATATCAATCAGATCATGTTAATACTAATGTATGGTGGATAAACAGTTCATTATGCTGATGTTTGTCATTGTTAACTTCTCAAAATAATCAATGTGGTGTTTGTTTTTATGTTGTTGTTTTTTGCGCAGGAAAAGGAATCTGTCACATTGAAGGACCAAAATAAGAAACTAACCATAAGTGTATGTCTGTTACTTTTCACACAACTTTAACCTGTCAAGATAAACAAAAGTGAGACGTCATAAAATCATTTAAAAGGTGTAATTAAAATGTCATCCTAACCATTTTAGCTCAAGATCCTCCAACAGGATAAAGAGAAGGACAAGGAAAACTTGAGCAAGATCAAGGATTCTGTTAGAAGCCTCGAGGTAACATCACAAGTTCAGTTTGAGAAGATTTTTTGTTCTTTGTTTGACCTAGACTTGTTTGTTTAAGTCATTATAAATCAACATTTGTTGTGTTATGTTCGTCTTCAGTATGGATTGGAAGATGCTCAGTTAGGCCTGCTGCATAGGGAAGAGGTTATCCATCAGGTAATAACAGGGACCTTCTCCTTCTCTTTAAGTCCAACTTGGCTATCTTGACAGTCTGTGTGTTTCATTATATCAGCAGCACATGTTTTCATATGTGTGTGTTTGTGGTAGAAAAATGTGCAGTTGCAGCACTCTGAAGAATTGGTAGAAGAATGTTCTAACATCATCAAGGTAAGCTCATCTTTTGATACTCTGTTAATAATGAAAGACTAAATGTTTAAATTAGATGCATTGAAACAGCCGGTTTTCATACTCTGTCTGTTGTAACATGTGAGGTAGCTTCTTATTCCTCATAAACATTGCTCAAACTAAAAAAAAACACTCATTTGGGATTGAATTAGGCAAAAGGAAAAACAATCAAATACGGAAGTCAAAATCTGGAGTGTCTGTGTCCCAGAAATATTGACGAAAAGTAGAATTTCAGGGGCCATTTTTTCCAGCTTCATGAGAGAAATTTCAAATGTAATCCGCTCAAAAGATGAACAGAGGTGGAAGAGAAGCACTCAACAGTAAACGGACATACAGGAAGAATATAATCAGGACTCAATATTGATAAATACTCAATCATTCAATTAAATCATTTAGACAGGTTTGGGTAAAATACCTGCGACACATTCTCGATCATATATCGGCTCTGCATCACTCACAACTATATCTAATTAATGAGAGGGACTTAACCCCACTCCACCCACAGAGTGACAGTCGTGTGAAATCCTAACACTTTGTAAACTGTAAACGGTGTAGTTGACCTTTCTGTGAAAATAGGTGGTCCCTTCATTGTTCCTGATTACATGCGCAGTAATCACTGAGGTATTTTCATGTGACAGATAAAATCTTAATGTTATGAGCTGTCTCTGATTCTCTGTTTCAGGAACTCAGGCTGACTAATCAGGAGCTGAGGACGCAGTTGGAGGACAGACTTTATGATGCCTCATTGTAAACTCTGACAGACAAAATCCTGTTACTTGAAAAGAATATTATGACCTCCTGGTGACATCTGTTTGTGACTGCACTCTACTGTGTTTGTGCCCTCTTTTTTTTTTTTTTACCAGCCCTGGTCTGAATGATGCGGTGAGAGAAAAGGGAGAACGGCTCAATCCCCCTCTGTCCTTCGCAGATGAAATGAAGCTACTGGCCTCCTCAGATGAAGAGCAAACCATCATTGCAGACCCCACAGATCTCAGACCTGTAAGTTGAACAGGAACATATGGTTCAAACTGATGCAGTATATTACAACCCTCCTGTGATCAAGTTCTTTTTATTTGTTGAAAGTGTTTATAAGAGGCGTTGAGTCAACTTTGATATCATTTGGTTAACTCAACAGCACTAGACGTTTCAGCCTCAAACCTGATGGTGCAGTTGAATCACAATCGAGAACAGTTTCATCAATGAGGGAGAATTTATTGAAGGACTTGTGTAGATTTTAGTTAAAGAGTCTGTACTTCCAAAAGTGACCACTAGATCACACCACTACAAAAGATTCAGAGCCTTTATGTCAGAAAGCCGCTGAATGGCTGGAGATGTTAATATTGTAACATTAGTGATGTGTGCTGATGTTCCTGCAGGAGGAAACTGAGGCTGAGGAGCTGCTGCAACCTCCAAATCTCACAGCAGACATTCAGAGCATAAGGTACCTCAGACAGACATCACCTAACATCCTGACACATTTAAAATGGGATTTGTGAAAGCTTGTATACTACTTTACTTGTGTGTTGTTTTACTTTTTTACTTTGTTCATTTTTGTCTCTCTGTCTTGTCTGTTGTCTAAGCTATACAGGTACCTTGGGGACATCACTTCAGAGAGCAGGACTGTTCCTGCTCTTTGTCTTCATGCTCATTTTTTTGGTCTTTGTGGCCTCAGGAAGCCGCGCAGGAAACTTTTTTTCCATCAACACCTTGTGGAGTGGTGCTCGTCTGATTTTGCAGCCTTACTGCAGTGTGCATTATGGAGCCTTACCTCCAATTTGATCTCAACCTCCCTCTTATAAACATGTGAACTACATTTATCTGCCTGATTTGGATTTTTGTAACTGTTTTACTTTCTCAACTATTCAGTAGCTGATAAGGCAGAGGGTTTAGTTTTGTGTCTTTTTTTATTTAGCTCATGAGCTGGGGGAATTTAAATTATTTAGCATTTATTAGGGGGTTTGTTGCTGTACTTTTGTGAGTATGCCTCTAAATGAAATGCTAAGGATCATATCTGTGAAAGTCTAATTTAGCAGATTATAAACTTCATCACAATAAAATCAAATATTGACTTGCTCCCTGAAGCCACATCAAAATTTACTTTCACTCTTCAGACAACTACTCATCTAACTTTGACTACCTCACATTCAATCAATAAAAGTTCTCTTCTTTTCTGAGATTCAAAAGATACTTTTTTAATTAATTCAAACTCTTCATTCAATCAACAGGCACATCTCTGTGTCTATATATACACACTTTTTCAAAATATATATAATTATTTATAAATATTAACGTATTTCTTCTGTTGACAGTGAGGGGGGGAAAGGTAGTTTGTATTTGTTTCCCTGTTGCTTACATTAAAACAGTCCTAGAAACAGTCACAGAGACAAAACTTACCAATAGGATCATTTTATTAGGACATATGCTTCATCAAAATAAATATATAAATAATAGAAAAGTCTATGTTTGTTATTATAATCAGGTTTTCCTCCCATTATACTTCTTATCTTTGTTTTTCCTGTTACCTTTTAAATAACAAACAGCAGTGTGAGACTTCCCATGTCTTCCCGTGATGCCATGTCTCTCCAGTCGCCCCACCCTGCTGAAGACGCTCTCTGGTGGTCTTATCTGTGAATCAAGGAAAACACCTCCTCCCGGACGGAGGATAATAAAGAGTGGGTCAGATAAAGGGCGAGAGTGATGTGATATAGTCTGAGATATTTTTTTTTTTTATGACGTTTCCTTGTGTGACTGGTGTTTGTGGACGCGGACACATCGTTGCAGCTGGATGCTTAGATACTTAGATGCTGAAAACAGGCCGGATCGAGTGAACACATAGCGCGTCGTGCCTGGAGCCCTTAAACACCTGGAAAAACGACAAACAGGGAGAAAGGATCCAACAGCACCAGCGCTATTCCAGTCTGTGAGCTGAGGCTGTCGCGACAACAAGGACTGAAAGCCGGCGTAGGCGACATGTTTTGATCCGGAGAGCGGCGGCGTCTGGTGGGATGAAGGCGCCGAGGAGACCGAGGCAGACGCGCCTCCTCCCGCGTTTCTGCGTCTGCGGAGTCAGTCTGCTTGCTGCCGCCTGGCTCCTCCACTTCAGTCATGATACAGGTGCTGCACGACAAAAGATCTATTCATTCATCTTCGCTATTGTCACACTCAACCATACAAATTGCATTTGATTTAAAATCCTAATGCAGAATAATGAGCGATTATATTACAAACTTGAAAGAGTACATTTAAGCTCAGCAGACTTGGTTGATAACCTTACATTTGGTCAAGATTATAACAATTGATTGTAGCCTATTTTACAAAGCCTAAAAATAAAGCCTATTGTAAAATAGATGGTACTTTTAATCAGTCTCCTATGTATCCTATTTACATCTCAACCCCCCCCCCCCTCTGTAGATGCACATGGACCCTCATTGGAGGATGACATCTCCTTGTTGAAAAGAGGGCTCCTCCAGGAGAAAGAGGCCAACCATACTAACACTATTTCTACATCTGGTGAGACATTTTACCACTATGTGACTGTGTGACAAGTGCTAGAGGAAGAGGAGGAAGAGGAACAGAGAGGGAGGGGTCGCTTTTGAAATGAGTCTGAAATGATTTAACAGAAAATGCTTCACTTTTTTTTCTAATTACTTCACTTTTTTTTTCTAATTACTTCACTTTTTTTTTTGAAAAAGTGAAGTAATTTGAATGCTTGATGAGCTTTTTAACTGGCTTGGATGCAGTAGCCTAATGAGTGTGTAGTCACTGTGATGATCTTCACACCACGTTTGGCTGGAAAATTTGGCTCCCATCTCCTTAGTTATTTGTTTAAACCAAGCCTGTCTCCTTCGTGCGTCAGTCAACCTCATCTTTCATTTCTTTAAACTCTGCACATCTAGGTCTTTAAACACAGCTGGGCCTTTGAGGGAACCCGGTTGCTAGGAAACCATGCTAAATTTGTGGTCTGATTGTCGTCTGCATGTGAAGCTGTTCAAAGCGCCTGTCTTGTCGTAATGACCTCCTGATTAGTGGCCTCTCTTCCCCTCCATATGTCCTTGGATCTCTTTGGCTCATTAGAGACAGAAACATTGAAAGCATCTTGTGGTCTGATGTGAGATGAAGAGATGTTCTCATCAGTTCCAGAGAATACTTTGAGCTGAGCAAGAAAATCACTGCTTTGGTGAGATACAGTACAGTAAACTCATAAACGCCTTACATATAGGCCTATATTGTCTACCACTTAATAAATTCATTAAATATTGCATATTTCAAGACAAACATCTCAATTGTTAAGGCAAAAAGACAGTTTGATGAGTGTGCAAACAAAACCACGTGACAGGTAGTCAAAAATACCACACCATCACTACACGTGATGTCTCAAACTGCACAATGGCGCCTCTGTGCAGAATGTTTCCCACTTTTGTCACACTTCTGACCTTTTAAGTGGAGGTTTCATATATCCTGACTCGCAACCAAACTTACTCACTCAGGAAGGAAGGCAGCAATCCAGATTACTGTTTTGTACAGCCTCATAATTTTTTTACGATGCAGTGGGTTGTGGCATTTGTTTAAGCTTAATTGCAAAACAGTAAAGTCAAGCAAAAACACTTGGTTGTTTTTGTTGTGAACGCCTTAACAATACACATCGTTCAAAACACACTCTTAACAGATGTATAAATGTGCACACACTGATTAATCTGCAGATTTTTTCTCTCCATTCACTGGTAAAGGAAATGCCAATCTCAACTCTAAAGCCTGACGCAGTGTCATCAACATATTTATTGAATGTGCCAATCATTTCAGCTCCTGTTCAAGGATTTCTTTCGACATAGGCCTACACATCATGAGGTTACTCTCTGCCATTCTCTTCTCCAGCTATCGGTGACTTTCCTGATGACATCTTTACTCTCGAGCAGAGGAGACACGGAGCAGTGCTCCTTCATGTTCTCTGTGTGAGTGTCAGCTCTGCTTGTTTACCAGTTTAAGATTCCTTTTGTTGCATTTAAACTCACAGACACAAAGTGACTCTGGTTTTTTTAAACAGGCTATCTACATGTTTCTTGCACTGGCCATTGTGTGCGACGTTTACTTTGTGCCATCGCTGGAAAAAGTATCAGAGGTATGAATTAAAACATATTGAATGTGTTCAAAGTATAGAATCATTTATAGAGATGAAGCATGGTATTAAGATTACTGGGAAACCTTTTTATATCTTCGACTCTAAACCTGAGAAATATGTTTCTTACATCTGTCTTTACTCACTAGAAAGGGACATAAGCCAATTAAACATTCGTTTCTCTCTCAATATACCTTATGTCTTCTCTGCCATTGGCCCTCAGCTTCTTGTTAATTTAATTGAACTGAAGACAGATCTTTTAAAAAACAATTTTCAACAGATTGCTACTGCGTTATTCATTTTCTCTCTTTTTTTCTTTTAAAAACCTCAAAAGAATTTGGGACGGTAGTTTTTTAGGAGACATCATCCAAAGTAAATCGTACTGCAGTCCCTAAATTCATCAAAATAAAGAAAACTTTTGCCATGAGTGTGGCTCATCATGTATGTGTTTTAAATATTATTCAGAAAATAATGAAAGTCTTTGGTTATCTCAAACTTCTAATACATAGACGTGTTTGTAAGATCAGTCACCCTTCTTTAAGATTGTTTGATTATAAGAAAGTTGACTGCAGTCTGTTTTACACTCGTCTGTCCTACAGAACCTTCAGCTCAGTCAGGATGTTGCTGGGGCAACGTTCATGGCAGCTGGAAGCTCCGCCCCTGAGCTCTTCACATCTTTGATTGGTAAGCGTGTCACTCATCTAATCAATTACACATTATGAGGCTTAAGCCCTATAAGCTTTGATTACCCTCCATCTAATGAAGCTCCCCTTTGTTTTGACAGAGTCAAGTGTGTGTAGAAAGAAGATGACGTAATACTTGTTTAAAAAATGCAAAGAGAAGAGTGTTTTACTGTTTGTGTAATGTTTACCAGCTAACCTACTCATAACTTCTCTGGCAATGATGTTCTCAGATGTTTTAAAAAAATCTGATTTGGTTTAGGTAAAGCGGAATTGAGTTTGAAAAAACACTGCAGTAGATACATTTTTGTCAGACCAAACAGACACAAACTACAGTGCACATTTTAAAAAAATGTGAGATAATAGAAGCCTATTGGAGATTTATCTAAATTACAGTCAAACATAAAACTGGGCTTACTGTATTATCCTGAATTGTGCCCCCCAAATAGTCAATATCAAAATGGAATAAGAGTCTGGCTTTGACAAATCACCATCGTGACTTCAGGTTTAAATGTAAAGTACATTCTGCAAGCTTAAGATAAAAGGTATCTTCACATCTTGAGACATCCACACTGCAAGAAAGAGCGATACAGCAGGTCGCTAATCCCACTTGCAGTCAGACTGTTTAACAGCCTCACCTCCACATGACTCACATGTGACATGTCTCGCCTGACTGTATCATAGTGATCATCATCACAAACATGCGACACACTGTGTGTGTTTATAAAAACTGTACTCTGTGATCTTCTCTTGCCTACTCTGTCTTTCCACAAGTGAACATGTGGATAGTGTATATTCCTAGTATTATTTTATTACTATTGTATATTTATTCTTATATTTAATTACTGAAAATATGTTTGTTTTTAACTTTTTGCTATTTTGTAGATTCTACTCCTCTTTTTTTTTGCTGCTGTAACAACTAACTAAAAGGTTTATCTTATCTTATCTTTACTCCACCGGTTATCAACCAAAGATGCAAAAAGTGTTTACAGTGAATAAAGTTATTGTCAGGGAGAAATGTAGTCCTTTTTTCTCATAGGAGGTCACATTTGATACATTTTGGTGATGATCTTTGGGTCACTCTTTCCCTTCCTGTTTTTTTTTTAGGGGTGTTTATCACAAAGGGAGATGTGGGGGTAGGAACTATCGTGGGGTCAGCTGTCTTTAACATTCTGGTCATTATCGGCATCTGTGGCATCTTCTCTGGACAGGTAGACACACGGTGGCCACACTAAAAAAAAAAATCAATAATCATATGATTACATCTCACGCCACTTCTTTGATTAAACTAATGGACATGTTGTGTGTGTGTGTGTGTGTGTGTGTGTGTGTGTGTGTGTGTGTGTGTGTGTGTGTGTGTGTGTGTGTGCGTGTGTGTGTGTGTGTGTGTGTGTGTGTGTTTTCTCTCTACAGCCCATCGTTCTCAGCTGGTGGCCTTTGTTTCGTGATGCTGTTTTCTACATCCTGGCCATAGTGGTGCTTATTCTGGTGAGAAATTCTCCAGTCAAAACAAGCTTTGATACTCATCTGTTTTTATACTTCTCTTCATTGTCAGCAATGAGTTCTTTTTAATGCATTAAGACAACATTTTTATTTGAAACTATTAAATGTGTTCGTTGTTTAAAAGTCTTTAAGATCATTTAACTGGGAAAAACACAAGATAACCTTTTTAGACGTCTTTGGTGAAGCTATGAATGTTGTCAAACACATTTCATGCTTGTCTGTACTGCAGTTTCATGGACATCAATATGATATAAATACGGACGCTGGTGCACACTTTATTTGATAAGATAATCATTTTCAATGTGTTGGCTGTCATTAGATCATCAGAAATGTTTTATGTTGCATTACTGCCACGCTTGAATTCTATTTTTATTCTATCTGCAGGTAATCTTTGATGAAAAAGTCATGTGGTAAGACTGTAGTAAGACTTCTATAGTGTGTGTTTAGCACATCAGTGTACAGTTGGTATGAATGAATCTATCTTGGTGTTTCTGGGGATCTTTCAGGTGGGAGACCATTATCCTGATTTCAATGTATGGAATCTACATAATCATCATGAAGTGAGTCTCTCTCTTTTATATTTTTCCTCGTTTTGTTTTAATCCACTTTCTCTCCTCTCTGAACACACATGATCTTATCTTGCCTCACTGTCTCTTGTGTTAGGTTCAACTCCTCTCTGTACAGCCTGGTGGAGAGACACTGTAGCAGAGCAGGGCAGCCGTGTCTGAGCAGCCTGCGAAGGACCACTGCTGTCGGAAACATGGGAGACTGTGACAACGACATGGTGCCGCTGAAGCCAGGTGCAAGAGCTCGTGTTTGTACGTGTGTGCATGTGTTCATCTAAAACATCACTACGTCTCCTCAGTCTCTGTGCCGCTGTCTGCAGACCTACTGACACAGTTTCGGCTGCCTTTCAAACCCATTTCTGTTCCCATGTGGATTTCAAACACTGAAATAGAAGTTGACCGCTTTGATGTACAGGATTGTATCATTCTCTCCGCCACTCTGTCCTCTTTGTCTTCCAAAATCATCCTCTCCTCTCCATATGAGTCTCCTGCTAACCCCATTCATCTCCTCACTCTTTCCCCAGATTCCAGTGTGGTGGCCGGCCAGGATTCAGGGGTGATGATGGTGGATGAGCTGCTTAACAGGCACCCCCACCAGCTCTCCTTCTCAGAGGCAAGCCTACGCCTTCTCATCACCCCGCATTTCCCCCCCTTCACCCGCCTGCGCATGGCAGGACGCATGATCATCAACGAGGTACACTGCATGCAGCTTGCACTGTTCACAAAAACGTCAAGGTCCGCTGGTTTGATCGGCTTGGTTGGTGGGTATTTTGGTATTGGTGAAATCAACATGTCTGCACTTGTGTCGGACTGCTTTCCCTTTAGATCACTAACTACTCACACGTTTATAGAAACTGAACACTGAGGGATAAAAGGGAAAAAGAAGAACAACTCTCTTACATCTTAAATAGATGTAGAATAGTTCAATATTGGATAGAGGTCAATATTATTTCTCCACCTCTGGCACTTTTGTTGTACGGTTAGGCTAAACAGGAAGTAATTAAGCTATATAATCAATAATCCAAACCACCCCATAACTTGAATGAAATCAGAACATTTCAAAGGCTTTAAGGTAGAGTCAGTAACAATATTTATTGCCGCTTGTTAACACGACATTAAAACTGGGCCCCTCCTCCTGAGCCTCATCAGAAGCGCACACCCACTGCAGGGTGAGGGCGTACGTTTACTACTTGTACATACAACACAGGCTATCTGAGAATATTACATTTAGTGTCATGAAAAAGCTGATAATCTAGCGAGTCAACACAAGCCATTCACCAAGGTCTGGCACCTGCCTGTCCAACAGAAAGCCGGCCAACTCTGTTTACGCAGGTCATTCCCTCTTTTTGGAACCAGCTTTATCCGCCTCACTATAATGATATTTTATCTTCTTTGCAGCCAAGTCAGGTCCACAATATTTGCCAGTTTGAATGGCATTCAATTGCTGAATTGTATCCACTCCCAAACTTACCTGCACGCTGTCATTGACTAGTGGAAACACATCCACTCCCCAGAAACATCCCAGTCAACCAAAACAACAAAATCCAGGCAGAGGACGGGGTCTCTGCACACACAGTCACCACCACAGATATATGGAGGCCCATAAGTGAGGATTGAGCGGCATTAGTTATATATAGTACGTCTATATTTTATTAGTTTAAAGAGGACGTATTATACCCCTTTTCTGCCTTTTCAAACTGTCCCCTGTGGTCCAAATGAAACATCAGTGCTGTGCTTTGGTCAAAATATTACATGAATAAAGCACCAGAGGAGGTTTGTGACCCTGTATAAACCAGCTCTCTCAGAACGCTCCGTTTTGGTGTGTGTGTCTCTTTAAATTCAATGAGCCTCCCCCTGAGTTTTCCAGGTAGACGTCACTCCTCTGTAGCGAGAATAAAAACGGCGAACCTGCACAAAAGTTTTGTTCTAGGCTGGGGATGGAGTCCATGGGGGGAGATACCAGGGGAGGGGAGGGTATTTTCTTACCAGAACCCAGCTGAAAAAATGTGAAACGGAGCACTTTTCTCTGTGTTGTAAGACTTATGCAGACTACAAACAAAGGACTGGATGGATTTATTTCATATTTTGTGGGTCCGTAGACGCGCAGGTTACTCAAATATTTGTTCAAAAACACTTTAAAAGTGGATTTTTCATAAAATGTCCCCTTTAAGAAAAAAGCTACTGACTTTATCTTCAAATGTGTAATGAATAAAAATGTGATCGAATCCCAAATCACAGTTTAAAGGCTGACTGCATTAGCTGCCTTTTGGATGGCATTTAGTACATTGTTGAATTTATGTGCACATAGTGTGTTACATTACTGGTATTATTTATGACTGTGTTTCTTAAGTGAGACATCTACTAGATTGTTATTTTGTTGTACAGATCTGTACGGGCTGTTTTCTTTCAATGCTGCTAACGGAAGTATCCGTTTGAGGCTGATGTTATGCTTTGACTTTTCGTGTTACTTACATTGGTAGGTCTTATTCTAATTTGTTTAACTTGATAAAGGTTTATTCGACATTAAGATTACAATCAGGTAAACAAAATTATATCCACGTACCATCTGATAATCTCACAAAGAAACGCACACAAACAGACTGCTGCTTTTCTACATATCGTCATATCCGACACAAAAGAAACAAAGAACTCAATCTCCAAAATCTCCCTCCTCGCCGTCTCTGCTCGCCTACATTTGCGCTTGCTATTTCCAAATCCAAAGTAAAGTGCGACTGCCAGTGCTGCCGCTGCTCCGTACCATGCCCCTGCTCAATGCTTCCCACCTCCCCTCTGGTGTATGTGACTTGCTGCCTGATCACGCCTCTTGCCGCTACTCATATTGTTGCTACAGTCAGATGATGTCGTCTGTATCATCTTGCTGCAGCAGTGTTTCTCATCTAATTGTGTTTCCTTCTTTCATTTTTCCTGACTTCACCTCACTCCCTCCCTCCTCTCCCTCAGAGGCAGAGGCTTATTAGAGCCCGGGAAGGCTCAGAGGAGGGGGGAGCTTCAGGGGATGAAGGTGTCGGTGCTAACGGGACTGTGGCTGAGGGAGACAAGCCGCTGCCGGAAGGAGAGAGGGAGAGGGGTAAAGAGGCAGTGGGAGAGACCGATGGGGGAGCACAGCCTAAGGACGAGGAGGACGAGGAGGAGGAAGAGCAGGAAGAAGGGGTTGATGAAAACGCTCCTTTTAAACCGTTTGTCCTGCCAGGTTAGTGTGGAATTACAAGTAAAATATGCCAAGAGCTACTGCCTGGCTACAGAAAGAGATGCATGTTAGAATTAATCAAATTTCATTTTAGTCAAACTCGCTGTTGATGCTGCTATCTGCCAACTGCATAAAACTCATTTTGTATTGAAAAACCAAGACTGATGCCTTCTTGATATAATAGTTCCAGCAACCATGGACCAAAGTAAATCAGACTTTTTATAATAAGAGACTTGACTATAGAGAGATCATGACTCATAAGGTAATTATCATCAAAAATATGTTATTTTCAGAATTAAATTCTTAATTTCCCATGTGCAGACGGTCACAGTTTGATGCCTCTGATGTCACAGTTTGCATAGGCACCTCGAACAATGTTTTGATTTTGTACTGCTTTATTACAGGATGTTAAGTTGTATAGATGTTGGGAATTTGACATATTTTTGTAATTTAACTGCTTCTCAATTGACTCCTCAAAACACAATGGAAAGTATAAATGGGGCCAAATTTAAAGGTAAAATACACCTTAGCAGTCGTTATCTGGCGAAAGCTTAGTCACAGCGGCTAACGTTAGCATTCCACCATTACTGTTAGCTATGAATTTACACCTCTTCCTATTGAATCATGTTACACTAGAAATTGGACGTATGCTAACATCAGTTATTGAGAACAGTAGCTGGTGTGTTATAAAATGATGATTAACAAGTGAGGAGCGTTGAAATGGGAGCCAATTCCTCATGCTTACAGTTTGTGAACCTGTAATAAGCTTCATGAATGGCTCTTTTATCTGTCAGTTTTTTTAAAGCCCAACATCTCTGAAAGTGATTTATCTTTATGATGTTGCTATAGCGACAAGTACAGTGTATGTGTTGGTCAAATTATTGCTGAGACTAAACAGCTTATTGTCTTTGCACTTTTCTCCTACTTCTCTCCAGTGCAGCTAAATAAAAAGTGATCGTACACTGAGGCTACATAATCATTGAGAAGTTCAGATCAACCCGTAATGATCCCTGCAGGGGGAAACTTCTATATATTATTTATTTTGTCAGATGGTTGGTGTGTGCGTGTGAAGTGGCTGCTCTCCTGGCCTGTAAGCGTCCTGCTTCACTGCTCCATCCCTGACTGTAACCTGCCGCGGTGGGAGCGCTGGTACCTGCTCACCTTCCTGTCCTCCACACTCTGGATAGCCGTCTTCTCCTACCTCATGGTCTGGATGGTAGGAAACACATGAACCAGCACAATTTAACACCACCAACACACACTCTCACACCTGTGTATACACCGGCTCTTTCCTCTGTCTGTCCAGGTGACCATTATCAGCTACACACTCGGAATTCCTGAAGTCCTCATGGGCATCACTTTTTTGGCAGCTGGCACCAGTGTTCCCGACTGTATGGCCAGCCTCATTGTGGCACGACAAGGTGGATTCTTGTCTGTGTTTGTGGAAATAGATGTGTGTTTAAGCTGTCTCAACACATATGCACTCTGTTTATCCAAACCATTTATACCAACACTTTTTGTTTTGCACATTTTAGGATGCTGTTTCTGGACCTTTCTTGGTTGGTCTGATAAATCATTTCTAAAACCCAAGGTTCAATAACTTCAATTTGACTGCGATGATGTTTTTTAGAGACCAATGCTTATTTTAGAGGGAGAAGAGCAAGTGAAGTTCATTGTTAAGCTTGAAAATAAAATGGACCATCCTTATTTCCCATCCTATTTTTTTTCCCTATTATTTGTTCTATTCAAAATATTTTCACTGCAGCGTGTATTTAAAAAACACACTCACCTGCTCACCTCTGTTGGTGATGTAGGAAGCAGTGAAATGATAAAAACCTGTCACATCTATCTGAGATAGACCTGTATGCAGAGAACCAGCCTTTTTCTACAGTACTGTAGTAGTCTCCACCTTTAGGTAGAGCCCTCAGTGAGCTCTCTGGAAAAATGTTTGGTAGATTCTTGATTGATTTGGTGTCATCATGACAAGCATCCTGTGGAAGCTACAGAAGAGTTATAAAATCATTCTTACAATGTGTAATTGTGTTTATCCTTCATTGCAATGAGCCAGTATTGAAAATACACACAACAAACACTATGTTCTTTTTTTTTTTACTTTAGATGCATAGTCTCTAGCAGTTTCTGTTCAGTATATTTGGCTTGAGAATCACATGAATTATAAGTGTAGTGTCATAGAAAAGCAATGGATGATCTACTGAAACAGTAACAAAAAAAGTAAAATATCTCTGAAAATGGTTTTAATAGTAAAAATTGTGAAAGTGCCGAAAAAAAAAAAGGAAACTCCAGACTGAATCGGTCATGTGGCATTGTGTGTCTTAGTAGTCGTATATCTAAAAAGGACATGAACATATGCAAACACTCCTCAGTCGATGTCTAATATCATAGCCACTACATGTACCCCCGTGAACTCTGTTCAAGTGTGTGTGTTTCTGATGTTTCAGGGATGGGCGACATGGCCGTGTCTAACTCCATTGGCAGTAATATTTTTGATGTGCTGCTTGGCTTGGGCTTCCCCTGGGCGCTGAGGACTCTCATAGTCAGCTATGGATCCGTGGTAACAGCAGCTGGTTTCTTTGCCTGATATTTTTTTTATTTAGTTCACTTGCAGCATGGTCATTAAAACATTTCAATATTCCAGTTGTTTTTTTTCCAACTCTGTTTATTGATTTCACATAGAAAAAACAAACAACGTTCAGTGATTGAAGTTACATTCGTTGGTCATTAATTAGGAACCAATAAACAAACAGCACACAGACGAACCACCATACAACCATAACCTCCCCCCCCCCCCCCCCCCCCCCCCCCCCCCCATAATTAGGGAAACTGTAAGACTGTTGATGTTGGTTTCCAAAGTGGAAAAGAAAATGTTGTTCTTATCATCTTTTATATTCATGACAGTTCTTCTAAACCATGTACCATCGAGGCAAGAGAGTGTGAGCCAGAGACTTTAATGTCACCGGTTGAATACTGTTGTTTGTTTTTTGCTTTTTCTGCCTATCTCATCTTGTATCCTGTAGTGTCTAGTTTTTTCCACTTCCCCCTAGTAAACATCAATAAAAACAAAAATGTATTTCCCACAGTGTTCCATAAAATCATTTATTGGTTTTAAATGTGTCCTTGCTCTGTTAGAGGCAGGTATTAAGTCAGTGGTCCTTTAGAGGTTTTTAATCAAAATGTTATCTCTGCTCTACAGGTGACAATTAACAGCAAAGGTCTGGTGTACTCAGTGATTCTGCTGTTAGCCTCCGTCACACTCACTGTGAGTAGATTCTCTGCCCGTTTAATCTTTTACATTAGAGCTTGACTATGTTCTCAGACTCTAAGAGGTTGATTGTTTTTGTCGGCAGTGTAACAGGAAATGAAGCTATCTCTCTCTCTCTCTCTCCTTCCCTCTTTTTTCTCTGTTTCTCTCTGTCTGTATGTCTATCCCTCCTCAGGTCCTGTGTGTCCATCTGAACTGTTGGAGGTTGGACCGCAGGCTGGGATTCTGTCTCATTCTTCTCTATGCCGTCTTCCTCATGTGCTCCATTGGCTTTGAGAGGCTTTAGATGACACACCCACACACACACACACACACACACACACACACACACACACACACACACTCTCCAAGTACAGAACCACACCAACAAGCCATCTTCAACATTCACTGCTCCCGTTGCTGATCAGATGTGTGGACAGATGACTTCTCATTTCATTTCACCTTCTTAAAGCTGCAGTGTTCACCTTTGATAAACGAGTATTTTACATAGTTTTGTACCAAGCTTCTGATTTTGTGAAATCAAACCCAGCTGATGATGCACTATGTTTCAAAAAATCTATCAAGTATTGACTTTGCATTCTGAATCAAAGAATATTGTGTAATATAAACCCAAGAGTGTGTTAGTTTACTTATGAATACTTCAAGACTGCCACAAGTAACCTCAAAGACCAGATGAGTATAAGTGTACGTTTATATTGTTGCTTTTCAGTGCGTGCACTTTTCTAAGTTTAATGTAAGTTTAATGTCAAGTTTTCATCCCCCAGTAAACGACATAGCATGGCTTTTCATCACGCTCCAGATAATTGCACTAAGCCATTATTGTTGGTATTTTACATATTATAGCCCCCCCCCCCTTTTTTTTCTCCTAAAAGCTTTGCGGTACTGGTGGTGGTATATTTGTGTCGGGGATAAATGGGACTGTGTGCTTCAAGGTGTTCATGAATGTCTGTTTGGAGAAAGTCATGGAGTGTTTGGTTTTGAATGCAATAAAATGTTTTCTTCTGTGACGTTTAGCTTCTGCTTTTCATATCTGACACTCTCTGTCCTGCACATTCAAACCCTATTTGCTTGTTTGGAATGAATTTATTTACACTTAAAGAACATGTACCACAGTTAAAGTGTCAAAAGCGGTGTAAAAGTTTATTTCAAGATTTCACCAACAGTAATGAACTGCATATTCATTAATGTTGTAGATTGGACGCATGTATTAGCATCGAAAAGAAAAATCTTCAGTACTTCAATATTACTCTGAATCACGGTGCTTTTGTGAGTGCACTTACCGGCAGTTTCTTTTCTCAACATCATATGGTAACATATTTGATTTAACACAGTTCACCTGTCTTCTCTGCATTTACAAAGAATCTAATTTAACTTTTGTTTTTCTCCTCAATATGTTTATTGAATTTTCTCGATTTCCACAATACACACATATTTAACATATATTATTAGCCATAATGAAAATAACCAAACAAGTAGAAACAAAGTGACAAAAACAAATATAAGAGCACGTAAAATACTAGTGAGATATTTGCAGGGAACCTGTTTAGATATTAGCATGCACTATCCTTTAACAGAAGGTTAAACCAGAACCAATCCAGTCATTGTTATATGACCTTTAAGCTACAGTGTATATATTCCTACTGAGGAGGAGCCTCAACATCAGAGACACAGGATCCATTTCAAAAATATTTTTACCATTTCATGAAGTATTTCAGACCAGTATTTCTGCAGATTATGACATGACCATAAACAATGGGTAAGAGTACCTATTTTGGTTTTAAATTTGAAACACAGAGGGAAACTAGGAGATAGTATGTATTCTATGTATGATTCTAAACTGAATGAACTCTCTTTGAGTACACATTGTTTTCTTTTTTGACATGACTCAAAATATCCTCCCCTGTCTCCTCATCAATAGTCCCTGATAATTCCTTCTCGCATACACCTTTAACCCTCTGTGGGGGATATCCCACACACAAACATTATAGAGGGGATCTTAGAGACACCTTCTCATGTTGTTGAAACAGCAACGGCAGATATCTCAGGATGATCCAACAGGGTTGTATTCTAAGTGTCTTATTTTAAAGAAATTAAGAAAAAAAAACCTCCTTTTGTGAGCTGGTATTTCTCCAATAGACTATTATTTAAAAATTCTCCTAATTTGGTAATATGTTTGGAAGTCCAATGCCACATGCCCGAATCCAACGTTCCACAACGAGTGAATGTCAACCAAAGTATCTTCATAATTTCATACAAACCATGCAATTACAAGATTTCTGAGCTATCAAGATGATTTTCCTGAGATTTAGGACAAGTTTGTTTGTCATGCAACTTTTTTTTTTGGAGCTGTGTCTTCCATATTGGACTGTTTTTTGTTAACTTCCCTTTTGTCACTTTTGATATTTCTGATACTTGAAAAATGTTCTTTTTTTGATAAAGCTTATAGTTAGGGCTGGCACAGGTGTTGACCAGCTCCTAGTTATGCTGCTATAGGCTTAGACTACCGGGGGAACAGGCACCTTGAGCCCTCTCTCTCTCTCTCTCTCGCTGCATTCACATCATATTACTGCAAGTCACTCTGTGAATCTTAGTAACTAACCACATCTTTTCCTGGGGGCTCCTGAGCTCTCATGTCTCGTAGGTTCCTCAGAATCGTCAGTGGGGATGGCTTGCTGCTTATCCCACTTTTCAAGCCTGGTGCAGTTCCAGCAGATGGCTGGTCATCATGAGCCTTTTACCTTGCCTCTGCAACTTTGCTAAACATTGTCTTGAGATAACATCTGTTATGAATTGGAACTATACAAATAAAGATTGATTGATACAGATGAGTTCATTTGAATTATTTGGTGATGTCAGCTGTTTGCTCAGCTGAACAAAACATGCAGCTTAAACATGGAGCAATAACAAAAAACACATTATTCAAAGTGATTTTTTATTTATAAGTCAGGCTAAATCGGCTTTGATGCCAAAGAAATGAAAAAATAAAAATAGTACATCAAAGTACATCATTTTACAAATACTCATAATGGAGGTCTGACATACCAGAATAATCAAATCAATTCAAACATGTCACAGTAATAACAAAAATAGAAAAAGTCAATACAGTACATACAATGCATTAGGAGCTATATACTTGAAGTGTTGCAATACAATAAACTTCAATAGACAAAATTCTACTAGAAAAACTCCCAGTACCAATGGAATATCAAGTAATATAAAATGTAAAAAAATAAACAATACAACAAAAACAAAAAAAAATACACTTGTGATATGAGTGTGCATTTAAACTGGTGCAATGTGCATGCAAATCCACCGCAGTGTGACAGATGATGAAAGCAGCTACAGTTTGTGATTGATTCTTTAAGACATCTGCTTGACAGCAGCAACTTAGATGTCGCTGCAGTTTCTAAAAAAGCTTGCACAAAAAAGACGGACCTCTATGGTGGCTCATTGTTTTGTAGTAGACTTTCTTGATAAGAGCAGCATTATCTGTTAAAATGAGAGACAGTAAGCTGACGTAACTTTTGTATCTTCAGTGAAACTTTCAGTGTTCGATGTGTGATATAGTGTTTGGTTAACTCAACTGAATCAGCAATGAAAAGTTGGATTTGGTGCAACTCAAGGCCAAAGATTTTGTGCTAAAACAGCATAACAAGTCAAAGCCAAAGTTTTTTGTTGGCAAAAAAAATAAAAACTTTGTTTTAACGGTTTTGTCCCACTGATTTGAAAACAAAGATGTTCAGATTATGAAAGGCTGCGTGGGTCTTCAGTTGTGAAATTTCAAATGATAGTGGACCTTGGCACTGACTGGCTTCCCCCCAGGGAAACTTCTTCTTAAAAAAAAAAGAAAAAACTGCTCCAATCAGACAAAAGTACACAGATGAATGCCACTACAAAAGTCCACTAGTAACCAGAACAATAACAATAGTAATTATAATAATCCTCGACCATAAAGGTGTTGAATGTTCTCTCTCTCCCACATTCAGGGAGTAAAAATAGATCATTTGGCAGAAGAGAATCTGTGTTGTCTTGACAGTCTGCACTGTCTTTGAGAGCAAAAGGGTACAAATAATTAGCGGTGATGCTAATCAGTTCGCTCCCTTGGAGACAGCAGTTGCTATGGTTACTGCATGCTCTCTGTGTCTGCGTCTATTGTGTGTGTATAACAGTTCAGGAGAGAGAGTGCGTCTACACTGTATATATGTGCACAATATGTACGTGTTTGATGGTAAGCCCAAGGGGCTTTACAGGCAGGTCGGTAGTGATAGTTTAACCCCATGTAGACTGATCCCCCTACTGATGGGAAGATTTTAAGACTTGTGAAGCTGATCTGAGATCTGGCTCAGCTACATCTGGACAGAGCCTGGCGCTCTGGACTGAAAGGGGGTCTGGCTTTCCCATCGGGAGGAGGTTGTGGGGTTGGAGTGTGTTGTACGGAGGGGGCAGGACTAGCTGCTATGATGTCACTCTGGGGCAGAGTTCTGGTTCTGCTGGTATATGGAAGCTTTATCCTTCAGCAGGGCCAGGCACAGGTGGCAGCTCCAGCTCCCTATGAGACATAGAAACACAGTAAGGCATGTGTGAGGAATACAGCATCAGCTTTTCAAGCACCACATTATGTTCAACAACAACATCAATTTATGGAACAGTATCCAAGTTAGGTAAACTAACTACACGATCAAATCACTCAGCATCATCAGCATCATACTAAAGCTATTATTTACACACGTAAATGGGCCGAAGAAAAAGAAATTAACGAGGTGGAATCAAGACTTTCTCCCTCAAAATATTTAGTCTGGACTGGACTATTTCTGGGGTGTCACTCAGCAGCAGCATCATCAGCATCATCATCATAAATATGAAGCTTTATTACACATGTAAATAAGAGTTATTTTTTACAAATGTCGTTTGATGACGACGTGAAGTATCATGGAAGTTGTTGTCTTATTTGAAACACTTACCCTAGAGCTTGAAAACCTCTTTTTTTTTGATACTGGCAGAAATGTTGTTTCTAACCAGACATGGTCTGTATCTAAGTTGTATCAAAATCTTATCAAGCTAGTTTTAACCACATTATACCATTTTTTAAACTTAATTAACCCCAAGTTATTCATGCAATGCATCGCTACATAGTTCAAAGTAACACAACGCACTGTTGTTAGAACCAGCTATCTTCCTTTGTTCCCTCAGTAGAGATTCCACTGTGTGAAGTACATTTGTGAGTATATTATACATTATGTACTGTTATACTAAATAAAACCACAGATGTCTCTGTTTGAACACTGTGGAAAAGTCTGGAATAATGATTCAATGCAAAAGAAGAATTTTCAGAATTCTCAGAGTTCAATATTCTTAAAACGAAAATGCAACTTTTCTTTCCTTTTTATTTTTTAGTTCAGCACCAAACCAAACTATTCAACAGCCCGAGTCTGTTACTACACAAGGCTGCCGTGGGTCATGTGACTTGACTTGGAAACATTTCCAGCCATCGCTCTATAAGTGTTTTTAAAATCATTGTCACCATCACTTTTAACTTGACTGATTAATCAGACTGTGGTCGAGATTTCAGCATCAGCTTACCCTCTGGTGGTTCAGTCATAGGGGGACTCAGACAGTACATGTGGTAGCCTCGGTCACAGTCATCACAGAAGAGCAGCTGGTCCTGAAAAAAAACCAAAAAAAGCACATCATCATGTTCAGTCAGCTGATTAGACTAGAAGAGAAACAGGAGAGACAGTTCCTCCTTATAAAATCAGACTAAAGCTGGATTTAAAATGTTTTATTAACCACCAAAATGACCACTATGTCCTGTTTAATTTTATTGACGAACGGTCCAATCCATCCAGTTTGGCTGCTAACTGAACAATTACATTTGATTAAACATGTCAAAATAAAAGGCATGTGTTAAGTTGTAAACTGTCTCAATGAAGCAGTGAGGCAGCAAATTCAAAGCCGGCTCAGGTTGTGGGGTTGTTACCATAGTTTATAAATGATAGTGAGTCTGACTTTATCCACAACTATCTTCTTTTCATCCTGTTTTAAGCTTTGCCTCCAGTTTGACATTCTCTTGACTGTATGTGCACTTGTGTGACACTGTGGTGGAAGATTTTAGAGGAACAAAGGATGACAACAACTCTGCTTTCTCTCAGCTCATACTCTGATGAGAGGACGTCATGGACCAATCACTCACAACAAGAAAGACAGAAAATGCTGTCACTGAGGTCACTCACAGAAGACAACAACCCAATGCACCTTGCAGGACCGTGTTTAATGAGATGCAGTTACCAAACAAACATATTTGTTCATCAGGAAACAAAATACCGGTACTTTGGACTCAACTAGTATCCACAACTGAATAAATAAAGAGGACATGGGTATAAAAACTAAAAGAGAGTGTCTTTAAATCTGTCAAATTTTAAAAGGAGCAGCGTTTACTTTTCATTTCTGTCCTCTGTTAATACTAAGGCTGATTTTTCCTGATCCCAAAAATAGAGCTGCAGTATAGGTAATACAAAGAGCTGAAGGAAATCGAATTATTTGAATACATAGTTAGCTCAAAAACACATATCAGAGTTCCAAAAAGGGGCTTACGTCATTCTCTGAGGTGCCACAAACATTGCAGCATTTGCACTCAATGCACTGCCAGCGGTACGTCTTCACTGCAGCCATCATGACTGGGGTGAACTGCAGGCATGTCGGGTGGCCTGCAGGAAGGAGAGGAGACGGGAAGAGTGTTGTCAAATAGTATAAAAATAGCCCTCGAAAGTACTCAAAAACAAGTTTGTTTTTACCCATATTCCTGGATAATATCAGGGGAGGGTTAGCTGCGCTGACCAACGGCAAATTTGAATCCAAGATAGTATCACACACTTCAATTCCATCCTGACATTTTAATTGTCCTACTTTAAAGTCAAGAACTAAGAAGCTGTAAACACCAATACACAAACAATCTTATCTACATGGATCATCAATTGTGGATTTTTTTTTTGCCTGAAAGGAATCTCTCACCTATGACATATGATAAGTTCATACCTGAGCGACCACAGTCTGAGCAGGACACCAGCTCTTCTGACTGGCCCGTCTTCTGGTTTAAGGTGGAGTCTCCCAGACAGAAGTCACAGTAATCGTTGGGCAGTGCCAGCCCATTGGGACCCTTCTTTGTTGCTGAGCAAGAGAACGAGTGAAGAAAACAATTATGTGCACATCAAAAACATCACATCACATCACTGAATCCTAAAGGAGGATGAGTCAAATAGCTCTATTTTCATATGTATGTTTATTACACGGCTGTGTTAAATACTTGCTTCTGATCTGCAATTTACGCACTGCAACTGTCTGCTACCCTTTGATAAGTAGAACAAACCGTTACTATGAAGAGCGGACAGTTGCTAGGGCTCATATCACAGAATCTAGAGGGCTAACTGTGATAAAGGAAAGCAGTGAAGAGAGCTTTAAAGATGAATCTGTACACTATGACAGAGAAATCTACAGAACTCAAGATGGCACTTGTAAACACACACAAACAGGGCAGTGTTTCCCCTACCTGCAGGGCCCCCGCCCCCCCCCCCTGAAGGTCAAGTACAAAAATAATAACAATATATTTTTTAAATAAAATAAAAAATAAAGTTATTTATTGTAGGGATAGGATAGTGGACAGAGTCGGACATCAGGGAAATAAGTCATTTAAGGATACCTTTCCGATAGAAAAGGACAGCTGTCATTAAAAGTAACACTTTTAATGAACACCAAGATTCCCTCAAGTGTTTGTGTCATCGTGTCACCATGTCAGCTTGTCCCCCCCCCCAAAGAAAATGTCAACAGACTCCGACAGTGACCTGACGGAAAAACACAATCAGGCTGAAGAGTTAACCGTTGAAATGTATCGTTTTTAAATCAATGAGATCCTTTTCACATCACTGTTGTGTGTCTAGTTATTTATCACTTTAAGTAACCAGCCGTGTAATAAGCAGGATAATGGTGAGTCGACTCCAAGGGTTCCTTTCCCCTACAACAACACACTCACTATAATCCCCCCTTACGTATTGTAGGACTTACCTAAGTATTAAACAGTGATAAATCAAAAGGTTGAAAAGATTGACAGCTTCACAAACCTGTTTCACCACGACATCAGACAACACCTTCTCATTTCAAGAACTGACTAATGATGTATTGAGAAATATGATCCAATGTAAAGATGAGTGGTGACTGACAAAACGCACTTCATGAATGTATTTGCTAACACAATGTAGCGTTCACAAAAGAAAACAAAAAATACGATGATATGTCGAAGGGGGGGAGAAAAAGATGGATGACATGTTAGGAAAAAAAAAACAGGATTCCCAACCCTGCAAATATGTTTATGTCAGGAACACTGAGAATAATCCCACATTTGGGATAAAAAAAAAAATGAAAAGAGCAGAATTTAAAAAGAGAGAGAGAATGAGAGAGAGACATCCCTTGTACAACACAGACATGCTACAAGGCATGCAACCAAACCTCCTTCCTCTCTCTCTCTCTCCGTCTCTCTCTCAGCACTAGAGAGTGACTCACTCTTCTGCTCCTCAGGCTGGCGAGGAGTGGGTGGTGCCTCGATCTCCTCGCGGTCCTCGCCCTCCTCCTCGGCCAGGTGAGAGTGTGTATAGTGGTAGCTCAGGCCAGGACGATTCTTGTAGCGCTTCCCACAGACTGACACACACACACGGTCATACAAAAAGTGTTATAGTGATGACGGCCAATTTTAGCTGCCGTCCAAAAAGGCCCAAGATGGAACCATCATCATCATCATCATCATCATCATCATCGCCCCCACAACCAGCTTTATTTAGCTATCTGTTTCACATTGTTAATATTTGGTTGACGCGCTAGCAGCAGACTCATTCAGCGGAGGTAAGCGTTTGCACAAATGAGCTTTATGGCCGGCAAGAAGCCAGAGAGCAAACACGGCACGGCATCTCAGGGGGGAAAAAAAAACATACAAACAATCGAAACGCATTCAGGCGGGCAACTTTCAAATGTCTATGCTGTCGAACTTAAGTTCTAGAAGGGGTCTTTCAGATCAAACCATGCATGGTGGAAGCGTTGTTTTTGTCTTTCAGGGAAAAAGCAAAAGCCTCTCTTGCCGACATGCACGACACACAGCTTCTACTTACTGTCGCAGGCGTATGGTTTGTCCCTCTCCTCCATCGCAGCAGCTGCAGCCTCCTGCTTTTTCTTGCCATTCTTGTCGCTGCGACCCTAAAAGAGTCATTTGAAACTTTTGATTTTTCTCTGTACACCTCAAATGAAATAAAAAAAAACAGGATTGTGCACAATTGAAACCAAATAAGATGTTCAAGAAGAAAAAAGTACAGATTAAAAAATCATCTGGGGTGAAGAAAATCTGATTAATTATTAAGAACTACTGTGACTTTATTGCTTGCATCGCCCCACATTGATCCTCCGGTGTATTACAGGGGACTGCAAGCAGAAAAAGAAAGGACACTCACCTTGGATTTGCTCTTGCCCCGTCTCTTTGGGGTCTCGTCTTCAAAGTCTTCATCGTCCAGGTCATCCAAGTAGTCATCATGGTCTAAGACTCTCTGTGAAGAGAAGGTTGTGATTAAGTCTGGCTGTATTGAATGTATGGCCAATTCCATGCTTTAGTAAAAACTACAAAAATCTGCCATTGATGCTTTATATGAAGTTGTGAAAGGGCACATTATAACCGACGTAATGTGTTACTGATTTTTCTGTTTTTGATTGAACCACTCTGGTAAATATTTCAGCAGTTTGTCAGTAAATAACAGGTTTGGGTGTAACGCTCTGGTAACAAAACAGAGATTTGAACTGACTTGTGATGGTGCAGTAAGCGACGTGGATTTGACAGTTACATTATTATTCTATATAAAAATCAGGTCATGTAATGTATGCCATTTGTTGTGCGGCTATGCTCAACATGTTAAATGCATTCACGGAAAACAAGAGTGTTCAGCTATCTTTGAGCCAGACCTTGCGTATACGGCCAGAGGAAGTGTGGGTGGTCGTTGAGGTGGCCGGAGGTTCAACAGCTGCTGCATCATCCTCAGAACCACGGATATCCGACGTGGCATTCCTCCTGTCGTGGGGCTCACCCTTGAGTAGTGCCTCCAGGCTGCTGCCATCCACTGGCCCCAATGCATCCCGCTTCAACCCTAACTCCAAATCTGCTACACAGAAGGAGAAGTACAGCAATGCATGCATAAACAGAAAAAGAAAGACTAACATGCCAGAAAATACCACTGATAAACCGGACCTACTGATTAGGGCCCGACCAATATGGGAGTTTTAGGTATCGATAATAGGGAGAGAAAAATCTGATACCGATATATAATGGCCAATATCTTTCTTTGATCTATCCTGGATGAAAATATAGAATGAAAAAAAAGATGGGTAGTCAACTGGAAATTAACTGCGCATGTACGGGCATCAACGCTTGACACTCTGGAGAGTGATTCAAGATCCCGTTTATTTGTAATTCTTCTCATGTATCTGCATACGTAATAGCGATAGATGACGCTTGTTGTAATCCATTTAGCACACTCTGCTGGTTAAAGAGAACTACTAGAGCGATCCAAAGAAACTCAAATGAAATGCTTTTTGACTTGTGCATGAATTAAGAAATATCGGCGCATATCTGGGATAAAAGAAGCCGACACTGGTAGTCACAGTCGGGCTCTTCTACTGTTGGGAACAAAGGGATAAAAAAAAAAATGATAATGACATTTTTTGTTCCATTAGATGTGCTACCTGCTTTGAGAGGTGGGAAAGCCAAGCGGGGGTCCTCAGGGGGATGAGAACGCCGTTTCTTCCTCCAGCGACGAGCAGGGTAGGTGTACAGCTGTCCTGGAGCTACACCTGATGTGTCACAGAGTATTACAAGCACAAGAAAAAGCATGTAACCTTTTTTTTTTTTTTCAGTTTTGGAATGATTTGGGAAATTCTTCATAACTTATTTTATATACCTGCACTTCGATGTCTCTTCTCCATCCAGATGTAACAGTTGGACTGAGCTACACCGGTCTGAGAGTCCAGAAAAGGCATAAGGATGCTGCGCTCGGCACACAAACGAGCATTGTAACTGTGACACTGCTCCATGGCATCTCTGTAATACTGCTCTCCCAGCCTGGAATGTGAATGTGGGACACGAGCAAGTCAAATAATACAGATCAGGACAAACTGCTAATAATCACTGCAGGATACATGTTGCAACTTGAACAGGGTTAAATATACATGACACATTATTGATGTAGTGTAGGAAGTTTCCACTTGTAATTTTACAAATTATATCTAATTTTTTTACATTCTACCTTTTCATTGTTCATTTGTCTGATTTTGAAATTTTGTAAATCTCTTCTTCTTCGTTTTTAATTCTAAGGTCAATAACTATGCAACAGTGTTACTACTATGGGCGGCTGTGCCTCAGTTGGCAGAGTCGACGCCGGGTTCAACCCCCTGCTGGGCAACATGTCCGATGTGTCCTTGGGCAAGACACTTAACCCCGAATTGCTCCCGCTGCTTCAGTGGCGGTGTATGAATGGGATTAGTTACTGCTGATGGATGATAATACACAGAGATCACTACCATCAGTGTGTGAATGGGTGGGTGTGACCTGCGGTGTAAAAGCGCTTTGAGTAGTCGGAAGACTAGAAAAGCGCTATATAAGCTCAAGTCCATTTACCATTTAAGTTAAACAAAGAAGTATCCAAAACTTTATTATCTAAAAAAAAAAAAAAAAAAAAAAAAAAAAGGAATTCATTTTTAGTCATCTGCAACTTTACATGCAGATGTCATTATGTTGGCTGAAGGCTTTAATCAATTCACATTCATTGTCCAGGTCAAAACTGCCTTTGTGAGCTCAGGGAGAGATTTGTCATAAAGCTGCATCAGAAAGGAGTGGTGCAATCACTGCAAATGGCTAAATTCACTTTTTAAATCAGTCGGCTTGCATGTTGCACCGTTCTTGTAATGCACAATAGAAATCACCAGTCTCTGGGATTTTCACAATTAAGGATGCAGCAACAGCCTCTTGTGTGATTGGAATAAATGAATACTGAAGAGTAAACTTAAAGACACCGTGGCACGTCTCTAAATCAATGTTGTCGCATTGTTTTAAAAGACAGACTGTTGCTCTGACTGTATGATCTCTTCTTCTTTCTTTCTTTCTTTTTTTTTTTAAAAGGACTCACATAACGCAGCCTCACAAAGCCGGAACACAATCAGTACTGATGGAGGGACGTCAGAACAAAAGGTTGATGTTAGCAGGTCTCTCGTAACAACAAAGCAAACCCGCCAAGCTTACAGGGGAAAATAACTCTCTTCTACATCAGCGAGCGGCTGGCTAGCAACAGTTTGGACAAATAGTGTTAAACACCACGACAGCACGACCCCGAGCAAGCCAAGTTCTGGAAAAAGTAGTGTTTAAAAGAGAGCTCCACAATGGGTTCACCTCATTTATATTTGCCTACAGCTAACAGGCTAACCTTAGCTCAGTGGATAACGTTATTCTCTAGGGACAAAGCTTACATTCAAGACTGAGGAGGCGGACTGTACGGGTTAAAAACATGTGCAATGACACGACGATAATCACGCTCAATCATCTCTGTTCTGCTGCTTGATTTACTCTTACAATAATGAAGGTAAACTTACACTTTCACAACACTGTCGACGGCCGCCGCCATGTTTGCTTATTGCGGTTGTGTGAAGTGCTCCTGCGCCTGCGCACAACGATACTGCCCCGATACTGCCTCCCAGAATGAAAAACGTGAAGTAGCCTTCAAATGAAACCCCCTACAGCACATCTGGGTTACTCACTTCATGGGGTTTTAGCGGCTTTAGCACAGGCTTTTAATCAGTCAAAGGGGTCTCAATGGAAGGGATACCAAAACAACCACAAGAAAATGCGCAAAACAACCTCTAAAAGACTGAATAAATAAAATAATTTATGCAAAATGAGCAAAACAACCTCAAAGAGATGCAATAAAGTTTTGCACTGGGTTAGCCCAGTGACGCCTAATGTTAACAGGCTTGTCCGTCAGTCACCCTAACCATTAGTTTTTTTTAGATAAACTTGGTTGTGCCCAGGGCCCCGCTTTCATGGTCCAACCACGAAAAGGGCTCCCTAGTTACTTTGACCCCAAACTCATCACATCAAATAATGTATCTTTATGAAAGCTACTCTGTTTTCTGTTTTCCAAGAAACACTGATGTGCCAGGACAAATTTGGTTCAAACAAGGAAAAGGGAAAACACCCAAACTGCAAACATCAGTCCTCTCACACCTAGCAAAGAAATGGTGTATGTGGAAAAAAAAAAAAAAAAAATGCAAACAAGCTCCCAAAAATATCCTATCACGTATCAGTGGCACAACCGTCACAGTTCCCAGTTTGATGAAATTATAGAATGATTGACCAGAACAGAAACAGACAGAGAGAACAGAGAGAAGACGTCCCTCACAGAGCCCAGAAGACATTCAGTAGACAGGTAAATAATACAGAGATTTTTAATAATTTGGTTGTCTTGTAAACACTGAAGCCTATACAAAACTATTGGTTCTCACTACAAGTTGATTTGCAGCTGAAGTTAGCCATCAATGACAATTGATTTTAGCTTGCTTACTAATGTAAACAATGGCTCTGATAGGGCACATATCTATTTCAGGGGAGCAGTTACTGACACATAATTGAATAAAACAACCTAATAAGAATGGTTGACTCATTTTATTGACATACATACAAAGTGTTGTATCATTAGCACTTATGTAATTGTAGTGAAGTGTTTTCTCATTTTAGGGCATTGATTTTTACTTAAGTAAAGAATGTGAGTACTTCTCCAGTGCAAGTAGTATACATCACAGATTCTGATTGTTGTCAAAGAGAGCAAAGGCGCTTCATTTAGGTAATGTGTAAAGCCTTCAACTGTTTTAAACTCCAAGTAAGCCAATCTAAATATTTGAATTTAGCTTTTATTCAGTCTGATGTAGCATTTATGAACATCTTTTTTATGTCAAAGTCTTGGAAAAGGATTTTTTCCGAAAAGCACAAGGCTTGAAACGTCAGTGTACTTACAGTGAATGTATGCTGCACCTAAATTGTTCTTGTACGAATCTGTTTGTGGGTTTGTGATTATTTACTTTCAAAGCATCTGTGTCAGTTCAAGGACATGCAGGTCATGGATAATTGAAGCTTGAAGTTCACTTGGCTTTGCATCAAGCTTCGATTTACATTCAAAGCATAATGACGCTGCTTCAGTACCCAATCTGTAAAATATTGTTTTACTGTTGAGCTCTCCCTTATTAAATTCATATTGGGAAGCCAGTCCTTCCCAAAAAAAGGACTGGAAAGTATCAATATGAGGATCAATGAACAGGGTCACTAGAGGACAAACCTAACTAGAAAGACCAGTTCAATTCAATAGGGCCATAAATCACCTGCAAAAAGTTATAATGTTTACACTTCACAATACTGTTCTATTGAAAAGCATATGTTAATGCTTTATTTGCACAGATTATCATGAGTTCATTTGACTTGACTTTAATTTAAATTCTAATCCATGCATTAATCAGCAATTAATGATCAACATACTGAGTCATACACAAATTACAATGAATGTCTCCACTTATCCATCAATTCCCTCACTAATTACTCGATTAATTCAATAAGTGTATACCTATGAGGGCAGAACTTCAGGGATCGATAATCGATATCCTTATTTGTAAACATGTAAATAAACTAGTTCTGTATTAAATTTACAAATGTATAGGCTGTCACATTTTTAGGGTGCATGCGTTTTCTTGAAAATAACTTGTCTAGTATTGACGCCTGTCCCAAATAAAGGCAGGGTCATTTTATAGACTGATGGAAATAAAAGCCTCCTAACTTAGATTTATTGTGAATGTCTGATTGTATTTATTTTATGTTGCCACTGGATATTTTCTTAAAAGGAAAATCACGTGTTTGATTTAATCATTAACAAAGGATTTACAAGTATAAAATCATGTTGTGACTTTACATGGCTCAAACAACTCTTAGCATAACTGCCACATCCATACTGTATATGGGTCATTCTACCAAATTGGTGTAATCTTCGGTCCCATAACCAAAAACAAGGGTTTAGTTACATTCTGCTATTATCTCTTCACACCCAAAATAATATTTTATCACATTTTATTTTTAAGTATGATAAAATCCTTGTTTAGGTGATTTTAACATACATGTCTGCTACCCCTCTCAGTCTCTCACGGGTGATTTTATGGATATTCTAGAATCTTTTAACCTTACTCAGGCAATACAGGAACCCACTCACTCTAAGGGCCACAGACTTGATCTTGTTTTATACAGTGGTCTCAGCACTAACAGCTTTGAGACAAAGGATATCTTGTGTGTCACACTACAAACTGGTTTTATTCAAAATGGTTTTATCTCAGTTATTAGCAAGGCACCTGCAGGGTTTTTAACTCTACGTCTGCTAGCAAGTTTAAGGATCTTTTTATTTCTGTCTCTTCAACTGCCTTTTACCAAAAATTTAACACAGAGGAGCTGGTCTCCTCTTTTAATCTCACCTGTCAAACTGTGCTGGACTCTGTTGGTCCCTATAAAGACAAAAAGACTAATAGAGCTCCACAGCCATGTGGAAATATTATGAAATATTGAGAGATACAATGAAACAATACCAAAAGGCAGTTAAAGATGCAAGAGCAGCATTTTATTCTAATCTGATTTTAGCCAATCATTCTAACCCCAGAATTTTATTTAAGGTTTTAGAATCAATCACCACCCCCTCCCCTTCTTATTTTACTGATCCTTCTCAGGATCTGTGTGAGAAGTTTTTAACTTATTTTACTAATAAAGTCAAGGACATTAGGCAACAAATCATCCACCCAGACCGTATTTTAGACACCAGCAGGGAACTTAACAGTTTTAGCAGTTTTGAGCCGGTGTCCTTGACCTTTTTATTTGAAATTTTAACCCACATGAAATCAGCTACGTGCAGCCTTGATTTTATTCCCACAACGTTTCTCAAAGAGGTTTTTTAACACAGTTGGACCCAGTATTATATCCATTATTAATAGTTCCTTGGCGGAAAGTGTAGTCCCCTCTGCTTTTAAACATGCTGTGGTCCAACCACTTTAAAGAAACCCAACCTTGATCCCACTGATTTTAACAATTTTAGACCAATCTCAAAACTTCCATTTTTATCAAAAGTTTTAGAAAAGGTGGTTTCAACACAACTTTTATCTTTTATGACTGAAAATAATCCGGTTTTAGAGTTTGTCACAGCACAGACGGCCCTCCTCAAGGTAACCAATGACCTTCTTTTAGCAGCAGATAAGAGGGGAGGGCTCAATTTTAATTGTTTTAGATCTTAGCGCAGCTTTTGATACTGTTGATCACACAATTTTAATTGATCGTCTCAGAAAATGGTTTGGTTTACAGGTTACTGCACTTAGCTGGTTTTACTCTTATCTTTTAGAAAGAACCTTTGCGGTCACCATCGATAACTACTCCTCCTCTACCTCTAACATTATCTGTGGTGTACCGCAAGGTTCGGTTTTAGGTCCCGTTTTATTCTCCATTTATATGCTGCCTCTTGGCCAAATAATTGAACACCACAAAGTCTCCTTTCACTGCTACGCAGCCGACACACAGATATACCTTCCTTTGAGACCTGAGGACCCTAGGAGCCTAGCTGCTGTCAGAAACTGTCTACACGATATCAACTGCTGGATGGCACAAAACTTTCTCCAACTGAACAATTCTAAATCTGAAATCATAATATTCAACCCGCCAAACTCCACTCATATTTCAAAGAGCAGCCTCGGTCCCTTATTCGCCAATGTCCAACCCACTGCCAGAAATCTAGGAATAACATTTGATTGCAATCTCACCTTTGAATCCCATATTAAAACAGTTGTCCGATCATGCTTCTTCCATCGACGCACCATGTCCAAAATTAAAACAATACTAACCCAACCAGACTTTGAAAAGATCATTCACGTCCTCATTTTCTCCGGACTTGACTACTGTAACTCCCTCTTTTCCGGAATGTTACAACTAGGCTTCTTACTGGTTGTAACAGACGACATCACATCACTCCAATTTTAGCTTCATTACATTGGCTTCCTGTAAGTTTTAGAATCGATTTTAAGATTTTACTCATTACTTTTAAAGCATGGACGGGGCTGGCTCCAAGCTATATAACAGAGCTACTGACACCATATGAGCCAGCCCGCAGTCTTAGATCCTCAGGTGGGGGCCTCCAGGTCGTTCCAAAGTCGAGACTTAAAACTAAAGGTCAGGGCCCCTTCAGTCAGGGCCCCTCGACTTTGGAACGCCCTCCCTCAGGAGATAAGACTCGCAGATTCCCTCAATTCTTTTAAATCCCTTCTTAAAACATACTTTTACAGACTTGCTTTTATGTGACGTCGTCTTCTTAATGTCTTTTCTTACTGGTTTTACTATTTTTATCTTCTTTTACTTCTTACTGTCCTTTTATTTATGTTCTTTATTTATGCTCTTATCTCGTATTTATGCTCTTATCTTAACTCCTCTTATGTTTTAACTTGGCAATTTCTGATCTTACTTTGTCTATTTATGTTCTATATTTATACTTTTAGTTTCTTACATCTTTTTAAATCTGTGGTCCTCTTGGTCTCAGCTCGTGTTGTTGGGTTCTTGTGTTGCCTGGGTTTTTATAATGGTTCTTGTGATGGTCGGGTTATATATGTCTGTTGGGTATCGTGCACTTTGGGTTCTTTTCTGTTGAATTGTATTTAATTATTTTTAGTATTTTGCATTTGTTATGTTCTTGCTGTTGTTTATGTTCTTCTGTGTTTGGTTTAGCTTGCTTTGTTCTTGTTTTTGCTGTTTGTCAAAGCACTTTGTAAACCTGTGTTTTTAAAAGGTGCTATAAATAAAGTTATTATTATTATTATTATTATTATTATTATTATTATATTATCATATTATCTTAACAAGAGAAAGAACCTCACTCCCCCTACAGAGTTTTGGTTGAGATGATGAAGTTGACCCTTACAAAAACTATTTCAAGTTTGAGTTTATTATTTACAGTGTCGGGGATTATGGGGAGTCTCCTAATCTTTTTAATGGAGAAATTCAAAGAGGATTTTGTGTAACATAAAACTGTGTTTGATCCTTTTCTGAAATGTTGGTTTTGCTTTGTTGGTGATGTGTTTTTCATTTTGTCGGCCACTCATCAACTAGAAGTTTAGAGTGTATATTTATTAACTCCAGGGTGCACTCTAAAACATCTAGAGTTCAGCCTGCAGTCAGTCTCTTTTTTAGATGTGCTAGTTAATAAATAAGAGCAGCTTGAGAGCAAAAAAAAACTGATACTAACTGGGTTTTTTCTCGAGTTATCATCCTCCAGGCCTTAAAAAAGGTTTAGCTTTCAGCTGTTAAGGATTAAGAGAATTTGTAGTACAGAGAGTGTGTTTGATAAACAGGTCGCTGAGCTCTGAAAAGACTTCGACTTCTAAACTGTCCATCTCCAATAATTGTAATTTAGTCTGTGCTACCACATTTTCTCCTGTTTCCTTTAATCAGAGATTCTGTATTGGTTTCAAAACTATAAGCCCTGTTTGATTTACTTATCCTTTTGGTTCAACTGAAAAAAACACATATAACATAAAGACATGCGTCAAAAAACAGTGGCACATTCTGTCTAATGATCCTCAGATAGGTCACAATTTTTTCAATCCTCCTGCTTTTTGCCCTTGAAACTGCAAGTAATCTAAGGGATGTACTTGTTAGAGCTGACTGTTATACTCACCCACAGACATTTTTTACCTGGGGGTAATTTCCCTTGTTCTGTGTCCAATGCATAGCCATGATTAGAGGAGGCTCTTTTTCACACCCTCACTCACTCTGGTAAACGTTTTGTATTTAAAGTAGAATTTTGTGCAAAACGAGATTTGTGGTTTACCTTTTGAAATGCCCTTGTGGCTTGTGTTATATCGGTAAGGGAGAATTAAAAACTTGTATTTCAGAACACAAAAGCAGTAGAGAACGAGATATCTTCAGCAAAGAGACATTTTAGTGCTATGGGCCATAATGTTTGTTCTCTGAGGTTTCAAGGCGTATAGAATAAAACCTCCCAAGAGAGACGGGGACAGAAATATGTCTCTCCTTCAGAGAGACGTGTATGCTTCATGGGATCTACATTTTAACAAAAAAAATGCTTCTTAGTAACTATATTTCTCCTTCTTTTTCAAATTTCGAGATTAAAGTCATAAATTTACAAGATTGAACTCGTAAATTAACGAGTTCGAGACCAGCCTGTGCAAAATTATGAAGTAAAACCCTTAAAGTATTTTCCTCTGCAGACAACTTCCTCCATGTCAGTGTGGTTCTTTCTTCAGAAAAGCCACAGTTTCTTGCAGTATCTTTTCAGGGTCCTGATATTTTATGGTAATGTGAAGATGATGATGTGCCAAAGGCATCTGTAGTTTCAGATCTGCCCCAACACGTGTCTGTTATCGGTCTGCCTTATTAAAGTGTCTCATGTGCAGAGGCAGTTTGTGTCCTGTTCCTTGCAAGTTGAAGTGAAAACATCTTTTGAACTATCTGTTTTTACAGACTACTAAGGAAGTAGCCTATTTCCTTATTAGTGAAACCTTTAGGACAAGATGCTCCATGTTTGATGAAGACGCAGCTGTTGTTGATCTGTACGCTGCTGCTCTACCGGAATACCAATTTTTGAAGGAAATGGAGTGTGCTGACTTTTGTGTTTTCTTGTAGCCTAGTCTTTTGCAGTCTTGGAACCTGAAGACTTATATGTGCTACTCTTTTGATGATTTGATGATTGATTGATGATTTAATTCTTAGATAGTCTTGGACAGATTTTCCTTCTTACAACATTAGGCTTTTCTTAAGTTAAAAATGTATTTTAACAATCACTTGATACAAGTGCATCTTCCAAAGGTAGGCAACAGCGAATTTAATACAAAATTCAATCATGAGAAGCAGCTGTAGGAAAGTTTCCCACACGCTGAAGAACACCAACTAGTTTAGAGGGTCTGCAAATTTACACTCTTTAACTAAATTGCTCAAAGCATTAGTTAAATTTACACAGAGTAGCCTATAATTCCTTTCTCTGGAATCCTGTCTTTCTTGTTCAGCACTGTTAAAACAGGCAGTAGGACTCTATATGCTTCAGTCTGTCAGCCTGTCCGTGCATGATGGGCCTCAACGTTCCAGGGCTGGTGGTAATGGTTTTCTTCTACCTGCTGGTACTGGGCACTGGAATCTGGGCCGCCATGAAGTCAAAACGGCTGCATGACAGCAGCCAGGCCGACCAAACAGAAATGACTCTGTTGGGGAACCGAGGGATCAGCATGGTGGTGGGAGTCTTCACCATGACAGGTCAGTGCAGGGCATTGGGATGGGGTTACATAAAAACAAAACGAAAAATACTTTTAGTAGAGGCTTACGTCACAATGAGAACCATAGCCCTTAACTCTTTTATGTAGGTTAAGTGGTAAAATTTTACGTGTATGATGTACAACTCCTCATATTTGCAACCTCCGACAAAAAGCTGTTAACATGTGTGACATTGTTAAGTAGCCTATCATAGCCAATTTATATAAGTCTAATCATACTGTATCAACACATTTTTTAAGTGAAAAACATTCACTGTCAGAACTAGGCAATACTATCCCCTTTTGGCACTTCTTATCTACGACGGAGGATTAGGGCCACGTTAAAAAATAATAATCTAAAATTTTAGCCTATTAAACTCGTAAATTTACGAGATGAAAATGATGAAAGGAGAACCCTAAAAGCCTTTAAAGAATAAACGAATAAAGTCGTTATTTTAGTCTATAGCCTTTTCTCAAATGAGGTTTTACTAATAAGGCAATAGGCTACTTCCTTGTGTAGTCGGTAAAAACAGTTAGTTCAAGAGAAGTTTTCACTTCAACTTGCAAGAACTTGTTTATCTGTAAAATGATGAACAGGACACAAACTGGTTCTGCATAACCTTGACACTTTAACAAGGCAGACAAGTGCAGATAATAAAACATAAACTATCCGACAGTTGTGTTGGGACTTTACTTGTGCAGATATGATACTTCACATCATCATCTTCCCATTGTCATAAAATATCAGGACCCTGAAAAGATAACTACTGCAAGAATCTGTGGCTTTTCTGAAAAAAAGAACCACACTGACTTGGAGGAAGTTGTGTCTGCAGAGGAAAAAATTACAGTATGCTGTCTCAAAATAGAAAAAAACCTTTGCACACCAATTTCATAAGACAGTGAAAGCAATGTGTCCATCAAAAACTTAAAGGCAAACTCCCGCATAAAATTGTAAACAAACATTTATTGATGTTCGTTCGGTAGGCTACTAGACCTTCATCCGGCAAACAGTTTGTTAGATAGGGCAGGACATCGTGAGCTATTCAACAATTAACAAATAAATAAACCTCTCCCAGATAGCGAACGATCACTGAAATAGCCTCATGTGGATTTTCCGTCTTAATCATCCTTTTGGTTGACATTGAAATCTCAATGCAAAATAGACATTGGATGACACGTTTAAGGTCATGTTGATGACTGCTGTTGAAACAACATTGGCCTATAGTACTGACTATATGATTGATTTAGCACCGCAACACTGATGTTGAAAATATGTTGATTTATAGTTAAGCGGGACATGATAACTTAATCGATAACTGGTGAATGACATTGCATTGGACTGGTATCCTGCAGAACCGCTTTAACTGCTTTTCAGCAGTTGAAGCATGCTTTTTCTAGATGTGTAAAGTTGAATATGTAACCATTGGTAGCCATTGTTTAAAATGAAAATATGTGAAAAAATTTTTCTTCATTATGATATTCAACACAATACCAAAATGTTGCCACATCCACCACGTAGCCTTACCTTTTTAGTTGTATCATACCATAAATCAATTGGGTGTGGCATTTACAATGTTCCTTCTTTTTTAAATGACAGGTTGCGCCACCTGTAATTTGGGCCACCACATAAAAATAAAGTCTGGATACGCCCCCGTGAGTGGGTGTGTGTTAGTTGTACTCATAAACATATATCTATACTTCCCACAGCAACATTTGTAGGTGGGGGCTTCATCGTTGGTATGACAGAGGCAGTGTATACTCCAACCATGGGACTGACCTGGGCTGTAATGCCAGCTACAGCAGCCCTGTCTTTCATTGTTGGTAAGGTGATAATACAGTACTCATAGTATCCTTATTAGTAGCATTGCAATGAGGTTTATAGATATAACTTTCTAAGTAACAATTTGTACTTCAACTGTACTTGACTTGTGCTGTATATATGGCATAAGTGTATACGGTGTACAGGTTCAACTTGTAAAACACAAACATGACTTTAACATTATAGAATATGAATTACTTACACTGAAGACTATACATTTGAAAAGTAGAATACTATATAATACTTCAGTATACCTCATAATCTGTTGTGAGTTTAACAATGTGATAGGAGTGCAAAGCTGAACAATTGTTTTAAGCTGACAATTGCAATGACACTGATCTCTTTCCCTTTTTGACTATTAAGGTGGGCTGTTCTTTGCTAAGACAATGAGGGAAAGAAAATATGTGACAATGATGGATCCGTTGCAGATTAAGTACGGAAATGTATTAAGTGGAGTTCTGTCCGTGGTACTGCTGATAGCTGATATACTCTGGGTTACAGGAACTCTTATTGGCCTGGGTAAGTGATACACTCAAGTCAGTCATTTCAGCTTTTCATCCTTTAGTTAATTACTTGCTTGCTAACAAAAAAGATACCCTGAGAATTTGTCCTTACATTTGAGAAAAGTATAGAACCTGCATTAAACTCAAAACCTTCACCAATTTGGTTTCCAATGTATACAAAGTAGAGTCAAAAAAATAGAATAAACAGTAATTCATATATGTTATGCTGTGAACCTGTCACATGTCAATCTGTCCAACAGATTACTGTGAGGAGAGACTTAAAAGCTCCTTTTAAAAAATAAAAAAAAAGATTTTGAGCTGCCTCAATTCATTAAACTACTTGACTGATGCATTTGTAGTATAGGCCATGGTAAAAGTACATTGCATACCCGTTTTATGCATTGAAGCATAGATCTGATCCTGGTTCCCTGAGCAGCATGTTATAAAACTTCATTTCGTGACCCAGTACTATTATAAAATCTAGCCGATCTCCTCATGTTACCATGTAAAGCTTCAGGAGCTGCTGTCAAAGCTGCTGGTGTACTACAGTGGAGGCGAGCTGGCATTTGGTGCAAGTCAAAGAGCTAATACATCTGACTGTATATGAAGATGGATGATGTGTCTCCAACTCAAAAAGTGAAGCCAAAGTATCCCTCTTGAAGTGCGCTGACATATTTTACATTTGATACTACAGTCTGCACTGTAGGGATCAGCAGGGGGAGCTGCCGTAATGACTTCCAGCCCCTTCAATATAATTCATTTTGTTTATTCATAGGTGCAACAATGAGTGTAATCCTAGATTTGTCCTACACGCTGTGCATTTGGATCTCTGCTGCGGTAGCCATCATCTACACACTGCTGGGGGGCCTGTACTCTGTAGCCTACACAGACGTCATACAGCTGACCCTCATATTCTTAAGCTTGGTGAGTTTCTCACTAACATGGAAAACTTAGTCCACAAAACCTCAAAATACACTTTATTGTCCCCTTGGGGAAATTTGTCTTGGACTCAAAGTGCTGCCAAACATTCAGTTGCTTCCACTCAATGTTGATGGTGCTTCGCTAGTATTCTGACAGGCCTTTACAAATGTACTTATTACACCAAAAATCCTATGTGAAGTGACAGATCCCAAAAGTCTGTGATACAAGCTGAATTAATTACATGAATATGCTTGTTTGCTATGTTAATGTCTTTTCTGCAGTGGCTATGTGTCCCCTTCATCCTGATGAACCCCTATTCAGCTGATATAACCAGGACTGCTTTCAACTTTACCTACCAAGCCCCTTGGGTTGGTTCAGTGGGTAAAGAAAACATGTGGAGGTGGATTGATAATTTCTTAATATTGGTGAGAACTTTGTTCAGTCCTTTGTCTAACTGCATTGTATTTTAAACATGCCATTATCAATGACTACTTAAATGACCAATATGTAAGATATCTACCAAATTAAATCCTAAAATGACCTTACTATATAATCAGACATAAAGAAAATATGTTATGTTGAGGTGCTGGCTAAACTCTAGGGGTCAGAGTAACATATTGCTCCTCTAAGAGAAAGGAAAGTTTGTTTTCAATGTTAATGTTCCTCTTTAATGGAGGGCTTTTTGAAATTAGAAAAAGCACCAGTGTAAATTCATAAACAAATAACATGTTAATTCTGTTTCAGTTTAAGGATTCAGGTTTTGTGCACACTGGCACACTGCCATGACATACAGGGACTTAGATCATCAGATAAATGGCTCTACTCTGAGGGAGAATAGAGTAATTTATAAGGTCATCTTTAACATTTGCACTTTTCAATGCAATAAAAATATGGTTCAACTACAGTTCCATTTAACAACTCACTCTCTGCCCTTGAAAAAAGATATGATACCACATAGGTGTGAGTTTTAAATCATCCCACTCTAAAGAAATCCTGATAGAACACCCTTTTTAAACTAACTAATTACTGTCTTTATTCAATTTCCAAACACACCAGAGCTAGCACATCTGCCCAGTCAGAGTTCAAAATAAAATAAATAAAATGCTTGAGCCAACCAGATATCCCCTTAAAAACAGTAGCATATTCCTGATTACTGTATGTCTGTTGTGATGTCTTCTAGCAAAGTGTATGGCATTGAGCTAAAAGGAAGTCAAAACAACGTGTAGCTAGCAGGGCTATCTCACCATAGACTGTATAAAAAGATAGACGACATAACAGCTCCCTTAAAGTGAAGCCAAAACATTAGGAGCTCCACCTAACGATCAGCTGCGGTAAAGGTCATAATCTCAGCCTCCTCCGTGTTAACAAAAAGGAACATGTTGACTTTAAAATGAAATTACACTTCAAATAAAAAAGTTCTCAACATGGTTTCTGTCTTTAGTCTCTATAGGTATTTATCATGTTGAGTTATGTCAGATTGTTCACTTTTCCAACAAGTGTAGAAATAATTAACAAATTAATTAACAAAAATGTATTTTTTATAATTGAGAAATGGGTATAACCTTGTCTGAACGCTCTGTTGACAAATTCAGCTCATGTTGCGCTGTGTGCATGGGATTAGTGGAGTAGAGGAGTTACGGCGAGAGAAAATGTTGGTCAGGATGACTCAAATTAAAAGTGTTTTTGTGCTTGATGTATAAAGTGGATCAAGCTTATATCCAAGGCATTGTTTTCTTTATTGTTTGTAAGGCTCTTGGTAACCTGGGATATCAGGACTTTCACCAGAGGACCCTGTCAGCCTCCTCATCAGCCACAGCCAGGATCACTTGCTTCATTGCAGCTCCACTCGTCTTCATACTCGGCGTTCCATCTGTGTTGATCGGAGCAGTCGCAGCATCAACAGGTACAGTGATACTGTTAATCAATAAGACTGATAAGACAATGCTTATTAATGTCACCTTTTTCTGTCAGACTGGAACATGACCATGTACGGCTCCCCATCCCCATACGAGCGTGGAGAGGCGGGTCTGATTCTGCCCATTGCTCTGCAGAACCTCAGTCCACCCTACATCTCCATCATTGGTATTGGAGCTATAGCTGCTGCTGTGATGTCATCAACAGACTCTGCTTTATTGTCAGCCAGTACTATCTTCACATCCAACATCTATAAAAACATCTTGAGGACCAAGGTATGGGGAGACACGAGGAAAGGAATAATTATAATAATAATAATAATGACTTTATTTGTATAGCCCCTTTCACAAGCATGAGAGTCACAAGGTGCTTTACAAAAGGATGAGAACAGACAGAAAAAAGCAACAATATACAAAACATATTATTCAAAAGCAAGTCTAAACAAATACTGTAGGTCTTAAGTCTCTTTTTAAAAGAGTCAATCGTGCCTACAAATTTTAGACCCAGATGCAGAGCATTCCATTGTGTTGGCGCTACAACCAACGAAAGCAAAGTCTCCCTTGGTCTTCATTCTGGTGTGTGGGACTACCAGCAAACCCTGATCAGAAGACCTAAGAGATCTGTTAGGAGTGTAATGCCGTAAAAGTTCTGTGATGTAGGCCGTTGCCTGTCCATGCAGGGCTTTGAAAGTAATAACAAGAATCTTGAGTTGTATTCTAAAATTGATGAAAAGCCAGTGTAAAGAAAACAGAATTGGAGTGATATGTGACCTTTTGGAGGACCTGGTTAATAGTCTGGCTGCAGCATTTTGTACTTATTGTAAATGGTTTAGATATGTTTTGTTAAGAAATGTAAAAAGTGAGTTACAGTAATCCAAATGGGAAGAAATTAAGGCATGTATAATCATCTCCATCTGAACTGTGGGACCAATGGGCTTAAGTATGGCAATATATATCTTCGCTGATAAAAACAAGAGAGAACTAGACAATCAATATGCTGGTCAAGGCACAGAGACTGACCAAAAGAAATGCCTAGATTGCACAGAACAGGCTTCACAAACATAGAGAGGGAACCAAGTTTTTCAGTAACACTGGGCACAATGGCCACAGGAGCGCTAAAAATGACTTCTGTTTTATCAGAGTTTAGTTGTAAGCAATAGTCTGCCATCCAATCTTTAATGGTGCTAAGACGGTTCAGTAGAGTTGGCAGTTTAGCAATATTTTGTGGAGTAAATGAAGCATGTAATTCAATGTGGAAATCAAAAGCTGTTTATTATGTGACCAAGTGGAAGCAGGTACAAGGTGAATAGACTTGTTTGTTTTCCAATCAGCTCCTTCAGTCTTTTTTTCTTCCTGCAGGCATCAGACAGGGAGCTCCAGTGGGTGATCCGCATCACTGTTGTGTTGGTGGGCTTGGCTGGCACATCTCTCACCTTCTTACAGAACAGCATTATGCTTTTGTGGATCCTGGGCTCTGACATAACCTACACTATAATGTTCCCTCAACTTGTCTGCGTCCTCTTTTTCAACATAAGTAATGGCTATGGCTCCATTATGGGCTTGTTACTTGGACTGTTTTTGAGAGCTCTCAGCGGCGAGCCATCCATAGGGTTGCCTGCTGTTCTACATTTCCCAGGTTGCGTCCTGGAGGACGGCAAATATGTCCAGTGTGCTCCTGTTCGGACTATCTACATGCTATCTTCCATCTTTGCCACTGTATTGTTCTCCTACCTGGTCTCAGCACTCTTCAATAGAGGACTTGTTCCTGAGAAGTGGGATATATATAAAGTGAAAACACACAAACCAAGGCAACATCCAATATTACTGAGTAATGGCAGCAAAAGAATAGAAAAACCTGATGGTCAGAATGTCAATGAGTTGATGTTAAAAGAGATAAATTAGCACCACTGAAAGAAAAAAAAGGTTGATGGCTTTCTGATATGTTTGTTGTTGAGCGTTGTCATCATTTCTCTATTTTTTCATACAAGTCTGAATCATAAATGATTCTAGGCCATGACATGGTGTAAGACTTCATCAGAAGGGTGCTAGTTATATTTTACTATTACATCACATTTTTAATGCACTCGCTCTGTAAGTAAAAATAAAGAAAGATAAAGAAACAGCATTTATGTGGATTGATCATTTCTTATTATTGGTAAGGGGTACTTTATTTTTATTTACAATAGAGTCATTAAAAGGAGGACATTACAGCCACTTTAAAAACTTGAACTTAACTGTTTTTTATTGCAATGATTTTAATGATCACGTTAATAATTGAGTAACACAACTACAAATAAAGGGATAGCACTTTCTGCAAGCTTACCTTGTAGAACATGCCTTCACATGAAGGCTGAGGTCTTGCCGCAGAAGCACTAGACTGATTTTCCAACGCAGGTCATTTGCAGTGTGTCTTCCCCCCTCTGCACAATGGTCCCTTCAGCTGTCATACATTAATAACCACAAAAAGTTTAGATGGCCAAAAAGAAACGTATCTTTAACATTTGGTCAAAATAACTCACACAAAATGCTTTTATGGCCTTAAAAACAAATGCTAAAGGGCTTTAGCAGACATTGCAAAGGAAGGAACTATATTACTATAACTAACTATATTAGAATGATAACATAATAAAGATCAACAGTCAGGTGAAACAGAGAGTAGTCTACCAAATGAAAAATAAACAAGAACAAAATGTGAATAAAGGAGAAGTAGTAATCAGTAAAGCAAAAAAAAAGAAGCATAAAAAAGCACATGTGGAAGCATATAGATAGAAAATGAAAGTTGACTTACAACTGAGCCAAAGTGCAAGATGAGTAATTTACTGTGGTGATCGCAAAAGATGTCTAAAAAATAGGAATAAAACTAACTGAGCGCAGTGTCCTTGACGCCTCCAGGTCTCAAAACGTCATGATCTACTCTGCCAAATGCCAACATTTCAAAGATTTTATTTCTGACACATAAAGTCTAAAATCTGTGTTTAAATTACTTAAAACTTTGGATAAAAATGGGAGTTCATTAGCTGGCCTTAAATGAATAAAAACAATGGGTTAAAGATTTGGTTACTTTAAAAGAAGAAAGATCAGAGCATGTTGAGCATGAGCATTGAAAATGACAAGTTAAAAGTGAGCTGTTAGTAATTTATAAAATACTTTGTCAGACTGTGCCCATAACTTTGTTGAGTGTAGAAGGTGTATGTAGCTGCATGTAGCTGGGTTCTTATGGAAAAAAAATCAGCTTGAAAATGATTAATATATAAATATTTCTGTTGGATTGTAAAAGAAGGTAAGGTGGGATAATCTGCCTAATGAGGTTGTGTTTTGTTGCTTCTAGGACACTTGGTAACATTGGATATCAGGACTTTCACCAGAGGACCCTGTCAGCCTCCTCATCAGCCACAGCCAGGATCACTTGCTTCATTGCAGCTCCACTCGTCTTTATACCCTGAGTTCCATCTGTGTTGATCGGAGCAGTCGCAGCATCGACAGGTACAGTGATACAGTTAATCAAAAGAGATTAATAAGTCAATGCTTGTTAATGCCACTTCTTTTCTTCAGATTGGAACTTGACCATGTACGGCTCCCCATCCCCATACGCGCGTGGAGAGGCGGGTCTGATTCTGCCCCTTGCTCTGCAGAACCTCAGTCCAACCTATAACTCGGTCATTGGTATTGGAGCTGTAGCTCCTGCTGTGATGTCATCAACAGACTCAGGTTTACTGGCAGTGTCCTCCATCATCACATCCAATATCTATAAAAAGATCTTGAGGACCAAGGTGTGGGGAGACATGAGGAAAATACTAGATTTTATTTGATTATTTTCCTTAAGCTCCAGGTCTTTTTTGTTCCTGCAGGCATCAGACAGGGAGCTCCAGTGGGTGATCCGCATCACAGTGGTGTTGGCGGGCTTGGCTGGAACATCTCTCACCTTCTTACAGAACAGCAATATGGTTTTCTGGATCCGTGGCTGAGGCATAGCCTACACTATAATGTTCCCTCAACTCATCTGTGTCCTCTACTTTAACAGCTGTAATGGACATGGCTCCATTATGGGCTTGTTATTGGGAGTACTGTTGAGAGTACCGTGCGGGGAGCCATCCATTGGGCTTCCTGTTGTTCTTCAGTTCCCAGGTTGCACAGGATGGAAAATATGTCCAGTGTGCTCCTGTAAGCACTATTTGCATGTTGTCCACCATCGTTGCCACTCTGTTTTGCTCCTTCTTGGCCTCAATGTTCTTCAATAAAGAACTGATTCCTGAGAGATGGGACATTTTTCAAGTGAAAACACAACAGCAGAATTTAACATTAAAGACCTGTGGCGACATCGAAACACATCGAGAGAAACCTGATGACGAGAGTGAGATGGAACTGAGGTTAATGGCCAGAAGTCAGCAGGAATGAAAGACAATTGAGATAAAGGGGGTCCTGTTCAATAATTTGTCTTTGTGTTTAATTGGTATTTTATTTAGCTATTTTAGCCTGTCTTTATTTTTATTGGTATATTATTTGTATGTCATTATAGGGACCTGTCCTAAACGTAAATATTTCTATTTCCTGTTTCTTAGAAGCATCCTTTTAGCCCCTCTAACTAAGCCTCAGTCATCATGTTGATTATTGTTCCTTTTGCCATCAAGCTCTTTATACAAAGTCTATTGAAACCTTTTACTTCAAAATGATTTGAAATGATGTTAGTGGAGTAACAACTTCTTCTAGTGTATTTGAAGATCTTTTATATTCCCTCTCCAGACACAAACAGCTAATTCACTGTAAAAACCTGAAAGTGGCTCTAGACCACACATCACGATGACAGGTATACTGTATAACAAAACAGTTAAATGACACCTCCAAGCACCAGTTATGATGACTCATCACGACGGAGTCAAACATCTTATGGTGACAACAGTTATCATCACAACATCATCATATCTATTCCAATGCAATAAGGCGACATATCAGAATGACAGGGAGTATAACTACATTACTGCCACAAACAGGACCATTAGAGGAGCAGCTAAGGGGGACTGCACAGTCCCACTGAGGAAAACCACTTTCGGAACAAGGGTGTCTTTTCCATAAGAGCATCACATCAGTGGAATTAAATACCGCAATCAAATAGAGAGTCAACATCCTATCATTCATTTAAATATAATTGGTTTATTGAGAACCAACAATGTCAAACTGATGCTGTACCTACCCATGGTAACATAAACTGTATCATGTTCTATGTTGGATATTATTTGTTCATTACCCAAACTGTATTGCATATATCTGTATATTTCTATACTACTGAACGTATGTTAATGGGTTATGTTTGATTCTATGAAGCCAAAGAACGTCTGGCAAAGGGACTGTCATAACTATCATGAAAATGATCCTCCTGGCTAACTCAGCTACATTTACATCTGTCTGAATGTTTATTAATGTACGCTGTCCCTCTTCAAATAAAATAATCTCAAATGTCTCGTTCAAAGCTGAAATGATGCAGATGAATGTGTAATCATGTGACGTCAGGTGAGCAAAAGATACAGTGCAAATAGTTTTGTTACAACTGAAGGTACTGTTAGTAATTGAATAAACACAAAAGTGGGGGCACTATTGTACACCCCATATTCATTGACCAAAAAATGTTTTGTCCATTTACTACAAAAAATGACAGTCATCAAGTAATTTAGTGGATATAACAATTATAATTTTAAACTTGCACTTTAATTTTTGTTTATACTTCAATAAATTTCAGAGGAACTTTTGATTTCTTAGTATTTTCATGAGAGTTGATTATAGTTGTATATTTGTACTTCCTTCTTATTATGCAGTTTATTTTGATAAGTCTTTATACTCAATTTAGGTAACTCTTTGAATGCTACACGTCTATCTTGTAATAGACTTTTTACGTAGTTTTACTGGTCGTACTGTCACTTTCAGTTCATGATTTGAATGCTTGTTGTACCATCATCATTGAAGAAAAACAATCTAACACATGTGACAATAAATAGCATGACTATGCAACAGGTAAAATGAATGACAAGAGAATCATGTTTAATTTTCAGCTGAGATTTGTTCAATTTTTACAGTGCAAACGGTCAGACAAAAATGGATACCGGTACATGTCTTAGTGGCATGATGACAATGTTTTGATCTGTCCGAAAGATTGGATTTATACAAGCACTCAGTTCAAGTAAGGCACATGACAAACTTTTAATCACCAATAAATATCTGTCGTGTTTGGAAGAAAAGTCAATGAAAGAAAAGTTTCTTTGGCTTATGAAGATCATTCGGATTTTTCCCTGCCATCATTAAAAATTATCTCATGGACTGGCTTGTTGGAGCACAGCTCAATGATCAAGAGCAATGTCAACGACCTTACATTCCCTTAGACTGCAGAACACATGCTTTCATTGATGTGCTTTCCCTTTTCATAATAGACTCCTTTAATATATGTTCATAAGGCAAAAAGTAAATGATTACTAACTATTGTTGGGGTAAAAATGTGATTAGAAAGCAGTACATTTCAGTAAGTGAAAACAATTAGCAAGGGGCCATAAAAGGTACATTTGTTCAGTTCATACTTTGCCGTTGTAATTCATTATTTGGAGACACATTCTCATTCTACCAATGCAAAAATAGGAATCAATACCATGATGCTTTTTGTTCAAGTGAATTAAACCATTTCATAACCCAATAGAGGACCATTGTTAAGACAGGCAGTAAATCTGATGTGTGCAATTGAGTCCAAGTAGTTAATTATATACATAGGTTAACATAACCATTTGCCAATCCCAAGTGAAAATTTTGGCGATCATATAGGAGGTGATGCATTGATCAGAGATGAGAAACAAAAAGGGCTCAGCTTGTAGCCTGTTCCACTGTAGAACTTGTTCTGAAACTCCACCCTGTAACAGAGACAGTCAACAACCATATCTTTAGTTTTCCATTAAGCACCCTGTCCACGTCATTTCAGCAGACACAAAGCAGAGTATCGTTTTTTTAAGTAGGATATTAATGATTGGCTGACATTGTTAGATTTGTATGGCACCGCTGTCATGATAAACACTCTTTTACCAAAATGTTAACCTAAAAAGTCTAAAAGCCTAAAAGTCATTAAAAAAAAGATGTGTTGAGTTGTCCAAAAATGCATGTGCATCTTTTTTTTCTAAAACCATACAATGACAACTCAGAGATGTAATTCATTCACAAGAAACATTTAAATGTTTTTGTTTTTTTTGTTGTTTTTTTCACTTTAAAGGATTTAGCTTCCACTGATGAGTAGCATTTAATGTTTTTATTTTTTATTATTTTAAAGAGGCCATATTATCCCTCTTCTCCACCTCCAAACAGTCCCCTGTGGTCTGAAACATCTGTGCTGTGCTTTGGTCAAAATATAACATGAATCAAGCACCAGAGGAGGTTTGTGACCCTGTATAAACCAGCTCTCTCAGAACGCTCTGTTTTGGTGTGTGTGTCTCTTTAAATGCAATGAGCCCCCCCTGAGTTTTGTGTGCACAATAGGGTAGTATGTGAGATGTACTTGAGTGTCTTGTAAGCTCATAATCACATAACAGACAAACTAAGCCCTCTAAGACATGGACTTGTGGAAAAGCTGCAGAAATGCAGCCAGAGTATTAAAACTTTACAAATGAAATTGTTAAGCATTAAGAATTGCCTTAAACATATTTTCCCCACATAGTCTCCTCCTCCTTCCCATTCTTACCAGTGTAGACGGAGCGCGTGCAGGAAAGCTGACAGTCCCTCCATTACCAGTAGGATGGAGACTGTCAACATAGCAAAGAAGGCAAAAACCACAAAGAGGACAACGGATCCAACATAGCCCTCCCACTTCAGAGCAATACGCATCACCATCACCCACAAAACCTCCGAGAGTTCTGTGGAGATAAATAAGTCACCGTCAGACAGCCATCAGTGCATGGAACAAAATACACCATGCAGTGTGTCGGAGAATAATTAGATCATACTATAACAGTGCTTGTTAAGACGGATAGATAGAGGTTCACAGATTTACTGTTAGATAAGATATCTAAAATGTATTTTATATTACACTTCACCTCAAGCGATCTCTGTAGGCTACATTGCTTTTTATATAATGTCGAGCAGCGCAAGCTGTCAGTTGATTTATTAAGTTGTAAATACATAATAATAATAATAATAATGCTTTCAGTAAATACATGTTAAACATTCATGCGCACAGGAATATCGCTGCAGAAAATACTGAGACAAATTAAAACAGAAAAACTAAAAACAGTTACTTTAAAAAGGACAGAAAAACTACCAGAGGATACTAAATACAACTTTTAGCCTCTGAAATATGAAATATTTAAAAATACAGAACATCAACATTAGATCATAATTATTTGGTATGTCCGGAGATTTAAATAATAAATACGCTGATGTGCCACATGCGTAATTGTGCACAGCAGACGCACATAGGCCACAGACTACATGTGACATAATAACGAATAAAGAAATCCGGGGGCTGTAAAACGGAGTCAGGACATTCTTGTATGTAAGTGTTAAATTCTTATGTTTGGTAAGAAGGCTAATCAGATGGCAAATGCACATTAGACAGCATTTGATCAAACACTTTATTTATGTGATGCAGGACGTTTCAGATTTCTCTTCTCTTTTAAAGTGTCATTAGTGGCAAGCACGGAGCCCGATTTGTGCAGCTGACGTTATCCGACACAGATGCAGGTTCGCCTGTACCACTGGGATTATTTCAGGTGAGGTCCGGCTGGCGTCCTCTGGTCCGGGTGCTGCTTCTTTGAAGACCCGCAACACTAGGCTACATTGTAATGATCATATGGTCTGACCAGGTTTTCTTTAAAACTACAAGTATAAAAACTTTATTATATCAGAGCCTAGATTATGTACGTTACATATCACGGATGTTAAATAAATATTAAAAACTCCGCTGGAGTTCGGTTATCCACACCATCGCTGTTGAGATTTCCATGCAGGCGCATTTCTTCTGAAGCTCTTTAATCCTACATTTCAGACTGCCAAACAACACAGTGTTATTCCTCTTTACTTTTATCTGTTATGGTGTCATTCATATCTCGTTTCTCTTCTTTGCCGTATTAAGTATCTCCATGCCGTAAACTCTGGGGGCGAGGACAGCTAAACCGTGAATATATAGGGGCGTGGTATTTAAATGACGATCGTTTCCAGCCGCCACACTTATCAACACCCGGTCTTGCGTACGCTGTGATCAGCAAGATACACACGTTTCATAGGTCCCACGTGGAACCTGTCGTACGATGATTTCTACACCAGATTGATATGTGAGGGCCAATGAGTGTGATTGAGTCTAGTCTTCCTGTGAGTGTACCATGTGAGCATTATGGTGTTTTTAGTATTTCACTTTGGATAATAGCTTCTGCTAAGTGAATTGTAGAATTGTAGCATTTGTGTATGTTGGCATGTGTGCTACTTACGTGCGTGAGCCAAACTAAGAGCCCAGAGTCGGAGGTAAGAGGCCGTGTTGGAGATGCAGCCCAGGCAGTACTCTATGGTGTGGATAGCCTGATGCATGTATACATCTGCAGCATCGAACTCCTACAGAATAAACAATTCAAAGACAGCAACCACAGCAGTAAATCACTGTCCCTATTTATTTATTCTTTTGTGAATTAAGGCACTACTGTTTCTCTCCTACCTCCTCTTCAGCTGCAGCCCCTTCTACCTCCCCCTGACGAGTGTTTATGGAGCCATCTTCAGCCACAAGCGGACATCTGTCTTCCTCCTGATGTTGCGGGGGGGGGGAAACGTCAGAAATATATCCAGCTTATAAAACAAAAATTGTTAAAAGGAGTTCTGTGAAAAACAGACTCACTGTCTGTCTTCGTCTGCTCTTGAATGTGATATATTCACAAGTGGGTTTCCCAAACAGTAGAACCGGGACAGAACACAAAGCCAGCAGTACCAGGGCCTTCTGCACCACAATCTACACATGAAGACAGGAGGAGTTACAGGATCAGCTTGTTATCTTTTTAGGCAACACATGCTGACTTGAGCCAGCTAATTTAAAGAAAAGCAGTGGTTTTCAAGTACTGCAAATAGCATATACTTAAACTCCTGACGCTCATTTTTCACAGCATACAACAGACTTCCAGATGATTTAATAAGGCCATAGTTCAGAAGTTCACAACATACTAAAAAACAAAATAAACCAGTGGCTTCTCACAATTTTATAAAATGTATGAAACAATACAAGTACTATGGCAAGCTGAAAAATAATGATGTCATGCAAAGTAAAGGAGAATTTAAAAAAAGGTGTACGTCTTTTTAAGGAAGATGTCGCTCACCTGTCCTGTGTAGAGTTTGGGGTTGTCAGGGTTGTCTGTGAAGAGGAACATGTCTATGAAGTGGATTAGTATACTGGGGGCAATTTTGGACTGGGCAGGAGTGTAGGCAATCCATTTGAAGACCACCATGAAGATCAGGTAGCCAAACAGACAGACCATAAAGAAGAGCTCAGGGATCAGCACAAAGAAGACACTGCTTAACTGGCCAAAGTGCCTGGAGGAGACCCAAAACATTAGAAGAGAAAGGAAAAATATAGAAAGGCAAGTCAGATTGTAATGTAAAGGAAATAATAACAGATCAACAAAGCAATAAGAACAACTTATTACCAGTAGTTGAAGAATGACAAGCAGACTCCAAAAGTCATGTGAATGACACCAACTACGACTGACATCTTCATCTTGTACGAGTTAAGGAAAGTCAGTTTGTTGTTGGACAGCCCCCAGATCTGAGACAATAAAAACATGAAATATTTTAGATACCTGCAGTGGCAAAAACAGATTAATGGGTGGGAGAAAAATGGAGGCAAGAGAGGAGTTTTAATGATATGACTAGCCATACCGGGTCAATGCCAAATGGATAAGGGCTGGAAAAAACCCCTGGCACAACGGGATCCATGGACAGGTACTGGTTCTGTGCCAGGACGGTTGAGCTAGAAATGTGGCAAAGAAATAAAACAGAAGAGGTAAGAGGGGCAAGATAAAAGTGTGTGTGGAGATTTGAGTTCTTTTTTTTATTTTTTATTATAGCCTCACTTCCAAATGTTCTTCTCAAACATGGGGCCAACGTGCCACGCTGAGCTGAAGGTGCTGAGGCCTCTGCTGAAGCACTCGTTGTATATGGCCCCAGTGTAGATCGAGAAAAGACCCATCAGCAGAATCAGATATCGTCCTCCAAACATCATCCTCCAGATCTAAACACACAAAGATTTAGTTTCTTTATTTAATATGCACGATCAAGGTATGGCAAGCCGTTTAGGAAATTAATATATTGAATGAAACTTTGAATATATTGAATGAACCTTTGAATATTTGAATTAAACTTTGAATATATTGAACAAAGTCTGAATATATGGAATTGAAGCTGATTTCAATTATCCAAATCCACCAGTTTCATTGTTGTCATCCAAAAGACACCCTGCTGAATATGCTGGTTTTGCAAAATGACATCAGCTGAAATATACCAATACTTTCTTGAACATCAAAACTTTTTTGAAAAGTTGCTGGTCGTACTCAAAATCATATGAATAATTTGGAATGTAGAAAGCTTAACCTTGAAGATCATAGTTCAATTATTGGAACACTTTTACTGCTTATGAGTAGTAATGCTCAACAAAACATTGCTGAGCGCACTTTGTGCATCCATCTTTCAGGATTTTTTTAGTCTCTTACTGAGATGGAAGCTGAAATAACACTACGGACTTCCATTCAATATATTCAAAGTTTCATTCAATATATTAATTTCCTGAACGGCTTGCCATATTCAAGGTAATCCTTCTAGTTTTTTGTTACTAACACATCTTAGGCACCAGAGGGCACCAAACCACATCCTCCACAGTGTTCCTGTAAGTGCATGAGTACATACTTACAAAAGTGAAACATGTTAACTACCAACTTAAAATATCTACCCTTTCAATTACCTCATTAGTGTTGTTCTTCAGTTTGGGGTCCCTCTCCTCGAGGACCATCCAGAGGGCAGCCAGAGTCATCAGTAAACCATGACCCACATCCCCGAACATCACCGCAAACAGGAAAGGGAACGTAATTATGGTGTACACGGCTGCAAAAAGAATGAGAGACAAAACCTTGTTTGAAAAGACAAAAGGAAAGCCTGAACGTGTTATTTTTCTTTAAGAGCTGAAAAAACTCTTTAAGTGGAGTGCCAAAGTACCTGGATTGACTTCACGGTAGCTGGCTACTCCATAAGCATCCACAATGTTTTGGAAACCGGCTGTGAAAGAGTTCAGAGGAAACAGGGTGGGTGGAGGGGTGGAGGTCGGTAGACGATTGTAGAAAGAGTCCACCCCACTGCCACTCTTCCTCTGAGGATGGAGAAGGTTGAAGTGAAAATGAGGCGGTGAACTTACTTAAGTTATTTTACATCTACATCTCGGATTCTGTCCTACCCCTCCTTCTCTTAGAGCACTTTGCAGTTCAGGCAGCTTGGAAGTGGGACACCAGGCCTCAGCGATCAGGCATTTGTCAGTGACTGAGGGGCTGCAGAGATTCAGCACCATCTGAACAGCTTTACATTTCTGCACTCGCACCTTCCACTGAGGCAGCACGGCCACCGCCCGCATCAGCAGCTGCTGCAGGAAGGTTTCAGTCTGTGACAACACCTAAGGAACAAGGAAGTGAGATTAAAGCACAGGCTATGTGTTTCATTTAGAAACTATTTTTACACTATGAAGAATTTACAGTTACACTTACTGATCTGATATCTTCAATTCTGCCTTCAAGCCCCTGGAGAATCTTCTCTCTGTCAGCAGGGTTCTCAGGGTAGATAAATGTCTGTGTGCGGAAGCTGTGACAAAGGGATACAAAAAGATATTCAACAAGTCCAATAAATGCCACAGTACGGAAATGTACGATTAAAATAAAAAAGTTAAACTGATTACCCACCAATCACAAATCTTCTTTACTTTCTGTCCAATTTGATCTCCCCAAAAGGAAATGAGGAAAACTGTCCACTGCACCATTTCCCCCTGCAAAGGAAGAAACAAACAAATGTACTGAAAACACACACAAAAAAAAAAAAATAATAATAATTTCATGTGACAAATTATCAGAGACTATGACTGTAAAAGAAATCACAATAATATCTGTCTGTCTCTCAGTTACTACCGTGTCCGGATGCTCAAGTCGATCCCCCATTTCTCTGAAATCCACAATGATATAACCACGACACGCCCGCCATAATAACCGTTCAAACGAGGGGACCTTCCAAGGATGGACCACTCCTGCCACAAAACTGAGAGCCAGTAGATAAAGAGTAGATGTGTAAAATAGAAGCAAAAAAAATACTGGAAATGCTGGGAAGTGAGCTTTACCTGAGGCGGACATCTTGGCGATTATCGAACAGGCCTTGGCTTTCCAGTACAGGTGGTGGTGCCTGAGTGAGGAAGAAGTAGGAAATTACTTTTTTTTATTTGCAGTTCTCTCTCTACAGCTCTACTGTTTAAGAATATGAGAATATTTATTCAGGAATTGTTAACAAATGTATCTTTTAATCACCTGTGAGGCTGTTAAAGAGTGTGTTTTGGTCAGAACTCCTCTGTATTGACAGAGCTGGGTCATCTGAGCTCGCAGGCTGTCTCTGTTCCTTGACACCTACGGACACACACACACATCTGTCTCCACTCTAGGGAAAACTTCTTTGTATCGCGTACTATTGAGACAACAAATGTTGTTCTTTAATTCAACACATCAATCTTGATTGGCTTAAGCTCTCACCTCTTTAAGCTCTCTTGCCAGGCGCTCGCACTCTTCTTCTATGGTGATGAGCTCACGCGGCTGAGGGGCCATGGGTGTTGGGCATGGAGGAGGGAGGGGGACCTTCAATGGTGGAGACAGGGAGCGATTGATCTCTTGCTCCAGGAAAGCTGAGGGGAGATAAGAAGGTCAGAGAGGGCAAAAAGAAAATCTAATCAAAATGAAAAATAAAGAACTAAATACAAATACAGGTAGGAAGAAATGAGTCATTGCTTACTAAAAGTTTTTTCAAGTTCCTCGCATCGTCTAACCTCCCCGACAAACTTCCTCTGAAAGGCGTTCACGCTGGGATTCAACTACAATGTGACAAGAGAGGAAGTAGGAAGAGAACAGCAGGGTTATTCATGCTCATCTGATGATTATAAGAGGGATGGAACAACGTGGTTATGGCTCACAGAGACCCAAAACAAACGTTGATGCATTTTAGCATTTTAGGAAGTAACTTACGAGGCATGTTCTGTGCAAAATAAAAGACAATCACAGTAAGGCTGGAACAAATCAACTTCAGGGCCGTTGTCAGAGACAGATGTATCATTATCTGTAGTTTATAATGTCAGCCATACACATCAAAACATTAATGCATTAAAGTGAGAGAAATAGTTGCACATAAAAAACATTATCACCACACATCAGCTGACCAACTCAAATTAGAATCAGAGTTTTTTCCACCACACGACCATGAACCAACAACTAAAGTAAACGTTTCAATTACTCACATCTCTGAACTCAACCAGGCCCGATTCTCCCAGCTCGCTGACACAATTGTAGGCCGAGCCCGACTGAAGGAAGAGCTGCACCAGGCACACCTCCTCACTGCGAAACATGGAGCCCATAGTGGCTGAAGTGAGAAGAAGAGGGGTGTTATTGAGGAGGTGATGAGGAGAGGGCAGTGGGCTGTAACACAAGCAGCAATACCAAAAATCAATAAATAATAAAGCCTCTTTATAGAGAAGCTTTTTAAAAGAAACTGAAAAAGGGGAAGCATCAAGTTCTCTTGGCTATGATGACCAGGTGGGATTTCCAGTCTTGCAAAGACATGCCGTTTCTGCCAGCATCACAAGGTTTCACTTTTTCCGCTGGGCGCAAAATCAGTCCACTTAAGAACAGCGCAATATGTAGAAATATTCAATCATCTCAGTTTTGATTTGCCAGTTTGTGTACTGCCACCCAGCTAAAAGTACTGCACTTTGACAGAATAGCTCGGCAGTCAATTCTACCTTCATGAAGGTCATATAATTCAGGGTTTATATCAGAGAGGTTTTATTTAATTTGGTGACCATTTTGAAGGCTGCAGTTTGTGATGCTGTTGATAACAACTGGGTTATATTTAATATCATGTAGTCAAAAAAAACCTAAAACAACAACAACAACAACCCCCAAAATGACCCAGACTTGAATAAACACCTTTTCCAACATAATCTGAACATTTCACTCTTCCGATGGAGGTGGTGATTGTTTTACTGGCAGCTGTATAAAACCGCACCACTATAGGTAGGTAAGTACACAAACCAACAACTGAGAGTATCTATTAAATGTGTGTTACCAATTTGAACATTAAAAAAAAAAAACAATCATTCTACAATGCACATGTCGTTTAAAGTTGGAGCAACTTCTCCATAACTATTATTTTTACCTCTTTTGAGCTCAAGCACAGAAATAGGTTCAAGTTTCGTTTTGAGTTGCACTCCATGACAATGAAGCTAAACATTGGCAAACAAAGAGTAGTTTACGTTAAAATGTCAACATCCCCCATAGAGGATTGTCTCGACTGGTTAGAGAAATGTCATTTAAAAGAACAAAAGTATCACAAGGGTTCAATTATCTGTCAATAAGACAATAGCGCTCCGTCAGTGTTAAGACAATCTGAGCACGAAACGCAATAAATGGCTTAACATTTCTCACCTGTCTGCTTCCCTGATTCCACCGGACTCCAAAATGCTTTCTCTCTGGTTCTGTAGCCGTGTCGACGGTCAGCCCGGTTACTGTTAACCGGGACAAACCAGACGTGTTTATGAGAAGTTCACCGCGGCTGAGCTCGCACTTCCCGTTTGAGTCACGTTACTGGCTCCCTCACGTGACGGTAGACGTGCGTCTCTCATTTTGGCCACGAGAGGTCCAGAGTTTCATTGACCTAGATGGCGTTTAAAACCTCAACAGTCTATTGTAAAAACATATAAAACGCTGCTTTTATAAAACGCTTAAGATTAGCTGAGCGTCATAGAATATCCTTCTTCCATGAAAACTTAATATAAATCGTGTGTGTAGTTGCTAATTTGCTTTACAGACGTTGCTAAGCGACAACATAATGAACTAATGAAAGGCATGACTCTCATTTAACTAGAACTGTGCTGTAAAAAAAACAAAACATATTGGACAACACAGCACGGATGAAAAGCAATACACAAAATACAAAAACAAAAAATGCACCGAAAACGACGTGAAATTGGCTAAAAAATATATATTTTTTCTACAAAAAGAAAAGGTGAACACTTGAGCTTTCAGTTTGTTTTTATATTATATTTTGTAATTATGTAAATTATTAGTTTCAGTAGATAAAATCTAACTTTGTATAGGTATTGACATAAGTCTCAGGGGAGAACAAAGTTTTCTTCTGCAGATGCATATACAGTCTTGTAGGGTCAAGCTGCACAGTAGGCAGTAGTAAAAGAAGGCAAGGAGACCAAACAATGGAAATAGAAAAGATATTTTATTGTAAAATGTTAGAGTTGCAAGGGGAAAATAGCAAGAAAAGTATAATATACAATTGGAAGAAAAAAACTTCAACGGAACAAATGAAAAAAGGCGGAAACAATTGTAGGGATTTGATTGGCGGATACAGTTTGCGAAGAGGAACATGAATCTCATAAATCTTTTTTTCTTTTCCACTAAGCTGTACTGTTCACTACTACACGTTTTCTTCATCTTAACCTAAAGATACTGTAATGAAGCTGATCTACATTAACAAGCAAAACAGATTGTAGTCATAGCAGGTTCTGAAAACGCTTGGAAGTTGTTTCAACTTGAGACCCCCCCCCCCCACCACACACAAAGAAAAGAAAATACTACAGTAAAGTCATATTTGGTGGCAAGTCAGACATTAAAATTAAATTGGCTTTTGTATCTCATTTCACATCATGTACATTTTAGACAAACTGCCAACAAACATTAAGTCTAATCATGCTGCTGTGGTTTTATATAGCAGACCATTTTATGGAACAAATGCACCAATGAAGCAAAGTAAGCAGGGATTTTTTTTTCCACTTCTTTTTCTATAAAATTACAGGTCAATGTTCAAGACAGCAACTGTTTATACATAGAGCAGTCTCATTCAATCACCTTCTTCCAGCCACTCTAAATTTACCCCATTTCTACAAACTATAAAATTTGAGACTACGGTCCATTCCTGCAGAGGACAGGAACTGAGCATTATCTCCAAAGGCCACTCCAGTCACCAGCCCTGTATGGTCTAAAATCAAAGAGACAAAAAAACATGGTTAAAGATGGGCTCCTTCCCAAGAGTCAACACCGTACAATACACAGACTGGATTAACAATCAAGGTAGATTTAAGAGGTATTTCCCCTCTCTTTACCTGTGAAATTGAGGACCTCAGACCACTGCTTGCAGATGTAGACGCGGATATCAGAGCCTCCTACAGCCAGATAAGTACCACTCTGGTCAAATACAAGGGACTTCACCTGAAACAGAATAACAAACATATATAACAAACGTGTAAAACTGTGCAATTGTTCCATTTATTGTCAGTGTTGCAATCCTATCTAAAGACACAATTTTAAGTGAATCAAGTAAATATGCTTTCAAAGTACAGTTCTGCTGTATAAAGATTTATCAGACTCTCGCTGTAAGCCATCAAATAAGTGATGTGAAGAATGTTTATTAGCTGACTCACTGATGTAATGCTAAATATCACTTCATTTCTAATGCATTAGAGCTTACCCAGACGGTGGCTTTCTTAAATCAGAGCGTATACAGGAAGCATTTGGGAAAGAGACTGGTTCTTTACTTGTTTATTTATGTGTAAGTTGAAGTTTTTAAGATTTACAAGTGGCACTGATTTCTCATTTCTCTCCTGACAGCAAGACTCCAGTACCCAGACATCAAACAGTCTCTCTGCTATGAAAAGCTGCATGCTCTAGTATGCTCTATCTTCATAATCAGTGTTTGTCAGAGGGCACAGTACCAACAGCAACATTGAACTCTGCACAACTAAATCATTTCCTTAAATGTCTTCACTACTCATTTTACAGGAAGAACTGGTCCATTGTTTTACCTCATAGTTGTTGTCCAGAGTGATGGTCTTGAAGTTTTTCAGTTTCCTTAGATCCCACAGTTTCACAGAGCTATCTTGGGCACCTGGAGTACAAACACAGAGATGGATTTTAAGATATTTAAATGAACATCTATATTCAGTTTAGGTCCCCCTAGTGCAAAATCAAGAGCTAATGATGAAAGTGAATTTCAAGAAATTATAGGCAAGTGTACAGGTAAGCTAAGAAAACATGAGACAGACCCTATTGATGCCCCGTAGAGGGAATTTAGTTGTTACATAAGCTCACAATAGAGACCAAAAGTAATCAAGCAACAGATCGCAAAATGTACATAAAAAACTGACAATAATTAAATACAGTAAGAAAGATAGTGATAGTAAACCATAAATAAGAAAAATTGCACAAATTGTGTAGAAAATGGATTTGATTAAGTGAATAGACTTCAGAAAGAAGTGATCTCAGTCTTTGGATAAACCCAAGTCCCTTGAAAACACACCCACGTTTTAAGAATAGCACTTAAAATACTTCAAGTATCTCTCACCTGTGGCCAGGTAGTAACCATTCTCAGAGAAAGCGATGGAGGTGACAGGACCGGAATGACCCGGGAAGTTGGCTACGTTGGTGCGCTCCTTCAGATCCCAGATCTTGATTTGAGAATCAGCCGTACCGGTGCCGAAAATTAGACCATCAGGATGGAACTGAGCACAGGTGAGAGCTGTAAGGGGGGGAAATAATTATTACCTGGAAATGAGGATTCTTCAGACTGCAAACAACACATTAACATTGAGGCACTCACCACAGCCAGCACTTTCGTCAGTAACTTTAGTGAGGACTCTACCAGTCTGGATATCGGAAAAGGCCCAGTACTGCAGAGAAGGGAACATCGGGAAAAAGTTATAGTGGTTACTCGGCAAACCAGGGATAAGATCACTTGGACTTCAGTGTAAAAAAAAAAATGGCATGAGGTTTGTCTGGATTTCATCATGCAGCTCACACACCTGATCCTCAGAGGAGCTGAGCAGGTAGTCCCCAGTAGCATGAAGGGAGAGTCCAGTGACACCTCCCTCGTGGGCACGAACCACCTGGACACAGTTGCCCCCGGTGACGGACCACACACGGATGGTGTTGTCTGGAGATGCAGAGAAGACCACGGACTAGAGAGGAGCAAGGGATTGAAAAACAGATCAGTCATAGCAGATCCTTTAAACGTTGTTTTCTGGAGAGTAAAAGCATTTATTTACTGCAGATCGATTTGACAGGTTGATGTCAAACAACAAAAAGCTATAGTTACCTGGGATGGATGGTAAATGACAGAGGTGACCTTCTTGGTGTGACCCTTAAGGGTTGCAACAATCTGCTCCTCGTTCTTGTCAAACACCACCACATTCTTGTCAGCTCCACCTGAAGACAATAAAAGAGTTCATATTAAATAATGACCCTTAAACCAGCTCATAAGCCTTTAGGAAACTGAAATATTGACCTAAGCTTTGAACAAAAATATTATACCTGTAAGAACTTTGCTGGTGTCTGAGGGACACAGATCCAGAGCCAGAATACCAGGAACACTGGCACTATGAAGACCCTGAAGGCAACAAAGAGACCATGTTGACAATCATTACACAAAAAGTACTCGTCTCTTTTAACCATGTGATTTGAACTAAACATGTAGTTTAAACCCAGAAAGACAATTCTCTACTTACAGCATGTGAAGCCACTTGGCGGTATTTGCTGAGATCTTCAGCTCTAACCAGCTCCTCTGGGACGGTTTTTCCTCTCTAGAGAAATACAGTAAACAGTTTAAGAAATGTGACACTATATTGCACAGTAAAACATTTAAAGAAAGCGCGTCAACATATTTTAGTAGAAATTTGTGATGAAGCTAGTAAAAGCAATAACATACCTTCTTTCTTTCTGTTGTGAGGATGGCAGCTTTGTCTTGGAGCTGCACACAGGAAAATGACATGTTATAACACAATTTTTATTTTTGAGAGGAATGGATAGCTTACAGCAAAATAATGATGTCTTAGAAAATGATCTTACCTTCTGGATAATCTCTGGGGTCATTCCCACCTGTTCACTAATCTCCATAGGCTCTCCACCAGCACCCTGGGATACAGAAGGCAAACACAGAAAGGTTTGGTGAGGGATTGTAAAATGTTTGAAGAGCATTTTGTCCAGGATCTATTTGACCAGAATTAAAAGTCAGTCACTCACTACTGCAGCTGGCTGAGAGGCAGCGACTGCCTGAGGGGCAACCAATCCAGCTTGGGGTTTCAGTGTGGCAAGGGCTGGAAATGAGAAAAAGACCTCGTAATAAAAAACATGATCTGACACAATGTGCTTCTGTTGTCGTGTAACATATTACGCAGAGAGTTGGTGATCATATAAAAGCAGTGTGCTTTCCAAGCGGAGTTATGTCCTGCAATGTGGGAACAACGAGCGGCTGCAAACCCACCTTCTCTTGCAGCAGTGACCTCCTTTGTGAGTCGAGCGATGACTCTGCAGGCGGCGTCATGTTGGTAGAGGGCATGTGACAGTTCCTGGCGAGTTGTCTGCAGCTGCTGCCGCAAAGTAAAACTGTGAAGCATAACAGCATCCTAGAGCAGGAAAGAGGATGAAAGCAAGATGAGGGAACTCTTCGCGTAATTGTTAAACTTGTAATTCACAAGGACCAAAAAAAAAAAATGGATCATTTCCATTAATTGACTCTCCTCATAATAAAACAATATGGAGCAACACATTTTAATTTTTTTTGAGTACTGTACATGTCAGAAGATAACAGAGCAATGGCAGGATATGTATTGCATTGTGGTCAACTTAATGAACGGTCATTCTAAATATGCTCCAGTTAAGTTTTACTGTCGACAGGGTTTAGATAGATAAAGTTAACAGTTTGTTCCAAAACCTGGGTAACTTGTAGAGTACAGTTTCTTGTGCATTAGTGGGATGTACTGTGCCTCAGTTTAAAGCTAGACTTACCCACTCATCTTGAAGTGATTTGAGAATGGCAGGAATGCTTGTTGCGGACGGTGCCTTTGGTCTAATAGGATGGGACACTAAACAAAAAGAAAAGTTGCACAAGTTCAAATGAAAGCAGTCTCTCGTGAGGATTCATCAGACAGGCGCCAAAGCAAACCTTTGTGCATCACTAAAGCTAAAATTATAATCACTACTGCACTTCACAAGAACAAGAGGTAAATATAACATTCCTGATTAATTTGTGATAACTAATTCACGTTCAAAGCAACAACAGCATCACACTTGTTCTGTCTTATCGGGCTCGAGGATAAGCTGCTTTTTAAGTTGCCACATGATAAACTGGACATTTGAGTGTTTTTAAGATCAACATAAGCAATACAACCAAGCGTTGAAGATGCTGTGAGGGAATATTTTACTATAATCTTAGTTTATGATAGTTATGAACTAATATCCAAATAATTGCTAAACAGATCATTTATTATGGCTTCTATAAGTATACATAATAGTAAGTACACATGATTAAAACTGATGCCTTTCCATATATAAAAAAAAACCTACAAATAATACTGCCATCATGAAGTTTTAAAGGTGTATCAGTATAATAAACACTCACCTATGCAGGTATTTACTGCAGGACTACATTTTGACTAACTCTTTGACTTTTAAAAAAAATATCTTACGTTTCCAAATAAATACATTTAGATTAGAGTAGCAGCCGGTCCTCTAGAGACACACACTCACCTTTGATATCTACGAGCTGCTCCTCAGATAAGGGCTGTGCGTTCATCGGGTCCGTCCCATTCTCTGCGATGTACTTCTCGATCAGCCGGCGCTCGAACACCTGGTTGGACACCGGAGAGACGCACGGGTGCTCCGGCACCTCGTTGGAAACTGAGTAAAAAAATGAAAAAAAAAGTCACGTACAAAATTAATATCCCACCTGATGCAACAAAACACAACGACACCCCCGATCTACTATCACCGAGTAGAAGGCGGCACTGCATGGCCGCTAACGTTAGCTGAGTTAGCTAGTAGCATTAGCGCGGTATCGCTAACCTACACTGGCTCCGTCACATGAATGAATTTTAACTTCACTTACTTGCACAAAACAAGGACATCTTCCCGACGCAGTCCTAACAATTGCGGCTGTAGATGGAATTAAACTCGTCTCGTACTTCTATAGTAATGATCGTTAATGTACACTTAACTTATGTTTCACTTATATTAGTAGTGGCACGCTGTCCTTTCATTGCCGCTACAAACGGAGCTTCTTCTTCGGTCTCTGCGCTGCAAAGACTCACTGGTGCTCTAGCGCCCACTACCGGCGGAAAGCACGACTGCGCTGTTCGCTTCACCAAAAAGCCCGTCGGTCACACAGTTTACCGACAAATTAGATATACCCGATTTAGGCTGCTCAATAAATAAATGCCTACGACAGTTAAAAGGTTTATTATAAATGGTTTTGTTTGAGTGAATAATGCTGCATTCCAGTGCTGCTCGGATGGTCCCTAGTTTCCGAGTTTAGGAAGTCGTTCTTCGTGTGTTCCGTGGTGTGTTCACGTGATTTCAGTTCTGAAAGCGCAAAAAAAAGCGTCGATGCCACGAAGAAGATCAGTGAAATGTAACTGTTAAAAGTTATATCTGAGCAAATAGTTGATGTGCTATACGCGAATTCATTAAAAAAAAAAGTAGTATTAAGTATAGTATAGTATTTAGTAAAAAAAGTAGTAATAAAGTATTTTAACATGAACAAAAATACATTTTGCCCCCCCCCCCCCCCGTTTGATGACGATTTTAACGTCAAGTCGGGCACCTAATTCTTTTCAGAGTTTCCGAGTTGTTCCGACTTGAGAAAGGTGTTCATGTGCATTTTAAAACTGGGAAACTCGTTTTTCCGATGTGTCCAACACTACATGAATGCACCTTAAATTCCCTGCTCCTTTGTCCTGCTTGGCGTCTTTCTCACTGGTTTAGGTTTAGACCAGGTTTAGACCAGGTTTAGACCAGGTTTAGACCAGGTTTAGACCAGGTTTAGACCAGGTTTAGACCAGGTTTAGACCAGGTTTAGACCAGGTTTAGACCAGGTTTAGACCAGGTTTAGACCAGGTTTAGACCTTAGACCCTGTGCGTCTGCATCAGCCATTCTTCTGAACAGATAGCACAGTTAGTCGTTAGAGAGACCAAGACATACATTCAGCACAGTTTAGTTCTAAAGTTTAAAAGATGACACGAGTAAAACAAGATAGTAGGCAACAGCTGATTCAATGTAGCTGACAGACAGATTTTGGACAGTCCATGTTGCCTTAGGCCAGGGGTGGGAAACTGATATGATATGTCAATTTTGACATATCAATTAATTGGAAACATGAAGAAAAACATGACAAAATCTGCAATGAAATCATGAAAAGCAGAAATATGTCCATAATAATATTTGATCACTGGTATATGTTGAGTTAAATTTGAGACATAATCGACTGTAATCGTTTTTGTATCCTACAATTTGGCCCCCCAGCAGTGAGAATTTAATGAATGTGGCCCCTCGCTGTGACCAAAGTTGCCCGTCCTTGCTTTAGGCCATTTCTGAAAACTAAGGCCTGAACATGTTTCACTTTCTTCATCTGTTTAAGTTTATTTTAATGCACTTGATGAAACTATGATTTTTATCAGTAGCCTACATCTTCATTTAATAACAAAGGGGTGAAAAACATCCAACAAGCCATTCAAGATTCAAGATTTTTATTTGTCACATGCTCATACAGATGTGCAGTGAAATGTAAGGACTGTTCCTCAAGGCCATGCAATAAACACTCAAATTACTAATACACATATATATACAATCAAATAGAATATAAAGTAAAAAAAGAAAAAAAGAATTATTTGAATGTAAAAAATATAAAATATAGAGTAATGTAAACATCATCAGCTTTCAGATGATTTGTTTAGCCTTTCAGACTGTCAAAATCAATATAGTCATATCGTATTCAACATATCACAGTTAAACGTCAATGTCGCTATCAAATCCTACAACAATCATTATTTTATGACTGATTCCTGTCATCATCATCAGCAGCAGCAGCAGCAGCAGCTACTCTGGTCCAGAGCACCAGGGGGCGCTGTCGCGTGCAACGAGGGTCCACGAGAGAACGGAAATGAAAAATCTGGGTTTTCAAAATGGAGTCAAAAGTAAGTGAGAATTAAATTTTGAGTTTTACATGCGATCAAAGCACCACTTGAAAGCGTTCAACTCAGGAGTCTGTTGGCTTATATTAGCGAGCCAAAAAAAAGTATGATTTTGCAGCCTTTGATTGTTTTGTTTGTATTCTTTTCCTAAAGGTACACATCAGTGTTTTCAAAAAATCTAGCAGACCACAGGTGACAAGATGCACGGTGTGCTGTTTACGCTACCATTGCCCCCTTTGCCCCCCTGCAATGTATAAACCCCGCTGTAAGTCACAGGTTTTGAAGCACTTTGCGGTGCATGTAAAAAATGCTGTTGAATACGAAGGTTAGTTCCCTCTATCAGCATGATCACTTGTTTGTTTGTTTGTTTGTTTGTTTGCAACCACTACTAATACTAAGTGCACGGGCTCACCAATAGTAACGTTACTTTACTCTTAATGAAGTGATTTACTTTTGCTCACAGGGTAAACACCATGCTCTTGTGCCTTCACAGATTTCTACATCACAAAATGCCACCAGGACTGCAGGAATGGAAGCAGCGGCCACTTCCACTGTCCTTTCTGCAAACGGACTATAGTGAGGCGGCAGGATTCAGAGAGGCATATTCAAACCTGTAGGCGTCCCGCTGAGGAGCCTCCGACAAAGAGACCCAAAAACCCACAGAATGTGCCTCGGTTTAAGGAGGAGACAAGTTCAAGGTCTGGTCAAGGGACCACGACAAAGCCAGACCAGAAACAGAAGGCTGTCACTCCGGAAAGACAGGAAGGTACACCCCTACCTGCTGGCCGCAGGAAGCCATCTGGCCATGACAACCCTGCCTGCAGAGTGGGGGGAGGGAAGCCAGCGACTGTGCTTTGTCCACATTGTGAAGTGCCAATGATGAAAAAAAATATAAGAAAACATATATATAGGAGACACCTTGACAAGGCCGTGGAAGACATCACTGCACATTCCCATCTGGATGCTGTTTGCATAGATGAAGAGAATGGTATCTATGCAGTGAGGAAGTCTTTTCTTGAACCATTTGTGCCTCTCCATGTGCAAAAGAAAACCTGGGGGAAAGAGCACAAAGTTAAATGCGATTCCAACGAGTGCATACAGGCCTGTGCCTTTGCGGTAAGGGTGGGCATGAGGACATTTCAGTGTCATCATGTCCGCTCTCTGGACTACTGTAAAGAAAATGCCGTCCAGACTGTACTGCAAGAAGAAAAAATAAACGAGATGGTGAAAAAGATGTGGTTTGGAGAAGAAGAGAAACAGCAGTGTCTCCAGCTCCAGTCACAGGCAGCTACTGCCAATGTGCCGGTGTCCGTCGATGTCAGCATGAAGTCAGAGCACAAACTGTTTGTATCAGTCTATGAGCCCTCTGTAAGCTACTGCGTCCGGCTAGGACGAGTCATCGTCACTTATGACAAAAGAACGAACACTTGGCACTGCCCGTGTACAAAGCCAAGCTCTTCATGCATTCACAAATATATGGCCAAATGGCATTTATTCGAGACACATGTGCATCTCTTCAGAAAGGAACCGAGCACGGAGATGAAGTCGGACATAAGTGAACAAGAACCATCAGCTGAAAATATGGGCATCGCATATCCTCCTGAAGATGACCAACTGCAGAGAATGGTCTCATACATTCACTCTTCGAAAAGGTACCCAGCTGTTTTACCTGATGATGTCCTTTCTGTCCAACAAGAAGGATACCCAGTGCAGCTTTTCCCCCTGGAAACGTTGTGCTCTACATGTCCAGAAGACACCGTTCTTGGCCCACCGATTCTCATCACGAGTCAAGCGCAGATTGTGTCTTTGACTGGTGTTCAGAAAGGTAAAGTATAATCTATTTGGCTTTTGTTAACGTGTCTTTTGTCAACTCCCGAAAAGACTGACGCCCCCCCCACCCCCTACTCCTCTCCTCTCAGGTGTCAACACTTACTGCAAACAATGTAGCAAATGTGGGATGCTGTACAGATACCAGGAGTATCACGATGGTTTGCATAACTTCGATGACGGTGTCATTTTGACCTTAAATCTTTGCATCTTCCTACGGAACTCGCTGCAGGTATACAGTTTGCATATTGTACATTCATTGAACACATCATGTAATGAAGCAATGTGCCTTTGTACAGAGAATGCTTTATTCAACCTTTTTGTCTTTGTAGGCTCACACAGCTGTCGGTCAAGTTTTTGATGCCCTAGAAGAAACTTTTAAGACCCCGTTGCCAAGCAGGGATCGGCTTCTTCATGCGTATTTGCATTTTGAAGCTCTCACTGCACATGAATATAAATATTATTGTGTGAACTGTGGATACTTCCCATCTGTAGTGGTGATGGATCGCCACGAAAAGGGGGTGTTCAGCATGCCGTGTAAGTGTCTTTAATTGTGTCATAATAATTTACACGGTTTTTTTTTTGGTTTTTTTGGTTTTTTTTTTAACACTGACGTTGAGATTGTTTTGACACTTTGTTGTGTGGCTGTGTCTGTCTTTCTTAAGTCTGTGATATAGAGCCGGTCCCGGGGGATTTCACAGGGGACGTGAACAGTGAAGATTTCTGGGATTGTGTTTCCGCGGAGATGATTGCCTGGGGACTCACGTCGAGTAAGTGTAATTCTGTGTTTTGTTGTTGTTGTTGTAGTTTTCTATTTACAGTTCAGTAGAAACGGCATCAAAATCCGACAGATTAAATTTGTGCTTCCAACTGAAACACATCAACAAAAAGCTTACCTTGTTCTTTATCTGAAACTTATGTTTAACAACTATGTGAATATGTAAAAGACATTCGTCCCACCTGATGAACCTTGCTGAATTGGTTTTCCGACTTTTCATTCTGACTAACAGGTGACAGCAACAATCCGTTTACAGTCCATCCCAGCTATCATTTTTGGGCTCCTTGGATTGGGCAAGGCACACGAAGGTCCGACGTAGTGCTTAACACAGAGTTTTTAAAAGCTCCAGGCGGAGCAGACGACATCAACGCAACAGAAGACAGACTCACAAATCAACTGATGAATTTGAAGGTATGTCTTTCACACACTTTGTTTAACCCTTTATTTTGTTTCTTTTCACTAAGGACTCTAATATGGTTATTTCTCTGTTTATAGACCTGAAAGAGCAGGACAGTTTTATGGAAGTAGAGAAGCAAAGTGGCTTTTGGAAGCAATTGAATGCATTGAAATCACATCAATAGGCCAATAGACAATATTACACACTGTCAAAACATGTTTCGAGTATCTATTCTTTCCCTTGACCTACACAGGTGGACGCAGTGCGTACACTTTGTAAGGAATGTGGTGTCGACTCTAATGGTTCCAAGATAGATCTCATTCTGCGCCTCAGGACCAAAATGCAAAATAAACAGGACTGCAACAAAGTGTTTGAGAAGATCTGCGGAGCTTCAGGTGAGACCTCTGCATTTTTCTTGGTTTTTCAGTTTAATGCGATCTCTTGCCATTGCTGTAAATAAATATTAACCGTTCTTATTGTACTTCTTGCTGCTAATGGTTTAATTATTTTCTATTCATCAGGTGGTTTGGCTGCCATCATGTGTCCCTGCGGCATAGTGTACAGCTTGAAGTTCAACATTAGAGCAGAAGGCCCCAGAGACTTTGCAGATATGCTGCTGGCGTGGAAACATCTGCCCAATGTATCAGTCTACGACTCAGCACAAGCTCTTGTGAACCACACCAGTGGCAGAGAGCCAGAAAATCTACCATTCCAGCCACACGAAGGCCGTCTTGCTCCTCCAACTCCTGAGAACATTCAGGCCGCCAAGGACCGAACACTGAAGATCCACCTTCCATGGATTTTAGAGCCGAACACTGAAAATGTTGAAGATGACAGTCATCCATGTACCAAATCATCTCACCGTTATGTTTTGTGTGACAAGCCAGATGAAGACAACGGCAAAGATGAGAAGGATATCCTCAGGAGGATTGATCTTGTACCTGAGCTAGCAGGTCAGCTCGACAGCAAAGTAGCAGAACAGTTCTTCACAGAGATGAGGAAGAATGATTACTTCCTGAAAAACATGTCGCCGTCAGCTTGCGTTTTTCTGGTGCGAAACATGGTTCATCACCACAATGAAAAAAAAGAAAGACAAAGCATTGAGAAGATGAAAAGAAGCGTGTGGGAAGTCGGCTCCAGCCCGGATTCTGTAGATAATTCTGCCAGCTTGGGTCATTGTCACGACACCAGGGATATAACATGACCGTGATCTCTGCGAAATAAGCCCTCAATTTAGAAAAAAAGCAGATTGAATAGAAGACTGTTTGTGTCGTGTGTAATTTACAAAGAAAAGCTTATAATTGTATGTTAATACAGTTTAGCTGAAAATGTCATTAGGAGTCCACAATCAGTTCAATGGGTTATTGTATGCATATTGTTACTAAATATATGTATTTATCTTTGAGAGACATACTGTATCTTAGTTTTTTTTTTTTTTGTGATAATTCAATAGCATGATTGCCGTAACCCTGTAGAGCACCAACCAGGCGCGAGCTTTTATGTTGAAAATGAAAAGCTCACGACGCTCCTGGGGCTTCAGGACACCGGGTGAGAGGGCATGAGACGAGAAGTTCCAGACTGCAGCCATGCAGAAAACTACTAAAAGGACGTCTTTGTAGATGTAAAAAAAAAAAAAAAAAAATGTAAAGACGACAGTTTGTTCATGGTTTATGTAAATAATCAGGAAAAATAAATAGTCTTTGTTTACAACTTCTAAAATGGCTTTTTGTTTCATGTTCTGTTATAAAGCTGAATATAGAAGGATTCCCCATCGACAGTTTTTTTTTTTTTTTTACACTGATTTATCTAAGATTAAAAAACAATCACCGCAAGGAATTAATTCTATTGGGGGGGGGGGAAATCAGCCAACATGTGTGTGAAAGATACATTTTATTCTTAAAGCGAACACATTTGAGTAATCCTAAAATGTCTCTAGATACAGTTCAACCTCTCTGTCATTAGAAATACTGGTTGGTACTGAGTCCTCATCCTGTACACGAAGTTCACAGATTAATGACCTACTGCAATATTTGGTAGAACACGTAATGGGAGAGGAACATTTTGTACAAATTAGCATTCATATTACCTTGAGGGACTAATACTATATATCATGAAACTGCAGAACAAACTTGATTATTAAGCGGTGATGCAGTAAGGAGCGGCTGACTTGATTGATGGAGAAAAACATCTCTGTAACTGTACAGTACTTAAGAATTCCCTTTTGCACATGTTTGTATCACAACTCGTATTTCTACAAAGCTCTACAGGCCACATTCTTCTCACAGACATACACATACTCAGCAATACAGTGCAGATAACATTGGTCCTGAGGGTCTGGAGGTAGGAAACAGCAGGAAGGTTTTCGGAGCACCATCAACAGTGTGAGGAAATATGTAACAGGAAACACAACGGCTAATGCTAAGATGACATGCAATATTGGTACCAAGCCATTAAATTTAGGCTGAAATACAAGAAGGCACAAGTGAGGTCTCACTTTTCCACATCACTGTCTCTCCACCTGAGAATCCACTTTGTGGTTTCTCAATGTCTTATCTCTCCTACCTTTCTTGGTTCCGGTTCCATTTTCCTTTTTACAAGAAGTTTAGTTTCTCCGAAGTATAAACGCTGCAGGACTCCGACGTGTCAGTGTCCAGCGGCAGTGTTGAAAAGTATTCTTGTGTTTTGCTCCATCTTTCTTTGTTTCCATCTTTTTTGATCTGGAATTGGGCACAGTCCTCAGAGGAATGGAGGCAGTCTGACGCCCCGGGCACAGAAAAGGAAATCCTCCTCTCTTCTTCATTAGATGTATCCTGCTACAAAAAAAAAAAAAGTTTAAAAAATGTAAATACATTTGGATAGTGATGGCTGAATTGTAGTTTTACCTCAGGGGTTGAGTTATGACAAGGGGAGCTCCGAGGTGTGAGCCTGTTTGCTTCTTGGTTCTGAGATCTTGGTGTTTCCGCCATAACTGGACTATAACCCTGGCAGAACAAACAGCAGCATGTTAGCGTTATTTTAACAGTTTTGCCTGGGAGGGAAAACCTGCTTGATTCTTTGAGAACCGTTAATCAGGCGTACAGTGTGAGTGGGACTGGCTCCTGGGGTCCACTTTCTTGGTGTTCCAGGATGCTGAGCGTGACCGTAGAGGGAGGACGGCTGAGGGCTGGGCTGGCTGTAGTCCTGCGCAGAAAAACAAACAATGACACATAAAACTTGCTAAGTGCTTTTTTTTTGGTAACAACAATGTAGAAACAAAGGGAGGGGAAACAAGGCCAAAACTATTGAGCACTTTTCATGAATCTTGGGTATTTCTTTGTCTTTGTTCTGTTGCTGAAGGTCATCATTTCTCTTTTGGTATCACCGCTGATTTGTTGCTTCAATAATCAGTCATGAGTGAAACTAGCTCACCTGCTTTCTTCATGTTTTGTGCGATGATGTCATTACATCCTAATCATAAGTAGTACACGTGTATGGACCTCTAGAGGGATGAAAGGCATTTCCAAAAGATTTTTTTCATATTATTTTCAACAGGTATTCCACTGGGCTGAATCTTTATTTTTAGTCACCTGTTACCATTTGTAATTGTGGTGTGTCTGTTTTAAGTAACCTCTGTGTTTTTATTTAAAAAAACAAAGCAATGATCCACATCAAGATGCATTTATGAAGGATTTTCAATGGATTAGAATTCATGATGATGGTTCAATGTTGATATTAGGATTATGTATGAGATTATATAACATATTAACAAGGATCTTAATGTGTCTCTTGCAGGTTTAACTAAAGGCTTCGGAGGACACTTGATCTTACTTGATACAAATCTTAACACTGCCGAAATGACACGTGTTCAAATGGAGTCTTACTTATACAACACATGCAGAGATGCAAACTTTACGAGATGGATTATATCACATAAGCATTAAACTTTGAAGTCCTGGATTTAAAAAGAGGTAGAGTCTTAATATCACATAGTTATTTAATCTCTCAAACGTTCAACACGGCACACATGTTCTAATAATAACCACCAATACTCCTTTTGCCCATCCAGCATGAGTGTATTGATTATAAACTTATTATTTAATGTATTCATTTTAATATGATAATTTCTTAAAGAAGCTTGCTCTGGACTGGACAAGTAAACACTTCCATGTTAAACTCTATTAAAATGGTACAGCACTAAACTATACAAGATTGAAAAATAATCATAATAAATAATTATAATTTATCCTTTATTAATCCTGCGAGGGGAAATTTTGTTTTTTACACTCTGTTTAATGAACATGCTACGCAAACAAAGGCCGAAATACACACAAACATGCACAAAACAGGATCCTATGGACATGCATTAATGGAGAGGTCTCAGAGTGAGGGGGCTGCCCACAGCGAGCGCTCCAGAGCAGTTTTGGGGTTCGGTGCCTTGCTTAAGGGCACCTCGGCAGTGCTCAGGAAGTGGACTGGCACCTCTCCAGCTACCAGACTGAGCTACTGCCGCCCAAATGAAAAGTGGGGATCGAAATCTTTTGAATCAGGCTAAACCCAGTAAGCACTAAACTGAGGGCACAACTCAAAAAAATAAAAGGAAGACCTCCAACAGCATTTCTCCTACCTTCAGAACTATCTCACTTGGGAGTGCCACTTAACAGACTCTCCTGATTTCCTCACCTGGATGTTGACCCTTGGAGGGTTGTTTGGGAGCGGGCGGTTTGCTCTGAGGCTAGCGATGAAATGCGAGAGGCTGCAGCTCGGGTATCTCCTCATGAAGAGCAAGAAACCAGCCAGTGATACTAACATACCCGAAGGAACTGTGATGGATTTGAGAAGCGCTCGCCATCTGCCTCCCTTTTCTGGAGAGATAGAGACATCATCAGATCTCAGAGTGAATGAAAAATAAGCAAAAGAACAAACAAAACAAAAAAAGTCTAACATGAAAAAAATAAAAACCTTTTAAGTCACTCACCAATCACCTGCAACATAGTGGAGGATACCAGGTTTCCATCTCCGTCTCTTATTTCGTAGACGCCATCATGCCTTGAGGTCAGCCTTGCTATGACGACTTCATTGATGCTGCCATTTCTACCAAGAGAGATAAGGCCCCTGTAGCGCATGTCGTAGTCCGTTATGTGGCCCTCGCGGATCAGCTGCACCGGGCCTCGGGGAGGCTTAGGGTCAAAGGGGCCCAGGGAGGATTCATCAGGGTATCGGTGGGGGGTAAAAATTAGATGGGCATGAGGGACAGGAAGAAAGAGGGGCAGGTTTAGAGACTCCCTGGTGAAGCGGGTGACATTGAAGGAGTGCCCTGCATCAGTATGCAGGATTGTGAACAGGAGGGGAGAAGGACGGAAAATATGAGGGTGTCAAATGGAAAGGGAAAGATAAATATAAATGTTACATTTGACACTTGACATGGTCCTATAGTTAAAGAAATGAAACAGTCAGCTTTATTCAACTCATCCTTTGGTTTTCTGTCTCTGCTCACCGCGGACAGTGAGGGTGCTGCGGGACAAGGCCTTCCCCTTGTCGTCCCTGATGGTGTAATTGCCCTGGTCAGCTTGCCTCACTCTCTCTGCCACCCAGACCTTCCCGCCCCTCAGCAGCCGCCCTCGCCCCACATTGCTGGTCGCCAGGTCTGTCTTGTTCCACAGAACAACGGGCATGGCCTCAGGTGGAGCACCCCTGGGTAAAAACTCCAGCAAGGAACCATTTTCAGGGATTTGGTACTCAAAGTTTTCCCCATAGTTTCTGTTGTAAGACTTGATGCATTCTGAAGCAGGAGAGAGAGAGAGAGAGAGAGAGAGAGAGAGAGAGAGAGAGCGAGAGAGAGACAGAGAGAGAGAGAGAGAGAGAGAAACAGTGAAAAAACATATACTACATATACTTTAAACAGTATAAAAATATGTGAAGGAGAAAAAGGGACCAACATAGAAGCCAACTAAATTCTATTGAAGGATCCATTCAAACAAACCACTTCTGGGAAAATTGAAAAATGCAAAACAACACAAGGACCTTCCGATCCAAAATGTAGACATATGGATAAACCACTTCTCTAACCTTTTTGGCCCAATAGAGCAGAAAAAAAAACAAGATAAACAAAGTCACTAGGAACTGAAAAGGCCTGTGGTGTTGATGGCATCCTAAACGAAATGAGAACGTTTACAGACCTCAAATTCCAGCTGGCTATTCTAAATCTCTCCTCAGTTTCGGGATCTTCCGCAATATTTGGAAACCAAGGACTAATAACGGCACTCCACAAATTTGACCCCAATAACTACTGTGGGATCTGTGTCAACAGCAACCTGGAAAAAATCTTCTGTATGTTCATAAACCACAGACTCCTTCATTTCCTCACCGAAAATAACGTCCTTAAAGAAATCACAAATTGGCTTTTTACCAAAGTATCGCACAACAGACCACGTTTTCACTCTTAGCACCCTAACCGACAACCGAATAGACTAAAGAGTAGCAAATTATTCTCCTGCTTCCACTTTAAAAAAAAAAGTTTGACTCAATTTGGCACGAGGGTTTGCTGTACAAACTGTTAGAAAGTGGAACTGGGGGAAACACTAAAGGCATCATAAACTCAATGTACACAAACAAAAAATGTGCTGCAAAAATTGCCAAAACCTAATTATAACAACAACATTTAGTTGTTTAAGCTGAGAAAATGTTCTTGTAGAACAACTACTTCGATACTTGAAGTGCATTACTTGCAGATTATACTTGATTAAATACATTTCCTTTGGTTTGATTTTGAATAAAGGACTTTTATGTGTAATGGAGGCAGCTGAGGCAAAACTACAGGGGGGGGGATTTCACAAAACAGGAGAAACTTCTGTACCTGAAACAGTCAATCGAACAGTCTCATAGGTGAATCCAGAGGCAAGTTTGATGGAATAAAGTCCCTGATCATCATGAGTCACTTCTTTCAGGACTAGCATCTTATCTCTGGTCCACTCGAACCGTGGGTCCTTCACCTGCAGTTGTACAGTAAAGCGTTTTTTGACAATCTGAATGCACATTATACTAACAGAATCAAAAGCTGAGACTGACTTTTCCACTCACATTTGTCCTGTCCAGCAAGGTGCGTCTCTCTCCCTCTGAGTTTGGCGTAAAAGTAACCATTCTGGATGTAGAGTACACAGGCAGACGAAATTCCTTCCCGGAACACACACTCTGGGCTTCTTCTTTTTCACCTGTTAAGGGAAATAGAAAAACTTTGCAACCTCCTTGGGGAATGTGTTTTGTAGATGAAGGATGTGTGATGAAATGTTGCATTTGACTCACCCAGTACAACCCAACCTGTGTTGAGAGCAAAATAAATATGATTATAAATAGTATTATACAGAGCTATGCTTAGGTCACACCAATGTTATTTGACTGTGGAAATTCTATTACAACTTTCAAATAGATTTACCAACTTAATTGGTAAAGGTTAAATAGATTTTATTGTAATAACTGACCTCCTTAATTGCCTCGTAACTTCCCTGGCCTCAGCCATAACATGACTGCTATAAAATAGAATGCAATTATCCTAACTTCCTAAGAAAGGATTTTTTGTAAACCAGAAAGCCACTATGGGTGGTCCATACAATTAAAAGCATTTTGATGGAAATCTTAGCTTCCTTACAGAAAGTACAAACCCTACTAATTAAAGTTGTAGTTTTATGTTGAGAGTTTCCAGGTCATGCCTTTAAAAGACCTTTTTGACATTTATCATTTCGCATGACTAGCTTTGGCTGTGATGTAAAAACCTTATCTTTAATTATAAATAGAAAGTTATTCAAGCCATTAATTGCAATGTATTGCAATTATGCATTATTTAAAGGGGTACCAATATAATATTCAATAACTCACCCACAGCGAGAGGAAGGGCAAAAAGGGCAGTGAATAGGACAGTGGAGGACATCGTCTCCTTTGACGACAACCCCGAATGTTTCATCTACGAACAACGTGGACACAGATGCAAACAAGAGATTTGTCATTCGTCGGTCCCCCTCTTTAAAAACAAGCCTCATCATCAACCATCAGGCCACACAAGGGGGAGCTCAAACACAACTGTTGTGATGATGCAGCGCTCGAGCCTCCAAATCATTTACATCCATGAAGAATCAATATTGTCACAGCGTGATTCACGACACCCTGTATGCTTGTCTGAAGTTAAGTCCACGCAGGTGTCAAATGCATTTCTACGCAGATGAATACTATTTATAGCGATCCCGCTGATCAACAAGCCGCCAATGGGTTGGTGAATTGTCAAATCTAGTAGTCACTGACGCATGCAATCTGTACTTACCTGCAGGAAAACTGACAGAATGGATCAATCGATGGATGCTGAGGAATGTTTATATAGAGAGGGATAAGAGGATGACAACGTCCTCTGCAGAGCGCGCATGGGCATTAGCGCTTGTTCTACAATTTATCGCGATGGCAGGCGGCATTCTCAGCAGCGCCTACGCAGGACGCGTCGCATGCTGCGTTGGTTTCGCAAATTCCTGGGAATAAAAAACCGCTGATAGCGTAAGAGCCTGAACAGTGACACAGGAGTAGGCCTACTCCTTATGCCGAGACAAACTTAAATGTTGTCAGTAGTTTACAAAAACAGAAGAACAGGTCGCTCGACATTGTGTCTGCAGATAAGATGCCATTTCGTTATTTGAATAAAACTGATGGAGATCTAAATCTAGGCTACCTACATCCAAAAATGTCACAAATGTTATTATGACGTTGGACAAGTAGCCTATGTTAATATTTACAGGTATATGGTTTAAACTCCCGTAGGACATAGAATATCATCTCCCAACAATAATATCAAAATGCTACAAAAAATATCAAGAAAACAAATGGAGCAAGTAATATAGCCAACCAATGTGTGGTTAAAAAAAAGTACAGCAATTATAATTTGAGTTCAAGTATGTTTTGCTATAATTTGAATCTGCACATTTACTTTAACTAAATCTATCTGCAGTTTAGAAAATAAATATCTCTGAAATAACAGCGGACGTGGAGTCAGATTTATTTTCTGAAGCAAATTATATTGTTTCACACGTGCAGATATAAACTGCCACTGACACAATAAAACTCTTTGCACTAAAGTTCAACAACCTTGCACAAATTCATCAACGGAGAGCTATACACAGGTAGCTGTGAGTGAGTCAAATAAAAGAGATTTGAAATGAATCGGTTTTCATATTAAACCTGTACTTCAGGTTGTAGGAACAAAAAACTAGAACTTCAAAATTGTACTTAATGTCTTCAAGAAATGCACTGCTTTTGTATAGCTTACATCTAATCCTAACCCTTTTTAAAAGCCATGTTTTGTATTTTATTTTTTCTGTGAGGTATCCCTTGTGGTTCAGATGTTTCAAGCATTAATTATCATCCTATATTAAATAAATATTACACTTTTAAAATGTTAAGCACTGCTATTAAAACATATGCTGTTGAATGTGTTTGTTTTCTTTGTTTATTCTTTGACGCAGCCTACATGCTTTTTATATATTGTAGGCTATCTGTTTGTCTTTATTGATCGTTTTAAACCTTAATATACAGTCTATGGTTAAAACACACCCCGTGTTGTGGTTGAGAAAAAGGCGCCTGGAGGACGGTAGGCTATATGCACAGTTTGCGCACAGTCTGCGCAGACATGACGCTAAAACACAGTTTGAAAGATAGCCTCGCCCCTGGCCGGGTTTTTCCTTCTCTAGGACGTTGTTTATGTTTACAGTCTATGGTTTTGGACTAAAAGTAATACAATACATTTGGGAAAATCGTTTAACAGTGAGATGACAAATTGTTGCCACTGTGCTTATTTGAAATGTTGTGCACAAATTTTCATCTTAATGTTCTCTGGTTTTAAAGAAATGCTGTGGCGATCTCATCATGTTGTGTAATTAAATAACCTCTGCTCTCTCTGCAGGCCATGTTAGGGTTGTATATTGCTGTTTCCTTTTTTGTATTTGGTGAGTGTACGTTTTTTTCTTTCTTTCTTTTTTTTTGAATTAGTGCATAGAAGGAGTTATTCAACAATGTAAATGCACTCAGGCTGAGGAGAAAGTGGATGTATTTTATTCAGCCATTGGTGTTACCCAGAGGTTAGACCTCGTTAACCCCTTATTAAAGGCTTTGTAAGTCATACTATCATGCCTGAGTCAGTAACTTCATATGTTAAAGAATTGATATTCTCATAAACCCCAGTTGTACTTTGTGTTTGGAGTTAAATAGCAGGTTAGCATACTGCTATGCAAAACTAAAATCCAAGACCCTTAATTTAAAAAAAAAAAATAGGCAGGATCCTTTTGTCACACTTATCAAGTGGTCATGGGATATTTTTTATAATGTAGCTTCAGTTGAACATTTTTTTCTCAACATTATAATAGTTGTTTCTGACATAGGCCTACATATATACCCTCCATTTACGCCTTCACCTATTTATAACTCTGTGTTTGAAGGTTCATCTTCTGCTCTTGAGAATAAAGCGCTGTGCTTTGGTGGAAGACTCTCCATACCGTTTGAATACACACCGCTCCTTTTCAGTGGACAGTTGTACTTCACTCCGAGTGATGGGGGACCCACAACTCTATTGATGGATAACGGGGAGGTAGGCATGCATCTGGTGCTATGATTTCTGCTATGCCGCTTATTGCTATGACAACCTTGTGTGGAAAGAGCTGGGATATGACAAAGTTAAGCATCTGTTCAGAGCAAACCAGATATGAATCAGAATGAATGTACTCCGTCTGTCCTGATTCAGTTTTTTACTTTTGTCCAATTATTTCGGCAAAAGACCCACGGCTTAAACAAAACTTCATCACTTCTTATTTGAACGATTTGACGGAAAGAGATGATGGGATTTCTTCTGTCTCATCCAATGAGAATAGGCGTCTTGATATCATCAAACTGGAGGTTTTGGGTGAGAAAATGACACTGTACTGCACATTAAAACCCTTTATTCCAACAGTTAATTAGTATTTCTCTATTTAATTGTAGAGTCCTAAAAAGTCCACCCTGTGTTCTTTTCAGATTGTGCAGTCGATGTCAGCACAGTTTACGGAAATTGGTATTACCTTGACGTTCCTCGGCAGGCTGAAATCCTGGAGTTCACTTCCCAGTCCCAGTCCCAGTTACTCCCTACCAAAGGTCCGGTGGAGCCGCACAGACCCTCGGACCACCAAGAGAGGCATAGGACAGAAGAAGCGTGATTTCTGGGAGATCATCAAACTCACTCAGAAGGACAGTGGCTTCTACAATGTCAGGGGAAAAGATGGGTCTTTGCTGTCCAGGACTTTGCTCAAAGTAGAAGGTGATTTCAGGAATGTCATAGAAGAAGAATGTTGTCTGTAGACTCTCTGTGTAGCTGATTAAATGTTCTATCAACTCTTCTCCTTCACAGCGGACTCTATAAGCTATAAAAGAAGTGAAGGCGAGGACCTCATCATCAGATATCCTTCAACCAAATCCTCTTGGACTGTAACTGTGACTAAACCCGGGGAAGACACCGAATACTTAATTTTGATCAAAGCAGGCAATCTGCTCACTGACAATAGTAATTCTGGTATACCAGGAATATGATGGGAGGGTTCAGATTTTGCATGACGGTATAGAAATCAGGTCTTTGCGAATCATGGACTCTGGCGTTCTTGGGTTTAGAGACGAGGAAAGCTACTTGGCCCTGACCGTTCATCTGAATGTGCAGGCTGGTGAGCAGCACACGTTAAATTAGTCACAAGAGGGAAAATGTATGACTACAACTTCACTGATGATTCAAACTAACATAACCCCACTAACATCCATTTCTCATGCCCTTACAGCATCTATTCCTACATTTGTTATTGTTTCCGTTATTGCGGAATCGTCTTTGTGGGGATTCTCTGCTTCTGCTGCATGAGAAAACGAGGTTGTAAAAAGAGCGCTCCTAAAAGGGACGAGGCTGCAGCGGCACCTCCAGTGTATTACCATGTAAGTTAGCGCTAGCTGGCAATCAGATCAACTGTTTGTAATATGTGTTGCTATTTTTAATTCAATATCCTTGTTCCGATTGCAGGATAAGACTCATCTTTCAAGCTCGAGTTACCGTGCTGCACCTGCGCCAAAACCCTCTTATGAGCCAATGAACCCCAGTGAGCCAGCAGCTTCATCATCTGGGACACCGGTATGTCTTAAAACTAAAGTATTCAAGCAATGAACCAAAACTTCTTTTGAGGTGTTTCGTAGGTTCAAACCATGACAACAACGATAAGAGGTGTTAGGTTTAGACCTTGTTTGGTTGCTCATTAACATAACCAAGTCCATGCTTGGTGCCAAAACACATTCAAAAGTTTATCCAAAGCAAATATACTGTCTCCTTATTTGTCTCCATTCAGTATGATCAAACAGACATAGTGCACATTTATATGTTCGTCGTCACTTCAACTTTAATATCATCATGTATCCTTATCATTTAATCCACTAAAAATGTATTGTAAAAGACGATCATCCTGGGGCACTGATGGCCTAGCGGTTAGGCCACGCCCCCACATAGGACGGATGTGGACCTCCAAGCGGACGGGCCGTGTTCAAGTCCAACCTGTGGCTCCTTTCCCACATGTCATTCCCCACTTTTTCATCAACTTAAACATTAAACTTGTTTTGGTTTACTCTTCTCACAGGCTGCGCCTCTGCGAGATCAAGGGGACACTCCAGCTCCTACTTTCGCCTCTGATTGTCTCTCCTCTGACCGTGAGCTGAGGTATGAGCAGAAAGGACTGACCATTCTCTCTGCTCCAACCCTCAGTTCAGACTCAACTTTCGCTGCTGTTTATACCTCAGACAAACTCAACTTTTAGTAAGAAACGTCATCCACATTGGACAGATGAGGTGTTGTTTATTGTGACCAGCTGGAACACAGCCTTAGCTGCCTTTGATTGGACAGTGACATATACACACGTTAGAAAATAAGTCGCATTCGGAGGGCTGGTGGCGCAGCGGTTTGTGCGCACCTCCCATGTATGGAAGCTGTAATCTTCCAAGCAAGGCGGCCCAGGTTCAAATCCGACCTGTGGCTCCTCTCCTGCATGTCGTTCCACACTCTCTCCCAATTTCTGACTCTATCCACTGTCCTATCACTCAAATAAAGGCACGAAAAGCCCAAAAATAAACCTTTAAAAAAAGAAAATAAGTTGCATTAAGAGGTGGACAAAGTCAAGTACCAGTGGTTCCTAACCTTTTTTCCTTGTAGCCCCCCTACTTGTATAGTAGAAATGCTGAAAAAAGCAGTCCCATATCCTTTTGCGTTCTCACATCAGCTCACTCGGACTTTCAGCAGAATAAATACCAAGGGGCTGGCAGGAGAAACTTCAGATAAAGTCAGTTTTTTCAGGAGTTTGAAAGCCCTAATAGTCTTCCGCTGTGGGGCGTTAACAAGCATCCAAGCTTGATTTTGATTGGCAGTTATTTTATAAATGCAAAATGAAACACAATGCTATTAATGCTAGCTTGACTCATTTCCACATTTGTTAAAGGTTGGGACTTTCTTCAGTATGAATACAATTGTACTCACAAATGCAGGGTGCTCACAGTTTGATGCTAATATAGTATTATTTTTGTATTAACTCTTGATGACTGGATCTGTTTTAAAGTAATAGTGTAGCAAACAGTGGAGTGTGAGAGGAGGATATAAATCAAGTTAACCATATTAACACACATTTAAAAGCTTGTAGGGCAATTTATGTATTCACTCAATTTTCTCAGGAACTAAAAAAACAAATAAAGCTCTCTCGGAGATAATGTTTCAAAATGAGTTTGTTTAGCAGATAGAACAGATTATGTGACTCAACCTGGAGTCAAAGCTACCTCAGCATTCTTGGAAAAACTACTCTCATTTTTTTTTTTATACACTTTTTGATATGATTATTTCTAACCTTATCCTGTGCCTAAAGATGTATGTATCAACATGTCTGAGTGGCTTTCATCATTGCATTGAATGCATGCATATGAGAAATTATATTTATTATACTTGTTTTGATATCTACACTTTGTATCTTTGTGTTTATATATTTAAGGTCTTTTGAAAGCTAGGTTTGTAAACTCACCTTTTGAACCACTCACATATTAAAATATCGATCTGCATTAAAAGTAATGATGGTTGACTTGTTGAAGCTCACATTTTGTGGAAAGAAATATACATTGTAAAAAACAACTTGTTGGTTTAAGTTTAAGAATAAGAACCATTATAAGGAGTATTTATCTAGCCTTCATCATTCTCACAGTCATTCGAGTCTATACCATTCACAATAGCTTATTTGTTCAAATAGACTTAAGTTGTTATCAGACCGTAAGAATGTTCTGAAGCTGACCCTTGAAAAAGAGAGGCCCTAAAAGAGAGCACATAAGCTTTGTCAAAAATTAAAACAAGTTCAAAGTGAGTGGAGTTTCTGACTGCAAGTAATCCCAGAGTTAGGCTATATAAACATAAATACCCTCGTCTTCACAGTCTCATGTCGTGTGTGCATACATGTTCAACATTCCTGTGGACCCCTTTTAGAACAGCCGACCTCTAGGGTACAGCTAACCTAACAAATAAGCAAATAGCCTAGTGCAAGTGCAAGTTGTAACAGAGATGGGGCCACTTCACAGGCAGTTTTCACATTTAAAAAGCCAGACATATAGCCTGCATGTACAATATTCTACATTAAAGATATCTGCAATTTGATTCTTCTTAGTTAAAATAGGCTTTATATATCCTCAATAACATTCTTATGACAGTATGGATATCTAAATAAAAAAAAAATCATTCTTGATATCCAAAGTGTAATTCTCTGAGGCCTAGCCATAATTAAATTAGGCGAATGATTAGTAATTATGGAAAGGCCTTTCTGAAGTGGGAGTTTTTCCTACAAAACGCCATAAACATCTGAAAATGAAAGCCCGATACACAAGAATGGAAAACGTGACGTCATTTGCCCTTGGGAGTTTTCTGGATATCTGAAATCATGATTGTGAATAGGAAGGAATTCTTACCACTGAGTGAAAAACAGCAAATAAGGTGATTTTTTTTCCCAATTCTTTTTTTAAAACCGCTTGCCATCATCAGGGTTATGGTTGGGGTCACTCACTAGGATTTCCTATAGTCCCTGAACTCATCGCGAGAACGAGAAGCCTACGCCCTGTTGGAGCACAGAGACAGACCCTCTTCCTACATGGTTACCTTCTAAAGGATTTATTACGATAACTGTAATGTTTGGTTAACGTGGGACTTTTTTTCGTAGGCTATAGCGCAGTGCTTTCTGGATGTTGACGTTGTTGCATGAAGTCTTGATAAACTACAAACGTGTCGTGCTTGTGACTAGTCGACGGTTCACGACGGGCTCTGTGTGTGTTTACTATAATGGAAATAATGATAGTGGTGTTCATGCTGTGGAGCTTCTTTGCAATGGGTGAGTACGAGAAAAAATACTGACACTTCACTGAGTTCAAGTCATTTAGAAACATTGTTCAACAGGCTGAGTCGTTTTGCTTTTCTTTTTACAAAACATTCAATGAAGTGAACTGAATTGAACCCAGACATGTTGCTCTGCTGCTGAATTATTGTGGAGTAGGCTAAATCGTAAATTCAATATAGACTAGGCCTAAACATTTAAAAAAAAAAAATGATGTTTGATTAAATGTCAATCAGTAACAATTTAAATCTACATGTGACAATCATGCAAGGGTGATGGAAAAAAGACAAACAAGCACAGAAGTCTAAACAAAATATTATCTTACAGTTGTAATGTTTAAAATAAAAAGCGATGGTTGAGAGATAGTCTATTTTGAAATGTTTGACTGGAAGTATTTAAAACATGTTAGAATAGCCTTATTAGGCCTACAAGTATGGAGAAGTAGTTCACATGGATAAAGGTATAAAACTTGACTTAAATTATGGATACGTGGTTGAAATAGTTGAGTAAATGGATTGTAAAACTGTCAAAATATAAAGGAAAAGGTGACATTAATTGATTGAATGATAAATGCATTAAAACAATATTGGTGGAAATGAATAAAGGCACACACCGTTTCATCTGACATGACTGTGGTGTAACTCAGGGCAAAATGTTAGAAGTCAAGTCACAGTGGGGTTTTTGAGCCACCACTGTGTCTGAGTTAAAAGAAAAAAAAACATGCTTGGATTGACTAAATGTAATACTTTAGAATTTACAATACAGGGCTTTTACTGTTAACAACATTTTTTTTCCATTGTTATATTGCTAACTCTACAGGGGTTATGATCTGTACACATTCAAGTTAAGCATATTTAGGGGTAAAGTTAATTCATGTAATTTATTAGAGATACTCAAATATATCTACATTAAAAATGTATACATTAAAAAATACATACATTAAAAAGGTTCCTTTATACCTATTAAGAAAGGTTACTAAATTCATTTAAAATGTTCATGTTTTTTAGTCACACTTGAGCAATCAACAGTGCTGAAATGTAACATGTATTCATAAGGTTGGTGACAGTGTTGTTGTTTTTCTACTCTCTCTAGGTTTCTCACAGGATGAGGTAGAGTATGGGGACACATACAGGATTAGGCTGCCGAGAAAGACTGAATCTGTTGGGTTCATCAGATCGAACATCTCACATGTGACAATCTTGTGGAATCGGGATGAGCCTTCAACCAGTTATAACAGTAGGCAAAAGGTGATTGGTTCTTACTTTTTTTTAGAAAAAGTAACCCGGAATGACAGCGGTACCTACATAATGAAAGACAAAGATCAGAAAGTAATTTCTTCCAGGACCCTGGAAGTCACGGGTGAGGATGAATCCTAGTTTTTCAACTTTTCTCATTTCTTTTCCTCATACTCCTTTTTTTTTACCTTGCATGTTTTATTGAGTGAAACTTCAATGACACAAGAATATCAACTCAATATTGCACATTCATCAAGTTTTCATGGCAACATGACCATTATGGGTCAAGACAAAAGGGTTTTATGTGTCAATGTCAACACTAATGTTCACCAAATTACTGAAGAAATCAATTAAAACATTGGAAAGGATTCTCTTGAATTAAGATTTACTTTATTGATCCCACAAGGGGAAATTGTTTTTTACACTCTGTGAGTCATGCAACACACACATAGGCTGAAATATACGCACATGCACAAACAGGATACTATGGACATGCACTAATGGAGAGATGTCAGAGTGAGGGAGCCACCCCCGGCAGGCGCTCCTTAGCTGGTGGTGGGGAGGGGGTTTGGTGCCTTGCTCAAGGGCACCTTGGCAGTGCTCAGGAAGTGATCTGGCACCTCTCCAGCTACCAGACCAACTTCCAGATTTGGTCCGCACCAGGACTTGAGCCGGCGACCCTCCAGTTCCCAACCCAAGTCCCTACAGACTGAGCTACTGCCGCCCCCAATTATTTCAAGTATTTAGGTTTGACGTTTCTTTCACAGAGAACAGAAGCTGTAATCAGCTTGGATTCACTCAGTTTCAGGGGAAAGCTTTACATACATCACTTTGGACAAAAACGTGTGCTAAATGAAGTGTAGAATTATAAAAGTAGGACTGAAACCAGTTCAGAAAGGTTCCAGAAAGGTCCACCCAGTTCTCCAGTCAGTTAACTAATATACTGTGGTCATTTTCTTTTTTTTTTACCATTTTAGAGAAAATAATAGAAAAAATAATAGAAAAATTAGGTTATTAATGCCCAAACTATCATTTTAACATACAGATATTAATATAATGAAGTGCTATACATCTGCAGGTTTATTTGTATTACCCTATGATCGATTGGTCATTACTATAAGCATGTGAGAGTTCATGCTTATAGCCATAGACTGCACATCTTTAAAATCTGACTTCAATAGAAAGGGAACTTATTAGCATATGGACACGATGCATTCCTGTCAAACCAGATGAACTGTCACTGAAAACGTCCTGGAAAGTAATCTCCAGAAAAGTGTGGCAACCCTGCTGTTTGCAGGCCCTGTGGGTAGACACCTGAGAAAAGACACAAGTTAACAATCTGTATCAGATCTGACGTCATGACTTGTGATACTTAAAAAAAAAAAAAACACCTTCAAGCAGAATATCAAGACAACAGGAGAAGGAATTTAGTGAGTAAATTGTTATATTGGTAAGTCAGTTAGTAGTTAGTGTAAGTAAATTGGTTTTAAACGGACACTGTACAGATCCTGACATGTTATGGAGGTACTGACTGCCTGTCGTCTTTTCTGAATTTTGTTCTGTAAAGAAGGTGGCAGAGTTATCGCAGGTCCTGGTACTGTAGAACAAAGTTCAGGTGCATCTGACACAGCAGGGTTTGTTAACCTGTCAACAGTAGCAAACAGGGCATGTGCATCAGATTAGTTTTTGGTGATGATGTCTGAGAGGAAAGATTGCCTTGCATCCCTCAGTTGTGAATAATAAATAGTCTCTCTTAATAAATCTGTATTAATCTTCTCTTTTTACTCACACCATGAAGGCTCATGTGCATGGTTCCCAAAATGAGGATGAAAGCTGTGAAAGACAAATGTAAAAAAAAAAAAAACCTACCTGGGATGAGTTTGGGATTTTGTTTGGAGAATCACTCTGTCTTATGTGCTTTTTTGTCTTTCAGTAATCAAAAGATACAACACAAAAGTTGTTGGCAGATACTTCGACTTAACGTTTAATGTGGAACCAGACTCCTGCAACATTTACTTCATCCGAGATGGTGGATATGAGACTCAGGTAGATCGTAAAGGCAAACTGCTGGAGCATTTTGACGACCAGAATTGTGATGGACTCGACTTTTTATATCCATGTGGGATTTACAAAAATTACATTCAGTTGTCATGTAACGGGCGCTTTGAGGTCAGAGATAAGCATGGTGACCTGGCCATAGTGGAGACAGTGGAAGTAGAAGGAAGTAAGTACATGTTTTTAGATGACTGGAAATAATGTATCTTTATCATACACTTTTGGTTTGTTAATTAGCTTCAGCCAAACTATTTATAAAGTTTCCTAAACTGTGTTATTTTCTTGTTCACATAGTGTACCTTCTTCAATTGTCTTTTATAAAGCGGTAATAGGTCTGTTACTTATGGATCTCTCCATTCTTCTTCTTTCAGTGTGTCTTTTGAACATATAATCTATCTCTCTTTCATTTTTGAAAAGTAGTGAAAAAGGATCATCACAAGTTTGAAGGGTTGCATCCTTTTGACGTCAAGTTTAGATGAACTGTGATATAACCAGAGAAATGCAGGATAGCCTATTATTCAAGAGGCTGGTAGAAAAGCAACACGTTTAATATTTAACACAATGATATTATTCGTCAAGGTGATACATTTTCTACCTCTTCTCTTGCTGAAGAAGAAGAAGAAGAAGAAGAAGAGCCTAAGTTTGATACATCCACCTCCATTGGTATTGGCATTGGTGCTATACTTGGTGGACTCAGTTGCTGTTGCTGCACCATACGTTTCTGCAACAGCATAAGCTCCTCCAAGAAGGACAAGTCTGAGAGTCCTGATGAGGAACCTACTGGTCATTACCGTCAGGTGAACAAATTTGGCATTAATGCCGGCCAGTGCTTCTTCAGAGTGTTAGTGCAATAAATAAACTAAGAAGCTCAAGTTCAAGTCATGCAAACTGATTGTTCTTCTCTTTCACTCAAACTGCAGTATGAGAGGGAGCCTGTAAGACCGAGTTCAGACCAGCTCAGTCGGCCCTCTGAGACGCTGTACCCCACTGTGCCTCCTTATAATCTGAGCGTCCCGCTGGTTAGTGATTGTGCTGCTTGTTGTTGTAATAACCTCTTCTACTGTTGTTTAACTCCTTTCTCTCCACTTCTAACGTGTTCTGTTTCACTTCATCTGGCAGATACACAATCCGCCCTCTGTGAGTGTGCCCCCAGCTTATTCTGAGGTATGATCTAATCAGTCAGAGCTCGCACACACATTCCCTCTGGCATTTCATGCTCTTATCCTTCAGGCCTAAATGGCATGTTGGGTGCCTATCCTGTCTCAAAAAGTTCAGTTCAAAAAAAAAAAAACCTGTCTTCCCTGCCTTTATATGAACCTCTCTTTTACATGATTGTATTATCAAGATGCAACTATGTTAAAGGTAACATGGTTTGTCATGGTATTAACACAAATAAACACTTTTTGACACATGTACCCCTAAAAATATCATATCTAAATCATTTAAGGGTCCAAGCAGCCCTAAGAGATAGCGCATGGTTACTTTCAGACTTGCACAAAACTCCTGAAAAACATCTGATATTTGCAGGAGGAGCTGCATGAATGTTTTCTGATCAGCAGTATGTTTTACTCTGCCCTTTGCTTGGCATTGTGATTCTGTTGAACTAAGCATAGCATTGATATCAAGGCAGGTATTCCCATTATAGTGTTGAACAGTAGACTATGTTGCTTCGGGACGCTACTCCCCCCCCCCCCCCCCCCCCTCATATTTCTCATTATGTATCGTGTCAATACTGTCACTACATCTACAAAGATAGAAAACTGTTCAATGTGATGTGTCAAAATATCTCTAGTGGTAACATGAGGTGAATTTTCTCTTTGAAGCAACAACAAAGCGAACAGTGAATATCTGTACATTTAATTCTGCCGGTGTTGCATTAATATGAGAATCTGAAACTGATAGTCAGTCAAATTCTGTCTTTTCTTTCAGGTTTCAGCTCCAGCAGAGCCGGCAGTCGCTCCAGCAGAGCAGACAGTCGCTCCAACTTTCCCCGTCCCCTCTGAGGACCCCGGGCCACGGTTTGAACTCTCCATCTCCTCGGCCCTCCCACTCAGTTCAAACTCAACTTTCTCTGATGTTTATACTTCAGACAAACTCAACTTCTGATGAAACCCTACATTTTAAGAAGAACACTTGTTAATGATTAGAACTATTAGAAAATAGTCCTCTGTCATATTGATTAAGGCAATATTTGAGCCCAAGAGAACAATTTGAATTACTTATTTAAGGCCCAGCAAGCTGTTTCCCCCTGTTTGCTGTGTTTATGTAAACTAAGCTAGTTAGCCGCTAGCTTTGTCTCCAGATTTATCAATCAGGAATCAGAGTGATATAAAACGTATCATAAACCTGTCATCGAGGGCATTTAAAAAGAAACAGCTAATTAGCCTGCTAATAATATCATTTTGTGGGACCCTTGACAGAAAGATTACGAAAATGTTTTAATCTGAGTCAGTCCCATTCGTTTTCATGTATATAATAGATTTTAGCCTTCAAACTGCAAATGTATGGTAAGCCTTGAGACTCTGCCAAAGGATAACAGCCTCAGGGTGAAAACACTCTTCTAGGATGACTTTCTACCTCATGAAACTCAGTTAAAACCTCCAGTTTTTTAATAATCTCAGTACTATGAATTGCGTTCATATGCAGTTCTTGTTCGGTGTTGTTTAATTACTGCAGACTGTTAACACTTTCAAGGAAATTACAAACATAAAGTTGCTTTAACTCTGCTAAACTCCTACTTTTTCTAAGTGTGTCATCAATTTGAAATGACACGTTACATTTCTCAGGATAATCCCATGTGTATATACATGTTTTATGCTCTTATAGTTATTGTATGTCAACTTTGAGGTATCACTCGTGCAGTTACACCTCAAAGGATACCTCAAGTGCATTAGTTAACATAAATGTATCACATAAACACATATAAAAGCAATATACTTAAATGCAGCTGCAATGTGCTTCTTTCTGCAGTTTTCATTTTTATCATTCTCTTGTAAATCAAACACAGAGCTGCGTTTGGAAGTTTCATATATGTGTGTGTATTATGAATGTACATTTTTTATTGTAGATTTTACTTTTTGAATGTTTTGAGCATGTCCTAATCATTTACTGGAACCGTGTTTAAGAACATGATCAAATGTGTTTTTAAACCTTTTCATAACGGGTGAGCACTTTTTGTATGCATCTTTGTGTTTTCAGACTTATGTCAGTTGCATTAAAGCTGATTAAACCCGACTGCACCGTATATGTTTGTAAGTGTTCACTTTCTCCATGTTTTCAGGATAAAAAAATGTCTTCTTGTAGTTCTCCCATACACCACTACAGGCTCCGCCCATCCAGCCAAAAGCTCCTCCAAGCGTTTACATTCTTTCCCACCATACCAACCGCTTCACAGAAGAAACTCAGCAGAGCAGACGTTAACATGGCTGAGACCATTGTGTCTTTCACCTATTTGTTACCCTGAGTGATGCTGAAAATCTCTCCAAATCCACCACATACTTGTGCTTTAAGTAGGACTGCAGTGGACTAATGCCTGTAATACATGTTTGACTAAATCCATGTAAGATATCTTTGTAAAACTTGTGGGAAATAGATATAAACTAACTGACTAAATAAAAATGAGTAAATTACTGTATAACTTTTAACACAACAGGATTTTTAAGTAATCCGAGAAATTAAAATCTAAAGACTGAGACTTCTTTGCATTTTAAATGTGAATTAGATTAGGGGATTTAAGGCTAGTTTGCACACTACAGTCCCTTCACAATCAGACCAGCAGAAGAAAACTTAAAGCACCTTGGAACGTCAGTCTTAACAGCTAAACCGTGTAATGGTTTGAAACACACATAATCCTCTTTATTAAACTGAACTCTTCAGTCTTGTGAATCTGAATCTCATGTGAGTCAGAGGAGCTGCAGGAGTTGTAATGAAAAATTACATAATTAAATAAACACAATTGTTTCACTCTTTCTTTTGGAAGTGTCGATGAAAACATTTGATCAGAAAGCATGCGTCTGTAACTAACCGGCACTTTGGATTTGACTTGTACGAACATGCACAGGTAAACCCAGGATTACTTATTGCATGAGTGTTTTTTGTATTATTTGTTTCTTTGGTCACTTAATGACATTATTCAACATAACTTTAGAAAGAAAATCATTTTCCCCCTTCTTTTTAGCTAATTCAATAGCAAACAGTTGCTTATTTACACATTAAATAGACCCGGAGCGACGCTGTTGATTTAGAGTTAGTTCATGGCCACATGATGAATACATGTAAAACATGTACTCTCTTCTTGTTCCATTTTTTGGTCTCTTAATTCCTGAGGGGAATGTGGTTCTTTATCTCCTTAAAGCTTCCTTGTGTACAGTACACCAATTGCTTTCAAAGCCCTTTCATTTAAAGCAGCCGTGTGCTTCAGCTGAAAGATCCTTCTGTGAGAAGAAAACAAAACAGTAGATGTGTGGGCTGCAAAATCCCGAAGACTGGAGTTATAAAACTCTGCAGAGCTGAGTGGAGCTGCTGCAGTCACAACAGAATCATCTGCAATTTTTAGAGCTACTAGCAAAACCATCATTAAATAATCGTGATGTACATGGTCCAGAATCACATTGTCATCACTCTCTGCATCTAAGTGTGGTTGAAAATGCTATGAAGATATTGACACAGTTCGTTTCATTGTGGTTACACTTCTGACCCACTTGGTGCTCCACAGCAGCAGAGAGTAGTAGGGCAAGTGAGTTTTGCTGCTGCAGGGTGAGCTAGCGGGGCTGATTATTGTGGCTCTCGGGTCAGGTTGTTCCACTCGACCGAAGTGGCAGTGGGGGCGAGGATCATTAGTGTCAACCCAGAGGATCAAAAAGGCTTCCAGCTGACTGAGCAGCAGAGAACGAATGAGGCACAATGGACTGAAGAGACCAATGCCCATTGGTGAGCCTGGGCAAAGATACATTAGTGTAGAGAACTGAAAAAAAATATCAAAGATAACATTGGCTGCTTGACACTGGATTTATTTTCTTGATAAAGCCTACTCTAAGGCAACCTCCCACCATGTTAAAAAGATACTTTTCTGCCATGTTTTGGCACAGTATAGTGAAGTTTAGCAGAGAGGGAAATGCCAGGCAGCCTCCATGCTGGAATTGAAAACCATCAGCCTGCTTTTAATTAAATATGGAACCCATAAAAGTTACTAGGAGGGGATTTTTGTCTATAGGGATCTTCTTATTTTTTCCTCTAGTGCCACTAGTGGGTTGAAGTTTTGAATTGAATAATACTTTTGTAAATGACCAAAATTCTTCAAAACTAGTTTCACTTCCATCAGTTTCAAATGTCAGCATTGTGATTTGGAGATTTTTAACATGTCAGCATTGTGATTGGGAGATTTTTAACATGTCAGCATTGGAACAAAGCTTCAAATATGTATTTTCCTGTTTGGTTTTGATTATGGAGGGTTTTTTTTTTTGGGTGCATGCAGTTCGGAAAAAAAAGAATGCAGGACAGTTAACAATTGGTTCTCTGAGCTCTGATATTTCAACTTTGTAATACCTTTGTCAGATTTAGCCGTTATTACCAGTAACTAATATTCAATGTGCTGTAATAATTTGGCATTTCTAAAAGGCAAACAATGGAGAATTTCTGGTTACAAATCCCTCAGGTTACTTTATTTCCAATAATAGTTTGACACACATACAGAAAACCATCAGTGTTACTATTTTCTTATCCAACATAACCACCACCGTTGTCCATTTTGAAGCCCCTCTCTGGTCACTTCTCCACTTTCCTCTTCTCCACGGCCTTCACTCGGCCCTCCAGGGTGCTCAGCCTGTGCTCCACCGTGCAAGTGTTTTCAGATCCTGAAGTGAGCAGAGTCAACACGACGCATCCCAGCACCAGGCCACCTACTCGCACCGCTGTGGTGTCTGCGCTGGCAGTCTTGTCCGTCACGATCAGTCCGAAAAGCCACAGCGCTAAAACGGTTCTCACCACCCAGAACACCCGCTTTGCCACGCAGAGGAACAAACGGAGAACGATGTTCAGCACCCAGTAGCCAATGAGGGCCAAAAGACCCCATTGGGCGATGGCAGCCACACCCTCTGGAGTGAAGCGGGGCAAGGTCTCTGCAGCTGTGGAGGAAGGAAATCCAGGTTAAGCTTTTTTTTATGAAGACTGAAGCTGGACAATACCTTTCTGTTACACTGAAAGCTTAAGCAGGAAACACTAACGCTGAAAAAAAAAAGAAAAAGGAGTGGCAGATAAATTCCTTGAGGGAGAGGCAAGTCTGCATATTTTTACTGGCGCTTCAAACCATCATTGCCACACATCTACTCTTACTTTCTGTCAGCTGCACATACAGGAAGCAAAAAAGTAAAGCATGCAAAGAAGCCTTAAACACATGAACAGCGTCCATCCTGGTACCCACCATCGAATCCTGTGACCCTGAGGATCTCTGTGACATACACGGCGATGACGTTCAGGCCGCTGGCCGCTCCTTCGGCCAGGAATCGGATCACCATCTCAAAAAACTGCGGCGGGGCGGAGAGACATGTTATTATACAGAGTAACAATGAAGAGAGGAAGCATTCTGATCATCACATCCACAATCATGCAGAGAGGACACAGGCGACACAGATGTATGCTCATGACCCTTATGCACAGTCACATCATTCATTTTTACACAAGCAGCAAGACTACTTTGTAAAAACTACGGCGACTTGAAGCTGCACCTCAAGACAGAAGAAGTCTTGTATTGTTGACTTGGACAAACAGCTGTGCATGCAAGTGACAGCTGGATGGTGCCCCTCTCTATTCCTGTACTGTCACTGTCACCAACCCCCAAAACATCTCACAAAACACACATACAGTCAGTGCGTGACCTTGTCAGGCAAGGTCAAGGGTAGTCCAGTAAGCTGGACAAGTTTCTTATCTGCACCTGTTGGGCTACACAGTGACACATACATGAGAACAGAGCACTATGTCCAAGCAAGAGTCAAGCGTCTGTCACTCTGATCACATAATCATTTTTGGTATATTCAGGCTCTATTTCCAAACTAATGGAACATGAATACTTTAAGTTTGGACTGATCAGCTTAAAATTCTGAAGAGCGGGAGTTCGGCAACAAACTTTCAAAAGGTGTGATGCAGCAAAAGAGGAAAACTCGGCAGAAGTATCCCACATTACAGGGGAACTTCTACGCCAATTTTCTGTTTGACTTCCTCTGAGCTATTGAGGCACATTAAACTATTTATTTACTTTCTGCTGCGATTTAATTTAAGCTTTCCAAACTGACTAAGCACCGCACGGTAAATACAAATGTCGCAGAGGGTAGAAATCCAAACAATTTTTCAAGCGCTGGATCAGAAAGACAGTTCAAGGCTAAAGTTTTTTTTTTTCCCCAAGATCTGACAACTGCACTGATGGCTCACAGGAATTTAACAAGATGACGGAAAGGCTGACAGGCAGCTAAAATAATGTTTTTGATATATTAGAAGAACAGTTCAGTGTGCAGTGTTAATGTTTTTTTTTTTTTAATTACTTTTGCCCAAAAAGTGAATGAAAATTCCTAAATGAATGTCTTGTTTTAAACTCTCACTAGAACTTACTGCAGGGGTGCATTTCAGTTCAGGGAGATCTTACATAGATTATGTATACACCCTATACTTTGCATCTACAGCTACCAATTGAGTCAAGTTGAACAACATCTGTCAACTTTCCAGCACTAAAACAGACTCTTATCACTACAAGCACACATATTGGACGTTGCTGTGGCCTCTCATGCAAACACCACTGTACAGAACAAACTTTTTTAACACAGCCATGCTCCTACTTGGCACTAACTTTTTGGGGGTGACATGAGCTAGAACAAAGCCACATGAGAGGACTCAGGGCAGGCTAGATGGAGACACCCAGGAGGGGTTGTTTTTTTTTTTGGGTTTTTTTCTTACCATGGCCACCGTATAGACGTTCTCCTCACCCAGAAATGACTCAAGATACAACACTGCACTCTGAGGAAAGGGAGCCACAGCAGGGGTGGAAGCAGGGATACAGAAACGTGTATGGGTGAGGGGAGTGATGCGTGGATATAAGAAGACACGAAATGAGGGCAGAGAAGATGAGGGGATCAGGGGAGAGATTAACAAGTTGAGGTGCATGGGGACAGGAATGTGTGGGGGGGGGGGGAGTGAGGACATATTGGAGAGAGATGAGAAGGTTGGAAGTGGAAAATTAGTGATATTGATTGAGAAAACAGTGAAGTTAGACCAAACAGCCAGAAAAATAAGAAAAGAGAGAGAGAGAAAAAAAAAAGCCACTTCCCGGTGCTTTGACAGAAACGTCAGTGCACTTCCCCCATCGTACCTCAGCCACTGATCGGATCACTCCGCTCCCCAGCACGGACTCCGCGTACCGCTGCACCTCCCGACAGGTCCCGGTGATCAGAGTCCCGAGGGTGACGGCCGGTGGGCTCCCCTCGGTCTGCTTGGTCTGCTCGGCTTGAGCTCCGACCAAAACCACCAAAGCCAACCCGAGCAGCAGCAGTAGACGAGCCATGGTACATCCACCGCGCCCAGACGCGCAGAGAGTCATTGTTTGAAATGTGAGAACGAAAGGGAAATGAAATGTGCTCTTTAAAAAAAAAAAAAAAAAAAAAGAATCTGTGTGAACAGATTAATGCTGCAGGCCAGAGATGGTCGATCAGCTTCAACGACTACAGACAGAAAACCAAAGACTTAAAAATGGCTTCTGTTGAGAGCAGTCAGAGCGGTATCAAAGCAACATGCTGCTTTTTCCAGGCAGAAAATACAAGACCAGAGTCAGATGCTAAACTACGGGATGCTCCTGTCCAAATAGCAAATTTTGTTGTTTAAAAAAAACCCCAATGACTCAAAATGGTCTGAGAATTTAATTTTAAACTTTGGCACCGGTCCGCTCCGTCAAGGACACTGCAGCATTAACAGTGTCTATATTTGGTAGGAAACTGTTGAAGGCTTTGATGATCCAATGGCGTGGAGATGTGTGATTGTCAAGCAAGACGCACAAGAAAGACGTAAGTGGGAAAAGATACGGCGCACGAGGGTATCCAAAAGTTATATTCTCTGCGCGTAAAAAAAAAGAAAAAGCAAAAAGGTTAAAAACAAATAAAATAAATATATATACTCGGTGGCACTGAGCCGAGCACGAGTCTCCTAAAGCCTCTTTATTCAGCCCTGAGCTCCACGCCGATCAACTCTGCAGCTCCTTCTGTCTCAGTTTCTATCAAACGCTCTGCTGCGATGGATTATATTGCTCAATGTTTAAAAAAAAAAAAAAAAAAAGTGCTGCTCTCGCATGACGCTCCCTTCCTTCCAGCGTTTCCACCGGCAGTTTCCAGTGTGCAAACACGTCTACATCTTCAGGGAGGGGGGAGGAAGAGGAGGGGAGCTCTGCACACGGATAAACACAGATTCGGCACACTGGGACATGAAGTGTCATTTGTGTTCTCCACATTAAATGTTATTGAGAGGGTTTGATACATTGTGTTAGATTAAAAAAAAAAAAAAAAAAGTAGCGACACATTTCTCTTAAGATGTCAGTTTAATAACGAGAAGAGCAAAAATTACAAAGCAGTCTGATTTTAGATTTCAGGAAAGTTTGGATAAAAGGCAGCTTTCAAAAAAAAAAAAATGGAACACTAATGACAAACAGTATGTACAACACACTGACTTAATACAAACATCCACTACAAGCTTTCGTATTGTTCTCATCTTTTATTAGCATGCTGCTTTGTAAATTGCCTGTTTCCTCACACACTTGCACAAAGAAACCACACACTTGGAATGTGATGAATTTGCAGAATCTAGCGCCTCTCATACTCATAGTTCCTGTACCGGTTTTGAAAACAGTGAAGTGTTGGATACTGGATGAAGAAAATGGATTCAGTCACTGGTAATGAATTTATTTCAAAAGAGTTAAATTCAGAGCATCACTGCAGCTCACGGAATATCACACCGATAAGTGTCCTGTACACGCAGGAGACGAGGCGTCCCATGTTCAGAGTGGTGAGTCTCCCTCCCCCTGAGCGTTTCATACTGCTGCAGCTTCAGCCGATGTAAATGCGGTGAAAGTCGTTCGCTCCGAAGGCGGCGTTGCACTTTGGGCACTTTCTCTGGCGTGTGTCGTAGCGAGTCTTGACGCACTCGAAGCAGAAGACGTGGAAGCACTTTGTCAGAACAGCGTCCTTTACCCGAGAGTTGCAGCATGGGCATGTGAGACGTGCCTGGGGGGGGGAGAAAGAAGGTTGGAGAGAGAGAGGGAGAGTGGTTGAACAACAAACTGAGAAGCCCTTTTTTGTTTGTCCTGAGCTGAATGATTTGTAAAGAGTGGATTCGACACGTGACATGAAGGCTGGATGTGACCCTGATGTGGCCATGACAGACTCTCGAGACCATGGAGAGTACAGAGAAGAGAAAAACAAACATCCTGAGAGTGAGCAGGTTGTTAGATTTTTAATATGGACTACAATTACACTGAAATGTGTAGTCCTCACGCAGTGGTTTGGAAGTATTCTAGTGTGTGTTTCTGTTTCATAAAAGTGTGATCACACTGTCCCGCAAAGACTAAATATTCCTAATTACAGCATTTCAGGCTGGAGCTACTTATTTAGTGAGGGGAAAGCTTGACAACACCTTTATCTTTCCCTCACAAAGAGCAACTGGTTAGATCCAAAATCTGGAGACGGGAGGAAAAAGATAGCCTTGGCCCAAAGCTTAGAGAAATCATTACTATGAAATCAAAGTATTTATTTTCTTGTGGGTAGGACTGATTTGTTGTAGGGACTAATAACTTCCTGCGCTGTCCACTTGTTGCACTGACACTGCTCAGAGAAAATAAATAGTCCAGCAAGTCAAACCCTCACTTCTGGTCTTTGTTGTATTCAGTGCAGAAACTGCGAGCTCAAGCTTTAATGTTCATCTAGAAAGTTAAATAAGCACCATTTATAAAAACCTAAATTGTGTTGTCCTATGCAACTTCCATGCAACAAGGTAGGGGGCAGGGGGGGACCTATTTAATAATTCATCTGAGTATAGATCATACAATAACAGCTGACTCTGAAATGAGTTCTTCTCTTCAGCAGGTTCAGCTCCAGTAATGCCGATCATTGTGCTTTCGCTAAAGAAGGATGAAATAAACGAGCAGGTTATCACTATTTGTAGTTTCACCTTATAATCGTTGATTTCTTCATTTAGGATATCGTCTCCGTTGCTGATTTTCTCAGCCGGTTTCTTGGCCTTTTCGATCTTTCTCCTGAGTTTGGAGATGTCCTCCTGAAACAAAGTAAACAGCTGTGAGTAAAACAAGCACGTCTCTACCAGTTTACTTTCATCTGTCAACAGACATTATGGATACCCCAAAGCAGGCTCATTTATATAGTTAGCCTCAACTGAAACTGCAAGTAATGCAAACCGGCAACAGATCTCTGTCTGACATAAAGTTAGGCATATTTTTAAACGTTGTGCCTTTATGTGTGTTGTTGTTGTTGTTACCTGTGCTCTTCGGGCGTTAAATGACTCTTTCTCTCTGGAGATGCTGTTCTCTACCACCTCCTCTCTGACCAGCTTGAGCCTCTGTTGAACCTGCTCCAGCTGAGTTCGCACCTCCTCTGACAGCGACGCAGAGTCCTGTGCCTGGAGAAGCAACAGAGACAGATGAGAAGACATTTCTTCTCATGCTCAGCATCATATACAGGGCAAGTGTGGTCTGTACAGGTTAATCTGTCGCTGTGGCTCATCGCTACAGAACGACGTGTTTACCTTGCGTTTGTTCATGTCTAAGGCTTGTGTTCGCAGTGCCAACTCTCTCTCTGCAGTGCTGATGGTGCCCTGCAGGAGGCGATCTTTTTCCTCCAGCTTCCGCACCACCTGAAGCTGGGCGTCGACCTGAAATCAACAAAAAGTCTGTTAATGCAGAAGAGCTACGAGATAAAGTTCAACAAAACTGAAAAAAATGCTCATACAGCTCATACAACTTTATTTCATTACAAGCTGTTCAACTTAAAGGAAAAAAATGTGAGAAAAGACTGTAGGCAGTTTGTGCAAGAAAAAAAAAACAGCCAACACAAACTCTCATTATTTCCCATTGCACCTTATGGAGGCTCACCTGAGTTTTTAGAGTGAGCAGCTGGTCTGCCAGCTCCTCCTTCTCCTCTTTCAGGAGCTTGTGGATCTGGTTGGACTTGATCCGCTCGCTCATCAACTTGAAATTTGCATCGTCTTTTTCTCGGAGCTGCTGCATCAGTCGAATGTTCTGTTCCTGCATGTCCTCGAAGGCCTGGCCCGTCACGTCCATCTCGCTCAGGAGCGCGTCCTCCTCCTGCAGGGAGGGGGAGAGGAGGGCGACAGTGTGTCAAAGAGCAAAGGAGGGTGCTGTAAGTGCGCTAAATCAAAAGGTGACAAGCAACTGTACCTGTTTTGCTATTGAAAGCTTCTTATTGAGAATATCAATCTGCTCCTCCACAGAGCGGATCTTCCTCAGTGCCTCTTCATCTGCCATTTTCTTGCCCTCTCTCCTTTCTCTCTCCTCCAGCTCCCTCAGCCTCTGCCGTAGCTCCTCTCCCTGAAATCAGCACACAATCATCATACATTCTCCTGCTTGTGAACACCTGCTTTAATCACTGATGTGAGTAAACCTCTGTTAGCAGGATATCGGGGGTTTTTTTTGGAATGCAGTGTGAATGACCACCTCTGACTTGGACTTCTTCTCTGCAGCCATGAGCTGCACTTTGTCCCTCTGCTCCTTCGGTGCTGAGCGGTACATGTCCAGCAGCAGCTTCATCTCCCTCTGAGACTCCTGGGCTTTCCTGGGCAGTCACCATAAAAAAAAAAAAAAAGAAATCAAACAACACCACCAACAGTAAAAACTCTGCACATTGTTTTGGAGACAATCAGGACTTTTGCACCCATTTATCAGAGATGTTTTGTTTACACTGGCTGGGTCTACTAATCCGTGTGAGTCATTGCTGCTGATTCATCAGAGAACAGAAGATATCTTTCTTAAGTGTTGTGGTAGGCATTTTGTTTTGTGATGATAGAACCTGGAGCTGACAGAGAGTAACCATAGCACTAAGAAAAACAAAACAACTCATACTAGGAAATAAACAAGGGGCACTTGTGTTGGCCACTGTGATGCGTGTAGAAAAAGAAAATCTTTCAAAACATTTCGACGTAGGATCAGCCAGTGGTTATAGCCAATATTTTCTTAAAATCAATCTATCCCAAGGTCAAATTAAAATTTGGGATTGGCATAACTCATGTTGTAGGGGGGGCTATTTCCCCCTTTATAATGTATATGCTTTAGTTGATTCAGTTTTAAGTGTTAATCAAGGTGTTTTTGACCATCTTTGACCTAGCATGACTGAATGCTTGCTGACAAATGGACGACCGTATATTTAGACCTCCACACATGCCACTCACTTGAGTTCTGCTCTGACAATCTTCAGCTGCTCTATCTCCTTCCTCTTTGATCCTCCAACCACTGACAGGCGCTCCCCGGCCGACTCCTCGGGTTGGCTGCTACTCCCCGGCTTCTCTTTCTCCTCCTTTATCACACCGCCACCGCCGCGTGTCGGCCTCTCCTTTTCCTTCTCCCGCTCTTTCTCCTCCTTCTTCAGAACATCCTTTTCTTTCTTTTCCTCCTTCTCTTTCTTCTCCTCTTTCTCGTCCTCTTTTACTGTTGCTTCTGGTTCTACCCCGGGCTCTGTTTTCACTGAGGCCCCTGCAGATTAAAAATTCAACACAGTGAAAGAGAAGTTGCCAAACAGGACAGTCGTTATATGTCTTCAGATGTTTAAAAACGCTAAAAACCCTGAAGAAAAAGATTTATTTTTCTTTAAAATCTCACAGTATAAGCAAACGTTTCATAGAGAGCGCGCTAGGTATTAGCTACCTGTGCTGCTGGGTGTTGAGGAGCCGTTGTCAGGCTCTGTCTTGATCGCAGGTTCCCCAGAAATGGCTGTGATTGAAGGCGAGGTCGTCTCATCCTTCACGTCCAGCTCTGTGCTCGACTGAGACTGGAGGATGGCGTTTCCCTTTGAAGCGCGGACCTAAAAAGGCGACAGTGAAACCTTTTGCTGTGTTCGGCTTGTCTTGCAAACCACCACCATGCTAATCTCTTTCTAATGCCTGTGAAAGCGTATGAACAACTTTCTATCTACCGCCGTTTGACTTACTTGATTGAGCTCAGCTTGAGTTTCTCTCAGCCTAATCTTGTATTTCACCACCTCTCCTTTCATCTGCTGGTTGTGTGTTTGCAGCGTGCTGATCAAGTGGCGCATCTCTCTGTTGATGGGACCTGAGAGAGAGAAATGGTTGGAGTGAAACAGAGACAAATAAATTAAACATGAAAGATGGGGGGGGGGGGGGGGGGGGGGGAGGCAAAAGATCAAACAGTTCTGTCATCAAGGAGCGGAAGTGAATCTTAGCTTACAGCTTCTCGGCACAATTCACCCCTTTCACCCCGTTCCTCATTTTGAACCAGCTGACGCTTGCTGTAGTTACCTGCTTGCTCATTGGCAGCAAGAGTCTGTTCAAACTCAATGCGCAGCATCTCGTACTCCTTCCTGACCTGAGCCAGAGTGTCCTCCAGCTGAAACACCTCTGTACGAACCTTCCTCTGCAGAGCCACCTCATCATTCTGCACATGGAGGGGATGAGAGTAGGAAGAGGTCACAGATAAGACACAAGCCAGGTTTACATCCACATAAAAGAGCATTCTTTTTCAAAAGTTGAAAACATGCGCAATTCAATCCACTAGTGTTAGTTCATCAACATAAGCAGTAGGTGGTGCTCATGCTCCAGTCAGGTGCTTTTTCATCAATGGTAGAAGAAATTGTGCGATATGATGACATGGCTGAAAGCCCCTTAAACTTCCTCTAAAAGAGTAAGACAAAGTGATGGTAACATTTCAGGTTTGTTGTATGTTACTGTGTCTTGTGAAAGGTTACAGTCTCCACATTGCTCCACACACATCTGCTGTTTTCTGATGCCTTGATTTATATGCCAAATCTTTTCATTTGCACGTTGACTGTTCTGCTTTTTCAACCCGGCCACTTTTCCATCTAAGCCAACCCCAATCTTTTGTTAAATACAAATGAAAAATGCTCATGAAAACGTGAATGCAAATGCACCGTCTCACGCACGCACGCACGCACACACAAACAAACGTGCATACAAATACAAAGACTTACCTCCATGTGCTCCAGCTGCCGAAGCCTTGCAGTTCTGGTAGTGTTGAGACGAGCACGCGTCTCATCTAACTGAGCCTTAAGGATCAGAGACTCGTTATAGAGAACAGAAAACTGCGACTGCAGGCAGCGGTACTCTGAAGTCTCTTTTACCATGCTCTCTGCTCGACTCATCAGCTCCGCCTGAAGAAAGAGTAAGGAAAGAAAGAGAAGCAGAGATTTTTAGAATTTTAAAAAAAAATTACAGTATTAACCACCAGGTGGCACTGTGAGTTTTGCTACAACTTCGAGGAACCTGTGAGGTAAAAGTGTTCAGATGTGCGTTTGCAAGGACACAATCGAAACAAAAATGATTATCATGTGGTGATACATAGCAGTAGCTATAGTAGTACATGTCCCCCCCCCCCCACCCCACAGTTTCCCTGTGTTGAATGAGTTTAATCATTGCAGTAAATTAAATGCAAAGAGCAAAAGTGCTTTAGCAGCTGAATAAGCAGTTCTTGCTAACATACTTAATTGAACACCCTAATACTGTAATGGATCGTTTTCAAATAAAGGGTAAAAATACAGTGAGTGCAAATCACAAGCCCACCTTCATGCTGTTGTTCTCCTGTTGCACATTCTGCAGGTCCTGCTGGAGCTTCTGCAGCTCGATGAGGCGGTTATCTGCCAGCTCCCTGCTCTCGTCCATCTCACTGTTCATTTCCTCAAACTTAAGAGAAGGTAAAACTGAGTTCAGGAAAAGTGGTGGAAAAGCTACAAAATTAAGAATTTGTCAGAGTTTCCCCACTAAACATTTTCCCTTAATCGATCAAAACGTTTCAATAGAAATCCTACCTTTCTCTTGTTTATAGTGATGGTTCCACAGACGCTGCTTGCCTCTCCACACACTTTGTAGCCTTTACTATTCACCTGGAGCATTAAAGACGGTGTTACTTTAACATGAACAGCAAGACATGTACAAACCCTATTATTGACACACAAAGAGAGACAATCAGAGGATGATCGACATTAACTCACCCTTTCCAGGATCTCGCTCAGGTGTGCATTCAGTCTGTTCTCTCTGCGGCGGATCTTCTCCATGTCCCACTGGAGCTCATCGATCAAAACCTGCAGCTCTCCGACGCGCTGGTCTGCTTTGTTAGCTGCACGACCCAAAGGCCGGGTCTGGACAAGGCGGGAATTTAAACATTAATAACTAATTAATATCTTAATAACTAATAGAAATATCTCTTAGCCCAAATTGTTATCTGATAACTGTTCATGTTGGCTTGAGCTGAGGGCAGATAGAGGGCATTCTGCAGTTAACAGTTAATAATGAAAGGAGATTAGATTTGTACCTCGCTTGTCATTTGACTGTACTTTTGCTTGAGGTCCTCTGTCAGCTGCTGCAGCCGCTTGTTCTCCCGGGTCAAGAGAGAGTTCAGATTGGAAGCTACCTGCCACAGGCTGCCCTCTGAAAGACAAGAAACAATTGCATTAATAATTTGTTTTTACACTCTGTCTAGTAAACATGCTACACAAATACAATCCTATGGATGTGCATTGATGGGGGGATCTTGGGGTGGGGGGGGCTGCCCATGGTGGTTGCTGGTTGGGTGACTTGCTCAGGGGTGCTTTGGCAGGTGGACTGGCGCCTCTCCAGCTGCCAGGCTGGTTTCTGGGCTTGGTCTGTGCTGGGACTTGAACCAGTGACCCTCTGATTCCCAACCCAGGTCCCTACAGACTGAGCTACTGCTGCCCCCATTATAAGGGTGTAGACACTAAATTTAATTCTGTCATTAGTCAAAACTATTTGCTGAACCTGTGTCTGTTGGGAAGGTAAGACTGTAGTATGTCCGATTGTTTTTCACCCACGGTTTAACCAGACTTCTCCCTACCAGACCCACAACTACTACAACCTCTGTGAAGTCAGGTGAGCCGATGTGTGAACACAGCACAGTTAATATTTAGGAAGATTCACTGCAATGCAAGGGGGAAGAGGTAGAGACGTTTATATCATGGGACCTGAGTGCGACCGGTGAGATTGTCTTGCGCGTCTAAGTGAAGATGCTTGCAAGCATGTTCTTTAGCACTCTTCATTGACACTTTGAGAATGTTCAATTGATATTTCGGGCAAAAAATATCACCACAGCTCCAGGCTCTGTTGCTTCAGCCATCATTTTTTAAAAAGAACCCTGCCTCCTCAGACCCCCCTCCCCTCTAACAGAGAAAGTCTACTGCAGGGAGGTGCTTATGTAGACAGGCAAATAAGGAACATTTCTGGCAAAGCCTATCCAGAAATTTTCATGAAATACTAGGAATGCATTACTTCAAAAAAGCGTTTTATTGCAATGGCATGTCCTCCTCAACTCAAACCTGCTCTCTGTTTCATCTCATCCGCTCCAGAGTCCAGCTCTGTCTTCAGTTTATCCACTGTGCTCCTCAGACATTCATAGATCTCCACCACATGATTGGCCTGCTTCTGGCTGGACTCCACCCTCTCTTGAAGCTCAGCCTCCATCTCCTCGCTGCTGCTACTTGCCAGTGTGGCTAAGAAGGAGTTGGTTGTCTCTCCCGGGTGGCCTGAATGAAAACCAATAACACAAGGGGGGGAAGGGGGGGGTTGTTTTTGACATGTTTTGTAACACGTTAACACATTAGTACTTTCAATTTCATGACCATGCCTCAGTTCCATCTTTACCTCTGTCCTTTGCCCTCTCCTGGTTGGAGTCGCCATCGGGTTCTGGGGTATCTGGCTTCAAGCTCCGCCCCTCGCTTGCCAGAGGTTTCTCAGGCTCACTGGTTGATTGGTCATACCGCCTGATTGTTAGTTTGACGTTTTCATCAAACTGATGGGGGAAAAAAAACAAACACATTTTGACAGTTTTAACTTCCGCAGGAGAGAAATATTGTGAAATGAGGAAGAAGTCATCGTCATGTGTTGCTTCCTTGTCTGAACTCGTTTACCTGGTTCCAGTATCTATTGAGGATCAGCAGACTGGCATCATCGGTAGCCTGACGCGTCTCCAGTCTCTCAATTCGCTCTCGCAATTCGTCCTCAATCACCTGCAAGCCAAGATAACTTTCTCAGAACAACAGCATGCATGTACACCTTTTTTTTTTTTTTTTTTACAGGCAAGGAAAAACATTTACCTGTCTTAGATCAAGGGATTCTCCCAACTTTCGATTCTTCGCCTGGAGGGCTTTGATGTCTTGCTCCTCCTGTAATTGTTTCAAACAATAAATGCACAGACAGAGAGCAAACAAAACGTGTGGATATTTCATAAACACTAAAGAGGGGAGGGGGGGGGGGGGGGGGGGATCATAAAGACAGGGCTCACTGAGTTGGACACTCCTCCGAGTTTGATGACCGTCTCTGTCACCGCGGTGCTCCCCCCAGCAGCCGCGCTGACCCCGGGACCTCCATCCTCTCCCTCCCTCTCCCTCCGCTTCTCAGGCGGAGCACCGGACGACGACGACGACGAGGAGGCACTGCCGGGGTCTGCAGGACGCTTCTGTCCCGACATCTTCAGACACCTGAAACAACACAGAGAGAAACATCGCCGAATGAATGAACTGATGGGAGACTTTGAAGTGGTTGTGAAGATTCAGTTTAAGGGACGACACACATGTTCGATGTGGTATAAACGCGACTAGATTTACCTTAATAATGAGCAGTAAAAAAACGTACACACATGAAACGATTTTAAAAACGATTTTAAAGTCTGAACAAGTTGATTCAACCAGCCGGATGTTAGCCTTTAGCTACCCGCTAGCTTCGCCGGTCGTTAACACACCGGAGGGGTAAATCTGACCCAGCAGATGTGTGCGTTTACTTTTACGTGTTTTCTCATTTATAAATACTTTGCTGATTCTTACCGCTTCTTATATTAAGGGTTTTATATTGAACTAAATCTGTCTGTGGCTGTTGTTGTTGCAACTCCTTGCCTCGCGGAAACGGAAATGTTACCGGTCAGTGGGAGGGACCGTCTTTGGTTGTCATGGCGACACCTAGCGCCGCGGAGAAGAAACAACACCCGACGTGTGCGAGTGCAACCGAGTGTAACCGAGTGCAACCGAGTGCAACTCAGACATCTGGGGGAAACTAAGATTTACTGCTTGGCATCTGTGGCTCAAAATGCAGGAATCTAACCACAGACGCATCATTTGAGCACAAAAAAACAAAACACTGGTCTTAGAGTTAGAATTTGAAACAGGGCCCCTTCACAAGATGAGCCACAGCATTACATTACACTGAAGAACAAAGATTAGTCTGTACTTTATGATGCAAATTCAGAAAAAAAAATATATTAATAAGCAACTGACAAAATAACTATAGTGTTTGTTTTTTTTTGCCCCTGGAAGGTTTCTCTGCATGTTTTGTTGCAGCCCCATAAATAGTGTTTGGTGCAGCCTAATTCATGTAGGCTAAATAATTAAACATACATTTTCTAGACATTATGTTCTAACCTTACAGTCTATGGTTCTAACCCAATAAAGTGGAAGACCGTAGCTTAATTAGGACTGCTATTTGTAATAATGCACATGAATGTATTTGATTTATTGAATTGTCTTCCCCTTCTACCAAAATTGTTTCATAGTTAGATATTTGTTTACTTGCAATGTTGGATGTATTTTGAACAGGTCCATGGCATGATGATGGCATTGCTTTCGGAAATTGTGACAATTCTCTTGCGTCAAACTAGAAACCAACATCCCTCCGATGTTCTTTCTTTGATATAGTTCCCTTATTTTTGCTGGTTAACAAACAAGTCTGAAAAAAACCAAAACGTGTGTTCAAGCAAAATGCATACAGATGGAGGACAAAAGCTGTATAAACTGCAGAAATAAGAGGAAATTATAATATAGAAAGAAAGAGGGGGAGGAAAGAAGAAAAATGAGGAGAAGGAAAATAAATAAATAGAAAAAAAAGAAAGAAAAGAAAAATGGAATGAAGGAAAGAAGAAGGACAAAAATAGGAATGGGGTATAGAGGAAGGGAAGAAGGAAAGGTAAAAAAAAAAAATACAAGCATACACTTGAATTACACACACACACACACAAGCAGGGCCCTTCAACACCCTCAACATACAAAATTGCAAAACGTTATTATTACTCCCTGCTTGCCTGTTTTGTCTTTGTCTATGCTGTGCATTGTATCGTCGTGTCTCCCCTGTCTCCTACATACTTTTGCTCTTGTCATGTCCCTCACTTGTCTTGTATTGTTCTGCATCACCTTATAAAAAATAAAAATAAAAAATAAAAATAAGAGGAAAAACAAGGTCCGCCCAATAATTAGCTCCCAATGAACAACTTTATTAAGGGCCTGAATAAAATACTCTGGATCGAAACATCGCCCATTGGGAGTTGAACAGTGTGCTGCTGATCTTCCTCTTTTTTTTTTCTTCTAACAAACAAGTCTGGGCAAGAAATTGCACTTCTGTATCTTTTCACAGTCAGTTCTTGTGTACGAAGAAAGTCACAGAAAGAGACTGATCTCTAACCTGCACTACCACAGTGAACATTGCTCATGGTGCAGAGTTCAGCTTGCGTAAAAGCTGCCTTGTGATTATTTGTATGTTGCAGATCGGCAGCCTTTAGGTTCAAATACCCCAACCTGCTGAGGTAACTCAGGGAAAAGTGAGAGCACTCTACTGTTATCTAGTGCCTGTTGAGTAGATGTGCAGAAAGATGAAGATCAGATGGCTGTTTAATTCGTGGGCACATTACACATATGGAATAAGATTACCTACAGCAGGCGACTAATTGATTAAAAACGATATAACAAATGTATCGCAAAGAAAACTGTAACCCTCACACTGAGGCAGCAACAATACAAAAACAAAAAGTACCAATACCAAACATACAGCCACACATGATAAAAGCTGCTTATCATCATGGACAAACTGAACACGAGGCATGATTGTGCTGATGCTGCTTTTTTTTTCAGAGCTAAATAGTGACATTGCAGATATTATCAATCAGAACATGGCATTGGCTAAACTTTATGTTCTTACACACATATGAGAAAAAAAACAGACATAAAGGCCCTATCTGGTGTAAATTGCAATTGACACCTTCATGAGGACATAGGAAACAAAGAAACCTGAATTGCAACTGCAGCAGGCCTCTCACTTTACATCTAGTTGTTTTCTCACTTCACAGTGAGCAGAAAAGGGGCGTGTGCATGTGTATTCTGATTTTTTTATAACTTCTCAGATAACAACACCATGTTCCCTATTTGTTTGTAACTCATCCGCCCCCGGTCCTGGGCCTAAAGTCCACAGTGGAGCATTGAAGCCCGGTACTAACACCGCCCCTGTCTATGTCCGGACCAATTGTGTAACCGGGACTGACACACGCCCCGCCACATCACGGGAACCTCCTCCGTGATAAATACAGGATTGTGCCAACTTGTCGGCCTTCTCAAACAGTCTACACACTGCTTGGAGGCTGCGCGGCCGTCTACAATTTCTGTTGCACATCGCTGTTTGATACAATTCCAAAGTAAGTCGTTGAGGTATTTTTTTTTTTTAAATAACTATTGTGGATGCTAAAGTCAATTTCTTAAATGCAAAGTGAACTCAACCGTGTTGCCTTGTTTTGTGCAACACTTGTCTTCGGATTTCATCATGTGTCCAAGTGTGCAGCAGCCGAGCCTACAGATGCATCTTTGTAGGTTATTTCAGCTGGAGTTATTTTAAAGTCTTAACTTTGTAGTGAGTTACACTGATAAAGTTAGATGTTTCTGCCATAAAGTGGTCTTTATTTGATTTCTAAATGTTTTTTTTTTTTTTTTTTTTTTTTTTTTTTTTAAATCGACGTGTGTCCTGCAATAGTTTAAATGTCTGTGGGCGTCTTTTAGTTTGTGCAAATATTTGAAAGGGAACACATCCGCGTTTATGTTAACTTGCCGTTTATGCTCTCACACATGATTTGTGTACAATTAATGCTCGTGACTTGTGAGCCTTCATATGAATCTCAGTGTTTTGGGTTTTCTGCAGAAACTATTGGGAAATCATCATGCAGCAAAAAAAAAAAAAAAAAAAACTACTGATGAACATCTGAACTAGGGCAGAACTTATCTGTTTGAGGGCCAAAGTACTTTCTGTCATGCAAGCCAAATATTAGCAAAGGTGTTGCAAGAGAAGCAGGAAGTCAGAGTGCAAAGGTTCATTGTGTTTGGAAAAAAAAAAGAAAAAAAAAGGGTAAAGCATCTTCCTCATACCTGTTACAGTCTTGACATGTTTCTAATCACCTGCTAAATGTTTTGTTTTCTCTTAGGATGACTCACCAGTTCCCATCGCTGTCTCCTGAGCAAAAGAAGGAGCTCTCTGACATCGCTCAGAGGATTGTGGCTCCAGGAAAGGGAATCCTGGCTGCAGATGAATCAACAGGTGAGCCGGACGATCTCAAATGTTATTCTGTGGCAAGGGTCGCGGAGTTTGACACTTGTATTTTTATTTTTTTGCACACCCTCTTCTTTCATCAAGGAACCATGGCGAAGCGTCTCCAGAACATCAAAGTGGAGAACACAGAGGAGAACCGTCGCTTCTTCCGTGACCTCCTGTTCTCCTCTGATCCGTCCATCGCGAACAGTGTGGGCGGAGTCATCTTCTTCCACGAGACACTATACCAGAAATCAGACAGTGGCAAGCTCTTCCCCCAGGTCATCAAGGATAAGGGTATTGTCGTCGGCATCAAGGTGAGGAGTGTGCAAGCTGTGTGCATCTTAAGCTCAGTTGTTTACCCTTGTTTAGTTAATGACTTTGTTTGCTTTCCTTGCATCAGGTGGACAAAGGCACAGCGGGTCTTAATGGAACAGATGGAGAGACGACCACACAAGGTAAATAATCTTTAGAGTCAATTCAAGTACGAGCCTTTTTCAATCCGAATCTACACTCTTTATTTTCAGTACCATGATTCAAAACGACTGTGGGTGCTAACATTCTTTTTTTAACAGGTCTTGATGGCCTCTCAGAGCGCTGTGCTCAGTACAAGAAGGATGGTTGTGACTTTGCCAAGTGGAGGTGCGTGCTGAAGATCTCAGACGGCTGCCCCTCTGCTCTCAGCATTGCAGAAAATGCCAATGTCCTCGCCAGATATGCCAGTATCTGCCAACAGGTGTGTGCGCTGCCCCACTCTAAAGAAATCACTTGACTGCAGTGTGGTCCAAACTACTGCCTGGGAGTAATTCATCTTACACTTAGATTTATGTTCCCCCCAACAGAATGGCCTGGTGCCCATTGTGGAGCCAGAGATCCTCCCTGACGGCGCCCATGACCTGCTGCGCTGCCAGTACGCCACAGAGAAGGTTGGTGTATCCTCTGTGATTCGTACACGTCAGATTATATTCTAAAATGTTTGTTCTAATAAATCGGCCCCCTCATGTCCAGGTTCTGGCTGCTGTGTACAAGGCTCTCTCTGATCACCATGTGTACCTGGAGGGCACTCTGCTCAAGCCTAACATGGTCACCGCTGGACACTCCTGCACTAAGAAGTACACCCCTCAGGAGGTTGCCATGGCAACAGTGACCGCCCTGAGACGCACTGTCCCAGCTGCTGTTCCCGGTAAGAGACTAAAGGCCTCATCTCTTTTTGAACAAACCAGTTTAAGTAAAGGGAGTAGATCTTAAGTCATTGCGGAGTGAATGACAGCATGCTTGATTCTGTGTCTCCAGGAATCTGCTTTCTGTCTGGAGGTCAGAGCGAGGAGGAGGCCTCCCTCAACTTGAATGCCATCAACCAGGTGCCCCTCCATCGCCCTTGGAAGCTGACCTTCTCTTACGGCCGTGCACTTCAGGCCTCCACTCTCGCAGCCTGGCAGGGCAAAGCTGCCAACAAAGCAGCTGCGCAGGAAACTTTCTGCAACAGGGCCAAGGTAACCCTAGAGAGCGTGAACAGCTATTAAGACTGACAAAACAATCATGCTTATCAATTTGTACTTACTGACTGTGCTGAAAATGGTTGTTACAATGGCGCTTATCGTGTGTTATTCAGTTTATTACTGACTGTAAATGATTCATTCTAAAAGCCTTTGGTCTCTTCAGTCTTGCACTAATGTGGTTTATCTAACCTGGCTGATCATTAACACTCAGATTTAACTTTGCTCTTACTCCCCCCCCCCCCCCCCCCCCCCTGTCTCTACAGATCAATGGCCTGGCCTCCAAAGGAGAGTACAAGCCCACAGACTCAGCTGGCCAGGCCTCCATGCAGTCCCTGTACACTGCTAGCTATGTCTATTAAATCATAGGAACCTTTACAAAATACACACGGACCAAATGTGACTTAAAGAAATGCCGCTGCTGGAATGCCCTCTTCCCTAGACTGCCAACACCAGAGGAAGACTGGTATTGCAATGTTGAACTACTGTTTGTCTACTCGGTCAAATGACTGGAAATAAATTAAGTGACCAAAGTATTATTAGTGTTCTGGCAGCTTTTCTGTTTTCCTTGCTACAGGTTTATTAAGAGCTTTCCTCAAATCCACTGTCAAAACTAAACCGTGAAACACAACAATTATTAAACAATATAAGCAAACATAAATAATAACATGCATAGCGTGTGATTAATGTAATAACAGTTAACCAAAAGTAAAATACAAATGAAATCAATTAAATTACCTCTTTGGCTGCATGCTGTTAAGAGAGAATTGAAGTTCAACTTTAATTGGAGTGAGTCCATGCTTGTGGGGCTGTTGTGACTCTAAATTCTCGCGAGAGCAGTCCAACGTGACTGTAAAGGTAACTTCTGAATAAAACATCACTTGTATTTAATTAAATGAACTAAAACATATAAACAATGTACCAAAATTAGACTTAAATACAACCTAATTCTTAATTTCTACTTAAAAAAAGGTAAACAATAATTGCGACAGCTACAGTGTCTGTGGGAAACTGTAGGATGGGAGTTGACCATTTCTTGCTGTACCGAATAAGGAAAAGTTCAGTAATGCATCAATTAATAAAGGCAATGAAGCTGTGGTTATGGGCATATTGTAGCTGTTTCCTTCACAATGCTCTGTTGGACACATTACACATCCTAGCTCATACCTGTATTGCTGCACATATCATCTGAGTTTACCTCCACCATCTGCACAACCCTCTGCATGGAGCGGAAGCATTTAAAAGCAGATGTGGCATACAGTATAGGCTATCTGAGGAGCACAAGAACTAGCAGGATTCCAGTATGCTTGCATAACACTTGTTGGGAAATTCTTGAAGACACAGCTCCAACATAGCTGCAGTGAACTATGTCTGGGTGGTTTGACATCATGTGCAGACAGTGTGTACCGGGGGGCATTTGTGTTAGAAAATGTCATCAGAGTAAAATTTGATCAAATCAATGTTTATTAAGGAAAACAGACATAATATTTAGTGTACCACATAAAGCTAAAAGCAAAAGCCAAATCCTCGTAGTGCACGTCCTGTGACAGCTTGTGCAAGGAGACTATATGTGCAGATTTAACAAACAAACAAAATATGTCAACATAGGCTTCCAACCAAGTTCTTCATGTCACATTCATGTAGATGAACACACTAAACTGTAAAGACACATGGTGTACATATAGCTCATGGTTATTGAGTTATGGAGAGATAATTGACACATCTGATAATAGTAATGCAGATAATATGGATACTGATCAGGCATATTGACAACAAAAGTGACCAAGGGTAAAAGAAGGCAACCGTGATACCCAATCAAAACATTGACAGTTAAAAAGTGTTTGATTAAAATAACATTTTAATTCAAAATGGAGACATGGGCCTCTGTTCACTTTACCGGTGTTAACTAACAACATTGTTTATCGCTTTAAATTTCAATTTTCAAATAACTTCATTTATCCGTTAGGAACTTCATTTGTGGAAAAGAGCATCAGTGCGCATACAGCTCGACACAAAAAAACACATACATTAACATTCAATATTTGACTATTTCCAAAGATAGATATGAGTACCAATAAGCAGTATCTGGTCGCCTGGCAACTAGATTGCATATGTGCACATAAGCCTTACTAGAGATATCAGTTGTTACTATGACACTCTAATCAGTGCAAGTAAAATAAAAGTAGTTCAGTATTGCATAGTTGAATGTTAAAGAAACAGAAAATTGAAGCTTAGAACAGAAGAAAAAAAAGGCGTGTTTGCTGAGCTATAAAGTTCTGCGTCTGGGTGGTGTAAGGTTAGAATGTTATATGAAGGGACCTGTACAGCTGGCCATCCAGGGGTGGCATGGCTCCCTGTTAAATCTGATTGGCCACCCAAGGTGCCACCCTAAAATCCTCAACTATGACTGGCTTTTTGCCTTATCAGAGGCGGGACTCATTTTCAAACCAATCCGGTGGGCTGTGTTACAACAGGCTACTAGTTGCTTTTGGGTCATTTCAGTGTAGTACATTTTATTTTTGTTTATACTTTGAATTGTGACTAATTGAGACATCTTTTCAGTCCTCAAAGAATCAAGCATGGAAGATTTAAATGATGCCTCCTGTTGTGTTTTTTTTTTTTTTTTAAATAAAAAAAACCTACACAGAGCATCTATCATTAATGTTAAAGGCTAGTGGAAGTAAATATCATTAATGGATAACAAAAGTTCACACGCCCCTTTCTGAGTCCATGCGCCATGTGTGCACACCTTCCTGCTGTACAAAACTATGACATTCACACTTACAGGAAAATCTGTTTTAGATTTAACAGAAGAAAAAGACAAAAGATTGTTTTCAGTTTGACTGTGTTTCACTCGGTGGTGCTGCCGGGATTTGCTGGACAATAACCTGTTAAAGATATGGACAACAACAAGAAATCAATGTAATGTTAACTGGCACACACATATGGTTCAGGACAAACTTATGATGTTACACAGGACACAAGACTCTTATATTTTCACACATTATTTTAGGATTCTGTATATTAAACCACATTTCTGTTTTGAGGCACTCTTTTTTTGGTCAGTTGTAGTGACTTTTGTGTGATTTAGGCTTTTAAAAGGCTTTTTCTGGTTAGTTATGGAACAATACTGGCTACTTTACATTAAAATGTTTTGTTGTTCAGGCAATAGCCCACAAAAATACATAACTGATGAAAAGGGATGTCAAAAAGACCACTTCACTTCAAGAGGTTAAGAACACAATATAGGCTACAGTATAACTATAACTAAATGTCTATGTATGCACTTGTTTTTTGTTTTTCATTGATTGATTTCAGTAGTTGAATCCAGGTTAACAGTATATGAAGTTATTTCTTACCTGAGAGCGTGTGGATTTCAGAGCTAAACGTGCGAAGACACACAGGAAGATGAGAAGCACTGACACACACAGGGAGGATGCAAACAATACGCTTTCAACGCCCAAACTCTGCATCTATAGCAAAAGAAAGTCAAAGAAAAGCTTATTCATACATTGTTTCAACTTCCGTGCCTTTCATTTAGTTTAAAATAAATGCTTGAACTCACCGCTCTGTGAATATCCCAATCATCTCTTCGATAATAGAACGCTGCGAAGCGACGGTAGTTTAAATTAGCGAGGCAGGCAATCCTGTAGCCACAGGAGACTACAATTCCCAAAATGGAAACCACATACATCGCCAAACACGCTGTCACCTGTCAGAGAAATCATCTTTTAAGTGAGTAATTTAGAAAGAAAGAGATGGACAGTGAATAAAGGGAGTTAAACCGGAAACTAGCACCACAATATACCTACCGTCTTCTTGGATGGATGTACCTCAGTGTAGATGGACAGACTTCCACTGGCAAGAAACTTACAAAACAACAAAGAAAAACCATTACCAGTAGTAAGCAATTTGGACACATATCTAGTAAATGAATCGTCAAATTTGATATTGTATTTTTTAGACTGTTTTGGAATGTTTTTCCTCTCCCCAAATTTGTCACTACCGAAACATAGTATTAAACTATGATAAAAACAATATTATGTTAACCTGTTAGTATTATGTTTACTTCCCTTATGTAAAGATGATTTTTTTTTTAATTTTATTGAAGGTTTTCACAATAAAATCAATAAAAATTATTTTTTTTTTAACACATTTCTAATTTCAATTTTTAAAATTCTTCAGAATGTGCAACCTTTCTTTCTAAAATGTACAAAACTGATCAGAATGATTTCAGAGTTAATGATTTACGAGATGGAACATACAGTTAACCAATCAGTATCATAACATTTTAGTTGATAACTCAATATATATATATATATATATATATATATATATATATATATATATTTGTAAAAACAACCAATGTTTCGGTAGTGACCAGTATATTCTTTGTAGTGTTTTATCATATTCCCTCAACCTTATTGCGTAATATTAACTCAATATTAACATGTCTGATGTTGGGAATATTACAAGCACGTATGTTTAGTGGTCAATAAAATAATTTATTTTTGAAGAAAAATTTTCATCCATGACCATATAGTACAAATATTACTTATCAGTTGCTTATTTGCTGTAAATAGATGATTGAAATGATGATACTTATAGAAACTCACTGCTTTTAAGACTTGGGAACACATTTATTTCAAAATGATGAGATTTAGCTACTTTACCAGTCCATTTTGTCACTACTGAAATTATAATGTCACTACCGAATTCAGCCATGGGGGACAGGGATGCAATGTCACTTCCTGGTCAAAAACTCAGGGGTGTGGCTTAAATCTAGGCTCAGCCAAGCCACTACAACTCTTGTGTTTCAGTAGTGACATGAAAACAAGGGACATGATTTTTTGAGTATAGTTTTTTAATTTTAAAATTAAACCCACAATAAATCTAAGTCTTTCAACCTTTGTTTAAACTTAAACATAAAGATCTTTTAAATTACACCATTGAAACAAATCTAAAAAATGTTTTAAGTGGTATTTGCATAAATTGAAATTTAGGGGTCAGGATTGGGGACAGCTACTTTACAATAGAAAGTACCCTATAAATGATATTTTTGTATTTATTTAGCTTATCACTATCTCATTTAATGCCCTGGGTTTAAATAGATCATGATATAATCTCAGTAAATATCCATGTCTGAATACTTAATTGTTTTGTTAAACCTTTTTTTGTAATGGGGCTGCACTTTGAACTAATTCGGTAGAATGCCCCATACACCATTTTTTTTCTTACATTTAGTAATTTTACTTATTAAACAACCAGGGTATGATGTAGCTGTGAGTAAACTTTAGAGCTGTTGATTTTGATACCTTGAGATTAAGCCTGCTAGCTCTTCCCATGTTCTGAGGCAACATGCTATAAAGCTGCAGACTGCAGGCTACAGACATGAGATTAGTATCAATTTTGTCAAGGAGCTGAATGAATGTATTCCCCATAAACCTTAACTGTGAGTTTTAAGAGGTTTAAGGTTTTCTGATACACCATAATCATGTAGACGGGTGCTTTATGACTTTTAAGTAGGCTATAGGAGCCTATCAAGCACAGTATTTAACCATATTCAGCATATCAAGCTGCTAACCAGCCTTTTAGTTGTATACCAGAAGCCCCTGCCATAAGGGAATGTAGATCCTGCCAGAACTGTAGACCTCATCCTCAGTGTTCACATGAAATCCAATCAGCAGCTCTGCACAGCCAAAGATCACAATGACGATCTGAGAAGGTAAAGAGGAAGGGTAGATTAAAGTAACTACATTACAATAGTATGGTGTTGCTTTTGGGGCTTACTTATTTCTCTATGCAGTTAATTACAACTTAAGAAATTGGATTTCATGCTACGTTACCCCAAGACTTTTGGGCTCGTGTTTAAGGAAGCGATGCAGAGGCTTGCTGGACATCAGCACCATGTTGTTTGCATCCTGTTTCACATCCTTTCCTGTTGCTCTCTCTCTAGTTGAGTCAGTGGACTCCATTGTCAGCAGCGTACAGTCTGTGTTGGTTGTGGGAAGGGAAAACAAGAATCAAATCAGAACCCCTCAACAGCACAGATTGCACTTTGACACTCCACTAGGCAGATATAAAGAGAATAACTGCAGCATGTGTAATTTTAAAACCAAGTCTCAAACAATATACCAGTTATTCACAAAAACATGAAGTGACGCACCTTGTTTTGGTTTTCATGCAGAGAAGCCGAGTGGTAATGAAGGAGTCACTGTGGGTGGACAGAGGAAGTGGGGAAATTTGAGTTTTGCCTTTTTTTCCTAGGGGGAGGAGTTGATGTGTTTGTCTGCAGACTGTTCCCCAGTACAAGACTCAAACAGTGACCAAGACTTGTAAAAGTCCCAGTAAAAGGACGAAACATCCTCATCATCACAAATCAGTACATTGACTAAACCTATTCTGGAAACAGATTGAGATATAAATCATCTCTACATAAAAAAATGGTTTTCTACAGTTAAAGTACCAAAGTCATGTTAACTTACTTTGAGGCAGACAGACACCTCTGGCTGTAAATGTGTCTGCATGGTATGAATGAGGGCAATTTTGAGTATTTTCTGTTTTTTGTGTTTTCTTATGCAGTGGTGGTTCTAGACCATTTTTACTGAGGGGACCAAACTGGGGCCAGTTGTTTTGTCAGAGGGGAACATTAAACCCAGGTGAAAAATATAGACAAAGATGATCGCTTTAAAAAATATATATTATGCCAAATAATAGCACACATCATTAAATACCATGATTTATATTTGTTTCAGTAACAGTAATTAATAATAGATTGTGAGTCCGGTTGTTGAGTCGAATACTGTGTATGTGTTATTAGGGTGGGCTCTTCCTTTTGGAGGGGTGGCCACAGGGGGGACCAAGCTCAGTGTTACAGGGGCACTGGCCCCTGTTGGCCCCTGCCTAGAACCGCCCATGTTCTTATGTATTATAATTATGTATCTTAAATACAGTTTGAATGTATGGCTGTTTTTCAGAAACTTTCTTAACTGTGCTGCAGCCTGCCTCGGCCAGCTACTCTTGAAAAATAGACTCCGAAAATGTGGTTTACAATGTTACAATTTAATTTAAGCAGATGCTTTTGTCCATAGGTAGTAAATGCTTTTGATAGGTAGTAAAACACAAGCAGGGTTTTAGAAAGGAAGAAAACAACGGCAGATAGTGCCAACAAACATTCTGAAGTCAGATTGGACACAGGTGCTGACACTCTGCAGAGGCAATGCACAGTCTGTAAAAAGTACATTTAAAAAACCATCATCATCAACAACTCCCCTGAGTCTTTACTTTTTCTATAAAGGTGTTAAGGGACTCAAAAGGAGTTTGGTAACTCATTCTACCCCCAGGGGACTACAGAGGAGAAGAGTCCAGCTAGAGACTTAGGGCCCTGTTGTGAAGGTACCAGGCACCTTTCATTGGCAGAGCACAGTGTAGAGTGTACACCTGGATGAGTGAGTTCAGGTAAGGAGGAGGTGGTTGGTTAGTGAGCAGCATGCTTTAGACAGGAGCAGTATGACATGAGGGCTGTTAATCTGTGAATTACTCCTGATATACAAAGGAGTATAGATAGATTTAAATGAGCCCGACATGTTCCAGATGCAACATGTAAGCAATGAACACATTAAAGCATCGAAAATTACAACCAAATAATTTATATTATTGTAAAATGAGCCATTCTTAACAGTGAAAACTTTTACTTGTGATACTTGAGTATATTTTTTACTTTAACTCAAGTAAAAATTACCTTAAGGAAGCCTTTACCTTTTAGTGTTGTAATATCTAACTGAAGCGTTTCACTTCCTCCACCGTGTCTTAACGAGGGAGGGATGAATGGGATTAGTAACTTACTACTTACTTACTGTGATACTACATAGCGATCACTACCATCAGTGTGTGAAAGGGTGGGTGTGACATGCAGTGTAAAAGCACTTTGAGTAGTCAGAAGACTAGAAAAGCGCTATATAAGCTCAAGTCCATTTAACAAAAGGATTGGTGGAGTCAGACTATGCATACATTTGCAGTCCTTATATGCTTACTTTGTTTGGTGATGTCAAGATGATTGTCATCATCAATAGATAGCTTTCTGTCACTTCAAAACATTGCTGGTCACTTTTCAATCGGTTGAATCAAATATACTAACAGTAGTTCTAAACAGAAGTTTATTCTCTTCAATCATAAGAAGTAAAAATGCCATCATAGCACACAGTAAAAGTGGGATTCCAGGCCAAAGTATTTGTCCTTAAAACCTTTAACCTGATCATTTAATCTTTTATGTCAGGATGAATCTTATGAAAACACACCATGGCAATAAATCATGTACCTTTGGATGTAATGTTATTCTCAGATTATTATTATTATTCAGAGTAAATATTTCTCTCAAAATAAAGTCTTACAAACACAGGGAGGTTGATATTTGTTCAATTATACTTTATTTTTTGAATGTACCGTCAATAATGACTATAATGCATTATACCTATTAAACCCACCTGAAGAACCTCTTTCAACATAATTACAGTCATATCAACTCATCTAAATGTGCAGGAAGGGTTCCAGAGGAGCACATTTTCCAAGTTTAAGACAGAAGGTCCTGAGTGTCGGGTTTGAAATATATATATATATATCATCTTTATAGGCCTATATGCTAAAATGTCATTGATAACACACGCTGATGGTTAATTTCATCAAACCAGCAGAATATATTTAAAAGTTTTAAAAACTAACACAAACACAAAAAGTGTCCGTGTAGAGAAGGCGACAAGTCAAGAGGAAGCTGCAGATACTCAGGGTTTGTCCTCAAGATGTTTTGTAACAAGCGGAACACGGTGTGTGTGATTGGGATGTCTTCCTGTTGGTTAAGGAGAAGTAGTCTACGTGCAATGTTTTCTCTTTTTCTTGTTTTACATTTTGAGGAAGTATAAAAAAATACCACAGACTAATTGAACAGTACAGTAAAGTCTTCACCAAGCATCATGATGAGTAGGGCAGCAGGTGGTTCTCCAGGAGATATGATGCTCTCCGTCTAATATCTCCTTCTCTGTTGTACTGAAGAGTTTCTAACAGTGAAAGACCGCCATGCCTCACAAACTCCTCTGCCACCTGAGGGGAAGGAATAAATACGGTGAAGAAATTCACTACTGCTCAAGAAGTGCTAAAAGCTAATCATTATCTGGTTTGCTTATCTCTTCTGAGCAGCATCATTATTATTTCAAAGGCTTCCCTTAACTTACCTGAGGACTGCTAACTACAAGCATGAACAGGACATCCATACTCAGGGTCACTATGTCTTTGTCGGCCATTTTTAGTGTGGCACAGAGTCCTGACAGCAATCCAGTGTGGGTCAGTTGGACACAGTACTCCTTTTTCTTGTGAGCAATGTTTGCTAGGACCCTCAGGATCTGAGTTTAACAACAAAGAATTGAGCAGTGAGATTGATTTTAAAGCTACAATGAAAGTGTAATAGACTACTGAAGCACTCATTTCAAGGTTTGTCTCTGGATTTCACAAACCATGATGTTGATGCCCTGAGAGAACGGGAGGAGCTGGATCAGTCCCGGGACCAAGTTGAACGTCAACAAGGCAGAGCAGAAAGCACTGGAGTGAGCTGTAGCAAGAGAGCGAAAACATGTTGGAACAACATAATTCACTTGACACCTCGGCAATCAACCAATCGTGTGCCAACAACAGATCTTTCTCTTCACTGAAGTTTCATAAACACTCAAATGGACCTAAATATGGTAGCAGTCTGGATATGTACTTCAAATACAAAGGCAGTAATTAGACAGATGTGAAACATTAGTCTGCTGGTATGAACTGACGCTCAGTCTGGTGCTGAAGGCGGTGTCTGAGATTCATGTGTGTCGATAACAGACAGTTCAAACCTGTAAGGTTATTGAGGACCCAGGCACTCTCTCTGGCCAAGGCTGTTTGAGTCTGCATGTAGGCCTGGAGAAGTGCACACAGAGTCACCACAATACTAACGTCAGCCACTTGAGAGCTTAGGTCTTCCACTGGGCAGGAGGAGAGGAGGTTTCCCACACACCTCAGCAGAGGACAGATGAGCTGGAGAGGAACGACACAGTCAGTCAAGAAGCATAATGGTTACATTCATGCTTCAGAAGCCTGATTTAAAAAAATAAAATAATAATAAAGTGTACACTTCGCACTGTGGCTGTTCCAAAGCCATTTAAAAATGAAAATTAATAACTCTTTTAAATAACTGGTTTAACTAACTATATAAGCTAAATACAAAGCATTTCTCTACTTTAAAACCTGTGTAATGCAAAGACAAATACACACAAAGAAAGTCTTGTTTAAAAATGTATTATTGACTTCATTACCCATGGCTGGTAAATATGTTGCTTTTTGAAAGCTGATTCCAAAGTCTCTGGTGTTGAGGCCTTGAATGTACCACCAAAGGATGCCATGCAGCTGCTTTACTATTTAATGAATGTAGAATTTTGATTAAAAAAAAATACCAACAACAGAAAGAGCTTTAAATGTTCACTGTGAAACATTACCCACTCTAAGCATGTTTCATGTCCCTGAAATATAATTTTCATTGTTTTGCTTACATGATCAAACAATGATCAGGTCTCTGAAGCTAAGAAACGCAGCAAACGCTTTACTTTTTGAATTTGTCAGCAGTTATGGAAAGTACTCGTAGATATCGGTTTAAAGACACTGAAATTGGAGCAGAACATATAAAAACAAGATTGCTCAAAAGACAACAGCATTATGAAACTCTGTCTTTGATCCAATTTATTTCCTTACCAGCTCCATTCCTTCTTCTTTGTTCCCTTCAGCCACAGCACCACCTAGTGACATTAAAGTGGAACTGCACCGTGACAGGGCCCCATGAGCCAAAAGCACTCTGTTATCCTGCATGCTGCAGAGTGAGTCAAAGACCGAGGAGAGATAGATCATTATTATGAGTTAAAGGAAATTGTTTTGTCGAGAGTTAACAAAAAAAAAAAAGCGACTGAGTAAATACAACACTTTAATGACATCTGCTGAAGACCTGCCTTCAACTCTCACCTGCATGTGAGGTAGTGCAGACACCAAGCACACTCAATGGCAGGGGCCAGGCCAAAGTTTTGGTCAGGAGTCAGGACTGATAACAGGTGTGAAGGTAAGCTAGAGGCCAGGACCATCCTGCAGACAAAAAGAGAACACTGGTTAAGCTAAGCAAGACCTAAGACAGAAATGATTTTAATATCCTCTAGACCAGGGGTGTCCAACCTTTCTTCATCTGAGAGCTACTTTGAAAAAAAATGAAAGCGGCCAAGAGCTACTTGCATCAAATCTCTTGCATTTATTTACATAGCACACATCAGCTGAATTAAGCTACTGTTTGCTAAATTGCAAAAAGCCAATGCTTATCAATAATCTTAAATTCACATCAAGGTCCAAGAAAACATTACTACTTTACACTTGTTTTTAATGGGCCAAATATATGAATAGTGGGAAGAGGTGCATTTACTGTCGTCAGATATATATATATTTTTTTTTTTTAACACAGTCGGTCAACCTATAGGCGAGCTACTTAAAACCTGCCCGCGAGCTACTGGTAGCTCCCGAGCTACCTGTTGGAGACCCCTGCTCTAGACAAACAGCAATGTGGCGAAAAAGAGAGAAAAACTGGTGTGTCATTACGGGATTATTTTCCCTCCTCCATCTTTGGCCTGGAGAAGCTGAGAGAGGGTGAACCCTGCAGCTTCCACCACAGCGAGGTTATGTCTCTGATTCTGGAAACGCACAGAAACAACAAGTGAGATGCTTTTACATCATTAACATAGCGCTATGTGCGGAGACAGATTTTTCTAGTTTCTAGATTTTTTGTTTTATGGTTGTAGATGTAGCCGTTATCGGCAGCGTTTTACAACCTCTCTTCCTGCAGGACTCAGGACTGTGGATTAACATGACTTTTACTAAGGAACAAAGGAACTGATCAATGATTTAAGTCTCCCTCTCAGTCAGGATATTAGGAACTTTTACAACACCTGGAATAAACAACCGAGCGGAAACAGAACACTCTGCTATCTACGAATTGACCCCAAAGACATGAACTGTGACCGAAACCAGTCTCTGCAAAGTCGTAAAATTTACCATCTGTTGAAGGACTGTCGAAGAGCTGAATTAAACCACAGCTTTCAATTCTGCATCAAATGAACATTTATGTCTTTCTTCATCTAGATATTTGTAATTGTCACATTGAATGTATTATAATCATCTTTTTAAACTCAAAATCTAATCTTCAGAATAGGAATAAGAGTTATATTATGTTTAATAGGAATTTGACGTGGAGCGCTATTGCCATCTAGTGTTAGGATATCCATGAATACGTAACCTTCATAATTATACCTTTAGACGTGTTATAAAGCATACTCTTTGATATTAGCTATAGAAGGTGTTATTTAAAGACACCAATTTCTTTTCCTACTTTATTAATATGTCTTATTAAGAATGTTGACTGTATAACATGGTTTTGTTCACCTACAGGCTGGGAGTAACTGAGGATGTTCCCAGATGGTGTGATTTTCATCTCAACATGAATCCGATAGAAATGTTTGTCTAAATATATGACGTGAACCTACATCAACGTGGATCTGATAGAAATAATATTGAAATTAATGTATGGTGACGTATATATGTTTAGATTCTTATTCTTAATCTTATTGAGTAAACTCCGAATGGGAGTCACCCGTGGGCGGCACCCCTCTTTGCCTGCAGACCCCCCTCCTCTCAGCCAGCAGATAAGAGTTCACACTGAGCTCAGATCTTTGGTTCTTCTTAGTTTTGGTTTCTTGAAGTTTAGAGCTTCAGCTCTTGCTCGCTTCTCTTCGGACTTCAGTCTGAATCACTTCTTTTAAGTTTGTGCCGTAGAGACGATTCTCTGCCGAACTTTCTTTTTCACGCACAATTTTTGGAAACATCAATTCTTTCTGGCTCAAGCAAGGTTTTTGAACTTTCTTCTCCAAAGTCTTTGCTCTTCAATTTTGAATGCCAATTCCTTAATTTGGATTCATCAAGATGGCCATCCGGTTAATCTGAATTGGAAATCGACGTATCAAAAGACTCTTTAATATGTTTTTCCTGTTGGATCCTCTTGGAGCTTCTGAGACGACGGCTGAACCGACGTACAATCTCCACCCCAGCTGCACACTCCGACCAAGGTGTCAAGGCATCTAATCTGGCCCGTGGACCTCTCTGGGCCTGAAAAGAACCGCTTGCCAGAGACTGAAACGCGGGACCAGCCGGCGGAGTTCAATTGAACACATCTCACAGTAAGACTGCTGGTGGCAAGGGGTGTTGGAAGATTGAGTCTTGAGTCGTGTCTATTCAGAGCCCTCCTTTAAATCCAAATAGAATCCCAAAATTCCTTTATCAACTTTTTCTTTTTGACCATTTTCTGATTAAGTCATTCAAACAATACCGCGTCTTATCTCATTACTAAATATATAATGTCACCATACATTATAATTGCATTATCCTGATCATAATAATCATATTCTTTATCTGTTTCATCTACACATTATTGTTTACCCCCTTTTATATTAAATTTTACACATAAAATTCAGGACTTTGTCTGTGTGTTTTCTCATTTAACATTTCCAGAACTTACTTCTTTCAAGATATGAAACTGACTGATTAATTAATTAACTTATACCATTAAAAGTTATTTTCTTCCTTTAACAGGAAGTGATGCCCCTTCTTAAATCCGAGGTTAAATAAAGACATAACATCTTAATAATTTAATTACGCTACATAGACTTTAAGTTTACCTCTATGCAGTTAGCCAGAGCTGGTATGATTCCCTGAGCAAGGAGTTTCTCTTGTACAACATCACTTTCAGGGCACAAGTTACCCAGTGTGTAGAGACACAGCTCCTGTGTACACATACAAATACAATAAGTCAAAACACTCTCTCATTAATAGGTGATAATACATAAGACAGTTTCTCACAGGTACTCACAGTGAACTTGGTGCTTTGGTTGGACAGGTAGGTGAGCAGGTAGGGGGTGGCCGGCAGACATGCTGGGGCTATGTTTGTGTGTGGAGAGTGAGACAGCTCATGAAGACAACGCACAGCCTGTAGACGGCATGTCGCATTAGAGCCAGTGAGGAGACCAACCAGAAGGTGCATGCTGTTCTCCTGTCTGTGGGAAGAAACAGTTTAGACACATGACAAACAGACTTATGGGTCGTAACAGTGTCAAAACTTCAATAAGTTTCCACCTTACTTGATAAAGGTGAGCTGTGCTGAGGGGTCACGGAGAGCTTTACTCAAAGCCTTCAGGTGGACCTCCTTCTCTGGCCCACTGTGTTGAAGTTTGTGAAACAAAGTGACCACATGCTGGGGAAACAAAGAGCAGACTCGGGTTGAAAGTTTTCACAAGAGCTTCGGGGAAAAAAAAACATTACCCATCACTACCATGACGCCCGTCTCACCTGCGCTCCGGAGTCAGCGTCCATGGTGACCTCTGATTGGTCCTCATCTTCATTCAGCAGGAGTCTTTTGCTCACAAGCTGTCTGTCTCTGCGGGCCTGTCTCAGGTCTAAAGCGTGTCAAAAAGATACATGAAGTGCTGTCTTCTTGTCTTAAAGGCTGTGGTTTCCACATTGAATGACCACATGATGTTTTACTTTAAGTTAAAGCTAAAAAAAAAGAGTAGACCAATAACAAAAGTATGAATGACAAGTGAAGCCAATCGGTTTGAAGGTTACTGATCTTAGCTCAAGGAACTTTGAGAACTTATTCTGTTAACTATCTTGAGATTTTGAATTTGTATTGGCACGATACAAATTAAATGTATTGATTGATCAGATTGAAATTCTATGTTTCATGCGTGCTCTTTTGTGAGGTATACGTGAGGTAAGTGTAGTTAGTTAATATTAACAGCTTAATGTATAGTTTCACAAACAGGAGCTTGTATCCAGATGCATCACTGTGTTGCTAAACGTAGTTATGAAGCTTTCGATTTCCATGACAACTTATTTCAGCAATTAGAAGAACACCACGAAGGTTGTCGGGGACGTGTTCATGGACATAATCTAACCATAGATAACGTTACAGACTTATTTCCAAGTGATGGGTAGGAGTCAGTCAAACAACTTACAACTAAACATCAAATTAACATGTTAACAAGGACTTTTAGTCACCTTTCTCCTGCTGTCGCCTCTTTAACCGGAGCTCCTCCAAGCTGTCAGCTTGTCGACCAGCTTTGTGACGAACTTTGTTTAGCCTCCACATCTGGAGACGTCAGGGTTATTAAAATAAGGTTCGATGCTCACCATGGAACAAAACAAGAGCGCTAATGCTTCTTCTTCGACTTCTGATTTGATTGGAGGTTGGAAAATTACCTTAAAAGAACATTACCGCCACCTAACGGACCGAATAAACAAGAAAGAAAGAAAGAAAGAAAGAAAGAAAGAATGAAAGAAAGAAAGAAAGAAAGAATGAAATAAAGAAAGAATGAAATAAAGAAAGAAGGAAAGAATGTAAGGAAGAAAGAAAGAAAGAAAGAAAGAAAGAAAGAAATAAGAAAGAAAGAAATAAGAAAGAAAGAAAGAAAGAAAGAAAGAAAGAATGAAATAAGAAAGAAAGAATGAAATAAAGGAAGAAAGAAATAAGAAAGAATGTAAGGAAGAAAGAAAGAAAGAAAGAATTAAATAAGAAAGAAAGAAAGAAAGAAAGAAAGAATGAAATAAGAAAGAAAGAAAGAAAGAAAGAAATGAAATAAGAAAGAAAGAAAGAATGAAATAAGAAAGAAAGAAAGAAAGAAAGAAATAAGAAAGAAAGAAAGAAAGAAAGAAAGAAAGAATGAAATAAGAAAGAAAGAAAGAAGAAAGAAAGAAAGAAAGAAAGAAATGAAATAAGAAAGAAAGAATGAAATAAGAAAGAAAGAAAGAAAGAAAGAAAGAATGAAATAAGAAAGAAAGAAAGAAAGAAAGAAAGAATTAAATAAGAAAGAAAGAAAGAAAGAAAGAAAGAAAGAAAGAATGAAATAAGAAAGAAAGAAAGAAAGAAAGAAAGAAAGAAAGAAAGAATGAAAGAAAGAAAGTAAGAAAGAAAATAGACAAAAGACAATTTCAAACTTCTTTCAATTAATCCTGTTTTCTTAAAAATAAGGCACACTAGTTTAGGTTTCCTGGATGAGTCTACAAGCAGATTTTTCAAACAAAACCACATGGCTTAAACTTCTTCATTGGTGTTAGAGGTAGTTTCCATCCAAAATTTTGCATTGCCTTCGACATGCCAGTTTGATACTCTGGAAGTTGTGTTTCATGGGGATTTTAAGGCCTGCCTCAGATCCAGCTGGCAACCGCCATCAATAGGCTTCAAGAGTCTTCTTCAAGAACCAATTGGTAATGTCCCTACATCCATGTTTATACAGTCTACTGCGTCTGCCACAGCTGCTGACATAATTGCACTGGAGTCTGGCAGTGGAGATTGGCTGGTGGAGCCACGAGTTTAACGTCCTTTTCCATCCACTAACTTGAAACTTGTTGACAGAAAAGCAAAGATCCTTCAGGTTGGTGCAGTCTACAGCGAAACAGATAATTGTGTTGGTTTAAAACACATATTCACAGTTGTCAGGTCAACTACTCTTGTTTTTGTTACATTCCCTCCTATTTCTTTCTCTGCTTTGCTAATCCAGTGTACACAGCGCTGCAGGAACAGAGATGTCAATCACATTTCACACCGTTTTTTGTTTTGTGTGCATAAAAAACGAATTTAAACAAAACGTATTGTTATGGTGAACACTCTGAAATAAATAAATAATGTTGGAAACCACACATTAATAATGTAAAAACAAAAATGTCTAAAACCATTGCAATATTATGTAAAACTAAAGAATTCCTGAATGAAAACTCACTGTGTATGTATTGTATTGTGCACTCATAGTTCCATACACTACCTACTGTGTGGAGTTTTGGGGAAACATACAAAACCAACACTAATCCCATTTCCATGCTACAGAAAAAAGATATAAGAATTGTAAATAGATTTGATTATTACGAACCAACTAACGCACTATTTATTAACATACACGCTTTAAAATTCAGCGATCTAGTAGATCTAAAAACTGCTCAGGTAATGTACAAGGCACACAATCATTTGCTTCCCAACAGTATTCAGAGGTTTTTTGAAACTAGAGAGCCGGTATGAACTAAGGGGAATAGGTGTGTATAAAAAACCAAAGGTAAGGACAAACATAAAGAACAGGTGTATTTCAGTAAAAGGGGTTAATTTGTGGAATACTTATGACATGGAATTAAAAATGTGTAGTTCACTTTCCAGCTTTACATTTTTGTTTAAAAAAATGGTGTTTAACATATATAAATGGTCGGTTTGATTATTTTTTGAGTTCGACTTCTGTTTGTTTGTTTCATTTGTTTTGTTTTGAGAGAAATTCTTGGAACAAACTTTGTTCTTATATGTTCTTTTTTTTTGTAACCAAACTAGTAGTGTCTTAAATAATAAGATTTGTAACAAGGGTAGGTGTAATAAGCTAAAGCTTCAGCCTACACCTTTTCTGTCAAAATGTTTGTGTTTTTATCTTGTGACCAAAATAAATTATTACTACTAAAAAAATAAATAAATCAGCGTAACAAATAACTAATGACAGAAACCATGTTATACTGCAGCTAGTCAGTAGAAGCTCCAAATGCACAGGCTTCACCTAGGGGAGCTGGCATATTGTCCATCTTTTTATAGGGTTATAAAGACAGAAATCATCTGTTTCTGCCACTTCATGCTCAAAACATCAGACCAGAAAGACTTCAGCAAAGTGTAAAAAAAACTAACTAACTTTAATTTGTATTAAAAGCATTATGTACAATGCAAATATGAAAACCTTACCAGACATTTAAAATTTCTATAGAAAACATGCTTTTCACAAACAAAAAAAAGTTGTCAAAATAATTTCCCATATTTTTCTGCATAAATATAAAATAGGTCGAATAGATGCTGTGATGTATCTATGTGAAGTTTCACAAAGTGAGATTAAAGGACCATAATAAGACAAATTCCTGAGATGGTATGAGAATTAATCTGTTCAAACAATGACTGAATTTAACTTTGAGACATCATAAGAGAGAGGATCCATTCCATTAACAAAATCACTTATACAAAATCAATTTTCATATGAAAACGTCATCAAAATGACATTATCACAAAAATCAAAGCAGTGTCATGGTGGGCAACACACAGTATATAAAAAACTAAACTAGAAACAGATTTTAAAAACATATTAAAATAACAATGAAAGATTTCATTTACAGTATTAAGCAATCTTTCTAACCATTATAAATAAATGTGATTAGAAAACGGATGGAGAGGATACGCTGTTCATCCCATTGTTCTGCAGCGATAAAGAATCAAACATCTTCTTGACTCTTTGAGGATTTCTTTTTCTGCCGAGAATAAACGAAAAGATACGATCAATTGCAAAAATAATCCTGTAGGACTCAAACATGTTATTTTGATTTACAACAACAACTTTGATCTGAAACATTTTAAAATGTTGAAGGATGCAGTTTTGTGATACCTTCTTTTTGGTGCTGTCACCTACAGGTGTTTCTAGGGTCTCTGTTGCTGTGGAGTCTTTTTCAGGGTCCTCGGCTGATGTTAACTTGCTTTTCTCTGAAAGTGACAAACAAGGGGGTCAATTTAAACACGCAAAAACAGCGAAATTAGATTTTTTTTTTTAAGAATTCCTGAGTTATCTACTTACTTTTCTTCTTCTCTCTTTGAGGACTTGGTGTCTCAGGGTTGGGTAAAGTTAGCAGCTCTATGTCAACTGAATTATTTTCCAATAAAGAGTCCTCTTCCATTTCCTTCTTGACTTCAGTAATCTGCTCTGGTGTCTCCTCAATGACACTCGTCTCCGATGTCTTTTCCTCAACCATCTGCTCTGAAGTGTTCTCATCAGGATTGCCTTTTTTCTTCTTCTTGGCTTTCTTTTTTTTCATTACCTGCTCTAAATTTTCCTCACTACAAGCATTCTCCTTCCTCTTCTCTGCTGTCATTTCTTCGTCTATCTGCTCTGAATGTTCTTGCACATTTTCAGCTACCTGCTGTAAATCTTCATCAGCATCAAGTGTCTTTTTCTTCTTCTTCGCTTTCTTTTCTTCACTTGTGTGCTGTGTATCTTCTTTGACATTTTCATTTGCCTGCTCAGAATTTTCATCAGCATCAAGTGTATTTTTCTTTGTTTTCTTTTTTTCACTTATTTGCTGTGTATCTTCTATGACATTTTCATTTGTCTGCTCTAAATATTCCTCAGTATAAAGTGTCTTTTTCTTCTTCTTGGTTTTCTTTTCTTTACTTTCTTGCTGTGTATTTTCTATGACATTTTCATTTGTCTGCTCAGAATTTTCATCACTAGCAGTTTTCTCCTTTTTCTTCTTCTTGGCTTTCTTTTCTAGCACTATCTGTTCAGAAGTTGATTCATTTTCTACATGTCCAATTCTGTTCTCTATGATTTCCTCTGTCTCGTTCATGTCAACATCTCCCTTTGTTTCTTTTGCCTTTTTCTTTTCTTCTGCAGGTTTATCACCAGACTCTTCCTCCGTGACTTTCTTCTTCTTTTTCCTTTTCTCTTTACTGTCTAGTGCTGTCTTTGCATTCTCTTCCACCTCGTCTTCAGTCACTTCTTTCTTCTTCTTCTTCTTCTTCTTGGGCTCAGACGCTGCCTCCTCAGATTTGTCTTCACTGGGACTCACAACTTTTCTTTTCTCTTTCTTTGGTGTCTGTTTTAATGGGGAGACAGGTGATGTTACTGGATCCTGTACAGGGGCGATGTTTTGCTCTTTGCTCAGTGGGGTGGAGGAGGCTGCAGGTGCAGTCTTTTTCGATCTGCTCCGCTTAGGTTTACTGTTTTTTGTTGGTGTCACAACTTTCTCCCCCACCTGTTCACTGTTTTCCGCTGTCTCAGTATTCGGTTGAATGATGATGGCGTTTGTTTTTTGCGGAGGCTTAGCCCGGGGTTTTCTCACTCTTGTTTTCTTGGGTGGTGGCGCAGAGGAGTCCAGAGAATTGATGGTGTCCATCTTGGCTGCGTCAGCTTCTGTAGTTCAAGGAAACATGAAGACATAAAAAAAAAAACATGGCATGATGGCATACAAATGTCTAAACATCAACTACAGAGGGATAGTACACAGCTCTGTTTGTATGAAATCACTATTTTCCAGGGTGAGGTTTTTCATGGATGGTGTTTCGAGTCTTTTTTTCCCTTAAACTTGAACTCATACCACACACACTACTGTATTCCTGCATTTTTAAACCAACTCAACCTTCAGTCTATTTCTTTGTAATTCAAAAACATCTCCAAAATGCACTTTTTGTGATGATAAAGTAAACAAAGATATTTACATGGCTATATCTGTTGTATTTTTCTAAATAACAACCAAACTATCTGGCCTAATGAGGTTGTTGTGATCTCTCTCTCTTCACATTTCTGAAATTCTCCTTCCATCATTGACAAGCTTGCACACAAATGATCCCCTTTAACGGCTCTTTTCCTGCACTACTTGCCTACCTGTCATTTGCAGGAGCCGCTTCTTCCATTTCTCAACATCCAGACTGCTGTCAGAGTCAGACTCCTCGCCTCCAGCAGCCACAGCCTTGATTTTACTTTGGGGCTTTAATTTCTTCACCTTTGTTGTGACTGCTGATTTTCTTTCACCTTTTTTACTTTTTGCTGGCACGGGCTAAGAAAATGAAATTAAAACACACAAGAAGGACAAAAAGTACCCTTAGTGACCAGTTCCACTTTTTCAACCAGCAGCTACCCTGTTCCTGAAAAAAAAAGCATACACAATAACTCACCTTCTTCTTTTGTGTCTCTACTTTTGTGGCAGGTTTATCCTTCTTTTTATTTTTCTTTAGTGCGGCTGCACATAGAAAGTGTGGTATAGGTTAAAAATGCATTCAGGTATAAAACATCTTTTACTGACTACAAATTTCTGTGACTACAAAACGTCTATTGTACCAAGAGACGGCGCTGCTACATCTGTCCTGGATGCAGCTGTTGGAGTGTCCTTAACAGATGTGCTGCTGCTTTTCTTCTTGGGAGTCTTGACCTAAGAGGAGTATTAAATATTTGCAACTTATTTTTTCTGTCTTGGCTTTTAGTGTTGGTTTATTTTAATTCCCCCCCCTGGAGTCAGTTTCGAAATCAATCTCTATAGATATCAAAACAACCAGAAAAAATGATCTTTTGTCATTTACAAATAACTATAGCAAACTAAATGCCTCTGTGAAGGATTTATTGTTTAAGTTAAAGAGAGAGGGGAATGAAAGTGATAATAAAGATATTTATAAAACTGTCTTACCACCACAGGAGTCCCTCCTTGTTCTTTAAAAGTGGAGTCAGGTTTCCTTTTCTTTTTTGAGTCCCTGACAGGAACATAAACAACACTCTGTAACCACACACGCCATCATTAACAAAAAAATCAAGCCAACTTTCGTAAGAATGCAAATTCATCTCACTTTAACCATGATTTGTAGATGTCCGATAAAGAGGTAGATATGTTTGTCCCCTCCTGTGGAAAAAAACAAACAAAAACATCGTATGATGCTGAAGTTCAAGTTAAGTTTATGAGATACGCTTTAAGATGTATAACATTGCAATACTATGCAAACTTGTCTTAATAGCGCAACATCAGTTCCATTTATCAAATGAACAAGATTGATTTATTTTAAGAACACACATTTTGTCTTGTTTGAACAGAAAAAGCACAGGTGAAAAAAATCACATTAGCGATGCTCCTGTTACAGTGATTGTTAAAATACAAGGACGTTTTTGTCAGACAACCAATTAAAATCGATCAATTTTAAGGCCAGAGAATAAATCAAACTATGGAATACCCTTGTTCAACCCGTTTCTGAATCACTGCCCTTATCTAGCCTACATTATTGTTCAATGGAAGTGACCATAACTTATTGAGTTAGGTTATCTGTGTGTATTAAAAAACAGTAGCTTTTACGATGTCCCGTTTTCATTCAAAACTGTTCTAATCTGCATCGATATTTCTGCAATTTAACTTAGAGCTGCGTGTACACATCTTTAAATAACTTAAATTTGAGCTATTTTTGCAATATAAATAAATATTGATGTTTAGATGACAACTTGAAAAAGGAATGTGATAGCCTAGATAGAGCACACTCAGCCCTTTACACTGAAAACACATTTCAGTAATGTTACGCACGGTTTATCTAGGCCTACATGGCGATAATCTTAAAACAGGACACCAGACTTTTGTAGTCATCAGGTAATTATGGCGATTTCACAGAAATAGAAAGCGAAACAACTACTGTTTACATTACAACACTTTAGCATTGTCATGCAGCACTTGAAACACTGTTGCGAGAACTGACACTGTTTACAGCACTGTGTGTCTGCATGTAGGCTATTTATGTGTGCGCGTGCGTGTGCGTGTGCGTGTGTGTGTGTGTGTGTGTGTGTGTGTACGGTGTGTGGCAGTGTTGACCTGTGGGCTGTGCCTCTGGAGCTCATCTGCAGCTGAGTGGAAACCTTGCTCCTTCAGGTGGCGATAGATCAGCTCAATCAGCTGGCGCTTTGATGCGTTCACGGGCATGCTCGTCACACGAGGGAGCCGACAAACACACAACGAAAAGACAACACTCAAAGTAGAACTAAAAAAACTGGCCACATTCTGGACATACTCGGCGCCACTTCTACTAAAAACAAGCATGGGAGTAGTTGAACTGTGAACTCGGGAAGTCGTCCCGTGTATCCGTGCAATGCACCATGGGAGCTGTAGTCCAACCGAGAAGCAGCGTTAATGCAACAATTCAGTATGAATAGTCTTTGCTAAATATGGCCTATTTATGATTTAAACCAGGGATGGGCAACTTTGGTCACATCAAGGGCCACATTTATTTAATTCTCACTGCCAGAGGGCCACATTGTAGTCTAGAAAAAAACGATTACAGTCAATTATGTCACAAAATTAACTCAATTTGATGAATTATTATGGACATATTTCTGGTTTTCATGATTTCATGGCAGATTTTGTCATGTTTTCATCATGTATATTAATTAATGGATATGTAAAAATTGATCTGAGGGCCGAGTTGAGGGTTGATGTGGCCCCCGGGCCGCCAGTTGCCCAACCCTGATTTAAACAATGCTCCTGTTTTAAGACATACAATTATGTTCTGACGCATAAAGGCCTTTCCTCCTTTTATAATTTCTTCACAGTGTCAAGTAAGCTAAGCTATGCCATTCTTTTTGCTTACTTGGGCAGAATTCAGAGGCACGTCCACTTTTCATCTCCAATACCTTTCCCTTTTTTTTCTGCTTAACTGAAGCTTAATTTGAGCTCAGTTGCATGTCCTGTCCCAAAGGAAACCTAGCATCATGGAACAGATAGGCCTAAGTCACTTACTTCAGCCATTCAAGGCCTGTATGTGATTTGGACAAGTTTCATCTGAAAAGTATTCTTCCCTTGTGATAATCTTATTTCACTTGAAGATACTCTATGTGTGAGTGACCCAATCATGGTGTCTCAAGGTGGCTGCTGAGGCTATATGGTGTCTTAGACCAGTGTTTTTCAAAGTAGGGGTCCAGTCCAGACCCCCTGGGGCATCGCCTGAAAGTACCAGGGGGGTTGCGAAAACTTGGAGGGAAGAAGGAGTAAAATGGAACAAGAATTAAAAACGTAGAGCGCTATATGTGACAATATGTGTCTTTTTAGATATTATTAATCACTTCATATTATTTTTTCTCTTTTCATGGCCACCATTCAATGTAAAAAAAAGAATAACACACCACTCCAACCAATCAGAATCGAGCAGCTGCTTGAATACAAAGATGAGACCACCGGTAAACCTCAGTGAACATGGACATGGACAGCCACTCTGTCGTCTCAAACGTGTCATCATGAGCGAGCACACAAAGAATGACTTTAAAGGTTCTATATGTAACTTTTTACATGTGTAAATCGTTTTTTTATCACCCATTAATAAGCGAAAGGTTAACTGATGTGAAAAAGTAGATGTTCACTGTTTATCTGTGTTGCCTGTATAACATTTTTACCCAGGTCGTATTTTCCGCGAAAGCTCCACACACTTCTATCCGGCGGACAAACTCATCACACACTCCCGCTCTAAGCCAGCGCCTGCTGAGACTGTCGTTTGTAGGATGGAGAATTAATCTAATATGGAATCTGTTAGTACAAATAAACAACCGGCCTCAAGCACAACACAGACTCCTTCACAGGCTTTCACAGGTGTATAACCACTTACCTCCTCTGTAAACATTATGCCGGTAAATATCCAGTGTTTCGCTGCCGATGATGATGCTCATTTGTGTACATACGAGCGCGTATGGCGAGCAAGCGACAGGTTACTGGTGCAGTTCGCTCAACGGCCTGCAGTGTCACTACAAATGCAGTATTTGTGAAAGTTACATATAGCCCCTTTAATATATCAAGTAAGAATGGAGGTGAAGTGACCAAATGTGTTCTCAGTCTCGAGGTTGATATCTGCCATAGTGTTCAAGAATTAATGTTGCAAGAGGGGGTTCTCACCTGAGGTTACTGCTATGGGGGTCCTTGTCATGGCAAGGTTTGGGAACCCCTGTCTAAGACGATATAGTAAGATAAACTAGCGAATCAACTAAATGCTCTGGAAAGCGTACACTTAAAGGAACCTGATTCATCTCATATCCTCAGATTTAGCTTTTTTTGTACTTATAGGTAAGTAAGCTCTTTTAGTCATTTTTCAACTATTTAGTCTAGAATACATACAAGTGGATGCCTGTAGATGAACGTTACCATGTTTGTCTCTCTATGATAAATCAGTGTCAGATAGGTTTTATTTTGGCCCAGGAAGTCTCTGGTCAAAATTAGCAGGCTGAGAGAAACAGAAAATAGATGGATGCATGAATAGATAAAAGGGGACTTACAGTAAATCACCTGCTGTCTGTGGGTGATCCCTTAGATCTATGTTTGTTTGTTATTGTTTTTCATGAAATTTGAAAATCATCTGTGAAAAATGGTGTTTTAGCAAAACTAGCCCCGTTACATCCAGCTGTGAGGAGTGTGTGCCCAAAAGTGAGCATGAAATGAGAGCTAACCTAGACCACTTGCCAAGTTTTTAGGAAATAACAATCCTGTGTCCTGTAAAACTTGAGCGAAAATGTTCAATCTTGTCCCCTCTCACTGCTATTTCAGGTGTTACTCTTGTGGCTGCAGGTTTCTTGACTCCTTTCTTCTCTTAATGTTGGACAAGCATTCTACCACACAGCCTATACTAATGTGGCAAACCAAAAATGTTTCAAAATGTGATGTAAAATCGGATCCCCTGTGGATCAGGGGTTTTTGGCCTCTTAATGTGTCTTGGCAATAGATCTTAGGGGGCTGGTGGTGAGACCTTGGGTCAAACTGGAGGAGATTTTTTTCGTCAACCAGAGGGTCAGCAGGAGCCAACGACTGAAAGAGTCCCATTCATGGTGCAAAAACAAGGAAAGGAATATCATTCCTTCCTGTATTCCAAACTTAACATCAGGCCTCAGTGGGTCTCTATTAGCTTGATTTCTCCATCTTCCAAACCCCTCTCTCTCTCAAAGACATGCACACACACTTCACAGGTTTGGCAAAACTCGATGGTTACAATTTACGACTCAGCTGACTCAGCTGACTCAGCTCCAATTTTCTTTGTTGATACAGACCACCAAGGTTTTATGAGGAAACCAATATTTTGTCAATTTTCCTGCGAACATCCCATAACTTATAACTTACATGTGTAAAATATATTCACTAGAGGTTAAGTTAGAGAAAATATAAAAGAATCAAAGAGTAAGGAGATCAAATGACTTTACATCTTTGAGCAAAGAGAAAAAGAAGTCGATCCTTTCCCTTAGCTTTGATGACATGTTCTGAGAAAGGACTGGGATGTTTGTTCACGTTGTAAATGGCACTCTGTTTCACAGGAAATTTACATTGCTCACGTTGAGCAGCTTACATCTGTGCTCACTAACCAACAACTGCACCCGGTGTGATTTGTTTTGACTGGGAAGGTTAATGTGAGACTACCTGTCAAGGCTGCTTTATTGAAAAGTAGCAAGAGTAAAACATTTAAAAATATTTAAAGCTCAGGTTGAAAGATTGTGACAGACTGATAATGTCATAAAACGCAAGGCGCCTTTGAGATTCAAATGATTTTAGTCATATTTATTTACAATAATACATCATTATGTTGATTAAGTGCCTGTCAGATGTAGATCCAGGGTGAACTTTTGGGGAGTTGTAATGAAGTGTTGTGTCCGTCTACATGCCCAGCTGCTGCTGCTGCTGCTGCTGCTGTTACTGCAGGTCCTCAAGAATGAACTCTGCTTTGGTTACCTGTGAGGTACCACCTGGTACATCTATGACAACAAGTACAAACTTAAAAACTGCAACAGAAAATGAAAGAAAATGATAGTTAACAAAATTAAAATCTAATTAGGATTGAAATAGATAGTTTGTGCCACATTTGACTCATTTACTTATCTTACAAATAAACAACAACAGCGTATTGGGCCAAATTGATGAGGACCCGAACAAGAATTTTTTAAAAATGTATTTGTTAAAATTAACCATCATTGTTAAATTCAACTTAAGTAGAATAAGAGAGATAGGTGAGTGCATTTAACACTTAAGTTACTCCTGATCTGATCAACTGATGTTGAGAAAATGATAGCAGATGAAATAAAAAAGAAACATCTTGAAACAAAGGTACTTTTGTACATAGAGGGACGGCTAGCTGAATACAGTCCTATTTGAAGTGAAGGTTTTGGCTCAGAGGTTGGCGCACAGGAAGAAAGAAAACCTCCATCCAGTCTTACTCAGATTAGAAAATTGTTCCTAAAGGGGGAGTAGTGTGCAGGCTTACTGGCAGGGCTGTGTTGATTAGAAAGGAGGCAGTGTTCATGTTGAAGGGCAGCAGCCAGATTCAGTAACAGCACCTCTTCCTTTAGCCAAAGCCAACATCTGGTGCCGACCAACACAGAGCAGCAGTACCAGCACCCCTTAAGTCTCTGCTTCCCTTTTACCTCATTATTGAATTTCATGGTTTCCCTGAAAAGTCCTACAATGTGGTTAGAAAGTGACGTATGGGAAGACATTGTGTGAAAGTCTATTGGTTTTTTCTATGGGATTGTTATTATACACTTTTTAAATTTTGGTCCTCTAGCATACTCTTGATCTGACAATAAGAAGGCTTAACAACAGACACAAAAGAAGAGGTCACAGGTCAACCCAAAGCTTTGAAATGCTGCCTCGAGCTAGCTTTATTCATGAGTCTTTTTTAGCTTGAAGTTATGTTCACTCTGCATGAAACCACACTTTATGTGTGAATATCCTCTTTCAGTTAGGAAATAGAGAGGAGGAAGTATAATGTTACATAATACTCTTGAAGTACACAGTACTCCTTTGAGGAGCTTTTAATATGATGAACACTGAAATGAATACTTATGTCTCTTTATGACTGACAAAAGCAAACGATCAGGGACAAGATTGATAATTATTATTTTTAATGCCTGAAACCACTTCTGACAAAGTTATGAACTGCATGCTGAAGAAACAGCATTTATTGATATTTTCCTCAACAAAGGATCTCGACGAGTGATCCATTAGATTGTTATAATAAAGCAGGATGAGATTTGTTATTAAAAAAACACTACTATCACATGTAGAGAAACAAAACAGCAAAAGCTAAGATGTACAGCTTTGTCAGCAGGGGTCCTAAAGATGGACACATACCGAAAGTTACTCACAAAAGCACATGCAACAAACATTGTATTGTTTTTATTTTATTGAACTTTGATTTAACCAGGTAAGTCCAAAGGGAGACATGGCCAAGAATGGCAGCAACACACAGTTTCAGTAACAAAAACCTTCAAACTCATACAGTGCACATTTAATAATATGAATCATGTGTCAGGAAAGGGGGGATTTGGGACGCAGGTGCGGACCCAGGGGTGTCTCAAAGTTATCCCAGAGAGATAACCAAAAAATCGCGATAGATTGGAAAGGGGAGAAAATACAACGAGACTGTATATAGAGCCACAACAGGCTTCCCTAAAGGGGCTATATGTAACTTTATACATGTATAAATCGTTTTTTATCGTCCATTAATAAGTGAACGGTTAACTGATGTGAAAAAGTAGATGTTCACTGTCTATCTGTGTCGCTTGTATAAAATTTTTCCCCGGGTCGTATTTTCCGCGAAAGCTCCAGGAAGTGACATTATATGCACATATTCAAATTCCTCCTCTCTCCACTCCACTTACAGAGATCAACTGTACAAACTCATCACACACTCCCGCTACAGCCAGAGGCCGTCTTCCACACACTTCTATCCGCCCTAAGAGATCTATAACGTGGACAAACTCATCACACACTCCTGCTCTCAGCCAGTGCCTGCAGAGACTGTCGTTTGTAGGATGGCGAATGAATACAGACACACAGACTCTTTCACAGACTTTCATGTGTATGACAACTTACCTCCTCTGTAAACATTATGCTGGTAAATATCCAGTGTTTCGCGGCCGATGATGATGCTCGTTTGTGTACGTACGAGCAACAGGTTATGGTGTAGTTCGCCTAACGGCCATGCGATATTGCTACAAGTGCAGTATTTTTGAAAGTTACATATAGCCCCTTTAATGAAATAATGCACTGAAGATTATTAACTAAACCACTGCTGTCAAGCAGCTGACTCAAAACCAAAATTGTCCAGGAGACCCAGAAAACACGAAACAAAAGGCAAAGGCTGCCCGGGAGACCTTTGATAACCCAAAAGGCTGGAGTCACAACAAACTCTCCAGCACCCCAAGTTATACACTGGGAAACAGTCAATAGACATCAAATACACACAAAGTTCTGAATTGGTGTTTAAAGATACACCAACAACTTGAGAAGCCACAGGGAGAAACTCTCACTACCTCTGAAGGTGAGATAACGGCCCTTTCCGAATTGTCACAGTTCAGTAGGCAGTACGTCCTATTCAGGAGGGCGTTTCAGTATACTGAACTTTCGTGGTCATTCAGTATGCATTTTTTGGGTCCACCTCAGTATACTGAACATTTCAGCATGGATACTAACTTCCGGGTTTCATGCAGTATGGATCGGATGCGTGCTTTCAGGAAATGAATTGTATTTTAACTCCCACAATGCTGTGCGAAATTAAATGTAAATTGTCACTTCACGTCCGCCTCCAAATCAAAACAAACGAGCATTGATTAATTTAATACATTTTTAATCCAGAGTTAAAGTCCCGGCTGAAATCACTACTTTAAATTAACAACAGAAAATATAACAAATGTCTGCATTATTGTATTATTATATGCATAAAACTATCCCCCTCTATTTAAATAATGATTTCACTATTTAAATGCGTCTTTATTGGTTTATTTTATATTCTGTATCTTACTGTCTTTCATTTGTACTTTCCTTTATGTAGCCTATTGAATGTTATTTAGTTATTTAATCTGTCTTTTACTTGATTTACATTGTGATATTGTTTTTTGTTTACCTGACTGTATGCGCATTACTCTTCTTGAATAAAGCCAAACAAAAAAAACAAAAAAAACGGGTGGATGCGGCCGGTTCGGGAAACGTAAATGACATCACTTCCATACTGAATGAATCAGATGAAGTAGGGACAAATATCTGCCTACTGTGCACGCCTACTGAATAGTAGGTACTAAACAGTATGCAGCACAGATAGTAGGTACTGTCTACTGCCTACTGACAGATTGAGTAGGTACTTGGCAATTCGGATACAGCCAATGAGTCAGCACAGAGCACTGGAGACTCCCCACACCTGGGCTTAATCAAAGCCAATCAGTGCCACACACACCTGATTGCAGGGAGTTGATTCTCTCACCACTCTCATGGAGCCGTAACATTGAGCGCCCTCACATAATGATGATAAAATCATCAGCTAAAACAGCTGCATACAGAAAGTTAGGATTCAAGACTCAGCTTTCTTTCAAAACTCAGTTCTAGCTTTGGGAACGACATATTTCACAATGTGACCTCAGAGGGTTAAAGCAGCTAAGAGGGATCATGGTCGTGAAAATATGAAGAAGGTTTCTCTGAGACATAAACAAGTCAACAGAAACTCAGCAGGACTAGAATGACCTCATTTTACATACCTTGCTATGATTAAATCATGCTATTGCTGGAACAGCGGTTTACAAGAATGCTAATAAATTAACAGAATTTTTATTCTTAGCTCATTTTGACATTGAGCAGCAGCACAAAATCACAAACAAATACCTGAAAATAACCTCTAGAAACGTATCGTGATGTTTGGTTAACATTTAAGGGTCACTGAAAACCATACTCACGGTTTGTTGAGATGTTACTGTTTCCATATTTAATTTAAAACTTAACTGGAAATGGGTGAATTCTGTTTTTGCAATGGGACTTCTCAAATAAGGACTAGCTGAGGTGTTAGGTAAGCTGTGACATATCTGTGGTATTTACCTTTCAACATCTTTCAAAACTTAGGAGCAAGAAAGTTTGTGTGGTTATTATAGTATTTGTGTGTATGAGTCAATGTGTGTCTGTTTTTTTTTTTTAGTGGCAGTAGAGCTGTTGTTGGTGAGCTTTAAAGTAGCATCCTCGACCAACAGTAAACAGATGAGTCAAATGTCTTAAGCATAGCTGCCCACAGAACTGGAGACTATACTTTCCTTGCATCACACAGACAACATCTTTTTGTTTTTTTAAACAGGTTTTCGCAAAGACCTTCAGCTGCCCAAACTGCTCCCTCTAGGAAAACTAGATAAATAAACAAGAGGGGCTATAAAACTTCAGGTGCACCTCTCTTATTTTTTTCCTTCTCCCTCTTTCCTGGGTTGACCTTCCTTAAACTCAGCGTCTCTGGTCTTTTGCTGCTGCTGGTGGGCAAACATTCCCGGCTGCAGTGCCTACCCTTTACGGGACACTCATACTCCCTTTTGCCCACTGTGACCCATGTCAACACTTTCGAAGTTTTCAAAGTGTGCTGTTTCAACTGCAGTGTGTTTGACCAACCATTGATTTGGACCGATCTCATTTTTATGAGCAGGCGTGTTTCACCTCAGTGACCTCCAAGAGATTATCCAACAGATTTAGGTTACGTTCTGATACACACCACAGTGAATTTAAAATATTGGACCAATTATTTAATCAATTCCTGTGTGATAAGACACAAAAGCTCATGTTAATACTGGTTCGATAGTACAGATGTGGAGCACCAGGACTTTAAACCAGTACTGTATGTTGATTTATAGCGTTCACCATTATTGCACAAAAGACATTAACCTCCCTAAAAAATGTTGCTGTTTTCCACGTCGTAAATTGTATAAACTGAGTCAAACAGAACATTATCCTTTCACTGCTTCACAATTAATGAGCAACTGAAAGGCTATTTAGAGCATTTCCCATCTTACCTGAATGAGAGTTTTTGTTGTTTTTAGCTGTGGATGACTGTATGTGTGGGCACGTTAAGGTGACGCTTTATAATTTCGTTGTACAATTGTATCATGACAATAAAGACATTCTATTCTATTCTATTATGATTTGAGGCGAACATGATCACAATAGTATGTTGTCTCATCTTGTACATGCCAGCATCAGCTGTGATGCTTAAAAACACACCTGGAGCCTTTCCATCTATTTATTGATTTTTTTTTATAGCCTCCAACACATCTGGCATACATCTTATAAAAATGTGTCCTTCATTTTTGAAGCATCAATCATTTTAACTCACAACACTCACCCTTACCTGTGTCTAAAGTGAGTTTGCAGCATGATGATGGTCTACAGAGAGGGTGCTGTGAAGTAATATGTTCAAACAGGAGCTGGGATTGAGGCTGTGCAGTCCTGCGGCTCTCTGTTGACCTGCTGGATGATTTGTAAAGTGGTTCTTTGACGCCTGGTTGGAGATGTTATCAAAGTCTGGAAAGTCTGCTCTTTCTCTCTCTTCAGGTCTGCAGCCGTCGTAAAACAGCAGGAATAATAAGAGAGGGTTTGTGAACGCCGTAAGCGGAGTAGAGGAACAGTGTCTGTGACTGTGTCTGCAGGGCCCCACAGCTACCCCAAGACTCAAATCTCCCCCACACCATGTTGTTCTGAGTGAGGGTCCTTCTATAGAGTCTCTGTCAGCAGCTGTTAAACCAGGTCAGATTGGAAGGATCTCTTTTCCTGCTTTCTAGTAATGTGTAAGAGAGGTTCATTGACATCAAATAACCATTAAACGCTATGAATGAGGAGGAGTGTATGATGGCAAGGCCGTGCTGCTTTCATGTTTTATGCTGCCTTTACACGGACAGAAATGCAGTCCTGAAATTAGTTATATTTTTGAGGATAACATCCACATAAAGCAAAAACTACACCATGAGAGATCCTATGTGAGGTGTAAAAAAACACTATTTACACCTGGAGGTAGTAGAAACAGTTCTGTGTATGTTTTTGGGTGGCAGGGAGCTGATGTTATTTTAGTTAGGCAGCGAGACAAATGGGCGGGGTTAATGGGACCACTAGGAAAAGTGAAACGTTTTCAAAGGAGGCTGAGACATTCAGGAGAGTCAGTGAGGATGGAGGTGTAGCTTTTATTTATGCTTCAGACAGATTTTGAGCCACTTTAGGTCAACTTCTGATGATTTCTATTCAATTCAATTTTCCTTCTCGGCCTCACTGCACAATGATTTTATGACGATACACTGAATATCAGCTGATACAAAGGTTCACAGGAGCCATGGCAACAACAGCTCTGACCGGGTTCTCTATGATGAGTCTCCTCAGCCTTGGGTACCTGACCTGGGATATGATGAGTCCTAACCAGGTGGAAAACGAGCCTGACATAACTTTTTTAGACAGGTCTCCTGTGCCGCAGCCTCCTCACATAATTTTCATCATGACAGACGATCAGGGATTCAACGACATCGGCTACCACAGCTCTGACATCAGGACACCGGCACTGGATAAACTGGCAGCAGGCGGAGTGAAGCTGGAGAACTATTACATCCAACCTATCTGCACTCCATCCCGAAGTCAGCTCATCACTGGCAGGTAAAGTGTTAGTCCACAGACTTGAGACTGATGAAGAATTTCATGTTTGACCCAGATTCTTAACATTATATTGATATAAAGCACAAATATTTATATTTAGTTTCTGAATGGATTATGGATCACACGATACATTTTACAATCCTATTTGTTCTTAGTAATCTATGACATTTGAATGACTATAAAGGGAGAGCCAAAACACATTTACAGGTGTAATGAATACAAATGTTCATTGTCAAATAGAAGATTGATTAAATTGTACATAACTTTATACAGATTTTCTTTCTATCTAATCAAATAATTTCTGACAAATGTATTGCTGATATATTATCTGTAACATCTTAACTGCCAAATAAAACAACTTACAACATTGCCTCTATGTCGATTGACAGTGGATGGTACTAGATTGCCTACAGAGCATACACATGTCCTTCTGCTCCTTTCTGCAAACCTAGGATGTGATGTCAACAGGAAGTGATACTACAGAAGAGACTAAACAAGTTGTGACATCATCAAATAGCTAATGGCCAAATAATCATTAGTTTACACATTTGTTCAGGAATAATTAGAAAATGCCTTGATGGCAAAACAAACTTTATCCTACCGTTATGTTATTTTTGACATTTTTAACAGTTGCATTTCTACTGAAAAGTGAATACAAATAAATCAAAGGGTTTGGGCTAGCAAGTGTAGGATTGAATATATATATGTTAAAACTTATATACTTTTGGGAGTGCTGGTAGCCTAGTGGTTAAATTGTGTGCCCAATGTACAGAAGCTATAGTCCTCATCGCAGCGGCTCAAATCGGTTCAAATCCATCCTTTGCCCTACTGCATGCCATCCCCTACTCTCTCCTCCCAACAATTCCTGTCTCTCTTCAGCTGTCCTATCAAATAAAGGCTCAAAAAAATTCACAAAAAACAACATCAGCTTAAGCTGTGCACTGAAAACAAAACAGAATATATAGGCAACAAACTTTATCCCTTCTTCTTCATCTCTTCAGCATTTTCAAAAACCTTTTGGAAAACCGTTTCATCACGTGAAGATGAAAGTGTAAATAGATAAAACCTTTCTTTCTCCTTTTGTCTTGTTCATATCAAACCCTGTAATCATTTGTTCATCAATAAACATTAATCCTTAGACAATTTTCTTAATCCTCAACTCTACAGGTATCAAATCCACACTGGCCTGCAACACTCCATCATCCGGCCCCGCCAGCCCAACTGCCTGCCCTTCGACCAGGTCACCCTCCCTCAGAGACTGCAGGAACTTGGCTACTCCACCCACATGGTTGGCAAGTGGCACCTGGGCTTCTACAAGAAGGAGTGCCTGCCTACCCGCCGTGGCTTCGACACATACTTTGGCTCCTTAACAGGCAGTGTGAACTACTACACATACGACTCCTGTGATGGCCCTGGGCTGTGTGGTTTCGACCTGCACGAGGGGGAATCAGCCGCCTGGGGTCAGGGAGGGAAATACTCCACCCATCTCTACACTCAGAGAGTCCGCAAGATCCTGGCAACCCATGATCCTCAGTCCCAACCGCTGTTCATCTTCCTCTCCTTCCAAGCTGTTCATACTCCACTGCAGTCTCCGCGGGAATATATCTACCCTTACCGTGGCCTAGGAAATGTGGCACGAAGGAAATATGCTGCTATGGTCTCGGCTGTTGACGAGTCTGTTCGTAATATAACATACTCTCTCCGCAAGTACGGATTCTACCAGAACAGTGTCATTGTCTTCTCCACGGATAACGGAGGTCAGCCTTTGTCTGGTGGAAGTAACTGGCCTCTCAGAGGTCGTAAAGGCACTTACTGGGAAGGTGGCATCCGTGGTCTTGGTTTCGTCCACAGTCCTCTTTTAAGGAAAAAGAGGAGGGTGAGTAAAGCCCTGGTGCACATCACTGATTGGTACCCAACATTGGTGGGATTAGCAGGGGGCAATGAGTCCCTGACAGAGGGGCTGGATGGGTATGATGTCTGGGAGGCCATCAGTGAGGGGAAGGAGTCGCCCAGGTTGGAAATCCTCCACAATATTGACCCTCTTTATAACTATGCACGCAGCGGATCTCTACAAAAAGGATATGGGATTTGGAATACAGCAGTGCAGGCCTCTATACGAACCGGAGACTGGAAACTTCTAACAGGAGACCCTGGCTATGGAGACTGGACTCCTCCACAGATGCTTCCAGGTTTCCCTGGCAGCTGGTGGAACCTGGAGCGCCACACCAGGCCAATGAAATCGGTGTGGCTTTTCAACATCTCTGGAGACCCCTATGAACGTTTTGACCTTTCCGAGCAGAGGCCAGACGTCGTCAAAGAGCTGTTGGCAAGGTTGGTGTATTACAATCGCACTGCAGTGCCAGTAAGGTACCCCTCAGAGGACTTACGGGCTGACCCCCACCTAAATGGAGGAGCCTGGGGACCCTGGGCAGGAGATGAGGAAGAGGACAGCTGGGAAAGTGTCTACAAAAAAGAGAACAGTGATTGGAAGAAGAAGCTTAAACTATCCAAAAGCAGGTCGTTTTTCAAGAGACTTAACACAAGGATCATGTCCAACAGGATCTGAAAAAGGACACCACTGAAGAGGGTTCAGAGGAGACACCCTTGGACAAGTATAGGATACGACACACTCAGTAGCGGAGCGAGTGTGGGGGCAGAAGGTGCAGCCGCCTCAGGCCCACTGTTGTCTCAAGGGGCCCACTTTGAGCCAAATTTAACATGCATTTTGTTATTTAGTTGAATTTTCTAATAAAGTTAGTTTGACTAGGTCTGAGTCTCTCTTTTCTTTTGCCGCAATCAAGACACACAAAGTATTTTGTAGAGCAGAGAGGGGCCCTCCTCCACTGCCAAGGGGGTTCTCAACTTCGGCAGCAAACAGCACCAGCGGGGTGCTGTGGCCTGTTTGTAATGTCATTGATTCCACCTCTTAGCACCCCCTTTGCTGGGCCCCCGCTGCTGTCTGGAGTTTTAAAAACCTAGTCGTCTGTCTGCTTTATTTCTGTTTACCTCGCTGTTTTTCGTAACCTTAAAAGTGTAAAAAACTAAATAAAAAATGTTTTCTCATTGACAACTCAACCTGACAAGTCTCCTCCCGTTGCTAGCTCCACTAACGTAAACACTACTAACCAAGCAAATAAAGATGTTAGAGAGGAGCACCCAGCTGGCTGCAGGAAAGCAACAGTGCTGATGAAAACTTAATTGGTAAATTGTTTCATCATTATTTGTGATTACGTTTAGATGCTGGTCTTTTGTTTGTGGGTGTGTTGTAGACCGCCGTGTCTGCTTGGTTATCGTACTGTATGAACAGCAGTGTTTACAAAGTTTGTTGTCGTGCGTGGGTTGATAATGTGGGTTTTATTGTATTGTCTGTTTGGCTGTGTGGCTGGATGAGCATCCAACTTCACTGAATGTCAAACTGTAGTTGCCTTCTATCTTTGGTTTCCCGTCCAGCTAATGAAGTCTGCTTTACTTGTTTAATCGGTGGAATATGCGCACAGACATATCAGCACTTGTTCTGCTTAAACATCAGCAGGTCACTCACTGATAAGTCCCTGTCACTGTAATAGCACCCTTTGTAATCTGCAGCGGCATTTCTCTTCGTCCCGCCCCGTCTTGTATCTCCATACAGCCGATACTATACCATAAATGCGATACTATATTACTATATAGGCTACAGCATATGCTATATAGCTTATAGACAGTTTAAGGGCCCACTATTGGTCCTCTGTTATACCGGGGTGGAAAGAGATCAGTAGCTCTGCTCTGTTTTTATGTACAAACTAACTAACATATTAATATGATAATAACATCATAACAGGTACACTCAATGGCTCTTGTCAACTCTGTTCCAACTGCAGTAAGCATCTACTTAAAGGGGAGAAGCTCTCATAAAACCCACTGCTAAGTTCCTGGCCAGCCCCAGCATTTAGAGGCAAGTGAGCAGAATCTTTATAATCTAACTCAACAAATCATGGACACCCTGACTGGAAACATGTAAATGACATGCCCTTCTATTGGTGGGGGTTAGAGTTGAGATTATTATCTGTATGCGAGTTGTGTTATCTTAATGAATACTATAGTTTTATTGTCATACTTACAGGCCTCTCAACTAAAAGCATCATTTGTGTGTACCATCCGTTTATTGGACAAGTTATAATGATGCTTTGTTTTGTCTTTGTCTCTTCCAGTCACCAATTTTTCTGAGAGTGAATATCAAAATTCTCACCTCTGTTTGTGGCTTTAACCGTCAACCCCATAACATCGCATGTGAGCAAACAGGAACTTGCGATTTAGTTTCATATGTGATTTCAACAGCTAGGAAAAAAATCATCCTAGTGTGATTTCAAATAAATATATGAAGTGAAAACAACCACTCAGCTATTTATTAAAGTGAAAGAATCTAGCTGGTAATGAAATGGACTGAAGCAGCTACATGACATACAAAAGCAAACAGGATGTGTGACAATAAAAATATGGCAGAATGAGATCCTCCAGCAGAAAACTTTACTTGTACATATACAGGACAAGATCAGTGACATCAGCAAAGAGAATAACGTTGTAGCTTTGTCCCATGTTGCCCTCAAAAGCAACAGATAGATTAGGATGACATTTGCGGCACAAAAATCATCGAATATATCCCACTAAAACTCCTCATTACAAACAGTTTTTCCAATGTCTTATATAGGCAAATATGTACCTCACTTCACACTGTAAAATTGTTAAAACTGTGTATGTTATTTAATGCAAAATGCCTTTTCATCTCTCCATGTTTCCTTGGTGCTACCCCATGATGTTGTTCTGTTAAGAGGCCTTGGTTATTTCATCAATCACTGTGACACCACCTGCTTACATTTCCTAAGATTATCACACGTTGCATGCTTCAAAAAAGGCTTGTTTCTGCAAGAAGTAGAAGTGAGACAGTTTACTTTGTTTCCTGCCTTTAGACCATGGCACCAGACCAACACCCTTTTACTGTTTCCTGTCAGTGTCTGACACAACCTTCGGGCTGAGGTTCATCATCTTTTTATTTCATCTTCTTTAAAGGTTTGAAGGTTGTTCGGAGTTACAGGGTAGCATGGAGCAAGTTCTTCTTCTTCTTCTGATGTTAGCAGGAGTAACTCATGGTAAGATTATTTTCGCATTATTGAACAATTTACAGCACCACTGTTATACACGTTACAGGTAAAATATTGAAGCTAAAATCTTGCCTGTTTTTTTAGCTCTCTTTCCAGTTGCTGAAACAAAATGCAATGCCACCAGCAACGCTTCTCTGTGCTCTTCTACTCTCGGGAGCTCTGTGTACATCCAGGTGATGACCAACGCCAGCGGTCTTCTGCTGCTTTGTAAAAAACAGCTTCCCTCCGGAGAAATGAATGTATTCACCCTGAACAAAGGAAAGGTGATGATACATGAGCCGTTCCAAAACAGGACAGAGTTTTTCATCAACAATGGGACGCTCAAGATCACAAATGTGGAGAGAAACGATTCAGGCCAATACAACATTAAAGTCTATGGTCCAAAAGGAGTCCTCCTGAGAGAAATTGAAGTGACACTGGCTGTTAAAGGCAAGTCTTCTAACCTTTCCTTTCAATGTTTCTACAGTATAGTATAATGTTGTAATTGAAAGAAAGAACAACATAAACTATACACTTTATAATGATAAAAGTAAAAGTTTCATGTTGCATTGTAGTAGATAACCCTGGCAATATTGTCCAAGGTAATCTGAAGCTTTACATTTAGTCATTGACGTTTTATACACTGAATAGACATTATGGATGACTTGGTTTGATGGTGAATGGTGCTGTTAGCCATCAGGTGAAAAAAGCTGACAGGAACTGTCACTTTCAGTATTTGTCATTTGGTAGTTAGTTTATTTATTTTTTGACCTTTTTCAAATTTTGGTCAGATTAGCCTTTCACCTACTGCTACTGCTTAAAGGGGAAACAACAATAAGGGTAAAGGAGATCCTGCACCCTGTGTGTGTGTGTGTGTGTGTGTGTGTGTGTGTGCATGCGTGCGCGTGTGCATGCGTGCATGTGTGTGTGTGTGTGCGTGCGTGTGTGTGTGTGTGTGTGTGTGTGTGTGTGTGCATGCGTGCGCGTGTGCGTGCATGCGTGTGTGTGTGCGTGCGTGCGTGTGTGTGTGCGTGCGTGTGTGTGTGTGTGTGTGTGTGTGTGTGTATGTTTTGCCTAAAAATGGGCTTTGTCATTTCTGTAATGGGCAGAAATAAGACAGAGTCAAAGAGTCTCATCAAATCAAAATATAACCTCAGTGATCACCTGACTGCAGACAAATACAATGTCTGTCACATAATGAAGAAACAAAAAAAAACAGAAAAGGAAAGCGCCTTCCTCTAAACATCCCTCTGGTGGTGAACTTCATAATAGCTCCTGCTGCTACAGAGCGGTTTGCCACAGCTGGAGGATATATTGTATTGTGGGAGATGATTAAACATGCAGGATGTGTACCTTTTCATTTAATTTCTGGGATTCAGGATGGTATCAACAGGTAACCTTCCTTCAGATCAAAGATACTTCTTGTCATACTTTACTTAACATATTGTAAAAAAGTTTCTGTATCTGTCGGTGTTTACATTCTGTTCACGTTGTAAAGATATGCTTTAACAATTGTGCTCCTTTGTCCACAGTAAACATTTTGCCAATCTTGATCCCAGTCTGCTGTGCAGTCGCTCTTTTACTGATTGTGTTGATATTTTGCTGTTTGTGTCGGAGAGCACGGCGCAACAAGAAGAAAGGCAAAAAGGTAAATAACATATAAAGGAACAATGCTGTTATACTTAGGCAAGGCAGCTTCATATTTATCACACATTTCACTCAGGCAATTCAAGTGCTTTACAAAAGGAACACCAAATAAAAGACAAAAATACAATAAAAAATAGCGTGATATATTTATGGAAGTTTAAACAAAGCTAGCGCTGCCTTTTCTGTAAAATAGTAATGTTGCTTTTTTTCTGTCTTTTTTGCAGGGTCAGGTCAAAAAGTCAAAACAAAGTTCTTCATTGTGAGTTTGGACTTTAATGAACTCAACTGACCACATTATTACTGAAGAACACTGACTGTAAACAAAGCAGCAAACAGGACTTTTAATAAAACAAACTTGGGAGCTTGGAAGTCTCAGAAGAGCAAAGAATTGACCTTTTTCATTTGGATGATTGTTTGACTTGATGCTGAACAGTTATTTTGTGTCTGTCTTTTTTGTCATAATAAATCCTTGTAGATCTGCATCTGGGCCCACTGGTCTGAGGAGAATGGAGAATGATGTGTGTTAAGTGTTGTTTCATTAGACCTTAGTAAACAAAACAAAAAAAGATCATTTCAGAAGGACCAGCAATCACAGTCAGCAGTCACTATAGAAAGTAATTTTGTCCTTACTAAAAAAGATTTAGGTCATATTACAGGTTGTCTTTATTTCTTTTAGCTGGAGCTGAAGTGTATTCATCATCTTGTGTTTTGACGACATCTACTGGCTGTGTTTGGACCTCAGTCATACTGTATTTAGACGATATACAGTACACAGTAATGACAAGTTTTAAACTTTGTGTCACTTCCTGCATATAATGTAAAGACAGGGTTTCATGTTACAGTATGCTGAAATTATGTTGTTAAAGTGCTAAATTTATCCATGTGAAGATTGATGCTGTGTGAAAAAATGAAAATAATAATATGTTTCATATGTTGATGGTTAGAAGACTGAAGACGGCTCTCTGATCCAACACACGTCTTAAAAAAATAAAGGGCTTGCAGAAGCTCTGTGGTTGGAAAATGCTGTGCAATGAAGTAAAAAAAAAACCTGTTTCATGGCATTCAACTGACATCCGTTGATGTGCTGACTTGTGGAAAGCAAAGCGAGTACATGACTTTTTAGTTTGTTGGACATGATGCAAATCTCAATGATAACGTTCTGAAAACACAACATGGCTGCAGCAACTTGTTGTCTCTCTGTTAGAGTTAACTTTGCAATGGGCCCCCCCCCCCAACACACACACACACACAAATGTACTATTCTAACAACTCTGTGTACGATAAGAGTTCTCACACCTCCTTATCTGAAGCTGATAAGAGACAACACTTCAGGCTGGTCAGAATGATTTGCATGTTTGTTTTTGGGTGAAGAAGAAAAGTTTGTCTTTAAGTTGCTGTTTAGTCAACAGAGGCTGAAAAGAACTGAGGAGACATGGAGGCTGTGTTCAGACTGTTTGTGCTGCTGATTGGAGTCTCTCACGGTGAGATGTTTGACCTTTTGAATTTGACAGAATTTATGCAGCTTTTGGATCCAGGTTATTATTATTTAGTGGTGTGTCACTGAACCACTTTAAGGACTACATGCATCAGAAATAAAGTGTAGGTCATAGCAGTAACACTTTATTCTGATAGTCCGTCTGTTGACACTCAACAAGCTATCAGTAGATATTCAGTTGCATGTCAACAGTGTGTCAGCTCATTTATTTGAACTACAAAACATACTCAGTAGGCACATTATGATACCTGGCCCAAAAAAACAAAACGCTGGTAACATTTCAATATACTGATGTGTGTGTGGGTGTGTCTGTGTGTGAGAGGGTGAGAGAAAGAAAATGAGACAGTACCTACAGCAGAATTAGAAAACAAGAAAGCAATTGTAGTAGCTATGCAACATATACATTATATAATAATTATAAATATAATTCAAGTTAAAGCAACACAAAGCTGGACAACAACCACAACTACAGGCACACAATACCTGGCAAAAACAAATATGCAGTAGCAGCGCAAAGGTATTTTACAAATCAATTTAAGTTATTCTCTAACTTCTTTAGATCCGGTGCAGGGAGAACTATAAACTAAACAAACTCTACACCAACAGAGGGACAAGTCACAATATGGATCAACTACAAAAATAATATAACTCTCTGATGCTAATAACAAAAAAAACAGCTATCTTGTTGCCCTCATTCTGTCCTTTTTGACAGAAAAGGGGATGAGCTGCTTTTTTTCTTTTCATTTCAATTATTTTCTCTGCCAGTTCACCAACAATCTTTTTCTGACAAAGCTTTCCCAGTTTTAAAAGCGTATGTTTTTGTTCCTTAAACTGCTCAAGTGTACTTTTGTCTACCATGTATATCTCAGCAATTGCTGCTGTGTCCTTGACAGCATTTCTAGATACAACGTGCCTCCTTAAAAGCTTTTGTCATCTTGAGGCCTCCTTTGATGAGTTTGAGGACACGCCGATATCGCCTCACAACATCTGCGATGGTTGACACTGAAAAATAAATAAATAAATTACAACTGTAAAACGGGTATTGGCCCAAAGTTCAACTTTGGTACACTTTGAAGGGATGGAATGGCAGCTTTAATAGCAACAATGTGTGGGTGCAGACTCCCCTAAGTAGGTGTGTGGTTTGTCTCTATTTTAGTTGATTTGTGAAATTTTGGTTAAAGAAACAAAAAAAACTTGTTAACCATTGGTTTTGGTTTATATATAGTTTCTTCTTTGCATTAGGCTTTTAACTGTAATTTGAGGGCCTGAAGATCACAGCCATCCAATATTGGTTTTCTGCCTTGTCCCTTTTGAGAGATTTCTTCAGATTCTCAGAATCTTTTATTGATATTATGTACAGTCAAGTGTTTCCCACACATAAACGATACCTGGGCAGACCACCCAGGTGTAATTTTGGCTCCCCAAGTGTATGTCAGACCTTTTCTTTTTCTCCCTTCATTACAATATTGTTTTGCCGATGTTGTCATGCAGCCATATGTGTTATCATCGTTAAGCCTTCTCCTATGCGGATCACCTGATTAACTAACTGAATACCGTGTGAAACATTTCAAAATGTGAGTGCTTTGCGTGCATGTGGATAACTATGGAACTGATGTAAAATGAGCAGAAAAGTAAGAGAATAAAGCACAATTAATATTTATTATTTCATTTATATTTATAGAGTTTGTACTGTTACCAACTGTTTTTCACTTTAATTGGATAGTCCTAACACAGGTCTACAAATGCTTCGTTACTAATGTCTTCTAATAGTCTGTTGATAGACATCTTTATATATGTTGACAATCAACAGATTATTATCTTATCTACAAATTAGTATTTTATCTATTGATAGTCAATTAATCTAATCTGTAGTTGACAACTAACAGAGTATCAACAGAGTCAGTCATTTGATGAGTGAGAAACCTTGGGGATATGTTGACATCATACTGTTGACTTTCAAATGACAGATTGATTCAAAGTAGTTGAGTGTCCACTTACAAGAAGTTGACAATCTACAGATAGTTAGTTGAATGTCAATCAATAACCTCTTTACAAAAATAAAAGAGTCGGAAGACACTTTTTGTAAAATGCTGTAACACCTTGAAATGCACCTTATAGTCTACTAGAGGTTAGTTGAATTTATGTTACTTGTCTGTTGAAAAAGTTATGTTGAATATCAACTGACACAATGTTGACATGCAACTGAATATCTACTGATAGCTTGTTGAGTGTCAACAGGCGGACTATCAAAATAAAGTGTTACCCTGTATTTTACAGAAGAGGAAAAGGGCCACTGAAAAACTTTTTTCTTAGAATTCTGAGATTAAAATCAGGGATCTGACTTTTTTTCCCCAAAAAGTCAGACCTAATCTTTTTTCTTCACTGGCCATGATCCAATACACTTAATCTTTGCTATAGTAATGGCAGCATGTTATAATGTTAATAATTTAACCTTAATTTAACCAGGAAAGAAATCCGTTGAGATTGAAAATCTCTTTTTCAAGAGTGAAAAAGAGATCCTGGCCAAGGACAACAATGTGACTGAGAGTAGATTACTCTCAGCCACATCAAAAAAAAGGGAGAACTTTGATGGACTTAAAAAATACTTTATTCATATGTAGGACTTATTAAGTTTGTCATAATTCTATAAAAAATGTTGTTTTTTTTTTAAAAGTGTTCTCCCCAATTTTCAGGTTTGGAAACCTTCTGTGATGGCAGACATGATGGAGCTCGGTGTTACGGAGCCCTGGGAGGAACTTTGGTCCTGAAACTGATGGACGACGCCTCAGCGATATACAAATACCAGTGGTTAAATAAAACAAGAGGGATTCTTAATGCAAGAAAGAACAAGATCATGCATAATATGATAGAAACCCGATCGACGTTTACTCCCAATAATGGAATATTTCGGATCAATAACCTGAGTATGACTGATGCTGGTGAATATGCTCTTGAAATCTTCAATTCACGTGGATACAAAGTAGTGCATCAGACTCAACAATTCACCATTGAAGGTATGCGTTGAAGTGGACACTCAGAACGTTCAGTCACATGGCAGTGTTTGCGGTCATGTTCACACAACCACAATCACTGCACATGGGTGCTACATATCTGAACAGAGTGATCCTCAAAACAATGTATCACATCAACAATATAAAATAACTATGTGGTCAACCATAAGACACTTGTATTAAAGTAAGGATACTGTACATACATGTGTATTGCTACATATCTGTATTTTTTTCACATCTTATACTTTATATACATTTTTATAAAAATGTTTCTGTTAACACTTAAACTAATTTGTATTCTTTCTTCAGCTCCTGTGTCCTCTGTCCTGCTGGTCTCTGAGTGTCTGTCCCAGGGAGAGATAAGGGCCTCATGCTCCTCTGAGGGAGGGGACAGTCCTCAGTACAGCTGGACTCTGGATGGACGAACACTGACACAAACTCAGCTCCTCTCTGGAAATAATGACACTAACAATATCACTCTGAAACAAGACGTGTCAGGGCGACTGGTCTGCTCAGTCAGGAATCACATCAGTGGGATATCTGCCTGTGGTGAGCAAGAGCAAGCATGCGTAGAAAATAGTTTGTCTTTTTAGTGTCTGAATTCATGAGCATGAAATCAGGCGAAAATGAGACAAATCATTAATGAGACAAACAGTAAAAAATTGCGACAATCATCAAAGCAATAATTTAGAGAGCTCATATTGTCTCATTTATGTCTTATTTATGTTTTAAGAGAATTTCACGAGATCAACATAAGAAATCTTTGATCCGTATTCAACAAAGATTTTCTCAGGCAGAGCTCAAGGCAACAAAGTCAAATGATTGACAATTGTCTGTCAAAAAATGTAAGATTCTTAATTTTACCATATTAAAAACAACAGAATCCTTCATGTTGTTATACTATCTGCTTTAAAAGTGAATCACACCTTTACCTAAAACAAACCATTACCTTTAACAGTTTGTGCTCTAGGGGATTTCTGTTTAATGAAAATAATTGTATGTGAAGAACATTGATCTCGTACATCCCATAAATAGATTCTCTTAGTCTTACTATAGCAATGTGTTGGTAAGATTAATATGACCTCATAAGATATAGGCTCAGGTGTTGTCTACTGTTAAGATCATATTGAGACTAATTTGACATCTCACACTTGTTTCATTTTTCTTTAAGCTCAGATCTTTGAATGAGACAACCTTAATATAATTCAAAGATCTTTGACTTGTCTCATACTTGTTTCATCTCTTTTCAGTTCTATAGACTGAACTTTCATTTTAGAACCAATTTGAGAGCTTGCAGTAGTCTTTTTTTTTCTTTTGAGGGAAGATTTGAAAAATAAATATAAAAGTTGTCTCTCAGGGCTCACTGAACCATTTGTATGTCTAGGAATAGTGTTTGATACAAATAAGACAATGCACAAATATCTCCCTTTTGGTCATTTCTGATGAGGAGATGAAAAACAATCCATAATTAAGATCTTAATCACCTGAATTTGATTTAGCTATGGGATAATTTGACTACTTGATTCCATTTGTATGGTGGCTGGGAAGTGCAAAGCAAAATTACAAAGTGTGAAACACTTTAACAGAAATTTGAGACAAATTTACATTTTGAAAAACATGTTAACATTTCATCAAACAAAATTAAAAAAAACAAAACCAAGAACAAAACACATTTACATTTTTTAAAACAAATTTGAAAGATTTGAAACACTTTTACAAGCGCTGAGACAAATGTACAAGTGGCAGAACACTTTTCCTAGTCCCCAGACAAATTTACAAACGACGAATGTTGACCGAAAGGGAATGTACCAAATTTGACTGAATGTAAATTTGTCTCAAATTTTGTAAAAGTGTTTCACACTTTGCAATTTTGCTTTGCACTTCCCAGCCACCATACATTTGGCTGCAGGGTGTGTCTTTAGTCTTGTTGTCAAACATGAATATGATATTTTCTGGATATCAGCTAATATAAGCAGTATTACTGACTTTTAATCTGGATAGCATACATTAGCTTTCTGGCTGATAGCATAGCCAGAGTGCTCTATGAGCTACACCATGAAAATATCTTTAGTTGCCAATTTACAGGAAACAACAGAAGGCCTAAATGGAGCAGTGAATGGCATTTACATTGAATTAGGCCTGTATTGGTTGAGGAGTTTTCATGTAGTTAGATCAAAGTTACATAGTGTGAAAAAAGTTATAGGCTATATTTATTTCAAAAAGAATGAAAACAAAACACTTTGGTCGATTTTGTTTTGAGGACATTGTCTCCTTGTTGCTATTATTAGACATGTATGGACCCAACATAAGCAACCATCTACCAGTTCTGGTTATCAGGAATCCTTAACATCAGTCTCTGCTCTGTATCTTTTCTATAGCCTTCATTTACATCAACTGCACCTTACCTAATGGGACGTACATACCTCACTGGGCTATCAAAGCCATTAACAACAGGTGTATTGAGCCAACAACGAGCCCAAACTGGATTAATACAGACGGTAAGAGAGGTATCCTGGTGTAACTAAAATATCTGTTGTATTGACAGGCCAATCAAACTCTTTTTTTTGTATGAGTTGTAATTAACTTGTGGTTTTTGTGTCTCTTCATCGAAACAGATCAGTCGCTACTCCTATATGATGTTCTAGCAGCCGTTCTTATATCCATTGGGATTGTCATCTATTTTGTTTGGAAGAAAAATCAATTTAAGACAGCTGAGGGCTCTGCAGTTCCTGAGATGATGGAAAATCTAAATACATCTGTTCTGCATCTGAACCACCACCCTAATATCGACTCTTACCCTCTTTGACGGACCATGAAGGTTATCATGCTGCCAAAATGGAGAGCTCGCAGATTCTGATGTAAAAATCATCATAAATGTATGGAGTTATATTTCTACAAATAAAAGACAGCTGCAAACTTGCAATCAAACATTTACTCACTTTTTTTTACTTGAGTCTGTGCTTTACAACGACAACTTGGTGATTACAAACGCTGAAATCTGTCACTACAACTTCACCTATGTTTTTTTTTTTTAAGGAAAGTTGTGGCAAGGGTGTGGCAAAAAATGATTTTTACTAGAAAAGCCCCCCTGTGGCAGTATTGCAAACGTTTAATGTACCTCCTGGCTACCTGTACTATGGCCAATGCGCACTGGTATGTATTGGAGTGTAACCGTTCACAGGGGTCACAGAACGATTCTTACAAATTTAGTTCAACTGATACAAATCTATGAAAAGTCTTGAATGCATATTTCTAGGTTTCTCTAATTGACTTTGAAACGACAGTCATGAAAGTTACAGTTTGTTTCAACTAGTGTTGTTAAGAACTACCTGTGCTAGTAGGTACAGCTATTAAGAAACATTAAACAAAAAGAAAAACAGAGGAAAATTATGCAAAATAAAGAGCAACATAGAAATTTTACATTTTACAACAGTAGGCGGGAGAGTGTGGAAGCCGAAATGCTTTCATTAAAGTTGAACCAAACACTAGTCATTAATAGATAGCCAAAGCAGTTCTTAATGAGGAGTATCCTTATGAGAGTGAGCCACACAGAGCAAGAAGAAGGCCAAAACGAAGAGAATCAGAATCAGCCAAGTACATTTACACATAGGAATTTGACTTGGTGTATATTGGTGCAGTGTCTAAACAAAGAGCGGAAAAGAGCAAAAATATCAATGACAATCTGGCCTTGATGGCTGACGAAGAACCAAACCATGAACCAGAGATCTGTCAGGAAACAGCAACATCCTCAGTGAGGACAGGAGAGTTAGAGCATCAAAGGCATGCGGCTCAATCACACAAAGCAGACACATGACGGCCCATAAGAACTTCCAGCAGAGCAACCTCTCTCCCACCGCTTTTTTGGCTTTCTCTGACTTTCGCTGGACCTTCTGATTTTGGACCTACTTGATACTTGACCTACACTGCCATAGTTTGAATTTATTTGCTTAGGTTGTTAGACAATATTCCACCAACAGTCCAAGTCAGTTGTAATTAATTTGAATGAGTTTCATCAATTTAAGCTAGTATGTGTAGCTTAAGAATATATTTTTAACTAAGTCATGAGTTTGAGTTGAGAAAACAAGAAAACACTTGAGTAAACAAAACATTTTTTTTTTTACTTAAGTATTTTTAAAACATTTTATTTCCACTACTTAAAAACTTGAATGTAATCAGTTAAGACAAACATTTTGAGTATTTTCAACTCGTTAAGATTTACAATGTTTCTGACTACTAGTGGTTCAGAGGCTTCACTGATGGTTTAAATATTTCCTGTCACAATGCAAAGACATTGAAAAGCTGAAAAAAGCAAAGAATATTGCAAAAGACAACATTAAATAGTGTTATATCTGAAAACGTATCATTCTTTGTAGGTTTTATGACACAAAGGCAGTGTAAATAAATTACACTTTATTCATGCAAGTCCTGCAAAATGTCGTGGCTTTTTCTTGTTGTTGTTGTATTCGACTGTTTCCAGTGAAGGAACACAGAATCTAAAATATGACCACTGCGAGAGAGAAAAGTAGAGGAGGATATGAGGTAAGTGTTTATCTTTAGAGAACAAGACCCGACGTCTCGCATGGACATCCTGTGTTAGAATCTATTTTAGAAATGGAGAACTTCATGGTGAGAATACAACAACCATCAGTTCAGTTCATCATAAAACCCAACATCTCTCAAAGGCTTAGAGAGGCAGGTTAAAGCACTGGAGACTTAACAATGACATGATGAGAATGACATTTTTACAGACACAGCTTGCAGCTGTAATAAAATAGAGGAACTGCATTTTACTGCTTGTGTTGAACATACTTTTACCTTTAAGCTCATAAGAGGAACCATATAGATGTTGATCAATTTCCATAACATTTGTTGTTCAGTACTGCGTAGTAAAAAGAGAAGAAAACTAAACTAAAAGTAAGAAAAGCCAGAAGTGAACAGATTAGGGTAAATCATAAAAGGAGGAAGTAGAAAACAGATAACTACTGTGCAGCAAGTCTATGGTTTCTCTGGGGATTCAACAATTTACTCAACATGCTGACGAGCTCCACCCTTAAAAAGTTCAGATGAATATCATGAATATAAAGACATGCTAATTTTTCTGAGCCTTTTCCTTCTCCAGATCGCCTTCAGAAGACATCTGAGACATGAAGGTTGTGTTTGGACTGTTTGTGATTCTGTTCAGAGTCTCTCATGGTGAGCTTGTTCTATTTCAGAGTACACTAATGGATTTGTTTGCTTCATGATTTTAATCAATCAGTCAATCAATTTTTATTTGTATAGCGTCAACTCATAACAAGTGTTATCTCGAGGAATTTTAAGCAGCCACAATATATTATTTTTTGGCTATAAGGAAGCACAGTTTGATACAATTCTGAATTTTAATACATATAATACCTACGAGTGTGATGCTTAACTTATTAGTCAGTGATGGTGCAATTGTAAGAAAACGTAATTCTCGGCTTCACAACATCTGCTGCCAATGTGCCTTAATGGCCTGTTTGATTTAGAATTTGATCTCCAGAGACAAATTCCCACTCCAGAACCCCTAAGAGATGGGAAATTGATAAGATGGATCAAGAGATAGTCTCTTCTTGAATTCAAAGTGATTTCCTGTCAGTTTGTCACCTATTACCAAGTCATTTAACTCACTTAAGGTTTATAAGAACTACTTCCTGTTTTGAAAACTCTGGTTTAAGAAAAATACTGCTTCAGGAAACCTTTCGTTTCTTTGTGTTTGGTCAATTGTCTTTGTCATGTTACTTCATTTTGTAGAAATTCAATGAGATATTAATGAAAGGTTAACACATAAATGTGTCCTCCTCTGATGGCAGACAAATTGGAGCTATTTGTTATGGGAGGAACTGTTTTCCTCCAGCCGATGGATTACAACTCAAAGATATTTAAAGTCACATGTTATACTCCTTTTCAACATGTTTAAATAAGTCTCAGAGGTCAGAGGCAGAACATTTTCTGAAAAGTGGAGCAGGCAAAGACGAAGGACTTTCCTCATAATTGGGGGGTTTGTAGGCAAAGGACACATATTAGTTTTTTTTTCCGTATGATAATTAGCCTATTTGCATATGCTTTCGATTATTGTTATTTATTTATTAAGAATTAAATGATCAATATTGTGATATTAATGTGTCTATTACGAGTTCTTATTTTCTAATTCTAGGTGTTGAGACCTTCTGTGATGGCAGACAGAATGGAGCTAAATGTTATGGAGCTCTTGGAGGAACTGTGGTCCTCCGGCTGATGGACGACGCCTCAAAAATATTTAGATCAGTGTGGATATTTAATACAACAACAACAATACTTCGTTTGAGGAATAATATGATTGTGTCTAATCTGATAGAGAAACGTTCCTCATTTAGTCTAAGTAATGGAACATTTAGGATCAATGACCTGAGCAGGAATGATGGTGGTGAATATACTCTTGTAGTCTATAAAGATAACAGTGGAACAAATGTAGAGAAACGCACTCTACAGTTGACCATTCAAGGTAAGTAGTATTTTTAATCTACTGTGGTATTCAGTAATTTAGATATACATTTATATTCTTCTTCTACATATATCTGTTTCTTTATCTGTTCTGTTTATGAAACTTTTATATAACAAAATTGTTTCCGTGAATAAAAATGAATCTGAGTGTGTTTCCTTCAGCTCCTGTGTCCTCTGTCCTGCTGGTCTCTGAGTGTCTGTCCCAGGGAGAGATGAAGGCCTCATGCTCCTCTGAGGGAGGGGACAGTCCTCAGTACAGATGGACTCTGGGTGGACGAACACTGACACAAACTCAGCTCCTCTCTGGAAATAGTGAGAGTCAGAATATCACTGTGAAACAAGACGTGTCAGGAGAACTGGTCTGCTCAGTCAGAAATGATGTCAGTGTTGTCCGAAAAGAAAAGCAGACCTGTGGTGAGTGAAAACACAAGACCCAAACTGTTATTTCAACATTTATCAGTCGCTGATCTGTTTCTTTCCCATAGGCTTCACATTTCTCCAGTGCACCTTATCCAATGGGACGTACATATCAAATTGGTTTCCTCCAGCTTATGAAACACTGTGTCCTCAACCAACACCTGAGGGTAAGGAGCCTGACATCACAGTGTCAAATAAACCCTCTATTAATATCACACCCTCCAGCCACACTAAGGGTAAGGAGAGTGACATTGAAGCATCCAAAGAGACCTTTACTTTCAACACATACATCAATTACACCAGCAGTCATGACCCACAATAACTAAGCCTTACCCTGACGTTTCATTTTTGTTTCTTCTTCCGAACAGCTCTCCCCCTGCTCTATTGTGGTCTGCGAGCAGCTGTGGTGTTTCTGATATTAACTGGGATTTTTGTCTACTTTGCTTGTAAGAAAAATGACTTGAAGAAAGCTGAGGGCTCTGCAGTCCACGAGGTGACAGAGTATGAGAATGATTCTGTTGTAATGCTTGAAATGAGAAGCTCTGCATCTCGACTTTAACTCTCTGAAACCAACATCTCTGTGTCGACTCTCACCCGCTCCATTTGGACCGAGTGACTTTACAAATGTGGAAATAGAGTTTGGATGAACAATTCTCTTCTGTTTGTATTTTTTATTTTATCTCACTTCTGCCTAAAGCAAAATTTGTTTGTGTAGATAAAGTTTTTATTGTAGTAAGAATTTACCACAACATTATTGGTAAGTAAATAGTAGTTCACACATAATTGAAATGAAAATAACGTTTGTTTTTACAAAAGTTATACTGAAAGAATAAACTGTTGTTTGTTGTGAGAATAGTCTTTCACTTGTTCTCGTAATTTATCAATATTCATGCAGTCAAAAGTGTTTGCTGGCAAGTGGCAACAGGTTTTATGAGAAATTGTAATTCTCAGTTTTGGATCATTGCCTGATTTTTTAGCTTTATACACTGTTAAAGCTTCTTTTAACATTTTATATTCAACCTCATACTTAATGCCACATAAGTGATGCACACACACATTTCAGTGTTTCAGCCTTGAATTTTGTAAATCGTTTTTTTTTCTTTTCATCTTATTATTGCAGTCATACATCTGTTTGCTTCTATGATTAACAAGACTCATAATAAAATACTTCTGAAAGCATTTTAAAATCAGAGACTTCTTATTAGTTTTTATATTAAGTTCATGACTTGACTGGTAGCTTTAATCACAGCTGAGACTTATGATCTGCTTTAAGGTGTGTTCACTGAGGAGTTAAAGATGCTTGTTCTTCATTCAGGGAATCTGTTTGTTCACAGAATGAAGATAAAAACTTGAGGAGAAAATAATGTTTAATACAAAGTAACCGCACACCTGTACAGCTTTACTCAAACACTCTTTTCTGCTTAATGCCACTAGATGGCGCCAGAGTCTATAACAACACGACATGTGTGAGGAAATGAACGCGTGAGCTTCAAACCCACAGTGAGAGATAGAATATCACGTCACTGTGGGCCAACAGCAAAGTGTGAAAATACATGTTTTAGCACTTTGGCATGGCATATTCTGCCTTTTATTGATATCTTTCATTATTATTGCTGAGAAGTGACAAACATTCATCTGATATATTTTTAATTTCTAAAAACAGCATTAAAAAAAACATTTCTGCAAAGTTCCTAAAAGCAACAAATAAAGGCAGCAAAGACTTTGATGAAGTATGAAGCTAAAAAAAAACACCTATAAACATGTCAACACTATAAATACGCCAAAATATTGCTGTAATTGAAACTGCATTATAAAGGCAATATGCAAAATCTTTTAATAGAAATCCGCAATTCATGTGTTCTGGATTGATTCATTTAGCTAATTGTTTTATATTTTCAAGAATCAAACTGTTTGACCTTCAGTGTCCTTGATGTTTACCTGAAATGTTTCTGAATACCTCCCTGTCTAAGCCCTTTGAAAATACAGTTTGTTGTAAATATTCTTCAAGTGTTCTCTTGCTAATATAAGAGGGTTAGGGGCAGTGTGAGAGGTTGAGCCAACATCTCATATTCAAATTAGAATAGTTTGAACTTGTTATGACATATTAAGAGTTGAATTGAGATGTATAAGATCCTTATTTTGTGAGGAATTATAACATCAAGATATACCAGGTTATACAGTTGTTAAATAGCATACATTTCTTGTTAATATTTGAACACAGACATCTTAGAAACATCAGCTGTTAGTTTCAAATCCTCTTTCGGATCAAAGAAGGAATGTTTCCTTCTCTTCCAGGCTGTCCATCACACCAAAAGACCCTTTTAGTTTGGTTAAAGGGGAAGTGAAACTGACACAACTTCCTTTAACGATGTAACGATTAAGACAGCAGTTGACACTTTGTAAAGGTTTTCACACATTATTCTCTGAGGCTGATCATTCGAGAGACACGTTTGAGGCTGTTTGGCGAAAATCTGCTTGTTTGTCTCTAGTGGAAGTAGAAAAGTTTGTTCTGGAAGCTGCTGACAGAGAGTCACCAGAGGCGGAAAACTGAGGAGACATGGACGCTGTTTGTGGACTGTTGCTGCTGCTGCTGCTCCATGGCACCTCTCATGGTGAGCTAACACATTTATTTAAGGTTCAATATTCTGTGGAAAAGAGGCCTCACATTTTAGTGCATCTGCTGGTTTTATAAGTTTGGAATAGAGATGATCTCCGCTCAGAGAGTAGCTTGAGACTAATGTTTGATGTGAAAGAATGACCTTTTTTATTGATAAAGTTAACTTAGGACTGGCTGTTTGAACCTCAACTGTATATGATTTGAACTTTCATTTAAATGATCTTTTGATTCAGAGGTAAAATGTTCAGTTAAATAAACCTGAGTTGTTATACAAACAATATGTCAAATTGTCAAATCATATTTTTATTGATCATTTAGATATTCACTTTTTGGTGGCTTGTCCCCTGATATTCTTCCCCTTGAGTCACTTCAGCGTTTAAAATGCAACACGGTCTGACAGTGTGCTTTGTCATAGCAGTTACATCATTTTTAACCTAACTATTTTCATGCAAAAACAACCTACATTTAATCAATACCCCCTTATAAAAAAAGGTACTAGTGATCGATTAACGGTGTGATTGTCTTTAATTTACAATGAAGTTTTTTAGTTGTGAAAGAAAACATCAGGGGATTAAACTGACTACTTCAGATTGCCTTACTTAATACAATGAGAAGGTTTATAAAACAAAACACCTCTGTTAGCTGGACATTGACTGTCACTAAATCAAAGGCCTGTCTACAAACAAGTGTTTAACCTGTTTGATAAGTGTGGTCTGCAAAAAACACGCTTATTTCAATTTTTTTAAATATAATTGTTAGCCTATTTGTATATGCTTTGAAACAGTGTTAACAATTTATTAAGAATTAAATGATCAATATTGTGATATTAATGTGTCTATTACGAGTTCTTATTTTCTAATTCTAGGTGTTGAGACCTTCTGTGATGGCAGACAGAATGGAACTAAATGTTATGGAGCTCTTGGAGGAACTGTGGTCCTCCGGCTGATGGACGACGCCTCAAAAATATTTAGCTACCAGTGGATATTTAATACAACAACAATACTTCGTTTGAGGAATAATATGATTTTGTCTAATCTGATAGAGAAACGTTCCTCATTTAGTCCAAGTAATGGAACATTTAGGATCAATGACCTGAGCAGGAATGATGGTGGTGAATATACTCTTGAAGTCTATAAAGATAACAGTGGAACAAATCAAGAGAAACGCACTCTACAGTTGACCATTCAAGGTAAGTAGTATTTTTAATCCACTGTGGTATTCAGTAATTTAGATATACATTTATGTTCTTCTTCTACATATATCTGTTTCTTTATCTGTTCTGTTTATGAAACTTTTATATAATAAAAATGTTTCCGTGAATAAAAATGAATCTGAGTGTGTTTCCTTCAGCTCCTGTGTCCTCTGTCCTGCTGGTCTCTGAGTGTCTGTCCCAGGGAGAGATGAAGGCCTCATGCTCCTCTGAGGGAGGGGACAGTCCTCAGTACAGATGGACTCTGGGTGGACGAACACTGACACAAACTCAGCTCCTCTCTGGAAATAGTGAGAGTCAGAATATCACTGTGAAACAAGACGTGTCAGGAGAACTGGTCTGCTCAGTCAGAAATGATGTCAGTGTTGTCCGAAAAGAAAAGCAGACCTGTGGTGAGTGAAAACACAAGACCCAAACTGTTATTTCAACATTTATCAGTCGCTGATCTGTTTCTTTCCCATAGGCTTCACATTTCTCCAGTGCACCTTATCCAATGGGACGTACATATCAAATTGGTTTCCTCCAGCTTATGAAACACTGTGTCCTCAACCAACACCTGAGGGTAAGGAGCCTGACATCACAGTGTCAAATAAACCCTCTATTAAGATCACATCCTCCAGCCACACTAAGGGTAAGGAGAGTGACATTGAAGCATCCAAAGAGCCCTTTACTTTCAACACATACATCAATTACACCAGCAGTCATGACCCACAATAACTAAGCCTTACCCTGACGCTTCATTTTCGTTTCTTCTTCCGAACAGCTCTCCCCCTGCTCTATTGTGGTCTGCGAGCAGCTGTGGTGTTTCTGATATTAACTGGGATTTTTGTCTACTTTGCTTGTAAGAAAAATGACTTGAAGAAAGCTGAGGGCTCTGCAGTCCACGAGGTGACAGAGTATGAGAATGATTCTGTTGTAATGCTTGAAATGAGAAGCTCTGCATCTCGACTTTAACTCTCTGAAACCAACATCTCTGTGTCGACTCTCACCCGCTCCATTTGTACCGTGTGACTTTACAAATGTGGAAATAGAGTTTGGATGAACAATTCTCTTCTGTTTGTATTTTTTATTTTATCTCACTTCTGCCTAAAGCAAAATTTGTTTGTGTAGATAAAGTTTTTATTGTCGTAAGAATTTACCACAACATTATTGGTAAGTAAATAGTAGTTCACACATAATTTAAATGAAAATAACGTTTGTTTTTACAAAAGTTATACTGAAAGAATAAACTGTTGTTTGTTGTGAGAATAGTCTTTCACTTGTTCTCGTAATTTATCAATATTCATGCAGTCAAAAGTGTTTGCTGGCAAGTGGCAACAGGTTTTTATGAGAAATTGTAATTCTCAGTTTTGGATCATTGCCTGATTTTTTAGCTCTATACACTGTTAAAGCTTCTTTTAACATTTTATATTCAACCTCATACTTAATGCCACAAAAGTGATGCACACACACATTTCAGTGTTTCAGCCTTGAATTTTGTAAATCGTTTTTTTTTTCTTTTCATCTTATTATTGCAGTCATACATCTGTTTGCTTCTATGATTAACAAGATTCATAATAAAATACTTCTGAAAGCATTTTAAAATCAGAGACTTCTTATTAGTGTTTATATTAAGTTCATGACTTGACTGGTAGCTTTAATCACAGCTGAGACTTATGATCTGCTTTAAGGTGTGTTCACTGAGGAGTTAAAGATGCTTGTTCTTCATTCAGGGAATCTGTTTGTTTTTTTATTAAGATAAAAACTTGAGGAGAAAATAATGTTTAATACAAAGTAACCACACACCTGTACAGCTTTACTCAAACACTCTTGTCTGCTTAATGCCACTAGATGGCGCCAGAGTCTATAACAACACGACATGTGTGAGGAAATGAACGCGTGAGCTTCAAACCCACAGTGAGAGATAGAATATCACGTCACTGTGGGCCAACAGCAAAGTGTGAAAATACATGTTTTAGCACTTTGGCATGGCATATTCTGCCTTTTATTGATATCTTTCAATATTATTGCTGAGAAGTGACAAACATTCATCTGATATATTTTTAATTTCTAAAAACAGCATTAAAAAAAACATTTCTGCAAAGTTCCTAAAAGCAACAAATAAAGACAGCAAAGACTTTGATAAAGTATGAAGCTAAAAAAAAACACCTATAAACATGTCAACACTATAAATACGCCAAAATATTGCTGTAATTGAAACTGCATTATAAAGGCAATATGCAAAATCTTTTAATAGAAATCCGCAATTCATGTGTTCTGGATTGATTCATTTAGCTAATTGTTTTATATTTTCAAGAATCAAACTGTTTGACCTTCAGTGTCCTTGATGTTTACCTGAAATGTTTCTGAATACCTCCCTGTCTAAGCCCTTTGAAAATACAGTTTGTTGTAAATATTCTTCAAGTGTTCTCTTGCTAATATAAGAGGGTTAGGGGCAGTGTGAGAGGTTGAGCCAACATCTCATATTCAAATTAGAATAGTTTGAACTTGTTATGACATATTAAGAGTTGAATTGAGATGTATAAGATCCTTATTTTGTGAGGAATTATAACGTCAAGATATACCAGGTTATACAGTTGTTAAATAGCATACATTTCTTGTTAATATTTGAACACAGACATCTTAGAAACATCAGCTGTTAGTTTCAAATCTTCTTTCGGATCGAAGGAGGAATGTTTCCTTCTCTTCCAGGCTGTCCATCACACCAAAAGACCCTTTTAGTTTGGTTAAAGGGGAAGTGAAACTGACACAACTTCCTTTAACGATGTAACGATTAATACAGCAGTTGACGCTTTGTAAAGGTTTTCACACATTATTCTCTGAGGCTGATCATTCGAGAGACACGTTTGAGGCTGTTTGGCGAAAATCTGCTTGTTTGTCTCTAGTGGAAGTAGAAAAGTTTGTTCTGGAAGCTGCTGACAGAGAGTCACCAGAGGCTGAAAACTGAGGAGACATGGACGCTGTTTGTGGACTGTTGCTGCTGCTGCTGCTCCATGGCACCTCTCATGGTGAGCTAACACATTTATTTAAGGTTCAATATTCTGTGGAAAAGAGGCCTCACATTTTAGTGCATCTGCTGGTTTTATAAGTTTGGAATAGAGATGATCTCCGCTCAGAGAATAGCTTGAGACTAATGTTTGATGTGAAAGAATGACCTTTTTTATTGATAAAGTTAATTTAGGACTGGCTGTTTGAACCTCAACTGTATATGATTTTAACTTTCATTTAAATGATCTTTTGATTCAGAGGTAAAATGTTCAGTTAAAATAAACCTGAGTTGTTATACAAACAATATGTCAAATTGTCAAATCATATTTTTATTGATCATTTAGATATTCACTTTTTGGTGGATTGTCCCCTGATATTCTTCCCCTTGAGTCACTTCAGCGTTTAAAATGCAACACGGTCTGACAGTGTGCTTTGTCATAGCAGTTACATCATTTTTAACCTAACTATTTTCATGCAAAAACAACCTACATTTAATCAATACCCCCTTATAAAAAAAGGTACTAGTGATCGATTAACGGTGTGATTGTCTTTAATTTACAATGAAGTTTTTTAGTTGTGAAAGAAAACATCAGGGGATTAAACTGACTACTTCAGATTGCCTTACTTAATACAATGAGAAGGTTTATAAAAACAAAACACCTCTGTTAGCTGGACATTGACTGTCACTAAATCAAAGGCCTGTCTACAAACAAGTGTTTAACCTGTTTGATAAGTGTGGTCTGCAAAAAACACGCTTATTTCAATTTTTTTTTATATAATTGTTAGCCTATTTGTATATGCTTTGAAACAGTGTTAACAATTTATTAAGAATTAAATGATCAATATTGTGATATTAATGTGTCTATTACGAGTTCTTATTTTCTAATTCTAGGTGTTGAGACCTTCTGTGATGGCAGACAGAATGGAGCTAAATGTTATGGAGCTCTTGGAGGAACTGTGGTCCTCCGGCTGATGGACGACGCCTCAAAAATATTTAGATACCAGTGGATATTTAATACAACAACAATACTTCGTTGGAGGGATAATACGATTTTGTCTAATCTGATAGAGAACCGTTCCTCATTTAGTCCAAGTAATGGAACATTTAGGATCAATGACCTGAGCAGGAATGATGGTGGTGAATATACTCTTGTAGTCGATAAAGATAACAGTGGAACAAATCAAGAGAAACGCACTCTACAGTTGACCATTCAAGGTAAGTAGTATTTTTAATCCACTGTGGTATTCAGTAATTTAGATATACATTTATGTCTTCTTCTACATATATCTGTTTCTTTATCTGTTCTGTTTATGAAACTTTTATATAACAAAATTGTTTCCGTGAATAAAAATGAATCTGAGTGTGTTTCCTTCAGCTCCTGTGTCCTCTGTCCTGCTGGTCTCTGAGTGTCTGTCCCAGGGAGAGATGAAGGCCTCATGCTCCTCTGAGGGAGGGGACAGTCCTCAGTACAGATGGACTCTGGGTGGACGAACACTGACACAAACTCAGCTCCTCTCTGGAAATAGTGAGAGTCAGAATATCACTGTGAAACAAGACGTGTCAGGAGAACTGGTCTGCTCAGTCAGAAATGATGTCAGTGTTGTCCGAAAAGAAAAGCAGACCTGTGGTGAGTGAAAACACAAGACCCAAACTGTTATTTCAACATTTATCAGTCGCTGATCTGTTTCTTTCCCATAGGCTTCACATTTCTCCAGTGCACCTTATCCAATGGGACGTACATATCAAATTGGTTTCCTCCAGCTTATGAAACACTGTGTCCTCAACCAACACCTGAGGGTAAGGAGCCTGACATCACAGTGTCAAATAAACCCTCTATTAAGATCACATCCTCCAGCCACACTAAGGGTAAGGAGAGTGACATTGAAGCATCCAAAGAGCCCTTTACTTTCAACACATACATCAATTACACCAGCAGGCATGACCCACAATAACAAAGCCTTACCCTGACGTTTCATTTTTGTTTCTTCTTCCGAACAGCTCTCCCCCTGCTCTATTGTGGTCTGCGAGCAGCTGTGGTGTTTCTGATATTAACTGGGATTTTTGTCTACTTTGCTTGTAAGAAAAATGACTTGAAGAAAGCTGAGGGCTCTGCAGTCCACGAGGTGACAGAGTATGAGAATGATTCTGTTGTAATGCTTGAAATGAGAAGCTCTGCATCTCGACTTTAACTCTCTGAAACCAACATCTCTGTGTCGACTCTCACCCGCTCCATTTGGACCGTGTGACTTTACAAATGTGGAAATAGAGTTTGGATGAACAATTCTCTTCTGTTTGTATTTTTTTATTTTATCTCACTTCTGCCTAAAGCAAAATTTGTTTGTGTAGATAAAGTTTTTATTGTCGTAAGAATTTACCACAACATTATTGGTAAGTAAATAGTAGTTCACACATAATTTAAATGAAAATAACGTTTGTTTTTACAAAAGTTATACTGAAAGAATAAACTGTTGTTTGTTGTGAGAATAGTCTTTCACTTGTTCTCGTAATTTATCAATATTCATGCAGTCAAAAGTGTTTGCTGGCAAGTGGCAACAGGTTTTTATGAGAAATTGTAATTCTCAGTTTTGGATCATTGCCTGATTTTTTAGCTCTATACACTGTTAAAGCTTCTTTTAACATTTTATATTCAACCTCATACTTAATGCCACATAAGTGATGCACACACACATTTCAGTGTTTCAGCCTTGAATTTTGTAAATCGTTTTTTTTTTCTTTTCATCTTATTATTGCAGTCATACATCTGTTTGCTTCTATGATTAACAAGACTCATAATAAAATACTTCTGAAAGCATTTTAAAATCAGAGACTTCTTATTAGTTTTTATATTAAGTTCATGACTTGACTGGTAGCTTTAATCACAGCTGAGACTTATGATCTGCTTTAAGGTGTGTTCACTGAGGAGTTAAAGATGCTTGTTCTTCATTCAGTGAATCTGTTTGTTTTTTTATTAAGATAAAAACTTGAGGAGAAAATAATGTTTAATACAAAGTAACCGCACACCTGTACAGCTTTACTCAAACACTCTTTTCTGCTTAATGCCACTAGATGGCGCCAGAGTCTATAACAACACGACATGTGTGAGGAAATGAACGCGTGAGCTTCAAACCCACAGTGAGAGATAGAATATCACGTCACTGTGGGCCAACAGCAAAGTGTGAAAATACATGTTTTAGCACTTTGGCATGGCATATTCTGCCTTTTATTGATATCTTTCAATATTATTGCTGAGAAGTGACAAACATTCATCTGATATATTTTTAATTTCTAAAAACAGCATTAAAAAAAACATTTCTGCAAAGTTCCTAAAAGCAACAAATAAAGACAGCAAAGACTTTGATAAAGTATGAAGCTAAAAAAAAACACCTATAAACATGTCAACACTATAAATACGCCAAAATATTGCTGTAATTGAAACTGCATTATAAAGGCAATATGCAAAATCTTTTAATAGAAATCCGCAATTCATGTGTTCTGGATTGATTCATTTAGCTAATTGTTTTATATTTTCAAGAATCAAACTGTTTGACCTTCAGTGTCCTTGATGTTTACCTGAAATGTTTCTGAATACCTCCCTGTCTAAGCCCTTTGAAAATACAGTTTGTTGTAAATATTCTTCAAGTGTTCTCTTGCTAATATAAGAGGGTTAGGGGCAGTGTGAGAGGTTGAGCCAACATCTCATATTCAAATTAGAATAGTTTGAACTTGTTATGACATATTAAGAGTTGAATTGAGATGTATAAGATCCTTATTTTGTGAGGAATTATAACGTCAAGATATACCAGGTTATACAGTTGTTAAATAGCATACATTTCTTGTTAATATTTGAACACAGACATCTTAGAAACATCAGCTGTTAGTTTCAAATCTTCTTTCGGATCGAAGGAGGAATGTTTCCTTCTCTTCCAGGCTGTCCATCACACCAAAAGACCCTTTTAGTTTGGTTAAAGGGGAAGTGAAACTGACACAACTTCCTTTAACGATGTAACGATTAAGACAGCAGTTGACGCTTTGTAAAGGTTTTCACAAATTATTCTCTGAGGCTGATCATTCGAGAGACACGTTTGAGGCTGTTTGGCGAAAATCTGCTTGTTTGTCTCTAGTGGAAGTAGAAAAGTTTGTTCTGGAAGCTGCTGACAGAGAGTCACCAGAGGCTGAAAACTGAGGAGACATGGACGCTGTTTGTGGACTGTTGCTGCTGCTGCTGCTCCATGGCACCTCTCATGGTGAGCTAACACATTTATTTAAGGTTCAATATTCTGTGGAAAAGAGGCCTCACATTTTAGTGCATCTGCTGGTTTTATAAGTTTGGAATAGAGATGATCTCTGCTCAGAGAATAGCTTGAGACTAATGTTTGATGTGAAAGAATGACCTTTTTTATTGATAAAGTTAACTTAGGACTGGCTGTTTGAACCTCAACTGTATATGATTTGAACTTTCATTTAAATGATCTTTTGATTCAGAGGTAAAATGTTCAGTTAAAATAAACCTGAGTTGTTATACAAACAATATGTCAAATTGTCAAATCATATTTTTATTGATCATTTAGATATTCACTTTTTGGTGGATTGTCCCCTGATATTCTTCCCCTTGAGTCACTTCAGCGTTTAAAATGCAACACGGTCTGACAGTGTGCTTTGTCATAGCAGTTACATCATTTTTAACCTAACTATTTTCATGCAAAAACAACCTACATTTAATCAATACCCCCTTATAAAAAAAGGTACTAGTGATCGATTAACGGTGTGATTGTCTTTAATTTACAATGAAGTTTTTTAGTTGTGAAAGAAAACATCAGGGGATTAAACTGACTACTTCAGATTGCCTTACTTAATACAATGAGAAGGTTTATAAAACAAAACACCTCTGTTAGCTGGACATTGACTGTCACTAAATCAAAGGCCTGTCTACAAACAAGTGTTTAACCTGTTTGATAAGTGTGGTCTGCAAAAAACACGCTTATTTCAATTTTTTTTTATATAATTGTTAGCCTATTTGTATATGCTTTGAAACAGTGTTAACAATTTATTAAGAATTAAATGATCAATATTGTGATATTAATGTGTCTATTACGAGTTCTTATTTTCTAATTCTAGGTGTTGAGACCTTCTGTGATGGCAGACAGAATGGAGCTAAATGTTATGGAGCTCTTGGAGGAACTGTGGTCCTCCGGCTGATGGACGACGCCTCGAAAATATTTAGCTACCAGTGGATATTTAATACAACAACAATACTTCGTTTGAGGAATAATATGATTTTGTCTAATCTGATAGAGAACCGTTCCTCATTTAGTCTAAGTAATGGAACATTTAGGATCAATGACCTGAGCAGGAATGATGGTGGTGAATATACTCTTGAATTCTATAAAGATGACAGTGGAACAAATCAAGAGAAACGCACTCTACAGTTGACCATTCAAGGTAAGTAGTATTTTTAATCTACTGTGGTATTCAGTAATTTAGATATACATTTGTGTTCTTCTTCTACATATATCTGTTTCTTTATCTGTTCTGTTTATGAAACTTTTATATAACAAAATTGTTTCCGTGAATAAAAATGAATCTGAGTGTGTTTCCTTCAGCTCCTGTGTCCTCTGTCCTGCTGGTCTCTGAGTGTCTGTCCCAGGGAGAGATGAAGGCCTCATGCTCCTCTGAGGGAGGGGACAGTCCTCAGTACAGATGGACTCTGGGTGGACAAACACTGACACAAACTCAGCTCCTCTCTGGAAATAGTGAGAGTCAGAATATCACTGTGAAACAAGACGTGTCAGGAGAACTGGTCTGCTCAGTCAAAAATGATGTCAGTGTTGTCCGAAAAGAAAAGCAGACCTGTGGTGAGTGAAAACACAAGACCCAAACTGTTATTTCAACATTTATCAGTCGCTGATCTGTTTCTTTCCCATAGGCTTCACATTTCTCCAGTGCACCTTATCCAATGGGACGTACATATCAAATTGGTTTCCTCCAGCTTATGAAACACTGTGTCCTCAACCAACACCTGAGGGTAAGGAGCCTGACATCACAGTGTCAAATAAACCCTCTATTAATATCACACCCTCCAACCACACCAAAGAAGACCCATGGTACATCAGTAAGTGGAAACAAACTACGCCAGTGTGGACTCATCAAAGTAGTTGTCATTTTAATCTTTGTCTTTCTCCATAAAAAAACACCATTAGTGATTGCTAACTTAATGATTCATATGCTCTTTCTTTTATAACTAAATCTGCTAGAATATTTGCCGATAATAGCCGGTGTGCTCTCTGCACTGCTGATTCTGTTGGCTGTAGGAGTGGCAGTCGTCTATGCTCAGAAAAAAAAGCAGAACAAACCTAAAGGTACTGAACATAACTTCCTTTTTTTCTTGACCCTCCACTGCATTCTGTTCTTTTTTCTTCTAAAAATATTTGTCAGCATTACACTTACTTACTTACACTTATTTAACTGAGAAACGTTGAATATGAAATCATGAAGCTATTGGCAGATGCTTAGTTTTAGTGATACATGTTAGTTCGGGGCTGGCTGGAGGGGCTTGCTCTGTGAAAAAGTATCAATATCTGCCTCTACTCTACTATCAACACATTTTTATCTTGTTATTAAGTAAACTAAAGATTTAAAGACATTTGTTATGCAATAAATCTTATTGAATATTGAATATTAAAACATGACAGCAGAAATTTTTGCTGCTTTTAGTTTCAGAAAAAAAACACTCGCCTATAGCATGGATATTTATAGGGTTTGGGGCAAGTGTAAAAATAACAAACAGTTTTCTTCTTCAAAGTTAACTTTAAAAGGGGACATATTATGAGAAATCTACTTGTACAGTGTTTTTGAACATTTATTTGGGTGTCTACCAACCCACAAAATTTGAAATAAATCCATCCATTGTTTGTTGTCTGCATAAGTCTTACAACACAGAGAAAAATCTGTTTAAAATTTGCTCAACTTGTGATGTCACAATTGGACTCTGGTAAAAAAAAATACCCCACCCTTCCCCTTGTATCTCCACCCATGGACTCCACGAACACCTAGACAAATGGCAAGAAGAAAACCTTTGCGCAGATCTGCCATTTTTATTCTAACTAAATGTTTAGAAACGTAGCTAAATATTTAGAATCAGGACATGTATTTTTAACATTTATATATAACATTTAACATTTAGATAAAACATTCAACATTTAGATATAATATTTAACATTTATATTTGCCAATGAAACTATGTTACATTTTTATTCACAAAAGTAAATATGACAAAGTTCACAAATATTTCTCTAAATGTGAATAAAAAGTGATGTTTTAGGGCTAAATGTGGAGAAATGTTGTTGTTATTTGTAGTGTGCGCAACTTTACAATCGGCGCCCCATAACAAGCTAGACAGTTATACCAATCTACCCAACAAACCTTCAGCTAAAAGCAAACAGTGTATCACCAAAAGTTTGAATGTAATTCTTTTGTAATCAAACATGACAAAATTTGATTGTGCATACTATTTATTTTTCTGTGCAGAAGAAGATGAAGAACAGGATTTAACCTATGCAGATGTCAGGATTGTGCAGCGGCAGGCGAGGGAGGGGAAGCCGATGCAGCAAAGGGCAGAGATGGAGGTGGAGTACGGCCAGGTCAAGTTTTCAGAGCGACCTCGGCAGACTGTTGAACCATCAAGAGATGACTGTGTGTATGCAAAGGTTCGCAAAGGCAGGTGATTCACAAAGACTGCACCACTGTCTGCTGACAGAGGAGATGTTTGTTGGCTTAAGGTCATTCACAATCATTTTATGTGACTTCATATAGGACACATTTATGGCCATTAGTAGCCATAGATTCTCACCATTTTCATATTTTTTTCTGTACTTATGGTTAAATACTTGACATTATCTCCATTGAATAGTGTTGCTAGCTTTTATATACTTCTTTTTATGAACTTTATAATGGTTATATATTTTCAATGCTCCACAACTTACACCTTCTCTCTTTATATTAAGAATAATATGTTGTACTTTCTTGCGTTTACTAGGTTTAATTTATGAGCATATTTACTATTATTTCATTGTTAAAATCCTGTAAACTTGCAGTGAAAATGTACATATTAACAAAGCATACTTTACATTACGTATTTTATTACATTTTTGTATAAGACTGTCTTAAATGTGCGTTTACATGTAATATACCATGGCTTCTTTTACAAACGTCAAAATGATATTTTGTATGTTCTTAAACTCTTTTAAAAGATGTAAATGGGTCGGTTGAGGGTTGGATTGTACTGTGCTGTTTACCTTTGTCTCTGTAGCCCCCAAAAAGCTTGTTAAGAAATGTCTCGTCTTTTCAGAAGTTCACAGTGAACACAAATTTGTTTCCATGATGTCCACACTTCTGCTTTTTCTCAGGCGCTGGTTTTCAGTATTTCAAAATCAGTTCAGTTTGTGTCATTTATCTGTGAAATAGTCTTTTAAGGCAGGTATTATGTATTTTAATTGTGCCTCTTGATGTATAACAAAAGTATTTTTATTTGTTGCAGACGTAAATATGATGCAGCCTTTTTATGTTAGATTATAGTAAATTATAACATTTTAAATGATCACACATCAGCTTTATCTAAAAGTGTTTGAGAGGTGAGTTTGAAACAAAGGAGAAATGTTTTATTAATAAGAAGGAAGGAGCGTCACATTTTTCAACTTTAGTGAAGAAGGAGGAAAACTGAGAGTGACTAATGTGGTATGAAAAATTAAGAAAATTCAGCCACATGTAGATCAAGTCATATTGAACCTAAAAGCTTGTCACATCTTTATCTTTCAGCTCCATCAAGTTATCTTTTCTATTTTTAGATTGACGCATTTCCTATGACTTTGTGGTTTCCTTTTAGAGTGTACCAAACATATGCATCGGAGAACGACTTGAAAGAGATCACAATGGAGTTAGCCTTTTTCTGCGCACTGAACATGTTAACATGCAAAACAGGTCAATGTCAAAAGCAACACATGTATACATTTCAGAGAAATATCTTTTAGAAAGCTTTAATCACATGCGGGTAAAAGCTCAGTTCTGTCTGTCAACATTATTTTGCTGTTTGGGTGTGTTCTGGGTCAAACAGTGTTTGGCAAAACCTTTGATCTCAGGCCTGGCATCTTTTGGTTTCTGTTTGTATTATCACATTTGGTTCAATAATCTCACATAAGCCATGTGTGATTAAGTTTGTGACCTTATTTTAGAGCTCTGTGACTTATGTTTAAGTGAAATATATTAAAGTAATGCTGATTTGGTGATTCTTTTTGTTTTTTGACACTGTGTGCTTTTATTTGTTTAAACAAAGACAAAGTTGAGATGATTGGTTTTGGTTTGATAGCTCCTAGTTAAAGGTTGACAACCACGGACAACCATTCAGCTCGCACATAGAGTAATAAAAACAGTGTTTATGGCTCATGACGGTTGTGCTGTCCTTAAACAACCACCTTAGATTGTCTTTTTTGTATTCCAGCCTTCTTGTTGAAACACATTTGAACTTCTGACCAACATGATCCACTGAGAAAATGATTAACCACAGAGGAGTAGTTTATTAAAGCTGCTCAAAAAATCTTTTTACTGAATGATCAGTCGGCCAGTAGCATTCCATTCAATACAAAACTGGTACTGGTTTTAAATAGTTCATTATTATCGTAGCCTCTATAGATAAAACATTGTTTAGACTGTTGAACCTCAGCTTTTGATAAGTTTGGTTAAACCCAAATTAAACATTTATTTTCCCCCTCATAAAAAACAGGTGATTTTGACATTGTCGTGACAAATTCAGGTGATGTTAAGTTACCATGCCAAAGGTATTAAACTATAAAATATAACAGGTGACTCATTCTTGAGTGAAGAAAACCCCCTCATGTTTCTTGTTATAATTTTGTGTAGAGGTGAGAAAAGTTTGAGTCTGAATTTAGAAAATAATTCATTCAGTATAATATGAAACTGTTTGCTGTTGGTCAGTGTGAAGGGAAGAGGATATGAAAGTTTCTGTGAAAATATTTGTCAGAAGGTATGGGCTGGAATACATTTAAATGACATGATGTAAAAGTACAAGACAAAGATAATCTCAGGTCATCCTCTCATTAAATTCATGTATTTATCAGATAGTTTTGTGGGCACATAAAGATTAATATTATGACTCATTCATCTTCAGCAGAGTGAGCTTGTCACGATGCCTTTGTGTGTGAAATTGCTTTAAGCGGTTGTGGTTCAGAGAACATCAAAATATATTTAGACCAACAGACGGTGTGGTAAAGAAAGTGCTGATGAAGAGAAAGAGCATGCTTCATAATGTGCATCTAAACCCACATGAACATCAGCATTAGCATTTTATAAACCAAAACACATTGTTTAAATTAAAAGAGTTAAAAGCAAAAAAAATAGGGAGAAAAGGAAAACTTTTTAATTGCACAAAAGACTGGTAGAAAACAGGAGTTGCGCATACATGCTGGTCTAGACAGTGGTTTATTTTGAAAATTGCTGTGTTTTTGCCTTGCTCAACCAGCTATGATAAGACTAAATTTACATAGCTAAAATTATCATTTTTCCTTCCACTTTTGTGAGCCTCAAAAAGGAACAATCTAAAACAATCTGTGAACACTCTGTAGTGAACATACTTTAACAGTGCATACATTACTTACAGTACTATAGACTCAGAGGACTAGAGGAGCAGAGACTGATTTCTCTTCAGATATGTGTGTGTTTAGCAGAACAATGATTGTGGCCATTTTTACAGGATGTGACTTTGTCTGAATGTCTTATTCCAGAGTCTTTTTAAAGCACATTTCTCTCAGTCCTATTTAAAAAAAGAAATGATAAAGACATTATATCTAAAGCAAATAAAAAAAAAACATGAGTTGTCACTTCATTTTCATGCCTGGTTATAAAGCTGTTGACAAATAAAAGCAAAAACCAAAGCATTTGTTTTCAGGTCAGAGTCCCATGACTTGCACTTCCTTATTTTTAACTTCTTTTTTTTTTTTTTTTTTGCATTCAAGCCTTCCATATAACTGCTGCCTTCCTCTCTCTAATCTGAAACTCACCAGTCTTTACTTTTGAAAGTAAACAGTAAACTGCATCAACATAATTCCACATAGGGAACATTAAATTGTTGTTTAACTGTTTGTTATAAAAGTTTGTTTTTGACTTCCTTAATTTGAAACACCTAGAAAAAATAGACACAAAAAAAACACACATACACGTATCCTATCCTAATTCTTATTAATTGACCAGATGCAATATCATTTGCAGTCTTATGCTGTGAACAAAAATTCAGTTGGATTTCAAAATCTCTGTACATTAAAGACAGAGGAACTTCTAAATTTGAACTTTCACCAGAAATTGTGAAAGACGGCACAAAGATTTAACAAGTGACAAGTTATCCAGTAATTCTTGGTCTTTAAAATCAGTGTCTTGGTGCTGATAATGATCCATATTTACATTTTTATGCTTGGCAAATGTTTAGTGGGAATGATCAATGCAACTGATATGAAGTGCTTGTTATTTTTAAAGGCAGGGAAGTGCAGCATTCTCTTATTAATTCTGTGGCAAACAAAACACACACTATGTACATCTTTCTTGCAGAATCTGTGCAATGTGAAATCCAGCTAGTATTCTTCTGGCACTGTGTCAGACAAAATGTTGCTGCTGGGGCTGGTGGGGATGTGGGTGTCAGCTGGTCCACCCAGCACAGGTGGGGTGGGTGTAGTGGTAGAGGCCTGCTGGGAGTGCTGCAGCTTCTTCCTGGTTACCTTCCTCTCTTTTGCACGTCTGTTCTGAAACCAGATCTTCACCTGAAACATCCAAACACGTAGTATCAACGCAAAGAGGTTGGATTAAATTGCTTGATTATACATAGGTGTGTTGTGGCAACTAATATCACTCAAACCAATCATAGCGTCAGCTCTCATTCCAGAGTCAGGTGTGCCTGCAAGCTGGCTCGTAATTATTTGCACATCGAGTTTCAGAGTTTATTCTTAGAAAGACCAAATTCCGGCCAGCTCATTTGACCTTTTCTCCTTTTACTGTGACCTTGAACACATACATCACTCACACGCCACTGTATGAAAAGGCTGAATATGCAACATTTTACGCATAAATACAGCAGAAACCAGTACATCCTCTGAAAATAACTCTGTGAGTCATGACTGTCTACGATGAGTGTGACACCCGAGTCCCGCTGTCTGAGCCGTATCTACAGTGTGTTTACATCGTTGGGATGGCCGGCCGGCTCATCACCTTGCGTATAAAAGTTGTTTAATTGAGGGACTAGAGAAAAGAAGAATAATATTCAACAGTACTCACTGCTTATTTGAATGTCCCGTAAGCGTTTTTAGATCACGGTCTTTTCATGCAGTGTGAAGATACGAGCAAAATAGGCAGGCCGTCCCCCTAATATAATGGTAGGGGAAACTTTCCCACAACTTCAAAAACTATCATTGCCTTTTCAAATTAAGAGAGCTGCGTGAGACACAAAAGCGTAACTTCATTTCCAGACATGCCGACAGAATCAGACAGGACCTACGTTAACTTATGTTCTGGGAGGTGTCAACATGGGCCGTAAACATTTATTTACTTATTTTCTCAGCCATATTAGACAGAGCACTGTTGGAGCCAGCCCACACAGATTAGAACTCAGTGTTGGTTGTCGTCTCTCTCCTTCCCATTAAAAACTCAATTTGAATGGTTTCGGCAAATGCACTGACAACACACTGTGGAGTAGGTGTGCTGTTGTGATGCTATAACTTGGGTTATGAACTCGCTGATGTCTGCCCAGCTTTTTTAATGCATCCTCTAAAAGCAGGAACATACTGTGCCACAGACTTTAGACCAGATTTTAGGTGGTCCAAGGTGCATTTGATTTCCGCGTCCTCAAGATAGGACGCAGTCCTCACCTTGCACCGGACCACACATCACCTCACCTCACCTCAAGCAACCCAACCGCTGGGCACTAACGGGGCTGCAAGTTCATTTGCCAATCAAACAGTGTGGCTACTGGGTGTGAATCAGGTTGAAAATAGGAAAGACACCTGTGCTGCAGGCCAAGATACTTTGCACAGGGCGTATGGTAGGGACCTCTCTCTTGCAGAACATGTTTTGCAATCTATTTTTTCATTGTCAAGCCTGTTATCTCCACTGGATGATGAACTGCAATGATTTAGCTTTTTTGTGATCGCCCTCTCTCACGTACTTCGTTATACGCAATCCGCAATTTCCGCCTTTCCCTTGGTTGCTCTCAACTGTGGGTTTAACAGACAGAATGATCAGGCAGAAAAAACAACAACAACAATGGTAACAAGAGAGAAGGATTGAGGGTTTCACCATTAACACCACTTATGCAAGACAGTTGGTCTGGCCACATAACATTATTGCTTATTTATAGGTTTTCTGCAGTTTAGTTGAAAGCTGTTTTCTCCAAACTGTTATGTTGAAGAAATTTCTGATTAGTTCTAACTTAACATGATGATAGCAAAGCGGTTTGCAAGCCCCATGTAAGACTATAGTACTCCTAGTGGGCAGCCCGGGTTCAAGTTCGACCTGCGACTCCTTTCCTGCATGTCATTCCCCACTCTCTTTCCCTGATTTCCTACCTCCACTATCATATCTGAATAAAGGCAAAAGCCCAAAAATAAATCTTAACATAAATGAGGTCACTTTAATCTGCACCAAGCAACTCCAGAGACCAATACCAATATATTATTTATAATGTTTTAGCCCTTAGCCTGAAAAACAATAACACTCACATGATAAAACACAAGTGAATCCTTTTTTTAACTCCCACACTTTACCAAGACTCCAACCCCAACTCACATTAACAAAAAGGATCATTAAACAAGAAGGATCAACTGCAAAAAGATACTGTGTGTGTCTGATTAATAAATCCTGTTTCATTGTATTTGATTTACAGACACCTTTCCTAACACTGTCAATCATCCCTCAAAACAAGGTACTCTGTTTAATTGTTTCTTGAACTATTTCTGAGCAATTCCTCGTTTTCTCGGTGCAGTTGTAAATTTGGGACCATGCAACTTAAAAAAAAAAAACATTAAAAAAAACATTTTCCTTAAAAGTGAAATGTTTGATGTCATAACTATCACCAACTTGCGAAGTCATATCACCTTTGGGTTTATGGTGCATTTACTGCTATCCCTCAATTACAAGTTACAAAGTTAGATTTAAAAATAATATCTCCACTATCTCCAGATTTTACTGGGGCTTAAAGCTCTTCCTCTATAGGAACACCATAGCCACATGTCTACACTATGTTTATAACTGTCAGTCTAATATTCTCTTTAAGCTGGCAGTATCATTAAAGTGTGTTTTTATGCTTCAAGTCTTCAGTATTGTGTTTTATATTTGTATCTAACATTGAGCGGGCAAAATGTGAATGACCTATAAATGCTGTTCCTCAATGCATCCTGCTATGCTAGCCTGCTGCTCTTGCTGAGAATCCCATGTGGACTTGATTTTTTATTCCTTCTCAGTCACTCCTCTGTTTTAAAGTTAAATGCCTGCATTGCACCTTCCCATGCTTTGTCTCCCTCATTCTCCAGCCCTTTCCGTTTTACCTCTACGTTTCTGTGTGCTCCTGGGCTCACCTGTCTCTCAGAGAGGCTCAGTGCCATTGACAGCTCACTCTTCCTCCTCATGGTGATGTAGCGGTTGTGCTGAAACTCCTTTTCCAGCTCCAGGCGCTGCTGATCAGTGTACACCACCCTATACTTGTCGTGAGTGCGAGTCTTTCCTACTGAATCACACAAAACAATCCGGAATAAGCAAAACAACTCATACAAGTGGAGACGATTGACTGACTTTGTGATTGCTTTATCTATTCCCATGTCTTTTTTGTCTTCAATCTGACCAGAAATACAAACAAAAATGATCCTTATTTCTGTGAATCATTTCTGTACCAAGAACTGTGGCAAAACATGACTCATTTTAAGACGTCTGGTTCCACATTTAGGTTCAGGCGCCACTTAAAGCCTCATCAAATCTATTAATCACGCTAACTCTAACTTATTTAAAGACTTCCCACTGCATTGCATCACTGGTCCTCCTTATCACTGTAAGTGGTGTTTACATAGGTGTTTACACAGGCTTTCATTGACATGCATGCTCACACAAACACTTTGGTAAGGGTGAGTCAGAGTTATTGATTTGACATCATGTCTTTGTGACAGCATTGATTAAGGCAAACTAACACACTCGCACACAGACATGAGTAAACCCTGAGCGTTCGCCTTCAGCTGAAGTTCAGTTTGACTTGAGCAGACTTCCTGTAGTGCCGGTGTTATCTAGCCTGTCACCCTTTAGCACCCACCCAGTGGACAGAGAGGGTGGGGAGGGACATTTTTGCAGACTTCATGGCCTCCACTGTTAGCTTTGCATTGACATCTTGCACCTTGCTGGCGGAAGGGAGAGGCTAAAGCTTGATGAATGTGTGTGTGTGTACAGTCAGTCTACTCTGTGTATATGTTGAAATGGTTTCTGTTTGTGTTATCTGAGCAGCCACGAAGAGCAATGGAATTAAATTGTCCTTTGCCCCCACCGAGGACTCTTAATGTACGCTGTTAGTTTCATCCTTAATAATATAGTGTAAGTTTTATCTAGACTCCACTGACTTGAAATGTAAATCATCCAATTTGCTCTCAGCATATTAAATTTACAAGAACATGTGTGCTCAAACATCTACAGTAGTTCCAATACAGTAGGCCTATCAGGAGCATATTTGCCTCCGATTGTAATTAAAGCAGGTGGCTTTTCAATTCTTGATTTGAAAGCATTAATTCATAACTGCCCCAAATTTTAACATGGAAATCAAAGGTGATTTATTACGGGACAATAACAAACAAAACATTTGGTAATAGAGGGAAATGTATTGCAATCAGGGTTACCCCACAATGTTAGGCGGAGTATTTTAATTTTTGCAATTTTCCAAACATTTAGGGCTCAAAAGACACTTGGTATTGGGACAAAAACAATTGTAACTTGACATTTCTAGAAACTCTCTAGAGTTTTGTGAAAACTGTGAACCTGTATAAACTGTATCATAGGCTATTTATTGGGTACAGAAAATGCAATCAAATCAAACATACTACTTTAAAGCCTACTTTAAAAGGTTAATATGTGGACACTGTATTTCCCACCTGAAACGGGCGGTCTGATGGAGTCTTGGGGTCTCCTCTTGGAGCTGAAGGGGTCCTGTCCGGAAATGAAGTTGTACGGGTTGGACGACCCCCCACCAGCGGGGGTGGGCGTGCCGTTTAACTCAGAGGAAGAGAAGTTGACCTGGCCGAAGCTGGGGCTTGACCCCGGGAAGCTGTAGGGATACTCCTCCCGGGGAGTGTACATGGGGTTCCATGCACCTGTCGTCGGCTCACCGACTCCCGGGACGTGATGGTAACCGGTGAAGTCATACGGAGTTGAGATGTACTGACTGTTCAGTGACAGTGTCTGAGCCGGGAGCCTGGCCGTCTGTGAGTTGGAGTACATTCCGGCTTCCTCGGCCCACAGGTAGGGGTGACTCTCAGGTAAACCTTGGTGAATCAAACCGCCTGGCGCATGTTAGGCCTCAGTGTTTATTCCCTGCAAGCTCTCTCGTCCTATGTTTTCACTTCAGCTCAAGGTCCTGGCTTATTACTTACCGGCTACCTGAGCAGTGCGACTACACGCCTTTATAGATTTACTGCTCGAGAGTTCAAAAGTATCATCATGACGTCATGTTTTACCTGAGACCGACCTGCCTGCTCGTCTTGGCGACGTGCGGGCATTGACCCTGATGTAAGTAGCTTGACTTTGTGAATCATTTTGATAAGGCCTTCATAATGTGCTCTTACAAAGCTCATGTGACATCCAGCACATAAGATCATAAAGCCAAATAAGAGTATGCTCAGTGGCAGAAGTTTCATTAGAAAAAGAAAAGAAAATCCACAATGTAGACCATATTCAAACTTAAAGCAATAGCCTACATAAAGATAAGAGGCATCAATGGATTAAATTAAAAGTGAAAGTATATGGTGTTGCACCCACTGCAAATCTAATGAGGTCAAAAGTCCTTCGTCAGTATAGACTCACCTTTTCCAAAAACATTTGTTATTTCGCTTTAGCTCACTTTAAGCCAATTGTGTAATTAGCAACTGTAGCTATCAGATAAATATAGCAGTTTAAAATTATGTTTTTTTTTAATGAGAATTTAAAGTTACTTTGAGGAGTAGCTGGTTATAAAAACAGGTTGAAATGAGTACTGATGCCTCTATGAGCTTGTCTATAAGATTGTTTATATTTTAAATGCCTGAAACTACTGCAGGGTAGGTGTCTGATAAGTGTGTTACAGCATGCTGCAGCGACAGCCTTTTTAAAAAACTTTTTCCACTACAAAGCTTTACAAAGAGTGATGAAATTGACAGTTAAACGATAGCCGGATTCAAAATTATACTTTCACACTTGTACTTGAGAAAAAAGCTGTGGCTTTGTCAGTTGGGGTGGTGATGATGATGCAGAAGTATTTCTTCTGCATTATCAGGAAAACATTAGAAGCAAAGGGAAGTTCTTTGGAAAAACAACAAAAGTATTAGCTTGTTGTATAGAGCGGGGGATTACATGCAGCAAAGAGCTGAGATCAGATTCAATCCTGCTGTGACGAGGACTATAGACACATGACATAACCACTAGGCTATCTGGCTCCCCTTATTATATTATTTTTGAAGAAAAACAATTGTAAATACTTTGTGTAATGTGAAGTCTTCAACAATTTTGTGGCTTTGTGGCAAGATTAGACCAGTCAAGTCAAGTTTGAAGGCATGTCACAGGTGACTATTTATTTTCTACAACATACCTGCTTAAGATAACCACATGAGGGCAGCAAAACACTGAAAGAAGCAGTGAGTTCATGCCTGCAGACCTTCAGGAATACCTAAGGATAAGGTTATTATTAAAATCTTGACTATTACTGACTGTATGCCTTCTCCACATTTACTTGATAAACTCAAAATATGCTGCTGTGAAGCTCTGTGTATGTCACTGGTTGAGCTTGTCTGATGGTTCTTATGCATCTGCCTCTAACAAAAATACATAAAAGATTCATGTTGGTATCTTTGTCAGAAAAGTCATTATCAGCCTTAACAGCTAATGGTTGTTAGCACAAGATGGTCTTGTTAATGGAGAAAAAAGGTTCACAGAAAGTGCAACACAACACACTTACAGTTTGTAAGAGGAGATGATTGTACAATAACTTGTATGATACATAAAAAAATGGGATTAGTGCAGTGCTAAATGGGGTATTTTATGTCCTACTTCATTTGCTTTATTTTCTGTTTTGGTTTGTTTGTAGTGGTTGATTTTAGTCCTTTTGGTTGTGTCTTTGTACATGTCTTCTAACTGTTATATGGTTTGAAACTTTCAATAAAATTGTTATTGAAAAAAACAAACAATGAACTTGGTATTATCCCTTGCAGTATACATGTCTTTATTTGCTAAGGTCTGAATTGTGTAATTTGTCTGTGCTTGAAATCCTGCTCAAATGGCACCAAATAGCCTATGTCCCTAAACATGCTCTGCTCAGATAAGATCTCTAAAGATTCAATTTAAAGCACCTGTTGCTGTGTGCCAGAACTGAAAAGCCCAGGCTGTATATTTGTTCAAATTAAGGGTACAGTTAGAATTGAATAATTCCTTGATTTCCTTGAAGATGTACAAAATTCCAAGTTCACAAGAGGAAACTAAAAAGAGGCTAGTTCCCACTTGTCATCAATTCCAAAAGTTAACATATGTTAGAAAGTGAGCTGTAGGTGCGGCGCACTCCCAGAGCTTTTATCTTCCGCCGCCATCTTTTCTCTGAGACTGAAGACAGTCCACGAAAGGCCTGTCTAAACAACAACTGCATTTGGCATGATGTCATGATAAACAAAAAATATAGAGAAGGACAACTCATCAGCTTAGTTTCAGTTTTCTTATTGGATCACAGAGTGTGTTGTTGTGTAAACTTAGCCAGTCTGTCTGCTTTTGGATTTGTTTTATTAACATGGAACATACACATTTAGCTTTAAGTAATGACTTTGGGGACTGTGCTCGTCTTGATTGACTAAATACAGTTCTCTTTGTACAAGTTCTTGAACCCAATAAGGTCAGTTTCCTTTTCATTGACCTTTATTAGACTGTAGCAACGGAGAGCTAACAGGACATTAGGGCAGAGAGGAGAATGAAACGACATGCATCATATTTTCCTTAAGTCTAAGTAATAAAGTTTCTCGTCATGTTTTAACAAAAGAAAAAACAAGTTTAGCCAGTTTACTCTCACATAAGCAAATTATATTTATAGTAGAGAAGAACAGAGGGGTATTTGGTCATTTCCCCTGTAGAAGTGCTTACAGGTATTTTGAAATGAATCACAAAAAAAGTTGCTGAATAATTAACAAACAGCTCCTGCTTTTTTCTGTTCCAGTAACTTCATGACTCATTTCACTTCATTTTAGCCACAAAGTCCTCGCCCTTCTTCGTGGAGGCCTTCAGCTCATCCATGGCTGATCCTCTAACCAGCCATTATTAAGATCTAAATTGAGATTCTCCTCCTGATTTGACTGTTGAGCTCAGCCTGTCAAACAGGTGTTATCATTAAACATCTGTCGCAAAAGTATGGGCTAGTTTGCTAGTATGTTCATCGGCTATTCCTCTTACTTTCATTTTAAAATGCAGTTATTTCAGATATCAGCCCAAGGGTTTCCTATTTTTTACCACCCCCTCCCATGGGCCTTCAGGGATCCCTGCCTGTCAAACACACAGAGAGATCATTTTTAAGCGTTTTCCTGAAATCCAGCAAAACACAGATAAAGAGCAGACAAACAGTTGGTTGCACTCGTTATGACTTTGCAATGGCAACACTCCAGATCAGCTTTGAGAGAGACAACTCTTTAGCTGTTCCTCTAGACTGAATAGACTGGCTATTGTTGCGGCACAATGATTGGGAGTCGAGTTTGTTGAGTGGTTTTTCAAATTTTTCAAGCTGTATGAACAGATAAGGACAGCTGCCACTGTTACAGCACTTTTAAAATGAGTACGATTTTGTCTAATAAGCCACAATTTTGTTCATCTCTAAAACCCTTCAATTCCTGTTAGGCCTCTGGTTATCATGAGCAGCAGGATGTTGAGATAAAGTCTGTGTCTTATCTTAACCTGGGGGATTTTCTGTTGAGAAGTATTTGCATAATTAGAACGAGCGTTATGCATGTTGCATTATTACATATTATCCTTTTTTAATTGACATTGCCAGCACTAAAACATACAACAGTAGATTCACGGGCTAAATTACATGGAGTTAGGGCAGATTTACAGCAAGAAAGTGTTAATTACAAAGATCGAAATAGATGGAAGTAGAGGAGGGACAGTCCTGTGTGGTGTTGTTCCCCTCCTCTTTAATAACCAGGGCTACACTGGCTCTTTAATTACTGCTAGATCGGCTTTTAGATTTACCCTCACAATTAGAGGAGAACATGTTTACTGTCCAATTAGCCCCGCCCCCCTTCTCTGTCTGCCCTGGCCCCTTGTTAAAAGAAAAGACCTTCATCAGCTCCAGTGTTGCGTTATGAATTTCAAACCATATCCTGGGAAAGGACAAAATTAGGGAGAGAGCCAATGTGGATTTTGAATGGTTTGTCTGTGTGTGTGTGTGTGTGTGTGTGTGTGTGTGTGTGTGTGTGTGTGTGTGTGTGTGTGTGTGTGTGTGTGTGTGTGTGTGTGTGTGTGTGTGTGTGTGTGTGTGTGTGTGTGTGTGTGTGTGTGTGTGTGTGTGTGTGTGTGTGTGTGTGTGTCTGTGTGTGTCTGTGTGTGTGTGTGTGTTTGTGTGTCTGTGTGTGTCTGTGTGTGTGTGTCTGTGTGTGTCTGTGTGTGTCTGTGTGTGTCTGTGTGTGTCTGTGTGTGTGTGTGTGTGTGTGTCTGTGTGTGTCTGTGTGTGTGTGTCTGTGTGTGTCTGTGTGTGTCTGTGTGTGTGTGTGTGTGTGTGTGTGTGTGTGTGTGTGTGTGTGTGTGTGTGTGTGTGTGTGTGTGTGTGTGTGTGTGTGTGTGTGTGTGTGTGTGTGTGAAAGAGAGAGGCTGACAGAGCAGAGAAAAGAGACAGAAGGTAGTGAGGACAGAGGGAGGTGTTGAATCAGTTTATGTGGGATAAAAGGAGAAAGATGGAAAAAGACAGAAAATAAGATGTGACATGTAAGAAAATTGGGCTCACTCCTGATTAAGTGCATTTGACCTCATTCACACCTGACACCACAGTTTATGCAAGTGGAGTATGTTCCTGAGAAACTGAGACTTCGATGTTTGTTTCCAAAGCAGGCCACCGTGAGCCTTGCCAAAGTCTTTTTTTCCCCTCCGCTTAAACCTCTCACTCTTTTTCTTTAGTGTGTTTGTTGTTTTATGGAGGGGTTAGATGCGGTCCAGATTGCTGTTGCCAATAGAGACAGTCTCAGTCCACCTCTCCATTCATAAACAAATCAGTCCAGCTCAGGACCTCTCAGCTGCCACAGAGCGACAACAAGCTGAATTCTGATCTGTATTTTGGAGTTTTCTCCCTCTCTCTTTTCTCTTCCCTCTTTTGCTTTTCGCTCAACTCCCCCCCCCTCACATTTCCCTCCCTCCTCTCCCTCTCCAACTCTCTCTTACTCTAGCTTCAACAGAGCCGGACCACTGACACTCTCCTCTTTGTGAATGTGTCAGGGAAGCAGAGTGCGTGTGTGTTCATGTCTCCACTTCTTTTAAATACTTAAAGCAGTCTTCAGGAGCGGTGGGCCGACTTTTTTCACAGTGTGAAAGAGGGACAGGAGAGGAGACCCCCATTGTGCTGTGATTTGACTAAACAAACAGCCCAGCTCAGAGCGGTACCTCCTCCAGTGGACTCCGGGGACAGCAGAGATTAACCTCAGACCCTGAACATCTGAGGGATCTATACATCTGAAGAGGCAGCCCCTGTAGGGACGACCAGCTGGAAGTCTGTCCTCTGGTCTCAGAAGTAGGAGAGCAACCGCTCGGACGGAGAGGGAAGACTTGTTCAGGCTTCTAGGATCGCTGTGAAGGTGAGGGGTCTTTTTTTCCTCTGTCACTGTTAACGGTATTTTACTTTTAGTCATGGCTGCTCGGCAGAAGTGAAGATATATTGTAGAAAGTGGTTAAAATTCACTTAGCCTGAATGGTAAGCCCTCTGTGACATATTCAATTTCATAGCTGTCCCTCACAGAGTGGATGCACCTCATCCTTACATCATGGGATAGTTTGTCTATTGAACTATCTCTGAGTCAGCCTGATTTAAAATGTCAGTTGTTAAAGCTTTAATCTCTTTTATTTTGACTTGTTGTCAGTTGTGTTTCTGTTGCTGGCATTTGTTACCCGCATACTTGATTATGTACACAACAGAAACGACAATGTGAAAGAGTGTGAGCAACTTGTTCAAACAGCAACAAGGTGACGGCTTGCATCTCTGTACATAGACACCTTTTCACTCTTTACACGGTGCAACTTTTACAATGTTTATCTTCCCGCTAAGAGAATACGCTTGACAAGGTATCCCAGGGTTTCTCTCACACACACAAACACACACACGCACTGGGCTTTGTAGCACAAGCTGTTTGTATGCGCACCACTTTGTGCTTCACTGCTAAAGGGCTGTTTATTCAGCCCTCCTCAGTCACCCTGAGTGAACCGACGGTCCTTACCACCAAACCATCACTCTCCTTCCTCCCCTGTGAATGGCCTTAGGAGAATCAATCTTCTCTGCAATTATCTACATGGAGAAGCTCATTGGCGAGCTGCGGCTGTGCAGTGATATCAGACCTTGCATCAGTCATTGTCGCCAGCATCAGTGTTACTGCAGACGATTCTCCTTTTAGTGATAACACATAACAGCTTTAAGCCCCGGTCGCCTCTTTTTAAAAAAATGTAAATCTCCCATAAAGCTGTGATTAAGTCTGGTCTGAGGAATGCAGAGTCGAGCAGACATAAACAATCTGTTGAATCATCTCCTCACATTCATCACAAGAGAAGCTTTTAGTACCTGGAATGAGTTACATTAGAGCAATGGGAGGTATTTTGTGGACTGGACACATGTGCCATGCATGTCTTTTGACTCTAATCCCGCCATATGTTTTGCACCTGAACGCCTTCCCACTTCCCTTCTATAGGAGGCTGCATCTGTGCTGTTTAGATGTATACTTAGTTAACTGCATGTCCATCATCTGTATGTACAGATTACCTTTTTGATATGGGGGGGGCTTTTGAATTTGCACAAGTTGTCATCAAAACAATGTTGGCATGTGTTTTGTGTCTGTTGCTCTCCTCCTCTGCAGTGAGGAGTTTCCTCTTGAAGTCTTTGATCCGCTGTGGTTCTAAGGGTATTTTGTTTCAGGCATTGTGTCGCTCTGTTGTTGCAGAGGAGCCTTTGGAAAATTGCATACATGTCATACTTTTACCATGAACGGTATTGGACTGAACAACATTCATATCATAGTTTTAAAACAGCTGTATGTCCTTTTGCTGAACATTTTACACATTTTCTGACAAGTCTTTGCAGAGTGGATTTGTAAAATACAGTGAAGATTTATTTCTCATCTAATCGGCGGGGATTTCTCTCACTGTGCGTCAGGCTACTGGTATGCACAGCAGCAGAGCTCTTCTCCCCGGCCCTGATGCAGCACAGCCCAGTCAACTCCATTCCCCCTGGCCTGCAAACCTAATCCTTCGTCATCAGCTGTTTCCTGGCTCTCCGGCCTCTCTGCATGCCAGCCGTTCAGAGAAAATGTGCTTCACATTATGACCATGCAGAAAACATGCCAGGAGTCTGATTCAGCTCACATGTGCTGAAATGTAACAGTTTGAACTCAGCAGAAAGTTTTGAAACACATTGAATTCATTTTGTCCTCTTGTGCTTTATCCTCTGATGGCCAAACACCCAGCTGCTCAGCAAACAGGCTCTCGAAACACGTGATGTTGTTAAGAAGAACAGGATGAAATTGGAGTTTAAAAGTGATTTAGAGCACTCATTCATCCAAAAACATGAGTCTTGTAGCTGCTGTGTTGATGTTCAAGTATGGCAGCCTCTGACTCGCTCTGTAGTGGTCAGTTTTTAGATGATTCATAATTCATCACTCATACTTCTGAACTGAGCTGTTGTTTCTTTGGTAGTCTGTCCAATTCATGTACCTGCTGGTCACTGCTTTATTAATGCTGTACTTAAAGACTCTTATTTGAGTCATCTAGCTTTAATGAAGAGCACTAAGTGGTGCAGCCTGTGATACAGCATCCACTACGTTTTCCCGTCCATCTGGCTTCCCCCCCCCCCCCCCTTACCGCCCACTCACACAGAGCTGACGGGCAGCTGCATCTCATCTTCAGGCAGAGAGCATAGACACTCCTTCAGGACGACTCCTTGAGGGGAAGTGTCTTCTTAACTTATAACTCCAAACTCTTAAAAGAAACCAGACATTAAATGCTTAGAGGTGTGACATTCTAATGTAAGAAAGATATGATATACAGAGGTGGAAAATCACAAAACATTTACTTAATTCTTGCGCAGGTTTTTTGTATTTTTGCCTAATTTCTTCAGTCTTATGACACATAACTCTTCTGTTCTGCTACACGTTAGAGGGAAATCATCAGTTTTTCTGTTTTACTCCACTTCTTATTTTTTTTGGCCACTTTCCATACATTTGCATCAAACAATACCGTTTGACAGAGAGAGAGTGGGGGATGACATGCACCAAAAAGCATTCAGACTTGAATCTCGAACCTGCTACCTGCACAATGGGGGAATTTAGCCTCTGCACATGAGGAGCCTGCTCTACTAATTGAGATAAACCAGCACCCCTAAGTCACAAGGATTTAAAGTAAAACTGTCCCACCAATAACTCACAAGCTCAAATATTAACACTTACGAGTTTGTTTAAAAGAATCGTAGTGTGGATGTGATAATAAGCAATACTCTTAGGCTAGCTGACTTCACATGTCTGGGTGCTAAGCTAAGCTAGCAATCTCCAGATTACTGACAATTGTATCAGCCTGTTTTGCATCTGTAAGTGTGTGCAGAAAATGTCAAGTATAGTATTTGCCTTCTTCTTCCACCACTGAACATTAGAAATGTAATACTTTTCTTACTTTACCCCATCAAAGAAAATGCAGATTTTCTGCAGGAAGTGCTGTACTCCATCTGAATCTTTTCAAGCACTCCTCTTTCCTCTCTCTAGAGTTTGTTCTGTCCAACAAAAACATACTGGAATTGGCAGTACGGTGCAGTGAGAGGGGAGGACAAAAGAAACACGTCTGTTGCTTTTTACAAGATAAGAATATCCCTCATAGTGGAAAATTGAGACTTATTTTGAGTTCTCTCAGTTTTTCTTCTGGTTATGTACTGCTTTCAGTGACAACATCATAGAGCTACACTGATATCCATCTTTTATCTTTAGATTTGGTAATGCCCATTCATAGAAGGAACAGTTCTATTATAGTTTTCTGTAAATGTTAAAGTTACCATCAATCTACTTACTGTATATGTGTCAAAAGTCAAAACTAAATTATCAACTGGATTAATGCTTTCCTGTAACCATGTTCCCTCATGTCCCCCATCCTTCTGAAATTCTGGCGTTTAGGGAAACTAAGGAATTGTAAAGCCAGTTACCCCTAATTGTATTCAGCTGTTTCTGGTTCTTATTTTCAGGGGGGCGTGGGTGTGCAAGAGTGGAGGGACTGTGGAAGTGTGTATAGGATCCATTTCTCACAAGGCAGGTCGGGGGGCTCCCTCAAGTGCTTGTTGGACGGCCAGTGTGCAGGAAAAATGAGTGTAGCACCATGCAGAGGATTGGGGAGGTCTCAGACTAAAAAAAGTGGGAGGATGTGGTGCTGCTTATCCTTGCATATATATCTGATTCTGCTTTATTCTCTGTGAGCAGAAAACGGGCTAGGACTAACTCAAAATTACAGCCCAACTGGCATCAAAAAAAGATTCTTCCTCTATTTAAGTTTCAAAATGAGAAGAAAATTAGATCATTAAGCTGATATGAAACACTAGCCACATCTGAGGCTGTCATTCTACAACCGTCTCAGTTTTACCCAGAAGCCCTTAACATCCCCTGCCGCCACTACAAACAGCATTTACGGCTCTGTTTGAAAGGGAGCAAACCAAAATCCACAGTTTCCCAAACATGTGTTTTCTAAGTATGAGACCAAAGTCACTTTGGTCGCTGAGGTAAGAACACTCGCTGTCTCTGTTTCCACAGAGAAGAAAACTAGAGGAGGATTTATGAAAGATGTTTAAAGGTTTTTTTAAATGCACTAGTCTGATAATGCAGACTTGAGATGACTTGCATCTTTAAGCTTTAAAGTTACATGAGGCATCCTTTTGACTTCTTATGCAGAAGCTTTGCATGTAACTCTTAATGTTAGGGAAAGTGTGTTAACATTTGTGTCCCTCAATCTGTCCAGCAAATGGTTATCTACGATTTCAAATCATTAAAAGTCAATATTTTGATGGTCGGCGTTATTTTATTTGAAAGGGACTTTTAGGCTTGCATTAAAAGTTTTCATCAAAACAGTAACAATAACTGTGTCTCTCACAATAAATCTACTGACTGTGTAATGATCAAATGTGTGGCTTAAAGAGGCAAAACAACAGTAGATGATCACCTACCTCTCCAGCCTTTAAGGCTCCTAAATAGTCTACATAAGCAGACTGCAGACTGAAGCATTTCCTGCTTATATTAACTCACATATTCTGACAGCATGTTGATGACATGTGTGCCATCAGAGCTTAAAAACAGCCGTCTACTCATAAGCCTGTGGTTCATCAATCATTATTACAGCTCTGGTGATGTACATCATCTGTATAAGTCAAGGGGAGGCAGTGAGGCTGCATCGAGGGTCTGCTGCTGAGGGACCAGAAGGTTTTCCTCTGGGACTAAAAGGGGGTTGGTCTGTCCGAGAAGAGTGATAAAAAAAGGACATTTGTTTTTACAAAGACACTCTGGGTCATTATTTTCCCACAGAGCTCACCAAAGTCTGGCTGTTCAGAGATGTGTAAAAAAAACCAACAACTTCTATAACAAAAAAAAAGACAAGTATAGAAGAAGCTATTCTAGAAAACATGTTCATGTTCAGTGTCCAGTATCGGCTCACAGTCTGTCTTATCTGAGCTATAATTATTTGCATTGGAAAGAAGTGACCACAAAATTTGCAGATGTTTGTTTTGCATATCAGCTTCCTGTAGACTTCAGCAGAGTAAACATGGCTGTGTGTGTGATGTAAGGCAGCGTGTGCACTCCCTCTGCTGTCCTGCTCTGTGCTTTGATGTGGTGCTCTCCCATGATTTGTATGCCGTATGTATGTCTGCATGCATGCTCTCTTTGCTGTCTTTTTTTCCACTGTCTGGGGCTGTGTGTAGTATTCCTGCGGTGTGTCTATGGTTTGTCATGCTTTGTCATTGGCCTAATAGGTTCGTATTCCATGTTATATTGTTTTTTTTTTCTGTGTTTCTTTATGTTTCTCTGCACTTTGTTTGTGTTCATTTCTGATGGTGAGTTTGCATCTTTTCCGTGCGGCCTGTTATTTAAAGCATCTTTTTCTCTTTGTAAAAGTTTCATTATGTTCTTCTACTCATTGTGGCATTTCTTATTGTCTCCATGAGTATTTGGTTAGTGGTTGTCTGCTGTGTCACTGATGCATCACTGCTTTACACCCACACCCCCGCCAGGAAACATTTCTCTGTACAGGAAGTCAGAGCTCTCCAGCTGCATTTTTAGAGGCTTTTTTGACATCTTTCTCTCTTTAGTTATAAATAACACTTTTTTTTTTTTACAAGTGAAATTTAGCCCCTTGAGACACACTGAAGCAAACATTTGGCTTCAAATGTTGTTCACAAAGCAGTTCCCACCTCTTCGTGCACTGCTTCATCACTGCCAGATGTTGAAACATGCAGCTACAGTATAGATAATCCCAGAAGTGGGATTACAGGCTGCTGTGGGACTGAGGCTGTGCGTGGGCTGCAGGCGCCCTGCTGAGGTTGATTTTAGCATTCTTCCTCATTAACTGGTGACACTTTGAGTGTTGCAGGGCTGTTTATGAAAACCAGGAAGGGTCAGCAAGCCACCAAATTCCCAGCATTTGAGGGAAAACTCATACGGTGGGATAACAGTTTGTCCGTCATGGTGATTACTGTGCCATCACTTGCGTAAACAATGGTTTTTTTTTTCAGACCTCCGCGAACTTTTTGGAAAAGGGTATCCCATTTCAAAGGTTAAAAAGACAACAATAAACATCTTTAGACAAATGTTTTGCAGATGCTTTAAAAAAATCATTGAAACCATCTACATAGTCCTCATTCTGAGAACCACTTGACTTGATTCTCGGATCGGTCTTGGATGTTTGTTGCTGTCAATTTTCTAAAACAGCACTCTGTTGTCTCTGCGATCTATGAGACACTTTAGCTTTTAGAGATGAAATTGCTACTAAGTGTTTGAGTAAAGTATGAAACATATCAACAGAAAAGGTTGCCCAACCTCCTTGGTGGTTTCACACACCCTCCTAGCATTGTATGCTCCTTTGTTTTATATTTTTACACATTTCACAGTGTCTTCTCGAACCAGGAGAACAACTCTTGCAGGTTCTTTAAGCATCAATACATCACATGCTCACCCTGCAAACTCTTTTGAAAGTGCTAGCCTTGTGGCTCTGCTCGGCCCCATGATTTTAGTCAGCACATCCTTTCTTAAGTGTCGACTCCTTCAAAGTCCCCCACCGCCCATCGGTCAACATTAAACCTCATCGAGTTGCAGTGGCCAAACACTGTTCTTCTGTCTTTTATGAAGTCAAATAAGATTTGAACACACTGACACTTGTTGATCAAATCATTTCTATTAAGATAAGATACCTAAGATATAAATGTAAATCCTGCAGTTTCCCAAATGTTGCTTTTTGGTTATTTTTAGTAAAAAAAAAAGAAAAAAAAAAAAGCATTTGCAGCCAGTCACAAAAACATTTGTTAGTCCTGATGCTGCCAAATGACACAGGCCCTTGGCGTCATCGTGTTTGGCTGTTGTCTTTCAAAGTCATCATCACTGACACTAAGGTTAGCCGTTCTGGTAAGTGCTGATGTATGGCTTCCTCAGTGAACGGGTTCCTCATCTCGGCCTGCTGGGGCCCCCGGGGGATAAGGTGACCCCCCCGGCTCCCCTCGTCATCACCATCAGGGTCCCAAGTGTATCAGCGGTCCTGGGAAAGTTTCAGAGAAGTGCTGTGGGAACGTGAACTGTACATAGAGACCAGTGACAAGAAGGGGAAGAGGAGGGGGGGGGGTGTGTGTGTGTGTGTGTGTGTGTGTGTGTGTGTGTGTGTGTGTGTGTGTGTGTGTGTGTGTGTGTGTGTGTGTGTGGTTGAGGAAGAGGAAGATGGAGGGGTGAAGTGTGATACAGCATGTGCGTGTGTGTACAATGTGTGGGTTTCAGCACATGCAGCATGTAATATGTCCCAGTAAGGACGTGTGTGTGTGTGTGTGTGTGTGTGTGCAGAAGTACAAACTGCGTCACACAATAAAAAAAGTGTCTCTCTCTTCGCCTGTCTTTCTGCCTGTCCCTCTGTCTGTCTCTCCCTCACCCCTCTCTATTGGCAGCAGGAGCAGGGGGGAGGAAATGGTCCGGTCATGTTTAATTTTTTTTTGGAGCAACTCAAGAGCTTTCCGTTTTGGGAGCGGAAGTGCAGAGAGACAGTATATCTGGTTTGAATAACTGACTCTGGTTAGTCATAAAACTTCAATTCTAACATTAATGCCAAACTGTTTAGATCCTTCATCTTTTTATAGCATCAAAATATTTAAGACACAGTTCAGGAACTTTGACGCACTTTTAAAGATACATTCTTCCAGGTGTTGATGCCAGATATGTTCTAAAGATTTAAAAAAAAAAAAAAAGTTGTGAAGTCTTCAGATGACGTGGTGAAATATCAAATCAAAAACACATGTTCCACGAATACACAAGGATGGTCCAGCTTGAGATTGTAAAATTGGATTGCATTATGAAGTAAGGCGCTAAATCGGGTACGATTTCCCAAGATCTATTTCACAATTTTTCCACTGCCTCTCTCCTTCTCTTCCACCTCCACCCTCGCTCTTCCCAAGCACCACTCTTCCGCCCTCTCTCACTTTCCCACCCTCTCTTGCGTACAGGCCTGTGATCCATCCTTAACTGTTTCCAGACATCTGAGTGCTGCAGGCCTTTACCCCCTCCCCATCCCCCTTCTCCCAAAAAACATAACAAACCATTCCTATCCTCCTCAGCCTTTTCTTCTTTCTTTTTACTCAGCAGTGAGAAGTGAAATTGGGGCAGATGCTACAGCAAGAATTGCTTTCACCTGTGAAGCTGATAGTTTAGAAATGTATCTTTCACATTGTTGTACAACGTGATATTCTGTTTTTCAAAGCCACAGAAGTCTTTCACAGTCCTACCTACACTGCAGTGTCAGCAGCTTATGTGAATGCCCTCATTTTCACTTTTGTTTACACCGAAACCAATTAATGGCTCAGCACGGCTCTAGAATAGCTTGGATGCAGCATTGTTGCCAGGAAGTGTGTTGCAAAGCTGCACACAGTGACTCGTTTGTTGGGGGACAGAATGCTGGTGAACCAGGAACAAAAAGAGCCAGACATTGTGAGCTGTCCGGGTGCAGCGAGGCGTCAAATACCTCCAGAGTGAACGGCATCTGCACCTCAGAATCTGGGTGCTGTCCAGAAACCAAGAAGACAGACAACATACTCAATTCTGTTTGTTTGTTTGAATTAATATGAGCATTTCTATGTTATCCTCTTTGGTTGTTACTAATTTTCTAAACGTCTTCCTACTGTACACACTGAGGCTCATTAGGGAACAAATCAGTTCATCAGGCCATGAGAGATTATAATGAACTAAACTAACGTTTTTTTCCCCACCCAGTTCATACTTAAAAAGATTGAAATGTTATGTGAAATAGTGACAGTCAAACAACGGGGACAAATATTTCCAAAAAGGATACATGAAGTTGATCAGCATTATTGTTCCTTGTGTTTTCAGGCAGAACAAAGTTATTTGAAGGCCTCCAGTATGAGGAGGGTGGCACCATCCACACATCATTTGACCGTCACAGTCACAGGTAAGACATTTATTTTAGCTTACAAAAACCAAAAACCAGTTTACAACAGAATTTGCTTTTTTCAGGGAGGCAAACTTAAGTGGAGTGTTTTCTTTTCCTATCCAAATGAGACTAAGGTCAAATTTAAAAAAACGACTATCTTTTTAAAAGTCATTTATTTGGTGTCGTGCCAGAGAGATAACACAATTCTTTGATGTAAAGGACAACAGATGCAGTCAAGCTGACCTCTGTTGTTTTAAATGTATTTGTCACTGACAAGGCATCACTATCCTCCCACATTTCCACCCCAGACAACTCATATCCTTCATCATTTAGAAATTGAACAGGATCTGGCATGTATTGTTGACTTAACCTTTGACTTCATGCTGCCGTCTCTCTGACCTCCATGCTGACCTTTTCTCTCTTGTTGTTTCAAATGAAGCTCTGCTGTATCTCTGCACCAAGCTGAGCTGTGTGGAGATCACCCCGGATGAGAGAGAGATCACCCTGGCCCTGGGATCCTCTCTAACCCTTACCTGCTCCGGCTCAGGAGAGACCACCTGGGACTTCAAGAGGGAAGACGTGCCATACTTCCAAGTGGAACAGGTTCAAAACGGCGTTCAGAGCTATGACATCAAACAAAGCAGCATCACAACCAGTGTGTTGACTTTGTGGAATGTGAGCTGGAAGCATACTGGGGTGTATCTGTGCAATGATCGACACAGTGGGGATATTAAGGAGGTGTCTGTTTTTGTCCCAGGTGAGGCCTAGTTTGTTTACACTTGACGTAACTATTTAATGTAAAAGACAAATTTCATAATTTCTGATTTTCTCTGTCACTGTGGGATCTCATTCATAAAAATCAGTTTCTCTCAATTCCTTTCTATGAACTGATCTCAACAGATCTTAAGTCTAAAACACACAATTAAAGTACAAATTATAGCATACAGCACAAAATAAAAGTTGTCTCAACTTATCATATCTACTTTATCTGCCGACATTTAGTTATTGTAAAAATATAATATTCTGTGTATGAATTTTTTCACTCTGAAGGGGAACACAACACATCAGGTATCATTTAAGTATTCTGAGTTTCATTTTTTAAGGACTCAAAAAAAAAAAGAAGCTGCACAACAAAGGCACCGTTTAAAGTACTAACAGAAGGAAATGTGCCACAATAAATTACAAAGAAAGACCCTGGTAGCCTGTAGTAGCTGAAATAGTTGATTGCCCCACCGCTGACAAGCCGAACAGCCAATCATAGTTTAGATGATGGGGGTTGGCACATGAGGTGGCCAATTGGATTTCAAGGGTGGCCACCCTATGCATCCACCCCTGCAGCAAGGACTTAGAAAACAGAAAGAAAAACTATTTATCCTTGTGAATTGAATTAAGCTGTATCTTTAAAAGTCCCATTTCCACTGAACCCTTATCAAATCCTGACTCATGTGCATTAATGTAAAACATGACACTATAAAGGATGTAAACTGTGACGTTTGTAACTGTATAATGTAGATTGATGCAAACCTCATTTTTCTGTCCACAGACCCTGATGTTTGGTTCATAGAAAGCTCACATGGCATGGTTACAAAGACTAGTGAGGAAAGCATCATCCCCTGTGTGGTCACCGATCCCAACATCAATGTCACCCTGTACGAGAAGGACACTGATGTGCCCATCAAGGGGCTCTATGTTCCAAGTGAGGGGTACAAGGCACCGCTGGAGGACAGGACCTATGTGTGCCGCGGAGAGATGAAGGGGGACGTGAAAGAGTCTCAGTCCTTCTACGTCTTCAGCATCGTTGGTAGGTGTTTGTCTTAAAAAGGTTTTGATTAGACAAACAGCTCTTACAAAAAAAAAAATTTGGTTATTTTATGACTCAACTCCACATCCACATTGACTCTAAACCCAGTCCAGGTTGAAAACTACAGACAGGTTTTTCTTCTGCCCTTTCTATCAAAAATACTTCAGCGCACAGTCTTTAATCATGTCTTAGAATTCCTGCCTAGGAACAATCTGTTTGACCCAAATCAGTCAGGCTTTAGGCAAGGCCACTCTCCTGAGACTGAAACTACTGTCAGTAACAGAATCGTAAGTTTGGCTAGAGTGGCTGGTCAGCCCTCAGTTCTCTGCCTTTGACACAGTAAACATCAAATCCTCCTATCAACACTCTCCAAACTTGGCATCTCAGGATCTACCCTCTGCTGGCTCGTGTCCTACCTTTCAGGGAGATCCTTTAGAGTGTCTTGGAAGGGAGAAGTGCACAATTTATCCCCAGTAGTACCTCTAGGGTCAGTGCTTGCCTGGTCCAATCATCCGCTCTCATGGTTTCTCATACCATTGCTTTGCTGACATTACCAGGCTCTCCCTGTCATCCCCGCCAGATGACATTGCACACTCTGCAAGAGCTTTGTCATGCCTTGCTGTTATCTCTAAATAGATAAAGAACGCCACCTTCAACTCAACCTATCAAAGACCTAGCTCCTTGTCATCCCAGCCAGCCCCTGAATGCAAAACACAGATCAGTATCCAGTTTGGAACAACCAAACTCATGCTCACTAAGTCTGCCTGGATCCTGGGTGTCATGATTCATGACCAGCTAAGATTAAAGGGTCACATGGCCTCGGTAGCCTGGTGGATTTGCCCTGTACAACATCAGGAAGATCAGACCCGACCTGTCAGAGGATGCTGCACAGGCTCTTTTGATATCATGTATTGACTATTGCAACTCCTCATCGGCAATTCATCCTGCATGCACAATAAAATCGCTGCAGATGATCCAAAACCAAGCAGCGGGACTGTTCTTGAACCTTCAAACAGCACATGTCACTCCGCTGTTCATATCCCTTCACTGGCTCCCAGTTAAACAACAACATATTTAAACCCTGCTGCTAGCTTCCAAAACAGCAACAAACAGCCCCTCCTTACTTGAACGCTCCCATACAGGTCTACACTCCCTCCTGTCCAATACTCTGCCAATGAAATGCGTGTAGTCCAGCCTTAACAGCAGGGCTTTAAGTGTCTAGCTAGACTCTTCTCTTCTGTGGTCCCCTGGTGGAATGAACTACCAAGCTCTATTCGATAAGCAGATCCCTATCCACCTAAAAGAAAAAGCTAGACCCAGCTCTTTCATAAACACTTCATTAAATTGATGTTACTGATGACGACGATGATGGTGGTGTTGATATTGATCATGATTATACTGATGACGATATTTAGGATGGTTTAGGACTCTCATGAGCAGCTGTCATGGTTGTTATTCATGATGTTGAAAAAAACAAAACAAAAATAAAGCTGTTCGGATGCACGTACTGATGTTGTTTCCTCCTCTCTAGATCCTTGCTTGTTTCGTACTTACTCCCAGGTGTACGTTGCTTTTGACAAAAGCGCCTACAAACTGAATTGTAGAATTGTTGAACTAAAACAGTGAATGTATAAAATGATGTCAGTGCAACATAAAAAAATCTTATAAAATGTCCATAATTTTAAACAGCTTATGCAGCATAAACTATGTTTGGTAGTCAAAGAATGTACTTACACAGTCCAGAGGAATAATCATTCCCCTATTCTCACATAAGCATTTTTCCAACTCTCTGGTAAAATACTTGCTTCATACAGTTGTGCAAAAATGAGATACGTTAGGACATAATGAGGTTAAACTAGATAGTTGGTCTCAGAGTTTGACTTCAGAACATATTCAAAAGAGTTTCAGATGCTGTAAAAACTAAAAAGAAAACCTTAAGGAGCTAACATATACCTACAGGAGGCAGCCACCAAGTTCAACTCTGACTTATACTGTTATGATTACAACATTTATTTGAGAGCTGTCTAACAATTCATGTGAATGGTAGTGGAGCTGGCTTTCTGCATATTGTTTAGATAAATCACATCACCACCACCTCTCCTCCTCTCCCCGCACACTCCCCCTTCCCCTCCCAGTCCCAGAGGCCATCGACGCCTACGTTAACGCGTCAAAGACGGTGCTGAGGCAGGGGGAGCCGCTGACTGTAAACTGCACGGTGCAGGGAGTGGAGCTGGTGTTCTTTTCCTGGGATATCCCCAACGGAGCGGTGAGTAGGAGTGAAGCAGAACAAGAACTTTTGTTAAGCTTTCCCTCTGTGATCACTCTCTGGCCTGTTTGACCAGGCAAAATTACATCAAGATGTAGAGACACTCCTCAGATTTGATCCCCCTGTGAAAAAGCTCTAAAACATGTGGTTTTGGTAATAATCAGTTTTTTGCAAGGCTTCCTTTTTGAATCATTGTAAAGACAACTTATCACCCCAGAGAAGTCATTTTTAACCCCGAATAAGTAGACTTAAGGTGGCTGCTTAAGTGATGCTAAAATGTCTTATCCTCATCTTTTAACAATCTTTCTTCAAGGTCAATGAGGTGGAGCCACTGACAGACGTGTTGTCCGCTATGAACATGCGCTCCTGCCTGATCTTCCCTCAGGCCAGAGTGACCCACAGTGGAAACTACGTCTGCCATGTTCACGAGGGTGTCCAAGACCAGACGGCCTCTGCCAGCATCAACATCACTGTGCTGGGTTAGAGTAACACACAGACACACCCACACATATACACACCCACACACACAAACCAAACTAAAACAAACTGATGCTGGACAGGTTATTATGGTGTTTCGCTAACGGAGAGAAGGATTGCTTATTATGTAAACCTTCAGGTGAGAGAGGTGCTTCTTTTTTAAGGAAATGAAGATGACCTCTATTTATTTCTGTTCATAGTGTGAAATAAACCATAGTCATGGTGGGGATGCCTTTAAAAACAAAGCTTTCAAACAGGAGGTATAGCAACTTTATATTTAGACTTTTGGAAATAAACTCCAGGTGCACATGAAGTGCTTTCAGCCTTGATTTTAACCATAAACCTACATTAAAGTGAACATGTCATCCTGCAGACAGCAGTTTTAGAGCCAATAACAGCAGGGTTCATGATACTTTCATTTTTTTGTCTTTATTCCTTCGGACTTCACTGGATGCCTTTAGGTCAGCAGATGCTTATTCTGTCTGCATTGAGGTGTGTTATGTTTATAAAACCCTTAAATAACTTGAACCGCTGTGCTTCATGGAGACAAGGACAGTTTGGTGTTTTTTCTTTGGCCATCTCAGTGGAAAAGACAGATACTGTCGGAGCACAGAAGGGCAACAACCAACACTGTCTCTAGCCTTCCATCCTGTGCATCTTAACTTTTTAAACACTTCAATAGTTTAACAATAACTTAATCATTTTTTAAAATGAGAATAATTGTTTTAACAGACCTGATAAATCAATGGATTATTGCTTCACTCTCACAGCTTTAAATGATAACAGAATTTTTTGAATGCAGCTGTTTTCCAATGTCTAATATAAACCTTTACTGGTCTGCATTAAATTGCATTAAGGCAAAGTTACTTTTAAGAAAGTGTAACTTTTGGAATCTATAGAGCAAAGTATAAACCTCAAGAGTTGGTGGAGAACAGAACCGAGCTGAAGGAGTGAAGATTTTAGAAAGAATCACAACTCTGGAATCATTTTCTTATATAATGCGTAATTAGGCAAATGTTTGTTAAGAACTTTGTTTTATCAAAAATAAGAATATGGCAAGTTTGTGTCACATATTATGGGTGCTCTTCCAAGGATGCAAAAATAAAAAAATAAATATATCACATTGCAAGAAAAAGATTTGCTACAAGGCAACAAGCAAGATTCAGTGTATAATAACATTGTTTATTACATTTTTTTAATAAGGTTTTCTTTATACATGTTGTGCAGAAGATGAAGTGAATTAAAAATAAATTTTGTTCCTGATGACCTACTTTTCTTTCCACAGAGCGAGGCTTTGTGGATTTGAGGCCTGCTCAGAAACAAAATACTTCAGCCAAACTCCAGGAGAACGTGGAGCTGAGAGTCGAGATCGAGGCCTACCCTCCCCCTGAGGTCCGCTGGAGCAAAGACGGCGCCACCATCAAGGGTGACAAAACCATCACAACCAGACAGGAGCATGAGATTAGGTGAGACATCCAGCCTGACTCCTCAGCGGACCTTTGAAATGTAAAAAAATACCTTACCAAAAAGCTACTGACCACCTGTTATGAGTCGTTGAATTAATAATTAAACACTCACTCTGACAGTCTGTTAGGGTGACAGCCTCCGGAGGCGTCAGGCTCTTATCTGTCATCAACAGATAAGACCTCTGCAAAGAGAAACAGAATACTCTCTAGAGGGCAGCAATCCATCATTCATCACACAGGGACCATAAACACAAGATTCCTGTCACAACTCACTAACGACTTGAAGAAAACTGCCAAGCAATGTGTTCATTGAAGGGTTGTTACAAAAACATGCCAAAAATAAGTCAAAAATAAGTCACAAAATACCAGGTTTGAATGAAAATGCAGAACACAAAGAAAAGTACAAAACAGCAAAAAGACCCATGTACCTTACAGCGAGTCAGCAAATTATTAACAAAAAGGTTCATATAGGCTATTAGATTAATAAAAAATAGTAATATGACAACTGAAACGATAAGGGAAACCCTAAACCTCATTCATGATAAAAGATATTAAACAAATGAAGAAATGTGGTCTTAATTCACTCTCTTCATTTGTAGTAAAGGCTAACCGGTCATTATTATTCTATTTATCTTGGAGGTCAGGGGAGTTTTCTATTAACTTAACCCTCTAATCACAAAATAGATTACTTCTCTCTCTCACACCGATGAATTTCTTACACAACAGACCTAAAATTGAAAAAGCCCTTGTTTCCTGTCATACATATCCCCATGAACCCCCTGGAAACAAATCAAGATATTGGCTAAAAACCCCCACATGCAGTGGAAAAACATCCCCACATCTGAATGGTTCATCTTGCAAAGCGAAAGAAAGAGAGCATGATTCATGACGGCCAGGATTAACAGGGTGATATATGCAGCCTATCGAGAGTCCTGTGCTTGGTAAAATAGATCTTATCAAGACTTTGGCTCTCTGCCAATCATGTCACAGCATTCAAATCAATCAAGTCTCTCCAGGGAAATGTGGCAGCTCATACATACTGAAGGAAAAAAATAGTGTATAGCAGTTTTACATTTCTCACATGATTCTTTTTCCTCAGGTATGTCACTGTTCTCACCTTGGTGAGGGTGAGGACTGAGCAGAAGGGCCTCTACACAGTCCATGTTACAAATGGGGATGACACAAAGGAAGTGACCTTTGACCTGGAGGTCAGGGGTAAGATTCTGTTTTGAAAAACTTTGGTGTTCTTAGTTCTTAATCAGCAGTTCTAATGTTGAGGCTTAGACAGTGTCAAAGTCCCGTTTTGCACGAGGAAAGTTGAGAACAGACTTTGTTTTTATCCATGTGAGTGTTGATGTATGACTTCTGGACTCCCTGTGTGTAGTTCCATCTCAGATTAAAGACCTGACAGACCATCACCTCCCTGGGAAGAAACACTTGGTGACTTGTGTCGCTGAGGGGGTCCCAACCCCGAGCATACAGTGGTACAGCTGTGACAGCATGCTCAAGTAAGTCACACCACCAATGTCACACTGTGAACACTAGGGGGCTGAAGATACACAAAAATGTATTTAACATTCAAACTCATTGCATCTGCTTTTTGCCTTCTTTTTTGAATCCACCTGCTGATTTCATGTTCTTCTGCAGGTGTAACAACCAAACAGCAGCGTGGCAGCCGCTTAAACCACAGCCTGAGCTGCTGAGCATCCAGACTAATGTAAGCTACAGCCAGACTCGTAAAACCAGCCAGGTGAAGAGCCAGCTGACCTTCCACAAGCCGCAGCAGGTCACAGTACGCTGTGAGACCAGCAACCAGGCTGGACTCATCGACAGAAGAGACGTCAAACTGGTGTCCAGCAGTAAGCATTATTCAAAGTTATGATTAAAGCTTCACTCAGAGGAAGTTTCCACAAAGAAATGGCAGTGCACCTGTTTATTGTTAATCAATCAATCAATCAATCAATATTTATTTGTATATCGCCAATTCATAACAAATGCTATTATTTACAAAACCCCAAATGTATCCACCATGAGCACAGCACTAAGCAACATTTAGCAAAGTTACAATGGCGAGGAAAAACTTCATTTAAGGGGCAGAAACCTCGAGCAGAAGCAGACTCATGTTGAACAGCCATCTGCTGAGAACCAGATATATAAATAACAACATATATAATAATGAGTCTAAAGCAATTTAACTGAACAAAAACATGGTGGTCTAACAAAAACAGAGAATTTAAGTTTGAAAAGTTTATATTTCAGAGACACTGTCCACAGTAATGCCCATCTGTACTTAAGGTTTATACATTATAACAATGATTATTTTGAAGTCATTCCTAACATGTTGATACCGTGAAGTTTTATGGTATACATTTCTTATTAAATGTTCTTTGTTGGAATGTATCTTCATCCTGGTTAATGCTGTGTGTCTTTTTTATCTTGTTGCAGCGCTGTTCTCCCAGGTGGCAGTGTTGGCTGCTGTTCTAGCTTTAGTGGTCATCATTATCATGTCCATCATCATCCTCATCGCTGTATGGAGGAAGGTAGAAAAAGCTCCTTAAAACAAATTGTGTGCAAACACAAGTCCAGTAAACTAAATGTTCAGAAGAAAGCCTTTTGAGTTGAATATTTAATGAAATTGTATTCCTCTGCTTTTAGAAGCCTCGCTATGAGATCAGATGGAAGGTGATAGAGTCCGTGAGCCAGGACGGTCATGAGTACATCTATGTCGACCCCATCCACCTGCCCTATGACCTTGCCTGGGAAATGTCTCGAGACAACCTGGTGCTGGGTGAGTCCTCGGGGCGAATACAGACATGTGATGTTTTTGAATATTTACACACTCAAATACTTCCTTGTAATTCAAAATACTGGAATGTGAATTACACAAAGCTACAGTGGGGTCTAAGAAAATACTATAAAGCAATTCATCATCTGATATTTAGTTAGACAACATAAAGAGTAACTGATAAAAAATAGAAACAGAAATGCATATAAGCATAGATAAAAAATGTGTTGTATAAGTTTTTATTAAACTTGTATTCGTTGAATACAAAAACATTCAAAGCAAGCATTTATCATAAAGAATAAACAAAGTAAACCAAATTGAAACTTGGATTGAAATACATTTAATTATTTTGTTTAATTTGATCAACTTTATTTATGTACCTGTAGAAAACAATTAATACTAAAAAATGAAAATAGTGTAAAAGGAGTGTATCACTAGTTATTATCAAACCAGATGTTCACTCAGTAGTGTGAGTGTGTTTCTCTGACCAAACAAACAAACAAACAAACGAGTATGCAGCACTCGGTTAGTTCAGTGCTGTGGGTTGTTTTGGTAGCTTTGGTCGTCTGGGTGTACTTGAGGTTAGAATACTGAGTGAGGTTTGTTAAACTTGTCTGCTTGGCCCAAATCCAACCTCCCTTTAAAGCGCCTTTGTATTTGAAGGCTGTTTTTTTGTAGTCAGCTGTTCCTAAAAAACTTCCCGAGCCCACAAACGCTTACAATGGTTAAAAGGAGATTCCACCATCCAGGAGGAAAAAAAAAGAATTCATATTTTAATGAACAGAGAGGTCCTCCTTTCCTTCTCAGCTCCACCATGTGTTGCATTCACAATGTGTCCCACACTGAGCCTTTCTTTGTGTTTCAGGTCGCACACTTGGATCAGGAGCTTTTGGCAGGGTGGTTGAGGCAACTGCGTACGGTCTCGCTCATTCCCAGTCCAGCACAAAAGTGGCCGTCAAGATGTTAAAATGTAAGTCACACAATTTGACAACACAGTAGAAAGCCATGTGCATACATACGAGATCCCTGCATAGATGTTTCTGTCACACCAGAGCACCATATTCCTTTGAGCACAGAGAGCGATGCTGCCTGCTGAGCTTTAGTTTGGTTGCAAGCCTGGTGCGAGTTTCAACAAATAGGACAAAGAGTGTTTTGGCAAGGACTCAGTTGTCCTGATCTCAGTATGTTAAGTCCTCCTGTTCTCATACCTTTCCCTTCCTCTCTCTCTCTTCTCTTCATCCAGCTACAGCCAGGAGGAGCGAGACTCAGGCCCTGATGTCAGAGCTAAAGATCATGAGTCACCTAGGCCCTCACCTCAACATTGTAAACCTGCTGGGAGCTTGCACCAAACACGGTGAGGATCACAGAGAGAACCAGGATAGCGAAGATCCACTTATTACTCGTCCTTTTCTAGTTTGTTTACAAATGAACAGTACATGATTGGTTGGCCTGTTTTTTCTCAGTAGCTGGCCTGGTGGCCGACTTAGCACATGAACAGACTTATTTGTTCCGTGTTTTGTTCTCTTAGTCTCTTTTCTTTATCTGTGAAACATGTTTTCCATTTTAAATATCCTCAAAAAAGGAACTTACACAGGGCCTATCATTGTCCTTTTTAGGAAGGAATTTTCCAACCACCCGCTTAAGTTCACCTTCAGTCAATCTAAACATTACACAAGTTCAGTTAAATATGAAATTACTAAAGGCATATGAATCCACTTTTTAACAGGATTTTACTAAAGTTTTCTCTAAGTTAGGTATTTTTCACTTGCCTAGAAAAAATTAAAATGTATTTTAAGCCAAGTCAAGTCTATAAGAGCTAAAACTTATTAAAAAAAGTGTTCTTTAAATTAAGATAAAATAAACCTTTATTCATCCCACAATAGAGACATGTCAGTGCTACAAAAATCAAAATAGTTGAGGAGCCAAAAACAGAGCTGCAGTTGTAACACATGTAGCATTCTGATTAATTTACAGAAGTTGTAGGTGTTGGTGTTTAAAAAAAACCCCCCAAAAACATGTTGATTATAATGTGTAAGTGTAGCAGCTTTCAAATTTCTGTTTTCTGTTTTTATAGAACCATCAGTGCCTTATATATTTGTTGTTCAGTCAGACTTCTTCGACCTGATTGATTGAAAACCACTTTGATATTTAAAAAATGATAATGAAGCATTCATGATGAAACTAGGTTCACATATTATTTGAATGTAGATTGGCCTTATTCTATCTGGACTGTATGTATAGATGGTAAAAGAAGAGAGGAAGACAGGGATCATTAGAGAGAGCGAAAGAGAGAGAGAGAGTTTGTGCACTGCAGATGTAAAACACACACTGATAACTTTTAGCTCTGATTCTAATCAATTCCTGTCCCTGACAATTCACAAGTCTGCTTTCATTTTGTTATTTAAATGATGTCTTAAAGTAAAAGCAGTTATAACGTAACATTTTAATAATTTAAATGTTAGAAATATACTTGAACAGCTTACTTTCATCATATCATTTAATTGACGAGTTTATAAAACTATCAACACATGATGATCAATTCATATTGCAGCAACATGTCCGATGTGTCCTTAGGCAAGAAACTTAACCCCAAATTGCTCCCGCTGCTTCACCTGCGGTGTACATCTGTGTGTATGAATGGGATTTACTCATACACAGATGGTCACTTTGCATAGCAACCACTGGCATCAGTGTGTGAATGAGTGTGAATGAGTTAGAGACCTGCAGTGTAAAAGCGCTTTGAGTAGTCAGAAGACTAGAGAAGTGTTATATAAGCTCAAGTCCATTTACCATTGATCATATTTTAATACTGTCATTTCTTAGTATATATTCACTTCCTCCAGCTTAATTATACTTTAAAGTGTTCACTTGTGTTGCTTGAAAAGTTGTGCCATTCTTTTTTTAATTTGATTTTTTCCCACCAATCAGGGCCTCTGTTTCTGGTGACTGAGTACTGCCGCTATGGTGACCTTGTGGACTACTTGCATAGGAACAAGCACACCCTCTTGCAGTACTACGCTGAGAAGAACCAAGATGACGGTTGCCTCATCTCTAGAGGAAGTACTCCGCTCAGCCAGAGGAAAGGGTGAGACTAAGCAAAACGTGTAGACAAATCTCCTGCCAAAGGCTGCATAAAGGAGCATTTTGTAAAGTGTATGTAGGGTTCTTTTTTATATATATATCTCTACCAGAAGATAGCCACAGCCATCGTTTTTTCATTAACACATAAAGTTTCATAAGATGAAGAACCATGAATAAATATGGAATTAGGTCAGTTAAGCACATTTTCATGCTCCATGTGTCCCTGCAGCTATGTGTCATTCGGAAGCGAGAGTGATGGAGGTTACATGGACATGAGCAAAGACGAGCCCTCGCTCTACGTGCCCATGCAAGAGCACATAGACTCCATCAAGTATGCAGACATCCAGCCCTCTCCATATGAGTCTCCCTACCAGCAGGACATCTATCAGGAACAAGGTCTGCTATTAGCCGTGTGTGTGTCTTTAGCAATCAGTGTGCGCACTCTCTTGAGGATTGAAAATAATTCATTTCCCAGCATTGTAAATGCAGAATTCAGCACACTGAACACAGGAAACAAAGAAGAAGGAGATGCACATGATGTATTTATGTGTGAAAAGCACTATCTTCAGTCAGCGATCTTAAAAAAAAGTGCAGCTCATAAACAGATGACTTGTTTAAGACTCATAAAGAAAGTAATTAGTGTAGTTTGTTTTTTGGTCACAGAGCGTAGAGAATGTACAGACAAATGTTACAGCACATAAAGGCCATGCCGTTACAACCCATGCAGTCACAGGACTTTCATGGGAGTTCCCCTCAAAAAACGGACAACAAAGTCTTCATTTTCTCAGATAGCCCTCACCTTCTCTTCTTCTTGTATTCATTGTCTTACACATTCATTCTTGTCCAGGTGGCAACAGACTGGACCTGGTGATCAGTGACTCTGCCATCCTCACAAACGACGACCTGTTGGGCTTCAGCTACCAAGTGGCAAAGGGGATGGAGTTCCTTGCCTCCAAAAACGTAGGATATTATGAATATTGTTCCATTATATGTATCTGGTGGATTTTCACATTTAAATCTAAAGAAACAATTCGACATATTTTGGGGGGGTTTCAGAAATATGATAACTCAATTAAGAGATTTAGAAAAGAAGATTGATGACACTTTATGTGACTGTATGTTTAGTATGGATTTACAGCAAGTAGTTAGTGCTTAAGGAATACCAGCGGGGGGCACTGGTGGTCTAGTGGTTAGTTCCTGCACCCCACGTACAGTACAGAGGCTGAAGCCCTCGAAGCAGGCAGCCGAAGTTTGAATCCAACCTGTGGCTCTTTTCCTGCATGCCATTTCCCATTTTCTCTCTCTCCCAGATTTCCAACTCTATCCACTGTCCTGACTCTCTAATAAAGGCATGAAAAGCACAAAAAAAAGTTAGCTGGTTATAACAGCTAACCACACTCTGTGTGAAAATTACAAGGAAATAGCAATTAGCACGTTAAGTTTTCTAATTTAAAAAAAAGGTGTTTTATTTTATTTTATTAACCATAACTTCCATTTTATTCAACCACAGTGCGTTCATCGGGACCTTGCTGCCAGGAATGTGTTGATCTGTGAGGGCAAACTGGTGAAGATCTGTGACTTCGGCTTGGCCAGAGACATTATGCACGACTCCAACTACATCTCTAAAGGCAGCGTGAGTGGAGGAGTGGAGTGCACACGTCGAGAATAAAAAAAGACTTAGCACTAACGAGTGACCATGTTCAGTTTTTGTAGATATCTGGCATCTGTTTCTTTTCTGTTTAAAAGCACTTACAGAAAGTTGCTTTGGAAAAGATTAAATGCAGGAATTGAAATAACTTTAATGAACCAGAATTATATTTTCTCTAGCATATTGACATCCTGCAAAATAGAAATATTGGTCCATCTGTAATTGTAGCACTTAACTGTAAAACAATCTCTTTACTTTAGACTTCTAATCATTCAAATAACTCTTTACTTTCTCACATAAAGGTTTTTTTTTTTCTTTCATTCAGACCTTTCTGCCTCTGAAGTGGATGGCCCCAGAGAGTATTTTCCATAATTTGTACACCACACTCAGTGATGTGTGGTCATATGGCATTCTTCTTTGGGAGATTTTCACCCTGGGTGAGTCCAAACACACACACACATTCACACATGAACACTAATTAGAAAATATGAGAGATTGATTCTTTTTCATTGTCTATAAGTATAACACTGCAACTTACTAATTCAACATCTCTGAAGTCAAATTCTGTTCAATTCTAAAGACATAATGTAGGTTTCTTCTTGGCCTTATTGGTATTAATATGTTCATGTAAAGCTTAGGCAAATTTCAGATTCCATGTCTAATTGCACGCACATACTGGTTTGTTTGGAAACTTGTATGAGGTCTAAATACAGTTAGTCACAGTCAAGCACTGGAATCAGTATTTCCGTGCTTAGGGTATCTTTAGTGTTTTTTAAAGGCCTCTCCCACGATTTGTTTGAAAACTACCATGAATACAAAAGAGACACTTCATTGCACATTCTGCATAAGCCTTAGTGGTGAAAACAAACTCACAATCCTGCCTCTGTAAGTGATGACCAAAGCTTGTCTGTGCTCTCCTGCTTCATTTTGACATTCATTGGACTTTCAGATCCATTTTTCCCTGATCTGGGTCGAAATAGTGATTGAAAATGCTAAATAATAAAATCCCATAATCAGTTAGAACTCTTCTCTTAGGAAAACTCTCAAATGTATTTCATTCTTCAAATATCTTTCAGTTGAAAACGATATATCTGTGCTTATGAATTCAGGTGTATGGGATATCTTGACTACAATTAGATTAATTTTTTTATGTTTCCTGTGCGTGGCTTCTGATATCTACAGGAGGAACCCCCTACCCTGATCTACCCATGAATGAGTTGTTCTACAGCGCTTTGAAGAGAGGCTATCGGATGGCAAAACCCGCCCACGCCTCTGATGAAGTGTAAGTAAATCTTTCCCATTAATGCACATTTAGCATGAACAAACAATACATGATGTATCCACTGAATGTGTTTGATGTTTCAGTTATGAGATCATGAAGAAGTGCTGGGATGAGAAGTTCGAGAAGAGGCCTGAGTTCTCCTTTCTGGTGCACACTGTGGGGAACATGCTGACAGACAGCTATAAAAAGGTACTTCATTTTTTACACAACACTACTCACAGCTAGTCTTCAAATGTTTCTGTATTTAGGTTCAACTGTTTACCAATTCTTTTATCAGTCAATTCATCCCCTCACAGTCAGACTATCTTCCCCCTGGTGGCTGGTAGATGTCTGAAACTAAGTACAGTTTCTCAGGCCCTTTTTTTAAGTACATTACATTATTTTTCATCTTACTGTACAACACAATGTTTCTGACACATCTGTGTATGTAACAAAATATACTGTTATGTATATAACTCTCTGATTTCTCTGAACTTTTGTATTCTACAGTTTAAAGTGGAAATTATGACATTAACTCAGATTGGAAAAAAAATGTAACCCCCTTATCTTTCTTGGTATAACTAAAATCACAAAGTAAATGGCTTTCAGAAATATCTGTAGAAGTTTGCACAGGGCGCTGCATGTTTGAACTGTACAAAGTGTTGAATTGTGCAGGTCTGTACTGGTCAGAAGTAATTAAATAATAACAGAGGCACCGTTCACCAGTTAGAATTCTCATTTATTCTTAAAGTAGGCAGAAATGAACCCATTTTGTGAGCTGTGATGTTTTGTATTTTCTGCTCGCCATCTCATATCCACCCTCTGGAGCTTCACACTTACAAACAGTGAGTTCATTTATTTTGAAGTGCTTAAAAAAATCGAACTCTTGTCTCCCCGTCAACAGAGATACAACCAAGTCAACGACAACTTCTTGAAGAGTAACCACCCAGCAGTGGCCCGCACCAAACCCAGACTCTCCTCCCCCTTTCCCATTGCCAACCCAGCGTTTGGCTCCCCATCTCCTGTCACCCTCTTGTTCCCTCCGGACCCCTACAACCAGAGTTCGATCCCCGGAGAATTCAGACAAGAGGCAGACACACAGGAAGTCATTACTTCGTACAACGAGTACATCATTCCCATCCCAGACCCAAAACCAGACGACGTTTTCACCGACATCCCGTCCGAAAGCCCTGCAAGGTACTGAGCTGCAGAGAAAAAAATGCTTCACGTGTGTACCAAATGCTAAGGATGAGGATGTGTTTGCTTAACTGGAGCAGTGTTTTTTTCCACCACACACCCACGCACCCAGATGTGGAGCTGAGACAATAGCTGCATTATGGAGGTGGACATTGAGACATGTTTTTACAGCATATAAAAATATGCAGCCAAGCAAACTTTGCTTTACTCGCAAAATAAAGTTTGGAACCGATCAAACAAGTTTCCTCTCATAGCGTCTTATTGTTTTAGTCTTATAGGACTTGGCATTTAGTTTGCGAATTGGGCAAATTCCATCTTTGTGTTTTGAATTGATGCAGTGGGGCGGTTCTTTTGCTTTGATCTGGATCATAGGCTTCACCTTTAACTTTGTCCTTTAGGTTTAAGCTCATTGGTCTTCTGACACAGAAGCTCTGTTGGTCCAGATCTACAGACTAATGTTGGCAATATCTCATGGACACATCAGGCTGCATCCCATCATCATCACCAAATCAAAGTTGAAAGTGTGAAATTGAATGTGTCATGTGTCAACTAATGACAAGATTATACAACTCTCATCATCAATAATTAATCAATTATTAACAGATTAACAGCAAATTGATGAGTGACCATTTTGATAATAAATAATGCCTTGTGGTTGTTGGAAGGAAGATAAAAAAAAAGATGGATGTCAGAGTCACAACCATAAATCTGAACATAGTGTGACCTCATTCGGATTTAGTTCCACTTTTTTTTTTAAACTTGTGCGTTTCTGCTTTCCTGCCCTCAGCTCCGTGGCTCTGGAGGAGGAGGAGACGGACTCCATGTCACAGGACACGGCCGAGACTCTTCCAGAGGAGGACCGGCTGGAGGAGACCAGCGAGAGAGATGCTCTGCTGGGCTCCTCAGGGACGCCTGAAGTAGAAGACAGCTTCCTGTAGCCACATGTAAGAACGCTGAGAAAACAGAGCTTCTGTCTGGGGATTTTTTTTTTTTTTTTTTTTTAAAACATGCCGGAAAAAGGGAACATGACTAAACGACAATGTAGCAAAAAAAAAATGAGACTGAGAAGGTCGTTGTGTGTCCACTAAGCATCAGTTTTTGTATTACACGTAGTGCCTCTGAAGACTACAAAATGGTTTGAATAATGAGCCTGGTGTTTTCATTTATTGATTGGAAGCCTAACACACCTTAAATACGGTACTCTCTTTACCAGTGTTCTTTAGAATCAGTTTACAGTAAGAAATGATGCATTCACTGTAGCCAAGGATTAACGTGGCCTTATGAAGTTCAGCCATATGTTCCCCTTTTGGCCTTTTATGTCTGCAAAAAGTTTAGATTTCTTAGAAAAGCAGGCTTTTGTTTTTGTTTTTGTTTATGACGATCAGTGTATTAGTTTTGTAAACTAAGTGATTTATATGAGTAATAATCTGACCAGAACATAATGCAGTTTCCATATTAGTAAGAATCAGTAACATGATGACGTTATCATTAGGTAAACATCTTTAGCATCTGTCCTTGCCTTAAGTACGACCAACATGTGTATTGACTGTTTAAAATCTTTTTGTAAATAATTCTTTCCAGAACATGAGACACAGACTGACTCTACATGCACTGTTTGACTATAAGGAATACTCGAATGAAGGTTACATTCGCTGCAGTGTCACAACTTTTCCAGGTCTTTTTCTGAGAGAAATATATGATACGTGTATTTGTCCTCTGTGAATTTTGAATACGTGTTTGATGTGGATCTATATCGTAGTTCTGTGCCAGACTTGCACTTTATTTAGGAATATGATTTCAACTAAGAATCAACTTTTTGACTAAAATGTGTGACTGTTACGACAAACCAGTTTGTCCGACGACAGGGGACTCAGTCAAAGGAAAAAGAATCAACACAGCGTATCACTGCCTTATATCACAAGATGGCACACATGAGTGCCTCTGTGTAAAGAATGACAGATTCTTTGTCCTGCAGCTAATGTTTCATGCTGATACGAAGTGCTACTGTGCTGAAGAAACCCAGACAGCCATGTGTTCGTATAAAATACAATGCTTTTTGTCATTGCACTTTGAGTCATTGTACAACCTTTATTTACACAGTGTATTCATACTTTTAGTCCACCATTTAAAACAGCACATTGTATTTTTCTGTAGCGATTTAAATGCACAAGATCACTGCTCCACAAGCTATGGTACCAAAGCTCTTCTTTGTAACGTTTACAAATGTATTTTTTTATATGTGCCATTATATATATATATATATATATGTTGTACATGTGACAATAAAGGTGTCATAGATCTGTTGTAAGTGTTAGTCTTTTGTCAACCATGTGATGAAAGGGGTCCTACTCTGTGTTTTCAGAGAAAGTGCTTAAACTAAACTAATGAAAAAAGTAATTCTGTTTCAAAATAATTCCTTGTGGCCTCTTTAATAGAAAAGAACAATTTCTGTCGTTAATATTCAGCGGTGTCTTGCTCTTAGCTAACCCTAACCCATAACTTACAGGAAGAGGATACATCTACCCCTGATGACTTTTTTCGCTCTCCTATCTGTGCCTATCTTTCTCTGACTCCTGAGTCAGTTTGTAAAAGAGCCCTTTGATGCTGCCTCCCTCTCCCACAAACCCATGCTCCCCTTTTTAGAAAAGCCTCGCAGCTATGGTTCAACAGAGATGGAGGTGATTAGTCTCACCTCAACAGATGTCTCGGGAGAATTGTGCCTTTCTATGGCAAATTGGCACTGGCTCATTAATTTGTTGAGCGTGATATGCTGATCCGCCTCCTCACACACACACACACACACACACACACACACACATACATACACACACACGCAGTTCACTCCACCCTCCACCACTTGCTGTCTGAATGATTTTATGTTTGCTGTGTGACTTCTGTTGTGAAGAAGAGGCTGTAAACAAGCAGAAGGGAGAAGAAGGGCTGAGGCTCACAAAAAGGGAAGAAGGGACTCTTGTGTCCTCTCTGGACGCTGGAAACATCAAACCTGGGGAAGTTATCCAACACCCCATTTTAACTGAAGACTTGTGCACGTGAGTTCATTTGAAATCAATGACTGATGCTACCATTATCTCATAATTAAGCAGCATCATATGGTGCTGTGATTTTATTTTATTTTTTTAAGTATTTTCTGCTGTTTCGTAATTTAAATGTACAAATAGATTACTCAAATAGGAGCAAACAGTCAAATCTGCTGTGACCATTCAGAAAAGAGAAGTTATGAGGGCTGATGAGTAACAGCCAAACTTCTCATTTCTCTCTCCAATGCCACAGATCAAAAGAAGATTTTTTTTTTCTTTGCACACCTGAACATCAACATTCAAACTTTCCGTTTGGAGTTGATCCAGGATGCAGTCCTACCTCGCTCTGCTGCTGGGGATTGTGGCTTCGGCTGCTTCAGGTAAGGTTCCAAAACTGTGTTAAGGGTTTCTTTATTTACTTGTCTTTTCATGGCAACTGTTGGTTTAAATGTACAATCCTAAGACTTATTTTGTTTCCATGCTGATTTAAAAGATCTATTGTCTCATTAGTAAGAAAATAACTTGAAAAGGTTTAATAAGTCAATTTTTTGCAATTCAAAGATATTTTTAAATGTATTTATCTGCACAACAGCTGACCTGCTATTTCACTCAAACATGACTTGCATGAAGCTTTCATTGCACATTTCATGTCATGATCTCGTGGTCAGTGCAGAGGACTTAGAAACACTGACTGCTCCTTCACCTAAAATGTGACACTCTATTGTGTCTGGTCATTGTCTGGTGATTAGTTGTTTTGGGGGCTTGTTCTTGTCATGCTTTTTTTTTTTTTTTTTCACCATTTTGAATTGGCTCTGAACAAAACATATATGAGTATCGCCTTTTGGGCATCAATTTGTTCATGTCTTTGGATTTGAGAACATAAAGGCATCTGTTGTTTGGGTTAATTTTGGCTGAGTGGATTAGTTTTGCTTTCTGCTAGATCACTGTCTGAGGTGTATTTGGGGTCATTTTGAGGTTGGATGAATAGTTAATTTAGATCAACTGATATTTTCGGGGAAACAAACATGTTTACACCAACAATCAGGAGGCTCAGATTGATTTCAAACTTTTAACTTTCATTCTCAGTCTCTCCCTGTTGACTTGTCAGCTGTGAGGAAAAGAAAAGTGCTGATCATTGAATCTCAGTTCTGCTTCAAGCCTCAAATCACCCTGTCAAAACGTTTGAACGAAAAACCTTTATAATCATTACCAGGAGTGTAAACTCCACTTTTTACGAGAGAGTGCTTGGTTAACAGAAAAGGCACGTTCAGGCCCTGCAGTTTCAGTTATTTTTGTAGTAGCCCACCCCATTACAAAATGAAATTATTTGTGCAATTGAAACTTCCCAATCCACATCTAAGTCATCAAAGAGAGCATTGTTCTTTAGCCCTAAATCTTTCTTCTACGCTCCTTGAGGGTGATAATCTGCTTCAAGCAGTGTTGCTTTTATAGATGAATGAAAAATGTTTCTCCCTCTTCCATGCGTACATCTTTGATGTGCCTCCTATTTCTAGTCTTTGGTTGAAAAAAGTTGAAATGCTACAATTACAGATGAGAGACTTAGCATTTTAACAGTTTAATCTTTAAACGTTATATCTCCAATCTTAATTTAGGAACATTGTAAATAAAATAAAAAAGCAAAAGTGAGGAAGATTAAGATGTTTATGAGTCGCCATGTCTTCCATCTATTCCCTAAATAATATACTTTTTTTCAGAAATCAGAATCTGAAACAAAGTCTTCAGTTATCAAGGAGAAAAAACACAGAAATAACAACTACATCTAGTCTCTCTGCACCTTTAAGAAAAAGCTAAAGACCCAGCTCTTTCATGAATACCTACTAACTTAATGATGATGGGTTCGATATCGTTGATGATGATGGTTGTCACGATTGTTTTTGTTTGATAACGATGACTTATAAGATGGTTTCTATACTGATTAGAGCTCTCAAGAACTGTCGTCAATGTTGTGCTTTGCCTCTGTGCGCTGCCTGTCAGCACCTGTGTGTCCAATCAGACTCAAAGCTGATCGTTTGCTCTTACTGACTTTGTTCCCTTTTTTCTAGATCCTTGCTTGTGTTGTACTTACTTTTTGATGTACGTTGCTTTGGATAAAAGCGTCTGCTAAGTGAATTGTAGAATTGTAGAATTGTAGTTGAATTAATTTGTTTCCACAATCTTTATGTGCTTCCATTGCCAATAAAGTCATTCATGAAACTGTATTTGTATACCTTTTTATCAGAATGGAGGCGTCCCGTGATCATGCTCAACTCTAAAGTGGTGGGCAGCTCTGAGGTGGTCGTCCGACCTGGGATCCCTTTAGACTTGAGGTGTGAGGGTGATGGGCCTGTGAACTGGCAGACCAGGCTCGCTAAACACAAACGCTTTGTTTCCAAGGGCAATGGGAAAGTCCGCACGTTAAAAGTGGAGCGTCCCTCTGCAGAATTTACTGGAACATACAAGTGTTTTTACACTGCTGGATCACAGCAGCATGAACTGACCTCCTCAGTACATGTGTATGTAAAAGGTGAGCTAAGAGGGTCTTTGTCTTCTCGGCAAACATGCTTTGATTGGTCATTGACCACATTTTTCAGGATTGTTTTTTTCTTTAATTTAAATGTTTAAATTAATTTTAATTTAAATTTTTTTCTTTAATTTAAATGTCATAAAAGTCCCTCTTCCTCTGATCTATTAACATGTTCATGTATTTACCAGATCCAAACCGTGTGTTCTGGACTAGCAGCACAACCCTGCGTGTGGTAAGAAAGGAAGGTGAAGATTACCTGCTGCCATGCCTGCTGACTGACCCAGCAGCAACAGACCTTGGCCTCCGCATGGACAATGGCACCACCGTGCCTCCAGGGATGAACTTCACCGTTTTTCGGCACCGTGGTATTCTCATCCACAGCCTGCACCCCAGCTTCAACGCTGACTATGTGTGCACAGCCAAGGTTAACGGGTTGGAGAGAACCTCCAGGGCCTTCTCCATCAACGTCATTCAGAGTGAGACGCCTTGACTGAGAAGAATGATTACCAAAGCTGTGATTGAACATTTCTGATACCCATTTCTGATTATTTGATTACTTTAGAGCTTCGTTTCCCTCCGTATGTCTTCCTTGAGACGGATGAGTATGTGCGCATAGTTGGGGAGGAATTAAAGATCCGCTGCACAACACACAACCCAAACTTCAACTACAATGTCACCTGGAAATACACCAGCAACATGGTCAGTATGAGGCAGTTTTGGAGTTTTCTTGATTGTGGTAGTAGTGAAAATTTAAACTGAGATGATATTTCATCTTTTGGGTTCAGAAGCCAACGATAGAGGAGAGGGTACGCTCCAGTGGAGAAAATCGTCTGGACATTCAGAGCATTTTTACCATCACTTCTGTGAACCTTAAAGACACAGGAAACATTTCCTGCATTGGAACCAATGAAGCAGGTGTGAACAGTTCAACCACGTACCTGCTGGTTGTAGGTAAGCCGAAGAAAATGCTGTTGCCATGTCTTATACTGGTTTACCTTGACTGGTCTGCTGAACACAAACTGTTTTGATTCTTCTCACCAGACAAGCCTTACATCCGGCTGCTGCCCCAGCTTTCCCCCAAACTGGCACACCAGGGTCTTTCAGTCGAGGTGAACGAAGGAGAAGATCTGGAGCTCACTGTTCTCATTGAAGCGTACCCCCAAATCACAGAGCACCGATGGCACACCCCAACATCTCCCAACACGCCCACGCAGGAGCACAAACTCATCAGATACAACAACAGGTACACACAAAAGACCAGGGAGGGTGTTTCCAATAGAAAAAAGTGGTTGCCAATTATTCTTTCTAATTACTCTAAGATGTCAACATGTTTTTTTTACCAAATCCAACAACAACGATTGAGTTTACTACAGGAAGGGGAAGCTACTCGGGTTAGAAATGTGCTGTGAAGGCATCTTGGTTGAATTTGACCAGGAACTTCAAGGTCATTCTATTTTCATGGTCAAGAAACCCTTGAGAATGTTCTTCTCCTTTTTGACTTGTTGACATAAGCGGCGGTTGTGGATTGGAAAAGTCTGAACACTCGCCACAGAATTAGTCATTTCAGATCCTGCAGACGTTCCCCTTTTTCTCATTTTAAAATCATTTTGGGTGTTTTTTTGTTGTTGTTGTTTTTTTAGATATCATGCTACCCTGCAGCTGAAGAGAATGAATGCACAGGAGCAGGGACAATACACCTTCTTTGCCAGGAGCAACTTGGCCAATGCATCCATCACATTCCAGGTCCAAATGTATCGTAAGTGACTTATTGTAAACAGAATCAAATCAGTTCACATTATTCATGGTGTGGGGCAAAAGAAAGTTCTCTCAGGTGAGACAGAAATAAGAGTTTACTTAAAAATCTGATCATTTCTTTGGGTCTTTCTTTTTCTTAATTTTCTCCTCACTGGCAGAGAGGCCTGTTGCTGTTGTGAGATGGGAAAATATTACTACACTCACATGCACCTCTTTTGGTTATCCTGCTCCCAGAATCATCTGGTACCAGTGTTTTGGGATACGACCAACGTAAGTGAAAAAAAAAATAGTAATTTAAGTTGGTGTGTAACTCTGCAAATTGATACCATTTAGCAAAAAGTTTACTCCACAACATGAGCACAGCAATTTTCATCATTGTCCCCCTGGACCTCTGTCTGAGTGTTTTTCTGCTTCACTGAAACAGGTGCAATGAAAACACATCAGGGCTGCAGTTGGCGACCCATCTCCAGGCGCCCACTGTGGAAGTCCAGAGGGAGGAGTACGGGGCTGTGGAGGTGGAAAGCGTCCTCACCGTAGGGCCGTCCACCCGCAGGATGACTGTCGAGTGTGTGGCCTTCAACCTCGTTGGCGTAAGCAGCGACACTTTTGCCATGGATGTTTCTGGTTAGTGATAATTCATCTTCATTTGTTATTTTCCAGACTGTGACCGCAGGTACTAGACTTCTACTTACACTCTGTGTGCAGTCACGTGTGTGGAGCGCAAACCAAATCGAATGTCTGATTTGTGCGATTATTGTTGTCATAGTCAGATGATCCCTTTATTTCCATTGTCATCGGCGAAGTGCAGTTGAACATTATATAAACATCCTGACATTATAAAACATCCAACAAGGGAAATCATCAGCTTGTGCGACATACTTTTAATTCTGAATCCTCCGGGGTAACTGATCTTTTCTGATCATGCAGACAAACTTTTCACTTCAACCCTGACTGGAGCAGCAGGGATTCTTGCCATCCTGCTTGTGCTGCTGGTTTTTCTGTTTTACAAATACAAGCAGGTAAGGTGTACTATATTTCTATAGTAACTCCAAAACACATGTTGTCTAGAAGTTGCCTAACTTGTAAAATACTGTAAACTAACCTAACCTAAAGCGCCTATTTCTAACATTTTTTTATCCCCAGAAACCCAGGTATGAGATCCGCTGGAAGATCATCGAGGCAAGAGATGGCAACAACTACACCTTCATTGACCCTACTCAGCTGCCGTACAATGAGAAGTGGGAGTTCCCAAGAGACAAGCTGAAGCTAGGTTAGCATCATTTTATCCTAAAGTTACTATATTGCTCTCATTTTAAAGTCAGTTGTGGTGATTTTCTACTCAGGCGTTAAAGAAAAGTGAGTATAAACATAATAGAATAAGAAAAAGGATTAAAAAAAAAAGGTCTGACTATCACTAACAGACCTTGTTATACTCAAAATGCATTTTTTTCCCACCAGGAAAGATCCTTGGGGCAGGAGCTTTTGGAAAGGTTGTTGAGGCCACAGCATATGGTCTCGGAGAGGGGGACAACGTGATGCGTGTAGCAGTGAAAATGTTAAAAGGTGAGACCTTAGCTTTAACAGAAGGATCCTTGTTGACATGAACAAATCAGAATGACAAGCCAATCTGAAAATGTTCTAGATTTGGTGAAAAATGTATCTGATTAAGATATTTGAAGCTGCCCTATAGTGACATCCTAAAACACTATTTCACATAATCAGACATAGCTGCGGATAAAATGATGACAATCTGCATTTTGTGTTCCTGCAGCGAGCGCCCATTCCGACGAGAGGGAGGCTCTTATGTCCGAACTGAAGATCCTGAGCCACCTTGGACACCATAAGAACATTGTCAATCTGCTGGGAGCCTGCACCTATGGAGGTCAGACAGCATCCTCTGTTCTGTATCATGTACGATAAAGTCAAACTATTGTTTTGTTTGTGACAGCTCATTTCAGGTCATGGACTATGTGCGTACTTGGTTTAAAAAAAGTTCACGTCTATGAAAAGTTGGTAACATGATATTCTTCCTCACCAGGACCAGTGCTTGTGATCACAGAGTACTGCAGTCTTGGTGACCTCCTGAACTTTCTGCGCCAGAAGGGAGAAACCTTTGTGAACTTTGTAATGAACATCCCTGACGTCACAGAGAACTCAAATGACTATAAGAACATCGGCACACAGAAACCGTTCATAAGAAGGTACTTTAACATACATGCGCTGTAAGAAAAAAAAAACATCAGTCAACTATTTGTTTCTGCAGACAATTAAATGTTTCTCTCTTTTCATCATCCAATAGTGACAGTGGGATCTCCAGTACATCCTCAAGCAGCTACTTGGAGATGAGACCCAGCTACCCAACCAATGTGGAATCATCTCGAGGTGAAATTACAGCGTGCAGTTATTATACAGCTTTATTTAAAACAATTGCAAGAGTGTGTTTATTTATGACCATTTGTTTTTTTGCCTGATTTTGTGCTCAGGCTCCTTATGTGAGGAGACTGCTGACTGGCCTCTGGACATTGATGACTTGCTGAGGTTTTCCTTTCAAGTGGCTCAGGGACTTGACTTCCTGGCAGCCAAGAACGTGAGTGATTTTAAGAACTGCAACGTTTTTAATGTGCAAATATTAAAAAAACAGAAATAACTACTGGAACAATTTACAGCAGTGGCTATGTGCTGCCTAGAAAGTGGGGATTACCCAGACAACAAACAGAATGTTGACCTAATCTGCATGAAAATGTATTGCTATTTGTAGATTATGATGAGTGAAGGGTGTGAAATCTTTCATGTGGGGGTTATGTGGGGAGTTTCCCCCTTACATTCTTCAAAATTACTTGTTGTAGCTTGATCATCTTCATTGACGTTAAATACACGGCATTCAGTGACCTTGATGTCTTACTCTCTTTTATTAGACGAGACTATACCCTGTGTTAAATTGTGTGTGCGGGTCTGTGATTGTGTGTGTGTGTGTGTGTGCAGTGTATTCACAGAGACGTAGCTGCCAGGAATGTCCTCTTGACCGACCGCAGAGTGGCCAAGATTTGTGACTTCGGCCTGGCACGAGACATAATGAATGACTCCAACTACGTCGTGAAGGGCAATGTAAGCCCTCAAAGAAATTATTTGAAACATTAACTTCATTTTAACCAATTCATTATCCAACAAATATTGTTTGTGTTATTCCATTTTGTGTGTGAAGGCCCGTCTGCCAGTGAAGTGGATGGCTCCGGAGAGTATCTTTGAGTGTGTTTACACCATCCAGAGTGACGTCTGGTCCTATGGCATCCTCCTATGGGAGATCTTCTCTTTAGGTTCAAACACATTTATACATATCATACACACATTTGTCACGATATGTCCGCTTAAATAACAGCATAAAATATATATCCTACATTAGGCAAGAGCCCCTACCCCAGCATCGCTGTGGATTCCAGGTTCTACAAGATGGTGAAGCGAGGCTACCAGATGTCCCAACCAGACTTTGCCCCACCAGAGATGTAAGCTCCATCCTTCAGCAACATTACATTTTATTGCCTTCTCCTCACATTTTAAAGCTTTATTTTGTTCAGCTTATGCTAATGATCTATTTAATGTCACCTGACTCTCAGTTGAGTTTTATAGGAGTATCAAGTGACTCTCAGCTGTGCTTTTACAAGTGAGTCAATGGTAATAATGGACTTTTTTTATCAGCCTGTAAAATGTTTGTACTCAATTTATCTGACCCTGAGGAACAGAGATGTTTTCTTGCAACCTGCTGCTAACATGTAGTGACAACTACTAACATTAATCCTGATATTAGCTTTAACAATGACTGATCTGTAAAATAAAGTTGACTTCAATATTGCACTTTTGACATGCTACCCAAATGTTCATTATGACTGAACAAAGATCCCCTTTTTCTTGACCAGTCGTTTGCTTATACACCATCTGATGTAAGTGACACATGAGGTAACCTCATAAAGAACTTTCACCGTCCCTAAATTCTTGCTTTGGGTTTCCTCTAACCCCAAAGTAAAAAAAATAACAAATACATTAAACCCAAACTCCAAGCCACTGAAATGAGAAAATTAAGACTTTTTATCTAAGTATCTTAAAGGCCCCTTACTGTACATCTTTGAATCCTCACCACACAGAATAACTCTTCTGTGGAGACGGAGAGGACTAAATCTGAGTCAGGGCCTAATCATCTGTTGTTCTGCTGTGAGTCAGGCCTCAGTTCTGCCTGTTAGCCACATGATCTCAAAGCCAGGAAGCCATGTAACTGCTATTTCACGGCACCGAAATCGAACTGGAGGGGCAGGGGATCTTATGAACGAGTCCCTTGTGAATTTGCGTCAGTGCCTCCATAGGCCTCTTCTTATTGATCTAATTCAACTTTATACACTTCCTTGACATTTAACCATAAAGTTTGAACCTTGGGGACACAGCTCGGCGTGTACGTAAGACCTTTCACCGATTCTTTCCTATTTGTTGGAAACTAAAACTGATCTGTATTTTTTGTGGTTCATTTTCTTTTTTGTTTCAGTTACATGATCATGAAAATGTGCTGGAATCTGGAGCCCACAGATCGTCCTACATTTAGCAAGATCACACAGATGATAGAAAGACTACTTGGGGACCAACCAGAGCAGGAACGGGTGAGTCAGTAGAAGCAAAGTTCAGTAACGCTAGTCAGTCTTTACCAAAACTGTCTATGGGACAACACATGATACTCCAGCCAAAATGCTTTGGGGAGAAACCCTCCCCAAAGTGACAGCAGACGTATCTTTGCTGTCAGACTAATTAAATGGATAGTTCATATGTTCCCTGAGGAGGATTTTTTCAAACACTACTATTTTCTGCAACAAAAAACTTCCTGTATCCCACAAAAGATGAACAGAATGTGATGTTTTAGAAGCTAGTTGTTATCAAACCATGATGTCTTGATGGAGCCTTTGGCTTTCTTGGATCGTGGCTGACAATCCTAATGATCCTTTCCACAGCTAATCTACCAGAATGTGCAGCAGCAGGTCACGGAGGGTGAAGTGTGTGACGAGCCCAAGTGCTGCGACGGCCCCTGTGACCAATCTTGTGACCACGAGGAAGAGGAGCAGCCTCTGATGAAGACCAACAACTACCAGTTCTGTTGAAGGCCCTCAGCCACAGACCAACCAGCCAACCAATCACTTATCAGCAAGTATCAGGAAAGTTGCGATGTAGCTGTAGCTCGCTGTCAGAGCACCACAGCTCCTTTTAACTTCCAGACAGTCGCAGAGAGAGTCGCCCTCAGCTATTTTTGCCTGTCGTGCCTGCTCGCCAGACAGACAAGTAGCTGCAGCAAGCATGTGACTTGCTTCTGTGCAGACCATGACTAGAAATTGCCACATCTAACTGCAGACATGAAAGGAGGAAACATGTCAACAAACCCCACAAGCATCCAAAGTTTTACCTTATCCTCATGGACTGTTTGTCACTCCTTCTTTTGTGTATTTATTGTATAATCTGTTCATCTAAAGGAGGATGTGTTTGTCCCTTTACCTGAGAGGGTTTTTATTATATATATATTTTACATTATTTTCCTATTTTTTAATACTGCCTCACAAGAGTGGATGTTTTGTTTCTTGTGGAGATTCAGTCATTTTGTCAGCAGGTTCCCTTCTTTTTCACCATTTTCTTGCATGTGCAGTTTCTCGGAAAAAGCAGTCACAGACACTGGATCCAAACCCACAAGAGACACTTTTCTTGCTCTAGACAAGTTAGGTTTTATTCCCTCATCACCTTAATTGAACATTCAGACAGTGCGAGTGTTGTCTTCTGTTTGAAACATGCTAACTGGACCGTGGAGAAGGCAAAGAATGATCATGTTGTTTTCTTCTCTGTGCTTTGGTCATAGCTGTTACTCTTGTGACACAACAGCAGCAGTTGTCAGTTGGTGGATACATGTGATTGTTTCACTTCGATCTAATGAAGCAGTCTTCTGTGATGTTGCGAGCAGGGAATACAACTGAACTGAGCAAGGAATCTGTTGTGGATCAGACGAACAATGTGAAAGTAAATCTCATTTCCTTTGGGGTTAGATAAGTTTAAGGGTGTACAGAATGCCTCAGTGATGTCTATATGTAGCAGTCAGCTTACACTGCCAACTGTATGAAGACTTTAGAAAAACATATAAGCTATTCAAGATACAGGCCGCTAATTTGTGTAATAATCGGCATTTAAAATGTGCTTGCATTTCAATGAAACAAAAGACAGATGTCTAATAATGTACATATCTCGTGATGTAAATCCAGAATTACCTTTATTTTCGCATATATGTTGTAGAGTTTAGTATTGCATCAATATTTCATGTATCAGTCGTGTTTTGTGTGCAAATAAGTCAATTCATGAAAAAAAGCTGCCAATAAAATGACTTAAAAGCTGAAGGTGAAGGTTTGCCACTGGAGCTCAAGACATGTAATGTTCATACTACACTGTGATTTGGTGAGAGGAGCTTCTCAACAAGGTTTGTGGAAGTTCACCATGCTGATAGAAACTGTCCTGCAGGCAAGTTCTTCTCTGCTCACTTCCTGTTTTCCATTGGACAATGTCCAATCTGCATTTCCTTTGGAACATTTCCCACAGTAAATGTCAACATTGCACAACTCTAAGTAGGGAAGTATTTGTCCGTTCACTGAGACTACTTTCAGTCTGCATGCTCTGTCTTCTTTTTGTGGTTTCAGCTTAAATTGTATCTCCTTTTCTTTTCAAAAATGACTTTCGTTGTGACTTTGTGAGGTGCCAGACTCTGAGGTACATTTTGCAAACAGTCTAGTGTTTTGTTCACCACCAGAAAGTACCATGGTAATGACTTTGATGAATCCTAATCCTCCTCTGCCTATTCTACTTTTATCTTCGGGAGCTCTGTGTTAAAATTGTGTTTCAGAGACAGAACTATCTCTGACCTTCTTTGCAAAGACGATGCCTTTTAGTGTTTAAAGATCTTAATAGGAACAGATCAATCACATTCCTACACTGTGTGTTAATGTTCCTCAATACACAACAATACACTTTTTTTCTTGGTTTTAATATAAAACATTATTCTGTGCTCAGTTGCACTTCTATAAAATAAGTTGAACGGTGCTTTATAAATATACTTACCTCGCCTTGCCTTATCTAAAGAACACATCTGGCATGTCTTTTGATCAACAGTTTATTGTTTTCATCATTTTCAAGTTTGCCTGGACTTCCTCAGAGTTTCATCAGTCTTAATCTTCATCTAAATAGTATATTATTAGTTCTAGTAGCTTAGCTGTAGTATATACGAGTTAGGTTGATGCACTTCATTCATTTGAATATCTACAGTTTAATTGCAAAAGCAGACCTCTCATGAGTTCTATTGAATCTCTATTGAGAAGAAAACATGATGCAATAAGGCAAAGGGCCCAAGGGTAATGAGCAGATACAACATCAGTCTGAAAGGCAACAACTGGCAGGTGAGAGGTGAGAATGTAAAACACAAAGCAGAAATGTCTGTGGACATATCAGGGAAATGAATACTGTATCATGGGTAAATATTTACATTAAGGCTAATACCTAGATGAGATCTTAAAATACTATTAACAATGTAAGAGTCGTAGAAGAGAACTGAAGTAGATTTGAGGAATCATGCACTTTCATATCCTTATCTCTTAGGACCTTATAGGTAAAACAACAAGCGTGTTACATTCGTTCAGTCATTTGAAACAGTAACTGAGATATTCAAGATAATTATTTAACAATCTTTAGGTCATGATCTGATGTTCATGGAGGAAGAAAAGTATGTTTCAAGGCCAAAAAGGGGTCTGTATCAAGTCTTTCAATAACTCATACGTTTGTTTTGGGTGCAACTTCACCAACCAGACTCATCTCCAATTCCCTTTAAAACCATATAAATGTTGATTTACTAAATTTGCTAGTAACTTGTGACTATATTATTTTGTGCATCTGTTTTTGACAATGATCTGTGTAATTATTCTTTGTTATAATATCTGGTGGCAAATGACACTGCTGACTAGTTTGTGTGTGTATTAGAGCAGGCCTAATTCAGAATCATCTTGGTGTGGGTCAAACGGATGGTGGGACTGTTTGACTGGTGCAGAGCTCTACAAGGAACCAAAGCTTCCCAGGGCATTTCCAGGAGGAGGTAGCGAATAACTGTTTTTTATTCAGGAAGCACGCCCTCACATATCTCTGTCTCTGCCTGTTGTGTCTGTCCATCCATCCCACTTCCTTCATCCTCCTCCTTTTCTGTGTTGATCTGTGCCACTCCCAGTCGGTACAGAGCGTCCCTGATCACCACCTCCCCAGGTTGACAGGCCTTCACCACCTGGTTGATCTGCTGACTCACAATGTCCCTGCTGGTGAGGAAATCCACCAGGCGGTTGTAAAGGTAGTAGTAAGCTGTGTTGTTGAAAACCACGGGCTGCTGCCATTCATTGCTTGTTTTACACTCCTCTGTTTTCTCCTCGTAGTCATTCTCTTTCATGTCTTTCTCTTCTTTACTTTCTGCTCCATCCTCCTCCTCTTTCTCCAGCTCATGCACCATGCTGATGTAGGGCTCCAGATCTCTGCAGAGGACCATAGAGTGGTGCTTTTCAGTCTCCTCAGCTGCTCCAGGAGGGTGAACCAACCAGCTGCATGATGATTTGGTGATAGGGTGGACGTTCTGGTTCTCTGCCACCAACGACAGGTCAGGGCTGTACGACTGTTCTTGTAGCTCAGCACAGGAGACAAACTAAAGGAAGAAGGTGAGCGGCTGTCAGCAAAGAAACCTAAAGCAGCACAGTTGTTATTTCAAATTTAGGATTGATGCGTAAACACTTGCCTCTGGCTTTTCAAAAGGGTCGGAGAAGCAGCCTTGGTTCCTACCCCACATCTGGGTTGCCAGTTCTGGGTACTGCATGTCAGCACAGAGTGCCACCTGACGCGCACAGTCACTCACATACACAGGGGGCCAGTAGCGAGAGGATAGTAGCAGGTCTACGTGGTCTCGGGCTGACTCTCCTCTCACTAAGTACTTAGAGCCACACACCACCTGGAGACAGGTACAGAGGAAGTAATGCTGAAACCCTTTCCAGAGTTTTTGTTGATTGCAAAGTAGACATTTGAGTTTAACTTCTTACAGTATTCACAAAATGTTCCCTTTGAATGTATTCTCATATTTTAGGCTGCATTATATAAATTTTGTTCAGGACTTAACTCGAAAGATTTTATTTTAAAGGTAAATGCATAACTGGATGTCTAGTTAAAGGAATGATTTTACCTTGTGGGGGCAGACCTTAGACAGCTTGCCTGCGGTGAGGTGAGGCGGGGGCTGTGAGGCTGTTGGGAGGCCACTGTGAACAAGTGTGTACAAGGAGATGAGGGAGGCAAGCAGCTCATTCTAACAGATGGAGACAGAGAGGAGGCGTTTAATGAGACAAACACACACACTGATATTAATACAGCATAGTAAACAGATGAGTACTACCTCACTAGGGAACATATAAAGAAATCAGAATTTCAAGCTGCCTTCATTAAGCAAACCAACTTTCTGCAACACCCTGCAGCAAGACACTCAAGTCTCAGGTTGTGAGGAAGGGATCCTGTGTTATGGATTGTAAACTTGTCCCAGTAGGTTGTAATTAATGGTCAGCGTTTAGTTCAAGTCATAAAAACCCAACTACGAAATCATGTGAGCAAAAATGAGCACAGGGTTCTCTGTGTGTGTGTGTGACACACACACACACACACACACACACACACACACACACACACACACACACACACACACACACACACACACACACACACACACACACACACACACACACACACACACACACACACACACACACACACACACACACACACACACACACACACACACACACACACACACACACACACACACACACACACACACACACACACACACACACACACACACACACACACACACACACCTTGGAGGAGCTCGGGGCTATGCTGGCCCCGCAGCAGTCCAGCATTGTTCTCAGCTCGTCCTCACTGTGATCTTCGATCTTGTCCAGGCTCAAGTGACCATCATGAATGAGACGCACCAGAGCTGATGGATCCCCTGATAAAGAAAAAGCTTTTAAAAAGTGTTTCCAGGTTATGTAGAAGCCACTAGCCAAAATAAACCTAATCACAGCTACGTATAACTCAAATCAAAAACAGAGCTACTCATTCAACCAAGTTTGTCATGGGAGAAATACTTAACACAGAATATTAACATAGTAATATTCAAAACTGTACCCTGTACATGATCATTTAATCATTATACCATCATTTTCTAACCATAAAACAATTACTCCTCTCATCCTCTTTTCTACATTTTCAGTGACACATGCAACATTGGCTAATGAACATTTCAAATCACTGGTTAAATGTGTCTAAAAGCAGCTGTGGTTTAAGAGAGTGAGGCACCTGATGGCTGCTGTGCAGGTGCCTTCACCTTGTCCTTTTCTGTGTTGATAACAGTAGCACTTCTCATCAGGGGGGGAATGAATGGAGCAATGATAGAAGCATCTACACGTGTGATGGGGATGTCAGCAGGAAAAGCTGCCTGCTCAATGGCCTCGCATTCCATGGTCAGCCAGAAGTCATCCACGTGCACCTCATCTGAGACTGAATACTCAGGCCAGGTGAACTGTGGATAGAACAAAGTGTGGGCAAGTGTGTAAAGAGTTCCCTACAGCTTCTTGTTAAACACACATCTAAAATCGTCAAAACTTACTTACTCTAGGGTTTTAACATCAAAACAGATCTAAAATGTTGTCATTAAATACATTTTCATGATTAATCTTTCACCTCCACATTCTTCAGCTCCAGAACGTTGTTTGTGTATCGCTTAGCAATCTCAAGTTTGGGAGCAACACCACAAACGCCGCAGATCATATCGTTGTAATCCCGCACTGTCAGACACTCAAAGGCCCAGTATCCACTCAGGAGAAGCTCCTGAATTTGTGAAAACTCCTCTGCACTCAGAGTGTGGACTGATGACAAAGAGGAGGACAAAATACAATTCACATAAAAAATAAAATAAAAAAACAACGTAAAAGACAAAACATACAAGACTTCAAATGTAGAGGAAAAGGTAGCAGAATTTATGAAAGTTTACGAGTTAAATGCCGTGGTTACCCGGATGATTTGGGTTGTGGTCTAGTAAGGTCCTAGCTGCCTCAGGCGGGGGTTTGCCCAATTTGACACTCGCCCTGATCTTTAAGAACAGATCGATACTAACCAGCAGTCTGTTCCCAATGTTGAACAAACCTGCAAAAAATTAAGCGTTTTAATTCACAGAGGAAGCTGGTGAGCAAATTTAACTCTTTAAATTGTCGGGCAGCTGTAGCTCAGTTGGTAGGGTCGTCGCCTCTCAACTGGAAAGTCGAGAGTTCAATGCCCAGCTGATGTGTCCTTGGGCAAGAAACTCAACCCTGCATTGCTCCCGCTTGCTTATTTATGCACTTCATACACTGACTGAGCAAAGAAATGAAACATATACTTGCCACTAAGTTAGCAGCTAAAAAAAGAATAGGCCAGGCGTCTTGATTTTAAAATCAAAAATTAAGATATCGTGCACACAAAATCCACAGTTTAAGTGCCCCATATTGTTCCATCAGCTAAAAAGAGATCGCTATTAAGGAAAAGTTTTATCAGCAATGTTGCTGTGTCCAACATGAAGTCACCCTTAAAAAATGACAAACAATGAATGTACCAACATCATGCAAATCTGGGAGGCTGCAGTGCCTGACTCTTGATTTTAAAAAAGGAGCTGAGAAAAGTACAAGTTCTAGTGTGTGGTGCTGTTTACCTGGATGCAGGTCAGTGAAGCTGTGAAGAACCAGACACATAACGTTGAGACACACCTTGAGCTGGAGGCTGGCTGTCTGGAACAGAGTCTCAGTAAGCAGCCAGCAGACCTCTTGTCCTGCAACAGAACTAGGATATACAAACAAGAACCACAGAGTCTATTAATGCATGTCCATACTCCACAGGTCCTATATGCATGGATGTATTTTGGGCTTGTGTGTGTGTGTGTAAAACAATCTCAATAAAACGTTGACTATACTCCTGAGGATTCATAAAGTACAACAACGATAAATAAGGGACCACAACATGTGTGCTTCAATCTGTCTAACCAGCAGTAGAGCAGTAGGATAGTTAAAATACAGAAATAATGAGGAGAAAATGAGAATTAAAAAACAATCAACAAACAAACATTAGACCCCTCCTCTCCGCCTTGTCGTCCGGCTCTCAATCTTCTCACCTCTGATCTCCTTTGAAGAGTGGGTAGCTACACAGGCCACAGTGAGTAGCTGCTGATTCATAGAACTGAGGCCAACCAGACTCCACCAGCGTCTCCGTCTCTACACTGCTTCCCAGCTCCTGGTTGTCTGGTTGGACCAAGACTATCTGGAGACTATTAAGCTCCTGGATGAGATTCATAGTTTCTTGAAGCTCTGTCTCGTTCTCTGGGATCTGCAGGGAGCGCTGCAGTAACTGCACCGTATTTTGGCGCTGGATGTCCTTCTGAGAAGGACTCAGGGGCTGGTATGGATCGAGCAAGGTCCCACACTGAAAAAAGAAAAACAGGAATTAACATCCAAAGTATTTAAGTCAGAAGTTTGCTTTAATAATCATGTTCATGTAGTCTGAGTAAACATTAGCACAGTTAAGGGATGAGAAGAACCAAAGACATCAAAAGCCTGATGTTATCAGATTTAGATATATTAGTGTCAAGCATTAACTGCTCAGGGATCCAAGGTGGGGATGAGGCTCATAAAGGGGGTCAGGGGGCAGCTCTTTTGCACTTAAGAAGAATCTGGAGGATGTAAGCTTTCACCTTTTTTCCTTTGGTGTTCTTCTGGGTGAGCTCACAGCCACATTTAGGACACACTGCAGGTTTGTGTCTGTTCTTATACATATAATCACAAGTAGGATTCTTACATCGACCTCTTCCTCGAGCTGTAGACAGTCCCAGGTCCTTAAGGAACAGAAAGGAGAAAAGAGTTACCCACAAATTAAGAAACAAGAGATTTCCAGAAACAGGTTTATATTGAAAGAGAATAGTGCTATACTAACAAAGCTGGAGATGGTGTGTTGTTTAAATGGCACGACTGAGAGGATATTAACTCTCTTATCTGCCAATAAAGACACAGATTGGCCACCATCTAGTGGGATAGAAGATTCCTGTGAAAAAAATATGCAAAAGGTCAGGATATTTCAAGAGAAAAAAGGGGGTGGGGGATGGAGAAGTGAGTAAAAAAAGAACACACTAAATCATTCATGTATATTTATGTTACAGATATATGTAAATACAAATAAACATAAATATTGCTGTTTCTATTTGTACGTGTTTCTCTGTACTTATTGTGTGTGTGTTTGTGTATATTTTAACCTGCTTGGCTGCAGTTGATGGGACAGTCTGGCCGAGCTGCTTTAAAGTGTTTGGTTTGAGCCCTGAGAAAGTCTCTCGAGACACTGAGTAAGAAAACAACCACATCAAAAAAAGAGCAGTGACCTCAGAAAGTCACCTATTCTCACATATCACTTCCGCTTTGTGTAGCAACACTAGACTTCAAATGCCAAAAAAAAAAGAGCTGAATGGACAAAGAATACATGTCAAACTACCAACAGAAATATTAGATTTAATAAGTTGGAAAAACAATTACAATATACCAGTAGGTGATTTATTGTTGTTTGTACTGAGAAGTTTTCCTTTATCAGGTGGGACGGTTATGATCTGGAACAAAGTGCGGCCTGGAGACATAGAAACAAGCCAATACGTGAGCCCATGAGTAAGCAGCTTATTTACACTCTGACAAAAGAATATTTCCTTTGTGCTACATGTTTCTCTTACCTGTGTTATAGGCGGGGAGGATCGGTCTGACCGGCCTCTTCTGAACAGCGGTGTTGCTTCTATCTTGACTTTGGATTACTGTTCCTTTAATATGGTCTTTCAGTTCTCTACTAACATGACATGGAGAATAGATATCAAATGATAGACACACTTAAATCAGCATTTTATTTTATATATATATACTGTATATATTTAAACCATTTTTTTGTGAAGCGAATAAAAAGTGTTTAAAGGGATACTTCATCCATTTGCATTAAGCTTTGTATCATTAGAACCTGGTAGTATTTTTGAATGGTCGTGCATCCCGCCCTCATTTTCCCCTGAGATGGGAAATCTTTGTATTTCTGAGTCTGAAAAGGAGCTTCCAGTGACGCAAAATGACGATTTTTGCATCACTGTTGCATCACAACATCATTGTTAGCGGGGGGGGAAACTAAACGCTAGTTCCTCATATTTTCAACCACTTAAGCTACAGACCAATCACAGATCAGTGGGTGGGAACTCACTGCCAGAATCGAAACTTAACGTCCGCCATATTTCTTGGAAGCTATGCAAACAGGCTCTATGGAGAAGGCTGATAATGGTGAAAAAATATAAATACAGCGGCGAGATGGATGCTGCCGACAGGCCGGTCTTGTGTTTTGGCCGCTGGCTGTTTGCTGCTTGCCACCGCGACAGCAAAGCGGCCGGCTTGAGCTGGGGCGGACTGGTAGTGTCGGTGCTCTCACTGTTTGCCTATGAACACAGACATAGAGTCTGTTTTCTGCCAAGAATTTCCAAGATCAATTCTGGAAGAAATCTCAGAATCAGTTGAGGAAACGGCCTCATGTGATGAAGTAAATATGTCTGTAAATGTTTTTATTAATATATTGTATATTTTGGAGAAACTGTAACGATCGAATTTCCTTCTGGGATTAATGAAGCATTTCTGATTCTGAACTAGAGGACCTTAGTGGGAGTGGCCTGCGGTGCTGTGCATTCTGGGATTTGGGGTCTTTCATCCACGAGCCAAAAAGACACTTTCTGCCTTTTCTCAGCCAAGAAGGCACCAACTTCAAAATGTATTTCACATTTCTACTACATGTATGACCCAATGTCAGTACAGATTCATGTTTCAACGGGTGAAGTATCCCTTTAATACTCAAATGGAGGCTGACTGTCCATCTATCTACGACTGCTGCTTTTAAAATTCATGGACACTCACTTAGTTTGTTCCTGGCCCTTGGTGCTGCTGCCCTCTAGTGGCTCTCCGGCTGAACCCGCATGCTGCTTTCTGGAGCAGCGCTGAACTCGACCTTCTCTTTTACTCCCAGTGTTGTTTTTTTTACTGACATCTGAATTCCCCATCTTGGCAGCCTGAGGTGTGGGGTTGCAGCCGTCAGCTTTCTGTGTCAACAGCTTTGACACAGCTTCTTTCTCTTGTGTCTTCTTAGCCTGCTATATAAATATAGAAAAGTCATTTATTTGAAATGTGGATTAAAACTGTATTCTAAATGACAAACAAATCTTTGGTTTTCAATAAGACTAAACATCCCTAACTGCTCGTGTGTTGACACTTACAGCTGGTATCCATTTTCCGCCAAGGTGGCTGCCACATTCAGGGCATGTTGGTGGCTTGTGGCGTGTGACATACACAAATGAACACCCAGGATTTAGACACCTCCCTCGACCTCGCCTGGTGTAAGTCTTCACACCCTGTGAAAAAAGGTATTCAAAAAATGAACGGCTAAATTCATGCATAACTAAGGCTTGCCATCAAGACTCTTCCACCAAATAATATTCCTCATTATGTTTTGATGTTTCCAGCCTCCATGATCTCCATCATCAGTATGAGCATTTAAAAAATGAATAATGTGGGTGCTTACCATTTTATATGAAGGTTTGGCACTCTTTTCTATGCTGGCTCCAACAGAGACCATCATCATGGGGCCAACAGTTGCCAAAGACTTAGGGTCCAGCATTTTCTGCAGTAAGGGACACATCAGCTCAATGCATTAGTTACACCACGTCTATGTGATTAAATGCTGAACTGCTGAGAAGTTTGCCTAACAAGTCTTAATCATCACTCAATGAATGAAGCAAATTCTGCATACTGGAAGAAGGGCCTTTTAGGCTCACCTGGTTGGGTATGAATGCAACCATTTGTGTAGATTCCCCCTGTATCTGCTGCACCATCGCCCCACCAAAACCACAGCCAGCAGCACCCTGTGAGACAGGTGCTTTAGATGAGATAGGAGAGGATGAGGAGGACGGGATTTGTTGAGGAGCTGTTGGATTAGTAACAACGGCCGTGTCCTCTTCTATGTCATCTGCAACAATCGTGTGATTGGAAGGTTCATCCTCTTCAGTCAACCCGAGAGCTGTGAACTGGGGCTCCTGGTTAATAGAGGTAAAGGGCAAGATCCCGTCCAGAGGAGAGTCCAGAGAGTCCATGTTCACCTCTGGCTGAGACCCTCCAGGCTGTTGACTGGAAGAGCACCCTTTGGCTAAGAGAAAGTAACTGGCTCTGGGGAGGATTTTGCGAAAGCCTGGGAGATCTTTGGAGGGGCTGAGAGACATCTAAGGGAATGGCACAATTGAGAAAACCGTTCACAGATATCCATTGAATCGTACTGACGTAATGCCATAGACACCAGTTAACTAGCCCCCTGTTGATAAAGCAGGAGAAATGTGCTATATTATATTATTGCTGCTAATGAGACACTTCATTCTGGCTTCATCAGAAGTTAAAGGGGCCAAATGTATTCATTACAAATGTAATCATTCAAATTGAAAACCTGCGTTCTCTGTGGAGTGTATCCATACTGAAGGACTCTAATGTACTCAACAGCAAATCAAAAATTCCATTATGGACAAACTTTCTTAACACTGCCATTAATTTACTGATGCAGGTTCAACTGACACAGCAGTTCTGTCAGAATATACATTACGGTCAATACAGTAATTCATAGCTTACGAACCGGAAAAAAGAAAACAAATCTTTGTTTTTTTATTTTTCAGAGGACTTTTGGATTGTTTTGTAGTTTTTGATCATTAATGTGATCAGTACTTTTGTAATTACTTAAAGTTAGGAGAAAATCTTGGAAACAAGTTAGTATCATTTAACCCTGTGCACATGAGAGGATGTCTAAATACAATTTTGCACAACTTCATATTTCTTTCTGAAAAGACCGATGTGTTCTCATGTTTTTTTTTCTACATAAGAAAGTTGTATTCTTAACATCAGAGTATTATGGGGCTCCATGGATGACCAGATGTAGAAGTTAAAAGGGGAAAGGGGAAAGGATTTAACTTACTGTGTCTATGCCCTCTTTCTCGGACTTGGCCTTTTCAAGATAGTATGCCTTTTCGGCTACGCTGAGCCTTTTCCAGCTCTCACTGATGCGTTTGTTGATCTCTGACTGTGGCAGATTTGGTATTTCCTGTTGCATAATTTGGTGAACATCAAAGTAGTAGAGCAGATAGGCAGTCCTAAAAGACAGATTTCCCATTAACAGTCAGTACAACAAAATTTGAGAGACATGAATGTTTAAGGCTTTATGTGGGGGTACTTAGTGCATCCTTTTGGATAGGCTATATACTCTACCTGGGCTTTTTTGGTTTGTCAGAAGTGTCTTCTTGACCTTTGTTTTTTCTTTTTTTGAGGGTTGTCAGCTCCATTTGGCTGTAGCAGCTCTCCACTTCCTCAGTCACTTTCATGACCTCAATCACCTCCACTTTCTCCATGACTTTCAAAGATCTAGGGCCAACATGATAAATAGTACAATAGTAGTTAATTTAAGTGCAGGTTCGGTTATCTTCTGCTAATGCAAAGACTACAGTAAATATTCTAAAATGATAAATGACCAAAATGGTTTAACAATTTAGTTAAGAAACATTGGACAACATAGACAGCATCACTCTTCTGTGCTTTTATTTGATGTCAGGACATTATTGTAGTCCATCCTGGCTGAAAACAGACATGTATACTGGGTTTTGGGACATTATTGTAGTCCATCCTGGCTGAAAACAGACATGCATACTGAGTTTTGGGACATTATTGTAGTCCATCCTGGCTGAAAACAGACATGTATACTGGGTTTTGGGACATTATTGTAGTCCATCCTGGCTGAAAACAGACATGCATACTGAGTTTTGGGACATTATTGTAGTCCATCCTGCTGAAAACAGACATGCATACTGAGTTTTGGGACATTATTGTAGTCCATCCTGCTGAAAACAGACATGCATACTTGGGTTTTGGGACATTATTGTAGTCCATCCTGGCTGAAAACAGACATGTATAGGTTTTGGGACATTATTGTAGTCCATCCTGCTGAAAACAGACATGTAGATACTATGGGATTGGGACATTATTGTAGTCCATCCTGCTGAAAACAGACATGTAGATACTATGGGATTGGGACAGCTTGACTATGGGCTACTTCTTCGTGCAGTGACAGTAAAGCCCGGTCTTTGTCAAAATGAAATATCGTGGAAACGTGTCAAGCGTGAGGCTCTGGGGGAGTCTGAAAAGCACAAACATGTTAAAAACAGTGGTACAGCCCTGCTTTAAAAACAGGCTTAATGGCGTGTGGTTATACTGCCTGAACAGTCCGCGAGTTATCCAATGAAATGCCTTCTTATTGACGTCTTACCTACGATGGCCGGAGGCTCCAAGAAACGCTACAAACAGCCTTCAGAAGTCGCTGAAAAAGTCAAACATTGTGCCGGTGGTGAGTAATTGAGGAATTTGCCCGAAAATTTGTGCGTAATCAAAGATTTACGATGCAAAAACATGTCTGTTAAGCGAATTCGTGTCTCTCTTCGACTTTCGAGAGAAACATGGCGGATTGTTGCCATGGTCTCCAACCAATCATGTGTCAGGATAAACAAGCGCGGGCCTATCACCGTAGACGTTTTTGACACGTGAAAGTAAAGTGTGCGTCCCGTAGGCCTTCAGAGCAGAGCGTCCACAGACGGGGTGAGCAGGTAGTTCAGGCAGTGGGACGATGAGAGTGACTTAAAGTTGAATCATTGGAAATATATCATTTGAAGGCTTCTCAACCTTATCCAACGATTTAATGAATAAATACATACCCGAGATGATGTTAAAATAAGCAAGTTTTAAATGGAATTATCATTTAGTACATCATATAAAGCAAAAAAAAAAAAACGCATGAATATATTGACTTTATGAAATACACCCTGCTGGTAACTGGACACTATGTGCCACATTTTTTTTTGGATATAACTACAAAAATGTGTTATTACATTGAAACGACTGATGCAAGCAGTGGTGGTTCTAGACCATTTTTACTGAGGGGACCAAACTGGGACCAGTTGTTTTGTCAGAGGGGAACATTAAACCCAGAAGGTGATCGCTTTAAAAACACCTACTATGCCAAATAATAGCGCACATAATTACATACCACAACAGAAAATACCATGATTTATATTTGTTTCAGTAACAGTATTTAATAATAGATTGTGAGTCCGGTTGTTGAGTCAAATACTGTGTATGTGTTATTAGGGTGGGCTCTTCCTTTTGGATGCCACAGGGGGGACAAGCTCAGTGTTACAGGGGCACTGGCCCCTGTTGGCCCCTGCCTAGAACCGCCCATGGATGCAAGTGTTGTCTCAGAAACAAAATACTAAACTAAATTTAGCCATTATCGAAAATGAAGTGGAAAAATATACCACAATCTTAGTTACTGTTTAAAAATATTAGGTACAGATTCAGGAATCGTTGTGCAGACCGAACACAACATTTTGATGTAATTCATCTACTTGTTATTTCCAGAGATTGTTCTGCTGATTACAAGACGTGTTGCATTTTCATACTGAAATTTTGGTAAAGGTGATTAAATGAAAGATGGATAATTTCACTCTACTCCATTTGAACACTGAAGTTTATGGCTTTGTCATATCTGAATACAATTATTTATTGGGATTTACAATACTTAAGGAAACTTAAAGAATGTACCTCTATGTTATCATCATAGACTGTTTAGTTATCATCAAAGTTCAAGACGCTCTATCTATTTCTTGATACAGGATCCCACTCTCCCCTCGGTGTAGTCTGATAGGAAAAGTGAATGGAAAATAAACAGAATAACATGATTTATACATGATTTAATACAATAACAGTCCGTCCTTGACACAGAACTTCACCCCCATAAAACACTACCTGCTTCATTATTATCCTTACTAACATTGTATTATTATTATTCAGCATCAATATATATACATACATATATACTGTACATTCTATATATTTTATTATATTATTATATTAGTCTATATTATACAACATTTCATTATATTACACTATATTGTTCATATTGCACTATATTATATTATATTATACTACATCATATTATATAACTGCACTCTTCTCTGCTGTTTACATTACTTGCTGCTATTTATCATAAGTCACTTTAATCATCACTTGTCACTTTATCTTGTCATTCTCTGCAAATACTGTCTCAATTCTCAATTCCCTGCATAGCTAACTTCATCATTCATTTTGTACTGTATATACCCCCTGTTTTTATTAAAGTATTATCAATAAAGTATTATCCTATCCTATGATGTGTAACAACATCTATGTGCAAGCTGTTGTCCTGCCTCAATAAGTGTATCCGACTTCCATTGATTTATCTTTATCTAACAGTGTTGTCGCTTATTTCCTACAAGACTAATTTCAGGGTTTCTGTTGCATTCAATATCAGACCAAACTAATCGAGAAGAAGAAAAAAAAAAAAAACCCGATCAGACCGGATCAGACATTAGTAACTGAACACATATCACCGCACTGGGCAAACATGGCGGATGACAAGGTGAGTGAGTTCTGTGCTCTGTTTTTTAAATACACTAATTCAATGTGTTTTATTAGATGACAGCGAGGAAAAGAAGAGGGTGAGGAAACGGATTGTCCCCAAAGCGGTCAGCTGTGATCATAATTAACCTAGTTGATCATCGCTTCTAAATTAGATGAGTTAATCCTTAAGAGAAGAGTTTTGTTGTTATTAGTGAATCAACAAACTTCAAGAAGGCTAGATGTTTTTGTTGAGAAATTCCTTTATTAACAGTAACTTAAAGATTTTATTCACAGTAACTTTAGTTCTCGTTATTGACATTAACAGGTTTCTTTTTTGTGTGTAAATTTAACATGTTTCTTTGTTGTTGTAGGATCCTTTGAAACAGCTGAAAGATCTGTCGCAGCTCAAAACCCAGTTGGAGGAAATCCAGAGACGAGTAGAAAACCAAGTGTCTGTGGGGATTCCTCAGGTAAGTTTTTGTACGATGAACGTAAATTTACGGTGGCTGGGAAGTGCAAAGCAAAATGACAAAGTGTTAAAACACTTTTACAAAATGTGAGACAAATTAACATTTTTGAAAAACAGTTTTACATTTTGTGAAACAAAATTGCAAAACCAAAAAACACTTACCAGGGACAAAACAACTTTACAGGATGTGAAACACTTTTACAATCGCTGAGACAAATTTACAAGAGGCAGAATCTTGACGGAAAGGGAATATACCACGACAAAACAAAACAAACAAAACATGACCCCTCACTCCATCACTTCCGGGTCACTTCCGGACATTTGCTAAATTCCCATTTTGTCAAGATTCTGTCGTTTGTAAATTTGTTTGGGGATTGTAAAAGTCTTTCATAAAATGTAAATGTGTTTTCTTAAGTGTGTAAGTGTTTTGGTTTTGTAATTTTGTTTTCTTAAAATGTATAAAGGTTTTTCAAAATGTAAATTTGTCTCACATTTGTAATTTTGCTTTGCACTTACCAGCCACCGTACAAATTAGATCGAAGTCGTTTTAAGCTGCTGTTGAAAGTATGTTCATGCTCATAAAATGTCAACCAATTTAAAGAAGAAACGTTTTCATTTAAGACTCTGTCCGGGTTTCTGACAGTCTGATGTACCCCTCAGTATGTCTCTTCACTGTGATTGGCATGTGCTGACAACTCTCTTATATGTTTTTCAATCTTTAGGGTGGCACAGTTTTGGGATCTCCATTCCTGAAAGGCTTTCTGGCTGGCTATGTGGTGGCCAAGCTCCGATCCTCTGTCATCCTGGGAGTGCTGCTGGGAACAATCACTGGCCTGTATGCGGCACAAAACTATCAAGTGCCTAACATTGAAAGGACCGTAAAAGATTACATGAACAACTTGAAAAAAGGACCAAAATAATGTGAGCAGGCTGCTAATCCTAGCCAGTTACTGGAACTAGAGGACGAAATACCGTTCAAGAGGCTGTCTTGTCGGAAGCTTGAAACAGATCAGGCCTCAAGATTTCTACTTACTGGATTACGGATATACTCGTTTAACAGTAATCTCACTGGGGACACAAAGTAAAAGACTGGACTTTTTCTAATTCATTTTGGTTCCAGGTTCATTTTAATACTGCTCTGTTTCATTTCAACCAGTAGCTCTTCAATGTCAGCACAAATGTAAGATTTTGTGAAGACAAGGATTGGTTTGGTCCATCAGATTTCATAAATTGTGAAGCTTTGCTGCCTGGAGCAGTTTTTTTCAAGCCGGTAAATTGCTTGTGTGTATTACGGAAACTTATTCTTGCAGATGTTGTGTATACACAGTTATTGTTCAACTCATAAAACGTATACAGAGAAAGTAGCACAAAGTAATCTAAAAATAGTATTTATTTATATGGTCAAGATCAATAGCTAGACAACACTGAGGTCTGTTTGCGCTGTTGCTGGTATTCAGTTATTAGAATTAAGTTATTTATTTTATGTAATAGATGATGATTGTGATCCCAAACGTGGCGTCCAGTTCCCCTTCGAGGACTAGGAGGCATTGGGTGAAAAGGATGCAATGGGGGGCCCTCTTTGGGCTGATGATCCTCATCTATGGCTCTCATGCCCCCCTCATCAGTCTCACCAAGGTAGACGGTCAAATCCCTTTCAATCCTTCATCGTGTGTTGTCATGATTGAGTTCACCAAACTGCTCATTTCTCTGGCGACTCTTGTTCTTACTGGGGGTACTTCTGCCTTACAGGCTCCCCTCTGTGTAGTCCGTGTGGCCCCCTACATGGTCCCTGCCTTACTCTATGCCCTTAACAACAACCTGGTAGTTCTCATGCAGGCTTTTATGGACCCAAGCTCATACCAGGTCCTGTCAAACCTGAAAATTGCCTCCACGGCCCTGCTGTACTCCCTCTGCCTGGGCAAAAGGCTCCGGCTCGTCCAGTGGGTCGCTCTGGGGCTCCTTATGGCTGCTGGGGTGTGTCACACCTACAGCAGTCTAGATCTAGGCAACCCTGCTAGTGCTGAAGCTGAGGAAGGTCCCAGGCTACACGTCACAGCTTGGGGTCTTTTCCTTGTACTGGTGTACTGCTTTGTTTCAGGCCTGGCAGCAGTTTACACAGAGAGGGTGCTAAAGAGTCAGAAGCTGCCCCTCAGCCTGCAGAATCTTTACCTCTATGTGTTTGGTGTGGCCATCAATGGGCTCTCCTCATTCTCCATTGTGGCACATGAAAAGAGCTTTCTTGAGGGGTACTCTGGGGTGGTTTGGCTCATCATAGCAGGACAGGCAGCTAACGGACTCCTCATGTCGGTGGTGCTCAAACATGGCAGCGGGATCACCAGACTGTTTGTCATTTCCTGCTCCATGCTGGTAAATGCTCTGTTGTCCTGGGGCATCTTGGGGCTGCAGCTTACGCCTTTTTTCCTCCTCCCAGTGTCTATGATTGGACTGGCAGCTTATCTTTATTACAGATAATTTCCACAAGAGCATTGATTCAGAATGATTACATTGTACGTACATTTTCTGTTGGCTAGGTTTTGAGTTAAAAATGTGTTTTTGCCTTTTTTCTCTGCCTTTCGTTCTAAAAATCCAACACTTGTGTTCGATCTCTAACCATATAATGTGTGAAGACAATGTCGGGTGATGCCTAATGAGACTTTGCACATCATACATTAGAGGTTAATTTTATAATTCTGGTAGACTGCAAGAAAAGTCAAATATTAACGCAGGTCAGGATCATTAAATCTGCATTGAAACATATCTGAGGAGTGCTGCTATTGTCATCATGGTGAATACGTTTTGCATTGCATCCTATGCCAAGAACAACGTCGATGGCAAAATCAAAGTGTTAAACAGTGTGCAAATTCAAACCAATAAAATGTACAACTTCAACTTGGATTAGCTTTATTCATCTTCAGTTGCTGAGTTTAAATTTCATTTGTATAAAGTTATCAGTGCATATACAGTTTACATGAATGACAGAACAAAAACAAACCAGACACACATACCACATTAAAGACCCAAAGCACAATCAAACGATACTGAGTGAGTGAAGCTTGTAAGCCATAAAAAGAAACTGTCTTATTTCTGATGATTAACATAAAGCACATTGATGAATGAACATCTTTCAGTCAAATATTCATTGTTGTTGGGTTGCCAGTTCTGCCATAGGATCTCCTCTTACAGCTAGAGTGTCCTTCAGCGCTGCCATTGCTGTTAAAGAAAAAAAAAACAATGTTAAAGTGCTGGTTGGAGGTGAATCAGTTTGAATCATAGCATTTCTGCCTTATAGATGTATGACTTAATGTGAGTTTTGTTTGTAGAAAAAAAAAAGAATGCCAGCAGTCTTTTGAAGGTTAAGGAACATACACTGACCTTTACGGAGTTGTTTGTTGTCCGCCTGCAGCTGCTGGTTCTGAGCCGACAGGTAGACTGCATCCTGCACCGCCTCCAGCAGCACGTCTCTGTATCTGCCCTCTGACATCTTCCTCTGCTCTTCACTGACCTGGTGAAACACTCTGAACACCTAGAGGAGGTAAGATGGCATAGAAAAACATATGAGTGATGTTAAAAAGGGAAGTTATGTCATTGAATGTTTCATTACAGTTTATTCACTTGCTTCAGCCATCTGCTTCAAAATCCTGTTCAATATATTTTCTGTTAATATTGTATTCACTTACGTTTCATTTTGGGAAAGCCTTTGAAATTGCCTTAAAACGTTAGTGCCTCATAAATGTTTGAAAGTGTTGACTAAAATCCCTCCCTCAAACACTGAATCAGCAGACACTGGGGGGTGGATGTGTTAGGGCTACATTACTCACCCACCCATAAGTCATAATTATGATCATCATATATTTTATGGCCCTCGTACATTTACAGTATATTAACACATGCAGAAAAAAAGCTTATTGTAGACACAAATTCATAAAAACATAATTTTATCATTTTTGGGATATGTTTCAAATATTACATAATAAAGTTGTATACCCATAAAATGCTTGTACATAAATCAGTATCACATTTAATAGATTTTTTTTTAAAGTTAAATAGATCATTCACATACAAGGTTTCTATATTTCAAATCATGTTTTTTTCTGTGTGGCAAAACTACATTTTTTTCCCACTTGCCTTTCAAACAGGATTGTTAAATTTCACTATTCAGCTTATGTAATCAAAATTTCACATTTTGTGAATAACATAACTGACTTTTGTTTTTTAAACATGAAGAGGAATCACACTATGAAGATCTGATTGTATTAATGGTTTATCCATAATGTCCTGATTGTGTTTGTTGTATTTTATTTAAACATTTAATCTTTTGTCAACTTAACCTACATATCACTAACACGTTTATTGTGTCATTTTAATATCTATGCATGGCACAAACGTTTTCAAATGTCTTCATACTTTTGTTTGGAAAAGCACATATAACTCATGCCAAGACTTTCACTTCCTGCGTTTGGAAAAGCAGAAAGTAATAAAGTTGTAACAAAGTAATGAAATTAAAATGTGAAATAGTATACATTGAGCCCCCACCTGCAGACTCTCCTCTCTTAGACAATGCAGCTCTGTTTGGTGTCTGTCATTTTCAGTCTGCAGGTCTCTCTCAGCCTGCTGGGCCTCTGCCCGCAGGGCCTCTACCTGCAGCACCAGGACCTGCCGCTCTCTGGTCAGCACCAACAGCTCTCTCTGGGGGTCCTCTGCCTAGCAGACGTATTGGATGCAACCACAAAAAAAATGCAAGGAAATAACAGAATTAAGTTGCAGATGCAGTGGTTTTCTGCTGCCCACCATAAATCCAAACTTGCATTAATTCAAACTGACTCAGCATTCTCAGCTAAGATAGATCGCAAACTGAATAATGTTAAACAACAGTGTATCTCATTATCTCACTGGTAGCTGCTCCTGTGCCAAGTCTCTCTCCATCTTCTCCAACTCCTCCTGAATTAATCTCCCATGGTGCTCCTTAAGTTGCCTCCTCCGCTCCTGCGCTTTGTTGTACTCTAAATGAGACTGAGCATTTCATTGGCAAAATAAATGTCTTAGTTTGGCTTCTCTTGCAGTCATCAATCGTACACAGTATCAACCAAGCCTCTTAAACACTTTATCCAATCAGAGGTATTGGTATACAATATCATTTAAAATGCCAGGAGTTAATTTGAGTGTGTTACGTCTTGACAGAGGTCAGATGTCTCTGTATAAGCCAGGCTCTTTAGTTTCTCCTCCCTGATAGACTCCCTCAGATGCTGGATTCTTGTGACTCTCTCCTGGACTTTCTCTTTATTACCTTTACCCTCTGTGGATATAACAAAAAACACACACATCGTTCATTTCCCCTTATAGTACAGCTTAAAAATCTTTCTTTGAACAAAACCAGTTACCTCTGATATGCTCCTTCATTTCTTGTTTCAGCTGGTCTTGTAAATTTTTCACTGTGTCTGCACTCTCTCTAAAATGAGCACTGCTGTGCCATTGGCTGTCTATTGTCTGACAACTCTGCCAAATCAAAGCAAACCATGGTGCTTGATTCATTATGCTGGGAACACATCTATTATCATTTTGTTAAATTTTATGTGGAGGAATAAAACATTTAGTGAGACACCTGTGCTTTGCCTTTTATCTTCTTTGACTCATCCCTCCGCTTCTCCCATGACTGGTTTTTCACAATCTGTTGCAGAGATCACAGAATGTAATTCAGCTCTGAACTCAATTAGCCCCTGCAGAATTTTGGAAAGACAGAAATATTCAGTGTTCATCTGATGAACTACCTGCAGGTTTTGGGTCAGCTCTGCCATGCTGTAGTTATTGTGACCTTCACTTGGCCCCTGTGATACAATCAAAGCTCTCAGCGCCGTGATGTCATCTCTGATCTTTTCCTCAGTTGCCCTTGGACACCAGGAACCAATCCTCATCTTGGTAACCAGGCTTCTCGCTTTCTGGGCCAAAGCTAAAGCAGCTGGGGTCTCTTTATCGAGCAGACCTGATAAGAAAAGGAATTTATGGCTTTGCTCAAAGGATTATGGGAAAGTTGCCCACTTGAAAACACTTGCCTTTTGGATGGATGCAGTATATGAGGACTGTCCTGCTGCTTCCAGTTAGGGCTTCATGTAGCAGGAAGGGGAGGAGCTTGTCACTTGGTGTTGCTTGACATTCAGTTTGGTCTAAAATCTTCACCAGTGGGCTGACCCTGGAGTGTACATGCAACTATTACCAAATATTAATGACATACAGTGTATGTACGCTATGTATAGACTACATTACTGTTTACTGTTTAGCCAGAAATCCTCTGACTGTCTTTTTTCAAACAGGAGTTCCTGAACATATTTCAATAATCACTTGCACCTTTCATAATGCCATGGCTACTAAACCAAACAAAAAGTCTGAGATATTTTTTATTTTCTGATGGGTTACCAGAGCTTCTTTACCACCATCAGCTTCACACATGCTCCGACCTACAAAGAATACTGGTAAGAGAGATGTAGTTTGAAGACTTGTATTATGTATATTACATATATCAAATGCCACTGTCCTTATCGTCAATTTCACTTTCACTCTCTGTGTAAACTGCTGCCATTTATCTGCCCAGCAAGCCAGATTGCACAATACCAGAGCCCTGCAACTGAAGCAGCTTAATGTAATTCAGTCAACATTCATTTTGATATTTGTTACTTGTACTGGTGCTTTTTTTTTTTTGTAAGATATGTTCGTTATTTTCAAATATCATTGAGTTACAATAATGAAAAAAGGGATTACATGCTTTGTTGCACGACAGCATGCCTTGCTTTGCCTTTGTGTTCTAGCTCTTTAATTCACCAGGAATGTTTTATAATAAAGAAGTGTATTATAAGTAAGACTGAGGTACTATTTTATTTTTAACTCAAATGATTGGTATGCTTGACTTAAGTAAGACTGAGGTACTCTTTTATTTTTAATTCAAATGATTGGTATGCTTGACTTGCAAGAGCAAAAGAACCCTATCTAGATGTAAGCCAACAGTCAGAACAGTGCTTTATATCCTTTGTAGTTATAGATTGCTCTCTGTATTTGAGAAGATAACTGACCCTCGGAGGTCAGTTCTACTGGCTCCCCCCGCCAGGCTGAACAGCTGGAGTCTGCTGCGACAGACTTCTGACTCCGCCTTCTCTGGATGAAGTTTCCACTCGACAGCCACTGAGAACAAGGAACTACACCTACATGTAGACACAACAAAATTCATTAATAAAATAGAGCCAGGAAAAGGAAATATAACACTGTGAGATTACTGCGTTACCATCGGACCACTAATGTGACAGTAAGACAATTAGCTCTATTGTGATCAACCCCTGTAATTAATCCTTTAAGGTAATGTAGTTAATGGATTACGTGGTCAGAGTTTGTTTGACCTGTGTCTTGTCTTATCTACCTGCTGGAAATGGAGCCTGCATTGGCCTTCAGTGCGTCCCTGCAGGTTTCATACAGAGTGTAGGCTTCTCCTGCTGAACACACACATACCTCACACAAACCTGCTACGAGACTGAGAAAAAACACAAAGATATAATTTGCTAAACATTTTATACACTAATTTGTACTCACAGGATGCAAGTGTACAAACTGTCCTGAGGTCAAGATCTTGACTCACCTGCCAAGGACGGGATGTTTTACAGGTTTTAAGGTCTGCCTGTTAGGGTTGAGGACATCCACAGCGCTGCCATCTGGATAAAACTGACATTGGCAAACAACAGATGTTATCCTGCACCATATTGTGTTCAGTATGATCTGTGTTTATGCTGTTAAATAGAAGGACAAACCTGAAGGAATGACACGGAGATGAACAAGTCCTCGTTTGGTTTTGATATCATATGACTAAAGAGGTTTTCAAGGACCTGAAGGAGAGAAAGAGTAGGATTAATGGAGAGGGAAAAAAATCCAAATTGATCCAATTTTACTTTTGAAGTGTTGTGTTTGGCGCCACCTGTTTAATGATGAGACTGTCAGTCACAGAGGAAATCATGTCTGCGGAGGCTCCACATATCAGCATTGCTCCATTATAACCATTGGATACGGCCTCAGTGAGAGGCTGCAGGAGCTCAGGGCCCAAACTCTGCAGAAATAGATTCCCAGATTCAGACTTTTAGTTTTAATTTATTTAAGAGTTTGTTGATAAAAAAAAAAAGGAGCTCAGTTGAGATCAGCTCTAATGTACAACAACATTGGTACAATTGGTATTCATTTTATATTCACGGTTACATTGTTAATGTGTACCTGAATGTTTTCCACAGTCACAACTTGGTTAAAAAAGAAGGACTTTGCTTCCTGAGTTGAAAAACACATCATCACAGTGAAAGTTTAGTGAAAGCTTATTGATTGAAGCAAGACATGAATTCAAATGTTTTACCTCGTCCCTTCCAGATTTGTAGTCTACACCACGTCTGTCTCTGCTAATAACCACACAGTCTTCACCCTCTGTGCATAAAAAATACAAACTTCAACAAATCCCCAGGGAGAGCAAAGCAAAAAAAAATGTTTTAACAATTTTGCTCCTTGCTGCTTTACCTGGATTTACAGAGAGAACAAGTCCCACTCTTACTGTTTCAGCTCCGTCACACAGCTAGAGAAACATGAGAGCTGGTCATTACTCCATACTTTTTAATATACGCTAACATGATTGTCAAGAAAAGATACTTACATGTTCGTTCATGTTGGTTGTTCCATGCATTTGCGTACTGTAGTCACTTGGTCAGCTGGACTCATTACAGCAGCACGCTGAAATATTAATGAGCCGGAATCTGCTTTCACTTGTGCAGGTGATCAGGGTAGAGTAACAAAGATGGACACAAAGGGGACAACTGAAGATAACACAAGACAGTCATAATACAAAACTAAATATCTCCATAAATCTCTAGTTTGTCATTTACTACATGTAACACAAAGAGATCAGACTAGTTTTATTTCTTACATTTATTTTATTATTTAGTTTAAATCAATAAAAGTTAATTCAACCTGTTTGATCATAATCAAATCTCAGTCAATATAACAATTTAGTGCTCATTCTTTTAAACAAGGCATCCTTTATAAGCAAGTTGTTAGCTGTAAATAATTACATAATTAAAGTAAATGACCATTAATTAATAGTATTTAAGGTAAATCATTATGTCTCCATTGTTTTACCTGTAAGTTTAAAGATAGGTAATATTTATTGCAACTGGAGTTTTTCCAACTGGATAAAAATGACCTGAATGACTATCAGACAGTTTCAAAACTCTGTCCTGTCTCACTACAATCCTGGAGTCATTATTCAATAATCAGCTCAAATGAGTCCTTGCAAGACCTTCTATCGTAAGTCCTCACCAGTCCAGTCTCAAAAAAGTTGACCCCAGACCTTTTTTTTTCAAGATTTATTTTTGTTCCTTTATTGTAGAGATAGGACAGTGGATAGTCAGGAATCAAGGAGAGGGAGAGTGGGGAACGACATGCAGTAAAGAAGCCACAGATCAGATTTAAACCCGGGCCGCCCCGCTTGGAGGAGAAACCACCATACATGGGGCGCCTGCACAAACCAATACACTCACAGAACCCCAACCTGACTCACATTTTCATGAGTAACGTTGACCTTTCAACTGGTACACGCCACGTTTTCCTTTGTTTCTTAGCTCGTTTTGCGTTAGTATTTTTGGTAGGGTTTAATTGTCAGGTTTTTTCAACTTGTTTTCTCATGTTTTGGTTATTATAGGGACGTAAGTTGGTTGTATTTTTTTTCCATTGATTTATCAGGTTAGTTTGGTTCATTATCAGTTAGACTGGTTTGTAATGTTTGGCACAGATTCACCCTGAAGCTTGTTCTTATTTATACTTATGTTCACTAATGTGTTGATGTACAGGTCAGGTGTATGTTAGGTCTTGGTGAAAAAGTTAAATAGTCTCAATGGCTACTTGGGAATTGCCGTGTCATTGCGTCTCCTAGATGGGGCATAACAGTGTATTTAGAAGTATACACAGACATTAAAACACAATATCTGTACACAGCAACTCACCTCTGGCATGTTTCTCATACACTAGCAAGCATTATGGCCCATTGAGTGAAGGCCCTATGTCGTACACCTGAGGGAAGGCGACCCTGAGCCACATACCAACAGAAACATCACAGTATAGAAGTGGAATAACGATATAAAGTCTGTTACAAAAGCAACATAGGTTTTTGCTTTGGTGCAGCTGTCCTTTCTCTGTACACCAGTGAGTGGACAGTGGATCAACTGACCTCCCCTCCTTCTTCAGTGTTTCCCCTAGGTTTACAGCGTTGGGGGGGGGGGGGGACACACCGATACACCGACACACACTTGAAGGAATGTTGGTGTTCATGCGTTACTTTTAATGACAGCTGTCCTTTTCTATCGGAAAGGTATCCTGAAATGACTTCTTTACCTGATTACGGACTCTATCCACTATCCTATCCCTACAATAAAGGCAAAAAAAAGACCAAAAACAAATCTTTAAATAATATGATAGTAGGGGAAACACTGTTCTTTCTAAGGAAGTTAAGCAATTAAACAACTGTCCAGATGGCTCCAAATGTACCTCTTGAATTTTAGCACATTTTGAATGAGTTACTAAACAAAGCTTTTCAACAGAAAAGTGTTACATAGCTACTTCTTTATGCTTTGCCTAAATTTAGACTGGATTGAGCACCAGTTTAGCCTTAGTTTGTAGTCTCAGTCCCTCCCTTAAGATGATCACAGAATATGGATGAGAAAAGAGGTGATTTTAAAACTAGTTAAAGGTTGATCTATTTTCCAATGAAAATGCTTCAAGTTTATGATGAAATATGGTGATATGGAAAAAGTGGTTTGATTAAAAAAAAAAAAACACTAAACACTTTAGTCAATAATGTGAGTGATGGTTAGTTAACTGTGTTCTATTCCTTCCTCTTTCAGCAAGACGAAACGTACTGCCTTGTCTTATCAGAAATGTTCATGATGCAGGAAAGAGACGAGACGTTAAGATTAGATAATTACTAAGAGAAACTCACAAATCCTTTTGGAACTCGTTTATTGAAGTTATGAAGATTTTTATTTAAAGTAAACTGTCTGGATCTTCTATTCATCAAAAGTATTTTCCTCGTATATTCACTTTAAAAGGCTGATTCACAGAAGTTAAAAAAAGAAATATTTTACCTTTTGGAGTACTTAAATTAGGTTTTAGTCTGTGGTTCAAAATCACAACAATCACTATATCTAAAAAAAATGAAACAGCTAAATCTGTTTCAAGAAAGCTGCACCCATTACTCTGACTAACCCTGAACATCTCTGTGAGTTTTTGTGCTACTAAAAAAAAGCTGAAAAACAAACCCCAATGATGTGTGTCTCACACATTTTAACATTAGCTTGATTATATGTTTTTTTCTGATTACAATGTCAATGACAACACCCAAAATCTACTCAGTTATATGTGAAAAAAAAAAAGATTAGCGATACACTGTAACAGTCCTCTATTGATTTGATTCCTTAAAGCCAGCAAAAAGGTTTAAAATCAAGCAGTTACATGGATTAATAACTGATCATGACAAAACAATTACAGCTAATTGGTCAGCATCCAGCGTAAGAGAACTTATTCTCATGTCTGCAGAGATTGCTTGATGAAAGCATGTTGCTTCAGCTGTTTCACTCATCTGTAAAAACACACAAAAAACACATCAGGTGATCGTCTGTGCAAAAAACAAAACAAAAAAACATCAAAAAATACAAAACCTAAATTGAGTCACTCACCATCTACGCTGATGGTCTTCTGCATCAGCAGGGGTGACATCATGGCTCGACGAGGAGCATAGCCTGAAGTGGACATAAAATATGAAGCAGGTTAGTTCTCTGTCATCCATTTGACCATTGAATTAAAAACGTAGATGCAGCCATAAATCACAAGTCTGCTAATCTCAGTGTTCTACCTTTCTGACAGTCGGCACGGCCTCTCACTGTGGTGCCCTCGATGGCTCTGCCAGAGTCATCCACACACCAGCAGTAGCCAGTGGCAAACCAGCACTGCATGGGCTTGTATTTGCCCTGCTCGTCACACTGGGGACGGAAGTCACCAAGCTTGCTGGTCTTACCTGCTGACTCCAACTGGCATTTGGTACTGATCAAAGGCGCTGAGGGAATAAAGAGAAGAGATCATTGAGACACTGGTTAGTGCTGAGTACTAGACTGTTCCTAAGTAAAAAGAATCAATGCCATAGTAACTATCTGCCAAAAAGGACACATGCATCTTTCTCAAAATATAATATAATAAGTTAATTTGAAGAAGTCACAGGAGCAAGTAACTACTGAGAGCCACTATTTCTCTCACATCAATATGTTCAAAGTAAAATATCACAGCCCAACTTTAAATCTCCTACTTGAACTGTAGAAAAAAACGGCATGTTCCGGTCAAGCATATGTCAGAATAAGAACATCAGTTAAATACAAAAATGTAAAAATAAATAAGTTTAAATAACCTGTCTGAGCAGTTGGAGCAACAGGCTTCTGCTGGGCCATCTGGAAGATCAACCAATAACGCATCCAAGACTCGAAGCTCTGCACAGAGCAAAAAGTTTGACCAAAATTAATATTCTAATATCACCTTTTTCCTATTTAATTTGAAACTTTTCATGTTAATGTTTGTTATGTTGTACCGTCCACTCGCTCTCATTCATCTGCTTCTTCAAGCCGTGCAGGTTGGTCAGGAAGGTCTCATTAAACTGAGGCAGTGGAGAGTCCTGCTCAAAACACAACCAGAGCTTAGAGACAAAATAATATCACCACCATCAGAACTAAAAGTATGCCAATTATTACATACCTGCATGAGCTCTTTCACCTGTTTCTCCACACTGACTACAGCGTCCTGCAGCTTCTATTCAGAGGGAACAGAAAAAAAACATTTCTTAATGTTGATTTCATTTAACATCATCCAGGACATGTTTAAGAAGTAAATGTGTTTTTTTTTCCAAAGAGGCAGGTTAAAACCTACAGTCAAGGGCGTCTTGGGTGCATCATCCGAGATGTAGTTCATCATCAGAGGGAGGCTTTTCATGGGCATGTTCAGTTTCATCGGAGACGCAACTTAAAGAAAAAACAAACACACAAAGGAAAATTCAAACGAAAAATTAAAATGTTGGAAAAGTAGAACATAGAAAAGAACTTCTGAAAACATCACATTTTGAAGTACCTTGTTTAAATTCAGTTATTACATAAATAAGCTTTGAAGTTCCACAGGTGAAATAAAATCACAAAAATAAAATCACAAAAAAATCAGTAGTCTACCTAAAACTAAAACATAAGAAGAGGAAGTTTTGAATCAGCAGGAAGAAGAAGCAATCTCACTTCCCCTTGAAGTCAGTTCAGTCGAAAACCATTTGTTATTACCATTGGATGAGCGGGTCAGTTGTCTTCCCATTTTCTCAGAGGACTTCTGCAGTGTGTGGATCTGCTCTTTCTGGCTGAACACCATGTAGGCGGTGAAGACCTGACTGGCCAGCAGGAGACATGCCAGGGTGGTCAGGGCAGCAATCTTTAAAGCCCGACTGTTGGAGGTCCTAACAGACAGAGTAATTTAAAAAAAAAAAGTGTCTATTGAACATGATAACTGGGAAAGGGGATTACATGGCAAAGCCAAATTCACACTTATTAACAGTGGTACATTCTTCAAAAAGATAACCAACAACCTTGATATTGTACTTGTAATTTAATAAAAGTAATAATACAAAAAATTCAACAATATATGCATCAAAATTCTGACACAAAATAAAGATGACCCTTTATATATAATCAGCCAATAGTGTGCGAGTATCACTTGTTACTAGTGCGAGTATCACTTGTTACCAGGCAGACTTTTTCCCCCGATGTGGGGAAGTACATCTTCCTTTACTTTTTCTGTTTTTTTCTGTTTTTGTTAAGTAAATAATAGTTTTTAAACTGGTAGAAAGCCACAAAATACCATTCCAACAAAAAAACTTTTCATCTCCTACATTAGACATTTAAAAAAACAAAAACAAAAAAAAAACTAACCACTGCGCCACCAGCGCCCCTACATTAAACATTTTAAAACTGTGAAACCATATAAATATTTATATTCGACAATGTTTTTATCTGTATTTTATTACAAACGAAAAGTATCACCTGTAACCAGGCGAACTCCTTCTGCTTAGGCAAAGGCAAGAGTCCCATCAAAGGTTATTAAGCATTAGTTAACAATGGTTTATAAGCTATGAAAAAAATAAATAATAAAGCAAATTATTGTACAGCAAGAAAAAAAATAAAAGTAGCCAAACCCTTTACCCATCCTATTTAACAACCACAAGATGTGAGCTTACTTTAAACAACTAGGCTATGTTATTTATGCATCATAGCTGTTGACTTTAAATGCAGTTATAATAAAACAAATCTTCAGGTTTAGTATATAAGCCTAATTCATGTACCAAAAGGGAACTTCTACAAAGAGGAACTTTATTAGCACAGATTTTAAAGTGAGAGTAGGCCTATATGTAAATGCAAAAGTTTGAGCTAAAATGTATCAAACATCTGTTGATACGACTTTGAGTTTCTATAGTAGACTAGTGTCCTCTCTCACCTGGTGGGTGCTGCAGGGAGAACCAGGGCTTCTTCACTGCCGGCCAGACTTCCTCTGGCCAGGGGAGCTTCTTCTGGAGAGTTGTCCATCTGTCCTGAATGTTTCTCCTCAAAGCGACAAACTGGAGAAAGTCCGGCAAATCAGTCAGATTAATGCTCCGAAAAAACAAGGAAGTTTAAGCAGACTGATTCCTCAGAAAGATGAGAGGACTGCGGGGAATCCCTGAGTTAAAAGCAAGGGTCTAGCCAGTGGAGGAGTTAAGAAAACTCGCTGCGAGCTGTGATTGGTCAGATTTTAGCACCATCACTTGTTCACAGGAGAAGACAACAGGAGAAGTTTGGTACTCAAACTTGTTTTACAGCACGTTAATAGCATTTGTTTAAGCCAACTCTGAGCTCAAATTGTCTTTTTACTTTTTGTTTGTTTATGAGCCTTCTTCTAATGGGCATTATTTAATCTACTAGGCCAATATATATACTAGGAATAAACTAACAAGTCAAATAAGGATATTTACCGTGTTTACTTAACCTTTGCAAAGTGCTGCACAACGAAAATAGACTTTAGGCAAAAAGCAACATAGTTTTACTCTTTACTCCTTGCATTTAAATGATCATTCATCCAAACAAATAATTGTATTTAAATTATTTATAAACCTAGTTTCAGTTTAGCTCTCTTTCAGGAAGGACAGAGAATAAGTGCTTCTCTAGAAAAAGGTATTTAAGTAAAGATGACACAAGGGTTTGGTAACATTACAATATGAGTTACATTAAAAACACATTTTTTGTCTGTTCTTGTTCATTTGTTTTATAACTAAATACAGAGAACAGCAGATGTGTAAGTATATGAACCAGCACAGATGCAGAACTGTACTCTTTAGCTTGGTATGACGCAGTGTTCCTTAATAAAGTAAAAGAGAAATCTGGACAACAATGGGTCAGGAGATCTGCTCAGGTGTCACTTTTTAAACCTTTTGACATGACCCTCCTGTATGTAATGGGATATTTATTGTGTGCCAGTGTTGAGCTGAACTAAAAGACAAGACACAGATAAAAAGTATCTGATCTAGGGAAACTGCTTTTGTATTATAACATTTTTAAGTGCAACACCTGTCTGACTGGTCACATTCCTTAAATCATGAGAAATAAAAGCACCCCTTAAGGAAGCTGTAATGCCAGGAAAACACACTCTCGTTGTTTAACTCTTCAGGGCAAATGGCCTTGGCTCCGTCTGTGTGTGCATAAATATAGTAATTTTTCTGATCTTCAGTACTTCATGTTTCTTTTGAAGAAAAGTAAAACACATCTAACTTTACTAAATTTATCGAAACAGAACAATACCTGAAGTGAAACCAAAAGTACAAACCATCTTTTTTCTCACTTCTTTAAAAGGCAAACAAAGATTTTACAGAAATCTCCGCACTGCACTAAAACCCTCAACACGCTTTGACTCTTTAAAGAGACACAAAAGTAAATGAAACAAACAACCAAGTCTACTTATAAAGGAGGGAAAAAAGAATCCATCTACTGAAAAATACAGTGGTGTTTTATTTGCAAATTAAAAAGCACCGACAATATTAGTTACACTGTAAAAATTATTGACAACAATTACAAATCTTTATCATACAGTCCAGGAGATTAGTACCATCATTGCTGTTATGTGTTATCACTTAATACTTTATATGGAGAGACTCAGTACCTGTGTACAATAGTTGGCAGTGAGAGGAAAAACAATCGTAGCGACACACCTCCGCACAATGAACTGATCCAAACTCCCCTCAGCACAGCACTGACATTTCACACTACAGGAATGGGCCGATGGAGAGTGTAAACCCAAACACATTCAATAATTTAGGTCTACTGAAGGTTGCGTTTTATGTACATTACAAAGTCAGGAAATAAGAGGACCAACATGTGCATTGTTATTACATCAGAACATTGTACAAAACTATTGCAGTAAGAGCAGCTTTTTGTTATCTATGCCTGACATCTAGTTGCAGTGATAACACCTTGACGTCTGGATGCTCTCTCCGGGCCTACCGTTGGTTTTCCTGGCAACCTCATTTTTCACCCCAGAGACAGCCTTTATCCCCCCTCCCCACCAAGAACTCAACTTGTAACTGAAATTAAACAAAATATAAGACAAAATATACAGTTTTGACAAAAAAAACAAAAAAACAAGATAACCCAATGGTGAAAAATTATTTGAAATGCACAATCTTGTCCTGTACACTTTGATTCTCACAGACCAGAGTGTTCAGTTGAACATACAGTAGCTAGCTTATGATCTTCTTCACAGATTGTAGTAGGATCCATGTCGGTAGTGTGCTTTCCAGTAACCTGTATGTTCAGAATTAATGCTCGCTTGAGTGCCTTAAATATTGTGCTTTCAACGTCTTTTCTACAGTTCCTGCTTCAGCCAGTTGGATGGTCATGAAACTGACCATAGAGGAGGCCGAGCAGGTCGAGAATCACAAAGCAGGTCTACTGTACACCTTTTTTTATATGAGAAAAATTAGCTAAGATGTTTAGTTTTGGTACATTCTACATTAATGCATTGCCATCAGCATTATAAAAACGTTAAAAACAATCTGAGTAAGGAAAATGAAAAAAAAAAAGAAAGAAAAAGAAATGAAAAAAAGAAGAACCCTCAAAAGTCCCTGTGGTGATATTTTAAATGAAGATTCTGTCCTGGCACTTGTAAATGCAATAACTAGATTCTACCAAGGCTTATTGAGTAAGGCTACGACATGCAGCCTGAGTCAAGACTCCAGATGTCTCGTTCTCTACTTAAATCAAAGGCATCTAAAGCCAATGTCTCTCTGTCAACCATGCTGCCGTCAATGTAGTCAATGTAAATGCTTGTTTTTAATCCAAACAGCACATCTCATACGTGGAGACTCAGGTCATGTGTTCTTCTACTCCGCCTGTGTCTCCAAATTGTTCTTCCTCTTTGATTTTCAAGATGAAATCCATGCAAAGAAGATGAGATTGAATCAAGGAGAGCAAAGGCTGATTATCAAACACTGAGGGATGCTGCAGTGCATCACTGAGCCTTTTCCTTCTTCCACAGGACACAGTGGAGGCCATCATTGTGGTCCTGGTTTGTCCTGCAGGGGAGTGACAGCATCTGAAAGCCCAGGGAGCTACTGACATCACCATCCACTGTTGTCTTGTTTGTGTGGGAAGATCACAGTTAGGTTTAAACTCTGTAAAAACTGCAAGGGATCTTCAACGTGTCAGTGTCTCCCAGCAGGCTGAGCGGAGGTTCATTACATGGAGCTCTGATCTCCCCCTGTGGTGCTGCTACCTGGTGTGGACCAGCTCCTCTCTGAGCCAGCTGGGCAGCGGCTGACCCATCCTGTAGAGCAGCTTGGACAGCTCAATGTTGTGATCCCTGTAGTAATCCCTGAGGAACCCCTGGGACTGCAGGAAATTAAAAATGTTCGTTGAAAATGCACAACAACACAAAACAGAAATAAAACAACAGTCAATAAAATGTCAGCAGTTTCTAAAAGCACAAGTCGGTCTGATCTTACCTCAGTGTTCATGTCAGGGTACCTGCGCCCTTTACTCTTTCCCAAACACTTGGTCTTTCCTCCCTCCAGCAGCTGACACCAGAAGCCTTTCTTAGGGTCAAACCTGTAAATAATAGACATATACACAAATTGATTGTAAATAACAGAGTACTTGAGGGATACAGAGGATTCAAGTGGGCTTTATTGTCAGTTTGGAACATGTGGTACATGAATGGGAATCCAATAGTGCCTGCAGGAAGCTGGCAGGAATCTAGGGGAACATGCAACAACGGTACACAAATTTTTAACCAAAGAGCAATAAACTATTTAAAAAGGGAAAAGCAAAAAACCAATAAGATTTAAGATTTTACAATAGTTGGTTTCTTCAACAAAACAAACAGAAACTTCCACTCCTACTCTAGCAGAATGAGTACACTACATGTAACATAAACCTACTAGTTTGAAACCAGTTTGGTCACCATGACATGTGGTGAAAAGAGAATGGTGTATGTAAGCTGTGAAAAAAAACTCATATGGCCTGTGGATTCTCAAATTATGAGTCACTGTAAGAATCAATCAGGAACTTAGAGAGTGAAAGATTTCAGTACAGGAAGATACTCACGCTAGGATCTTGTGGTAGTTGATGACGTTGGCCAGGCCCAAATATTTCTGGATTTTATCCATGATGGAAGCAGGCTCAGTCTTCAACATTTGCCCATCCAGGACCAACAACTGGGGAGGACACGCACAGTACCAATTGTCATTCATGTCAAAAAATAGCCTGAAGGGGCATTTATTTATCTATTTTTCTGACACTCTGCTAGAACTGAGATTGATTGTTTCATAACAGAAATGAAGACTGTCATATTAGCTGACAGATTTGTTCTCAGCGCTCTTACAGCCTGTAAGGACTTTTCAAAGTAAACAAGCCCTCAAACCCCCAAACCTTGTCTCAAGAAAAAAAAAACCTGCATAACGTGTGATTTACTCAGAGGGGAATGGTCTTGCAGTCGTGACTTGAGACAACTTTGTAGGTCTGAGAAATGTAACCCTGTTGTTGGTAGATTCGCTGCATGCTGCCCATCACTTTGTGAATGAATGCACACACTTTACCTGGCTGGAGTGGTAAAAGTTTAGCCAGCGCTCCAGGTGGACTGCGTACCAGCCTGGAACCAGACAGCGATTCTGGAGGACCCGTAGTCTGACCGGAGAATCGTGGCCTGCCGTGATGACATCGTGGAAGGAGTATTTTAACGCCACCGGGTCATCATGGGCTCTTTGGTGCTGCGGGGTAGGCAGAGAAATGAGCAAATGAGTCTCTAAAATATATTATCTTTAAAAAAAGGTGCTCATTCAGATAATTACCATTTTATCGCTCTCACCTGGTACCAAGAGTAGGCCCTGTCTGCTGGGTTGATGAGAATGGTGATGATCTTGGCTTTGGGCAGAAGAGCCGCAGCCCTCTGAGCAGCCACCTCAGAGTCAAAGTAGTTGGCACTCTTCTCAAAGTAGTAGTCTGAACTGGTGTTGGAGGGCAGAGGGAAGTACTCCATGTACCTGATGCACAGCACAAAACATGCAAAGTGTTACAAGCAGCTGTAGTTGATCTGGTTCAATTTGCTCTACGGAGATACGGATGATTTCTCTGCATGCTGTGTGGGTGGTCGGCCATGTGCAACGGCTTATCACTTCAGAGAAACACACCAACAACACGGTAAAATGCTAATATTTGGGTAGTGCGCTCACATCAGTGGGAAGGGTGCCAAGTAAATGATGAGCTGTGATGCACCAAGCTTCTTGTTGATGCACGTTTTAAATCATTTAACTCTACAAAGACATAAATCACTGAAAGCACTAAGTAAGTAAGATTGTATTTCTGGACTGCTCTTGAAGATTTAACTGATGAAGGAATCTGTGGTTGCATGTGGCTTTGGCATCATTTTGCTATTTGGATTCTTGATTTAATTTACATTACCACAGAAGCTGTCCTTGAACATTTAATGGGAAAGTCAGTTACTATTCAATGTTATTTCAAAGTACTATAATACCTGCATTCCTACATACATATATTGGGAAAATTATGTCAGGTTGAGAAGCTTGCTGTTTAAGGAGATAATATTTATTAGAACTACAACAACCATGACTCCTTGAAACTGTACGGTTCCTTTTTCCTGATCAGTAATGTTTTACCTGAACTTCCCACATTGACTTTATGAGCTGTATTTCTATATTTTTACATGGTTAAAGTTGTAATCTATCAGGACTTAGAACTTCCCCATGAAGAAACATTTTGATCTCATTACACCAGAGTTTCATCATCATCAACATTTATTTCATGTTTTTACACCAGCCACCACTAATGAGTGCCCACAGGAGTTATTGCTTTTTTTGTCTTTTTAATATGGAGATTAGGAATGCTAAATTATTAGGCGTAGAATAAGTTGTTTCAATGCCTAAAATGTTAAAAAGGAGATGATAAGCTCACTAAAATAAAAAAAACAAGAGAACACTAAAGCAAAAAAAACATCAGATCAATGAACAATTAAATCATTTTATGGTGTTGAAAGTTAAAAAAATAAGATATTGCATTCAGCACGCCATCATTACTGATGTTGAACTTTGAGGTTCCTCACCAGTCGATGCCTCTGTGGTAGTTGTGTCCATTGAAGAACTGGATCTCCTCAAAGGTCTCTTTGCTGGGGTAGTTACTGGTCAGGTCAGGGTGCATGCCGAGGAACAGGTACAGAGCAGTTGTCCCTGAGAGAAAGAACAAGTAGTTTAGACTATAAAAATAAATAAATGTAAGGATTAGAATAAGAGGTTTAGGAGAGTGCGACTGACAGGTACAGTAACAATAAATATAGCCATAAAGAATCACAATGAAGTCTGCTAACACTACTCTCAAATAATGAATATAAACCTTGTTGAATTTCAAACAGGACATGACTGCTCATAATCCTCTGATGCAGTCCATTTTAAATTCTTCCTGTAGGGGGTGCTAAAACTCTGCAGCTTCTCACCTGTCTTCTGAGGCCCGATGACAAGCAGTTTGGGGAAGCGGTCACATGTTTTCTCTTTTGACCAGATGTCCTTGTGCCTTTTGTCCTCACAAGGATCCTGTAGCCGCAAAAAGACAAACAATGATCTGTTTTTGAGTATGGTTTGTACAGAATTCTAACAAAAGATGTACATTTAAAACACAAGAGAAAGCAGGTCATCTTTGTTTGTTTTTATCTGTTGGTCAAACACTACTGTAAGCAAAGGAGAGGCTTTTAATATAACATGTTGTCATGGTTAAAAACAGCTGCCTAATCAATGATTGAACAAACTCTTTTTACAAAACTCATTCATATACAAGCTACTTCAGTATAATGTCATATCTAAAGAGATCAAAATCAGCCATGAAGTGTCATTAGCAGCCTATAAAGGTCATGTTAAAATAACATAGGAAGTTATGGTATGGTTCCAAAAAGAGTCAAATGTGTATACAAAGCCATAATAAATCCATCAACATGTGAGTCCTACCTGCCAGAGGGGATCCCTCTCGGAGGGGAACAGGCTGAAGTATTTCTGAGCCAGCTGAACAGGTGGAAGCGTCTGCATCTTCAGGTTGGTCCACGTCTGGACGAACATCATCAGGCTCTTGAAGGTGTACAGGCCGAGGCGATCATTCCCATAGTTGGACAGATGGGTCATGAAGATGCTAATCTGTGAACAGGAAAGAAGAATGTGTACAAATGAGTAATGGGTGTTATAACCTACAACCGGCACACTAGCCTCAGACAAATGTTCCATGTGACGGATTTAGGTAGAGCAGCAATAAGTGTTGGTTTCACTGATTTACAAACAGATAGGGAATGCAGAACTATACACCTGACTTGACTTTGAAATCAATGTTATAGTTTTGTCATATGATGTTCAGTATAATACAATTATAATCTTTTTGTTTTTTTACTGATTGTCAGATTAAATCATAAAATCAACTAAATGATAAAGCAAACCACAAACTCACAAGCATATTCATTTGATTATTCATGAAATCAGACAGTATAATGACTTTTAGCAATCTTATCAGAGAAACTGCTTAATGTCACTATTTCTGCCACATGCTTTTTTTAATTTCAATTTCTGTCCGAGCGTTTGGGACAGAGAGCATAAAGAGGTCCTGAGAACGCCAAGAATACTGTCTGGTACTTCTCTGCAAGATAAAAACACATAGATAGAGAGGAAGCAGACCAAGAATTGCCTTATATATAAAGGTGTACCAGTGTATGAGCCTACGGGTCGCCAAAGTGGGCCATCCAACTCGAGAGTACAAGTCACGTTGGTGAGTCAGAGCGTTACAATTTGTAATGAACCTCAAGGATGCATGGTATGCTGTATCAACCATATTGAGACACTTAGCAGAGGTGTGCATGTACAAAAGATCACCATTATCTAAAACAGGTAAAAAAAAAAAAGTTTCAGCGACAAGATGCTTTTTTACATGTAAAGAAAAACACAATTTGTTTCTAAAATAAAAACCCAATTTTATCCTCAGCTTTTTCACCAGACACAGTACATGTGGTTTAAAGGGAGTCATCAATCAATATACCCAGGTATTTGTAACAGTCTACAACCTCAATCTCCTTTCCATCAACAGTGGAAAGCACAGGTACATTTTGTGACCGGGTCGTTGATCTGGTAAAAAAACATCAGCTTGGTCTTATCTGCATCGTAAAATGAGATCATAACTATAGTTTAAAGTCGGGCATGGAGTTGTGAACCCATCCTGAGAGAGTGTCAGTGATGAGCCACTGCAGACTCCAATAGATTTTGAAGCTTCCCTTTAAAAAAAAAAGAAGAAGCGGCTTTAGCGATGACCACACGACGATTAAATAGTTTGAACAATAAGGGCTCCTTGTTCCAAAAATTTAGGAGGGGACAGACGCTACTGTATTTTGGTTTTACAAAGGCAGACACTGAAAAGAAAGTCCTTATCTGCACTGATCTCATTATAATAAATAACATGTTCCAGATAAGGACATCAAAAGAAACACACTTTTTATCATCTAGTAACAAACCATGGTGAGATTTTAACATTGCGTTTCTCCTCGTATAGAAGAAGCATTCACATATTTGTATAAAAAAAAGAGACGCATAATGCGGACAGTCATTTTCCTGTCCTTCACTTTACATCACAAGTTGAAGGGCTTTCACAGAGTGTGAGGGACAAAAACAGAGCTGTGTCGATGTCAGTCTGACTCACAGGGTTCAGGAGAACTGTGAGGAAGAGTTCTCCTCCGTTGATGAGCTTGTCCAGTTCATTCGGGCTGCCGGGGTAGTCTTTGTAGAAGATGGTGTGTGTGAAAAGACCACACGTCTGCCTGGGCAGCACCTGTGAAATAAACAAATACAAAGTCACAAAGCTGCAAAGAGGAAGAAAAAAAAAAAAATCACAGGCATTAAACTAAAAAATCACAAAGAAATGCGCTCACACACAAAAACACAAACACACAAGCAAAACCTCCACAGAGAGCAGAACTGTCAGCACTCCAGGCAGTTACCCCACACATTGTTTGCTTTCAATAACATTCATATTATGCAGCTCATCTAGCCAAAGCAAACCTCTTATTCACTCTGAGTCTATATGGAAATTCATGGAAATGGGTTTACAGTTTGGAGTGTCAGGGGAACTGAATATCAATCATCAGTAAGCAGTGGAGACTGTCCATTCAGACGGCGCTATCTCAAGGACGAGAACACAGCTCTGAGACCACACAGGCCGGCTGAATGCCAACACTACAAAGGAAACCGGACTGAGGCAGCACTGTTTTCTATCAGCGCTGAAGGTCAACCTGGGAAAGAAATAGATATGATTTTTCCCCCTCTCTTTTGAACTACATGAATATAATCTATTCAACTTTATATCTGCTCTCATAACTTTATTATTGAGTGCTGCCTAGCAGCGTGAAGCTGAAAGGAGTGCAGTTTCTCTGGTTGTTGACATTTTGGTGATTGGTTTTGTGAAGAAACTTGCTATGCCTGAAGTGTCAGTCTCAGTTATGATGCAGAAGGCTGCTAGGAGGTACAACTCAGACGGGTGACTCATGCAAGACCTGACTACATCATCATCATCATCATCTCCCACTCTGTTGAAGGAAACCCAGCTAAACTAATGAGATGATTGCCTTTCTGAGGACTTCTGTGATAAATGAGATTCTGCTCAGCATCTTCAGGGGCAACACTTCGGTGAAGTACAGGAAGAGAGAAAAGGATGGAGAAACTGATGATGGCGAGTCACCATGACAGAAGAATAAAAGAACAGAGGAGAGGTGGAGGGATAATTAATGACTAAAGGATATGTAGATGTAGAAAGAGAACCCTGAAAATGATCACTGGCTAAACAGTAATGGAGTATGAGAAGCCAAGAGGAAAGTAAAGTGGAAAACAATGGGCAGGAAGTAACTCGATAATGAGGCTGCATGGATGTTCAGTGATCTTACACTTATTCCACTGTGGATGAAACCCCGTCGGAAGCGGGCCGGCTTCAGGTGTGGGTATTCCTCTGTGCTGGTCACCTTGATGCCCCACACCTTCTTCCAGGCGTCGTACAGCTGAATGTGGACCGGGTACACGCCAGAGTGGTGAGGTGCTACCGCGTAGCCCATGTTAGTGGGGATCCCGTGTTCCTACAGAGAGAAAAATATATAGTTAAGAAATAGCCTACAGGCACCATACAGGCTGCGTTAAGTTGGTTTGGTTTGGAGCTCAGGGTGCGTGAGCTTTTTTGTTTGTTTGTTTTTTTCTTTTTGGACTATTTAATAGGACAGCTGAAGAGAGACGGTGAATGTTGGGAGGAGAGAGTGGGGTAGACATTCACTAAAGATCCTAGGCCGATCCTGGCCGATGCGTTGAGGTCTGTATCCTCCGTATACGGGTCACCTGCTCTACCAACTTGACGAAGATGGTATTAAAATAAATATGTTCTTGAGTTGCCTGATTTCTTTATACATTTTGGTCTGCTATACTTTACGTCTCAATGTGGTTAAAGATGTCAGCCAAATACATAATAAATACTTTTCCCCTAAGTCTATTTAAATCTAAATGTCTTGACTTGAATCCACCACTTGCTGATCCAAACTGTCTATATGTAAGGAAGGAACTGCTTTACTAATTTAGAACTGATATATAGGATGTTTGATAAGGTGGAGGATTATCCCTTTTAAAGAATTTTTTTTGTCATTTTTGGGCTTATTATGGTTTTATTTTAGAGACAGGACAGTGGAGTCAGTAATCAGTGAGAAAGAGAGTGGAGAATGACATGCGGGCAAAGAGCCAAAGGTCGGATTTGAACCTGGGCCATTCGCCCCCAAATAATTACATTTATATAGTTTGCTGTTAATGCTGCTTATTAAAAAAAAAGCAGAAAACTATTGTACACTTGGAGAACCAGAGGGGTACACTGAATTAGAACAAGAGTGAAAGCAATGCAGTTAGCTGATCTGATCTGTTATTTTAATGTATTTATGCTGCTGCTGCTGCTGCTGCTGCCGCCCAGGTTTGCTTTTTTTTGGGGATTTCTTTGTGTGACTTTGAAGGATGTGAAACTGAATTTCCCCTCTGGGATAAATGAAATTGTTTAAATCTGAAAGCGTTTCATGCTTTTGTTCATCCCTCTTATATTTGAATCGATAATGTTTATTAAGTTTAAATGTGTTGGTAATTGTTCTTGGATGTTTTAACGCTCACATTTCATGTCATGTTAATGTCAAATGTCTCTGACAAAATATTTTTTATTATTAAATTTGTATATAATATCAATAGACTATTAATCATTACAAAAAAAGACTTGTCATTAGGTGAGAGACAGTAAGGTACATTCATTTAAAGCTTCCTTTAATTTTTATTCAATTAAACCACATTACTGACATCACTTTGGTCAACATCTTTTCAGTGATTTTTGTTTATTCATATTTACTCATTACTGTTTTAACTAGTAGCTTTATTGGTAGAGGAGCAGATAGCACATCTTCCTTCCTGTTTCCTGCTCTTCTTACAGCTGTTTCAGATTGCTGACATTGCAAACTTAACATGTTGCTGCCACAGCTTCACATTTAATTTTGTCAACAGGCAAACACACCCCGTCTTTCATCAAGTCTGAGCAAGAGAAAGCACAATGTGTTGGTTACTGAGATTAGCACTGATGGGATTGTCAGAAATTAAAAATGTGTCTACAAATTCATGCAGCCATTTGCTTTTTCTGTCATCGGATCATTTCTAATAGCCAACGTCACTTTTTAAAGTAGGAGCAGTAGGCAGGAGCTCCAAGGTAACCACTCCCACCCTGTCCTCCTGATGTGCAGAAAATGCCTCATGCTGTGCACAGCAAGAAATCTAATCGCTATTATTGATTACCGACTTATTTATCGGAACAGCTTGAGTTTGCTTGGCTGTTCTGTACACTGTGACATCAGTGTCTTGTCTGCTGCATCACTGATGAAGGAGATGTTCAAAAAGTGTTGGCTGTTTTTCAGTAGATCCAGTAGATGTCGCCAAAACAACTCGAGCTGCATTGTTGTGTTAGCATGCCAATGCTAGCGCTCTTTAGTTTGCTCGTAGCTTCACAGTGCATGTAAATTTACACGAAATGACCGTGATCTAAAAACGCAAATAAGCAGTGAGTACAGTATGTTATTCTCGTTTTCTCTAGTCCCTCAATTAAACAACTTTTTTATGCGAGGGGATGAGCCGGCAGGCCGTCCCGTCCATGTAAACACGCTGTAGATACGGCTCAGACAGCATCACTCGGATGTCACACTCATTGTAGACAGTCATGACTCAGAGTTATATACGTCTGACATATTTGATTTCTGCTACATTTAAGTGTAAAAAAAAAATGCATATTCTTGCTTTAAGTATCAAAATCTACCAGGACTTTAAAACATCCAACACCTCTAGTCAGAGTGAAGATTGGGGAACTGAGTTGTGATCGGACCTTAGACCCCTGTGACTCACCATGGCAAACTTCTTGTTGAGCAACATCTGCTCGGCCAGCACAGACTGGTTGTGAAAAAGATGGGGCTGCATGTGGCTCCACATGTGAGGGAACCACCAGAACTCCTTCACGTAGGAGAGCAACAGGTCATCTCCCAGGTCCTCCTCATCAGATCCTGGACAGGAGAGAGAGAGAGAGAGAGAGAGAGAGAGAGAGAGAGGGAAGCAAGGTGTGATTGGAAAATAGGAAATTGAGAGGACAAGAATGGACAAAGACAAAAAAGAGGCAAAGGGGAAATGGGGTCAGAAAGAGAACATTTGAAATATTAAAGCATTTAGGGATATACAATAAAGTCATGGCATTAAAAAAACAGGAAGGGGAGATTGTAACGTCACCCTCTGAAAAATGTTTTGTATTTGACTTCATGCTACAGTCTCTGCTCTAGTTAACAGCAGCACAGTTTCTCTACTCAGGCAAGCATCTTACCAGCGTGAAAGAATTTCCCTGAGAAGCCCAGATTGAAGGTGAAGTTGGGCACATGCGTGCGCAGCTCCTTTTGTGTCTCCAGCAGGGCCTGAAACAGTGGGAGGAAAAGAAGAGTGAGTCAGTGCACGTTGCGCTCATGCTGGTGCACGAGTGCATTAATGAGGAAGCGTGAACACCTCGCATACGCGTGCCCACATACATATTTCATTCTGCAAGTTTCTTTTTTCGGTAAACATCCAACATCCAGTCCCAGTTGCCTCACTCCTCTTTTTCATTCCGTTTGATATTTTCTCTCTCCTCTGATTCGGGTGTTTGTTTCATTTGATCTCAGCGCTGGATTAGACTCGCAGCACACACCCTCTCTCACATTTCTCCATCTTGTCAGGGTGTGATACCATCCTAAAAGCTTGCCGTTTTGCTGCCAGGAGGAGGCCTTGATGCTTTCTTGCATAGTCTTCTCTTCCACCCTCTGCCTCCACATGTGAGGGGGCCTGTTCTGCTCTGAGGGGACGCAGGCACGGAGCTTTTCAACATTCTTTGTATGTCTCTGGGCCCCTGAAATATTCATCGCAGTGGAGCTTGTGTGACAGTATGAGCAGTGGGGCCTGTCAGCTTTGAGCGGCCTACTGGGACGAGCGCATTGAAAAGGAGAAGAGGAGCGAGAAGAAGGGCTTTCTGGTAGACTGGCAGGGGACAGCGCATGCTATGTGTGAGGCAATTTTTATATAATCGTCAAAGGGCTGCTGAAAACACCAGTTTATGAATAAATAAGTGGGTTCAGTTTCTACTCTTACAAACTTTTCTTTACTTTGACACACATGCACAAACTCACCTTTACATCCGGCACCTTCATGCGCGTGCCCTCTTTGCCGACAAAGATGTCATCGATGTCCACTAGGATGTAGCGCTCCAGAGACAACGAGAGCCTCTTCCCTGTCAGAAAGGCCACAGCGTCCACAAAAACCAGCTTGTGCAGCCAGAAGACCAAGTTGTTGCCAAACAGGACCCTCTGAATGCCGTCGTGAAGTCCGAGGTCCTGCACCACCGACGGCAGCAGAGCAGCATTCTGCCCCATGGATGCAATGCTCTCGGCTGATTGGGTTTTGGCCAGCAGCACGGGCTCGTACGTCGAGTGGTTGGACTGGAAAACAGTCCAGTCATCCCCGGGGAGTGGGCCTGGCAGGGGCTGCCCTGATCGAGTGATGAAGAGCAAGGGGGACTTGGGGTTGACGGTGCAGTCCTTCAGACCCAAGTTGGAGTGAAGAAAGAGGGGGAAGCCTTTGAGCTGCGCGCTGAGGAGACTGTTTTCATTGGCCTGATCGACAGAGAGTAGAAAAAGAAACAACTCAGATTCATCATACATGAGAGTGATGAAGACGTATTGGATATAATTCCCTCATTTCTCCACTCACGTGTGAAATAAGGAATGTCAGGCCTACTCAAACGCAAAAGGCATGTGGCAGCTTCTACCTGCTACGCTCAATCTGCTGAACGCTGAGATTGCAGTCAAACTGAATAGCCTCCTGCTGTGCGCTCTAAGATATTAAGACTGAGGGTTCAGTGATTATTCAATGAAATTTCCCCTCCCAAATTCCTCATTCTTCAAATCTCTCACACCTCTATTTCCACAGATAAGCAAGTCATCCTTTTGCCGCACTTTAACTTAAGCTGTACTTCAAATGTCACCACTAAATGTGCTTTGGGATGTTCTGTTTTGTCGACCCTGACTTTCTCTCAGATGTTTAGGGTGTATGTTTAAAAAAAAAAAAAAATTACAATCAGTTTAACTCTTACCTAACGTATGATTTATTAATAATATTATCGCTTTCATTTTGGCCTTGTTAAAGTAAAAATGTATAAAGGTGTAGAGGTAGTAACCTTTTCTTTGTCACAAATAGTGCCTTAAATTATTATCAGGGTATGGGCTTTTAATTCACACATAAATATGGATTTTCTTTGCAGAAATGTAATAAGAAAAACAAAAACTCTACATAATGAAACCTCTTTTCAAGGTCAATAAGACTGGAGAGATGAAACACTTTCTAACAAACTTTTAAATGGGTTTTGGGAGGCTTCAGTCATTCAGATTGATTTCAAGACTGACCATGAATAGAAATCATGTAAAAAGCAAACGATAGGGGGGCACTGGTGGCGCAGTGGTTAGTGCGTGCAACCCATGTATGGAGGCTGTAGTCCTCCAAGCGGGTGGCCCAGGTTCAAATCCGACCTGTGGCTCCTTTCCCGCATGTCATTCCCCACTCTCTTTCTTCCTGATTTCAAACTCTATCCACTGTCCTATCACTCAATTACAGGAGCAAAAAGCCCCAAAAAATAAAAAATAAATAAATAAATAAAAAGCAAACGATTAACCGCTTCTAAATCTAACGTGTCTGAGATCTTCAACAGAAGTTAAGCTTAACTTTCTTTTGTGGACTTCAGAAATAAGTAAAGAGTTCAAAATTATTTCTTGAGGCATATTCTGTCAAAATTCAAAAAGGATGTAAGAGTCAATCAAGCTGATAAATAATGTTGTTATTGATTCATATTCATTTTTTTCAGTTATTCTTAAAATTGTAACAAGTTTGTAATTACCACAAAAACACATTCTGCATTCTGTTCCACTATATCTTGTACATACTGATAGAGTTATATGTTGAAGTAAAAAAAAGAAAACACAGGACTTTTAGATAATACTGCAAACAGTTTGGTTCAGAGAGCCGAGCAGCTGTGTTCTGTGTCAGGTCATTGGGATGCATACCCTCGCTCTTTTTTCCCCGTCCTCTCCCCATAGACAGTAAATCCCACCCTGCTTTCTCTTCTAACCTTCTCCTCCACCACCTAACATCACTGCAACACCATCTATGCCTTCACATCTCTTTCTATATTCTCTCCATGGCTTCAAGATGGTGATTAAAACCATAAGACCTGAAAACAGGCCTTGGGCAAACAGGCTCAGCCAGGGATTACTGGGAAAGAGAGAGAAGAAGAGAGAGATAGAGGAAGAAGAGAGGCAGAAGACCTTATAGAAACAAAGGGGAGAAAACAAGGTCAGAAAAGCAAGAGAGAGAGAGATTGCAGAAGAAAGAAAAGAAAAGAAATAGAAGTTAAGAGTAACAGCGCAGTGGGACTGAGTGATATTGAACCAGGCAGGTCTTTCCAACCCTGCGAATCCCATCTCCTTAGAGACCGTGGAGCCAGATGGACAGGGCAGAAGGTGTGAGTGAGAGGAGAGAGAGGAGAGAGAGGAGGGAGATGAGAGAGGAGGCTGAGGGAGTGTGTTGTTATTCTAACCTTGAAGAAGCCAATGATGCCCACTCCATATTCCACGCAGTATTTGTCCAGAAGCTCTCGGTTCCAGGCATCCAAGTTAACATACTTGAGAATGTTTTCATAAATCACCAGAGTGAAGCGCCCTCTCTCTTTGTCCGTCAATGTGGGCATGTCCCCTTTACCGGGAGAGATCTCAGTCCGATACCTGAAGCGGCCAGACTCCAAGATGGCCACGATCTCCTGCCCCAGTTGAGAATACTGGCTCTCAACAAACACCAGAACCACAGGGTCCGTCCTGGCCCCTCCGGGGTCCATCCCAGGACCTCCAGAGACGCCCCGCAGAGGCAGCAGCCGGGACGGAGTGACTCTTGGGTCGTCAGAGTCGGCTGACTCTCCCTCGGCACCGGAGACGCCTCCGTTTCCGGACGATGGCTCCAGCTCGCGCTTGACGCCATAGAGGAAGTAGGCAGAGATGAAGACGCTGATGGTGCAGAAGAGGAAGAGGAGGAGGAGGGAGGTCTGCAGGGGGAGGAGACGGACCAGCCGACGGACTCTTGTCACACATCCCAGCATCGTCTCGAGCCACGCCGCTCCACCCCACAGGCCCGGCGACGCGCCTTGGGGGACAGTCTCTCAAGAAAACGGCCAGCTGGGCACTATTCACGACAGAATCAGTTTTTTATGCAGCTCGATATAAACAGAGTTAAGGGAGCAGCTGCAGCAGCTACTGGAGAAAGAAATGAGACGGTCTCACGTTGGCTCTCCCTCATTCTGCAGCGCTGCTTATGTCACCATGGCAGAGGAAAAGGGGGTCTTGGACTGCCGGTACACGCTTCCTCAGGTGGAGGGGCGGGCGGGCCGAGTCACTGGTAGAGAGAGCTGGAGGGCTCCATCACCTGTCCTTCATGCGAGCCCGTCTTTCCTTCCGCTCTTTTGATTTCAGAATAATCTCTTGAGGAAAGCGAAGCCACGCAGGTCATCTCAGCAGGATCATTCCCTAAGGATCGGACCTCCTAACCTGGAAAAGAAGCAGGAAAATGGTGTCAAAATCAGCAGCTCCTATAGAACAAATCATGATTCCTTTGTTGTGTGGGTTTTGGCTGTGTGTGGGAGATGTGTGTTTTCCTGCCAGCGCCAACACTCCAAAAGTTCACTCCAAAGTAGTCCTTGCATTCACCTACACAAAGGAAGAGCTGCCAATTTCCCCCCTACACACTCGCATAACTCCTGTGTGTGCGCTCATACACGCGCACACACAAAAATAATCAATAGGCAGAATATGAGTGACAACAAAGCCTCGAGGCGAGCCAATTCTCGCTTCAGTTAGGTTGGGACTAGTGCATAGTGAAGCCATCACCAAAGGGGACACTCGCCTTCTATTTCACTCAAATACTCAAAATTCTCAAGACTGAAATGAAGTGTGGGAGAATGGAGAAAAGTGAGTTTGTGGAAGAGAAGGGATCCAAGAGCAGAGGTGTGGGTGACAGTGACAGACAAAACCTGGCAACAGAGGTACTCTTTAGTCGGGGAGAAAACCCCTCACCACACCTAATGCACATCCCCGTACCTAACATAATACACCAGCTCTTAAGTCAATCTCCATCAAGTCATGTGTGAAAAGAACAAGATACGGCATTAGAACAGTGTGAGCCAGTCACTTATAAAAACACCGCTTCTCCATTTAGAGGTGCACCGGAGAATTGAGAGAAGAGCATCATTACCTTAGCAAGGAAATGCTCCGTCCATTAGGCGACACACACACACACACACACACACACACACACACACACACACACACACACACACACACACACACACACACACACACACACACACACACACACACACACACACACACACACACACACACACACACACACACACACACACACACACACACACACACACACACACACACACACACACACACACACACACACACACACACACACACACACACACACACACCCCCCACACCCCCCCCCCCCCTCTCAACCCAAAGACATTAAACAGTGACCACCAAAGCCATCAAAACTCAGCAGACACGTCTCAAACATACAGTGGATTTGATTATGTCATCAAAGGTTTTATCAGTAGCACTATAAAGCTACAGTTTAATTAAAGGTGAGGGACATTAAAAATAAAAGACTGCCAATACCATGCTGAGCACAGAAAGTCCTATGGGCTACAATCATCCATCTGGTAGCATTACGATGAATAAATGATTGCCTTTTCACAGCCTGACAGGGGATACATTTCATATCAAAGAAAGAAAGAATTCCATACAGATAATCCTCCGATCATTCCTGGTGGCAGAGCACTTCATGAGGGGGAAAACCAAGCCCATATAGTGTCCCTTTAATGTAATCAATGTCAGCATTCTACCAAGTGCCCCCCTTAGCCCTACAGCCAAGCTTAACAGGATGCCTCAAATCTCCCTTTGAGTGCAGTAAAAGAAATCACACTTGTTTTTCTGAGTCGTGTCCAAAAAAAAAAAACGCTCCTCACAGGGTGGCACAGTAATGTAAAGAGAGGCCGTGAAGAAACAGTGGGCGTTCAGAGGATGTATCACAGCACAGCAGACAAAAACCAACAGCACACTGGTCGCTTGAAGATCCCTCCGGTACCTTGTTTGTTCATTTCTGAGGGAGCCGGGGTTCGTGCCAGGGCATATCAAAGTATGATTAGCCACAGGAAGTGACTGCTCCCCGGAAACAAGGGCGCAGGAGAGACGACCGGGGAGACGACTTAACAAAACACAAGGGCCTTCAACATTTTTAACAGGTCATTTAAGCAAAGGAATAAGACCTCCAGAAAATAAAATTAAACTTCCAATGATGAGGTAAAATCTTTAAGATATTTGCTCATACTATAAAATACCTACAATTTCTGTTCAACTCTATTTGGGGGCCTCAAGACAGTATGACAACATTTCATACTCATTTAAATAAATCAGAAAAGATGACACAGACTAGCCATGAGTCTAAAAGTAGGTTCAATTGTTTGTATGATTTTTTTTTTGTGTATCCTAGACGTCTGAAAAATACATTGCACTGACCCTTTTCCTCGTGAAGCATTTGCATTTTTATTTACGAGCTGAAATGTTAACTTGCTAACACTCTTCCTGATCCCTGCCTTTGCAATTTTTTTCCCCCTGTACTGCTCCTACCTGATCATCCATGGAGCAGTGAGAACCAACATTAATGTGCACATGCATGAGGCAGCAAAACGAGTATCCAAACGTGAACTACACCACTTGTTTATATACATTGCCATAAGGTAACTTCTATGGTTTGATTTTCAGAACTAGAAGAATCACAAGCTTAAACAATATATTTTTATGGAACATACATGCAAGTGAATTACTTTATTAATGATGCAATTATGAATTAAAAGAGAAACAACCCGGCTCAGCTCTCAAAAGAGGCAATCCAAAGTCTTTTTTCTTTTAATGATTAATCAGGAGTGAGACATGTTATCTTCATTTGCAGGGAGACGATGAGCTCTGGCCCCGACTCTAATGACACTGTTGACACGGCTGGGGAGCAGATTAAATGGTGACACAACACAAACAGAGCAGAGGCATAGAAGAAAAAACCTCAGTCCTTGCCCAGTTCGCAGTAGTGATGACCGCCTCCCAATGTTGACCTTCAGACTGAGATACAAAGAAAGAAAGGAAGGGAGAGAGACAGAGGGGGAGAGAGAGAGCGAGGGAGAGAGCGAGAGAGAGAGAGAGGGGTGGTCGGAGAGGGGGAAGCAAGAGAGAGAGTTGCCGACATATAGAGGTAAAGCTCAAGGCCCTGAGTGAGAAGATATAGCTCTGAGATCGAGGAGGCTAAAATAAGGAGTACAATACATCAGACAATAATGGAGATGTGGATATATATACACTAACTGAATGGCTGATGGATCTTAAATGTCTGTACACCCATCTCGTCTAATGTTCCTTTTACTTTCTGTTCCATATGTACTTTTAAAAGAAGCCAACATACAAGCGCAAACGCCTCTGTCCTCCTTCCAACAAGATAATAGATGCAAAAATGCAGAGGAGGAAGGAAAGAGAACATGAATATTTCATGCTCGGCAGCGTCTGATGAGAGGTATAGCCAGCAGACATAACGATAAGGTAAAGCGCAGCCAAAAGGTGTGTAGGAACCAGATTGTCTCAGTCTGCCAAGGAGAGTCAATGTCTTAACTCATGCATAAAAGGGAGAGGCAGATGGAGACAAATACGTATCTGAGAGCCAGCCTTTTTCGTTTTCAGTGATGGAAACATCCCAGGCTGCATATGAGCTCTGTAATAGCACACGTGGCCTAAAGGTCTTCTTAAATGGAGGTGGCAGGAGGAGTAATAAGGAATAATGTGGGGAGAGGGAGACAAGAGCAAAGGGAAGGAGGAAAATGATGAACTACCAAACCTTGACAAAAAAAAAAAAAAAAAAACAGATTGCTGGGAGAAATGTCTGACAAATTCACCCCGAGGCGACCATCAATCTTGCAGCTTTACAAACATCAATTAATACATAGCCCTCTTTAAGTTATAGCAGCTGAAAGATGGGGACATACCAAAGTGGAGGCATAAACAATAGCAGGTGACGGCCGAGAGGACGGGCTAATGCTTTTCCTCAGGGTGGGTGGTCACTCAAAGCTGCTCCCTCTTCTCATGGGAAGCCAGCCAGAAGCATACTGCTAGATTAATGAGGGAAGATGAGGAACAGGGGGGACGGAGCCTGGCGCTCAGCTGTAACAACTCTCTGGATAAACAACGTGAGGGCTGGCCATATGTAGCTTCACATGTACTGTTCCTCTCTCCCTCTCCCCTTGACGCTGCTGGTGCAACGTGTGAATGAGCCTGAGTGTCCCAGGGCTCGAGAGGTGAGTCAGTACATTAACACCGTCCAGCAGAGTCGGACTAGCTGTTCCTTTTCATTTCAATATTAACTTTTAATGGAGAACTGGACTCATTGCACCCTCAAGAACAAACAGTGCCCCCCCCCCCCCCTCTCTCTCTCTTGTGCATCTACCCAACCCTTCCCCTTACCCTTGACTGACAGAAATAAGCAATGACCCCTCCATGTTCAATCACTGCAGGCCTTGGCAACCACACGTCCTCCATGGAAACGCAGTAGTAACGATGTGTTCAGGAGAACAGAAAGCGTGCAGCAGGAAATGTGGAGGGCAGTAATCCATACAACACTCACCCAAAGGAAACTGTTGTTGTCATTTATGTGAACTGATGTACCAAAGTGGCTCAATCACAGCCAAGTCGAACCCCAGAGACTCATTAGAAGATCTACAATCCAAACGACATCACAACAAAGCTTTTTATTAAATATTGAATCCTGGACAAACATTACTGAGCTTTTGTGCAAACACTCGACCGAACAAACACAAAAACCTATTTGGTCAGACTGTCTGAAATATACACCCGGGCGAGGGTCAAGGTTAAACGGGTAAGAATGACACCGGTGTAATCCCTAATTTGTAATCCTTTTAATCTCGACACTGCAAACAGTTCGAAATGTGCTTATGCCAGCTGTGTTACTGTGTGAGAAGCCTTGAAGGGATTAAGAGGAGACACAATTGAGTGACGAAGGCCAGGACTAAACAGCATATAGAGAGAGAGAGAGAGAGAGAGAGAGAGAGAGAGAGAGAGGTTGAGAGGCTGTGTGTCTTTACTCCTAACCTTTAATGATATGTCCCCTTTTCTAACTCGTTGGGACGACCAAAACCCAGATGCAAGACCACTTTGTAATATTTTCATTCAGCTTTCCACTCTTAATTGCAAGAGAAATAACATTTAAAAAGGCCTGAATTTTCATATTTCTTTTGAAGAAAGTCTAAAGCAACAAACAGTCACAAGATAAATAACACAATAATTTCCACAATTTCCCAGTTTGGGATCAATAAAGTAATAAAGTAATTCTATTCTAACATTGAAGGAAGGACTTCTTCAAGAGGTTACACTCAAATGGCATAGTAGAAGTTTTGTTTTGCCTTCCAGCCAGCCTTGGCATTTATCAATATAGAATCAAATCAATCTGAAATTTGAATTTCATTTTATGCATCCATTGTGGCTGCCGCTATTAAAGGCTTAGGCCGTGAAATAGCGTGGAACGCAGACGCCGAAACCTCACTCCTGCTTCCGCCTCCCACCCTTCAGCCGATCTGAATGTACAAGCAGGCAGGCAGCTCCATTTAAGCTGCAAACATTTACAGGGACACTTTCCGCTCTCTCTGTCCCATCAATTCATTTCGTGCCCCTGCGTGAAGGACAGAGGACTCGGGAGGGAAATGTAGTTTTGCCTTCTAATTCTCCAGAAAGTGACTTTTACACAATTTCCCTCTACCAGCCCATGCTGCTGAATTATCACATCATTTTTCAGCACCTCAATTTACTGTCCCCAAGACTGAGGCAATTTCACAGAAGAAAAAACTTTCCTCAATTCCCCCATACCCCTCCAATTACATCTCAAGGCCCTACTTGAAGACCTCAGTCCCTGCACTGTCGTAATTGAAATGATTGCAATATTATTCGTTGACACAGTAATGGGAAAAAGAGGCAGAGACACGTCTTCAAAATCCAGACAAGGGAGAGCAATCTTTTCCTAAGAGCAATTATGAACAGAATGGGAAGACAGCTAAAGTGTGTTCAATGACAATTACAGAGAATTGGGGCATTTCCGTAGCGCTACTGTACTGTATATTCTGCACCAGGCAACCAAGATCCCACCCTTAGACTCCCATTAGAGGGATCGTGTCAGATCCCATCACCGCAGATATCATCCAACATGAAAATAACCTGAGCAGGCACATGCATAATGGCATGATTACACATTCATGTTATGTGGGGACGATAAAGACCAAGATGAATAAAAACAGAGAGGGCAAAGAAGAATATATAACACTTTGAATTTTTTTCATCGAGAGAGCATGCTTTAATCAAGACTTGTTTGGATCCCAACCGCTTCATCTTCTTTTGTATCTGGGATCTCAAGCAGGAGAGATCTGAGAGCGACGGGAAGTTTAAAATGGATTACCTCACAGTGTGAAAAGCAGTGCATGGATGAGCTGTGGGAGCAATGGGAAAACTGCAGCCTGGGTGGAGGCAAAGCGGGAAGGGGGTCATTAGGGAACGGTGGAGCTGAGATGTGAAACGGAGGAGACTTTCCTCGATGGAATTACTCCCCTGGGTGGTGGGGTAGAGTGGCGAGAACGGAACCAACACCTTCATCAATAGCCTCGCTCACCTTATCGCAGCACATAAAAAGCAAAGCACACATACAGTATACAACCCCCCCATCTCTTTCTTCTGATAACTACCGACCGCTCGCTACCACAGTATATCTATTTATAGACACGCTGTGCCCCATTTACAGGCAGGGGGACACTGGATCTGTACAATAAAAAAAACTGTTAAGACCACGTAAGCTATCATTTTTTATACTTCAGACCTGTATTAGTAACAACGAAGCAGCTTAGGACAGCACGTTGGAAAAGAAAGATTCACATAGAAAATCTTTAGTAAACTTAGCTATTGAGATGAACAGTCCGATTATTTGAATTATTCTGATGCTTTTATTTTATCTTCCTGAAACAGGTACCTTGTCTGAATTATAAGCCAAATACTGACAATCTCCCCAAAACAAGCAGGGGTTTAAAACACACAAATTAAAACTGAAAAACACTTCTTGCTGATATTTCTCTTCGACAAACATTACACTCTCAGCGAGTATTGCAGTGTTGTTGTTTGAAATTGTCAAATGATTATATAACTGAAACCTGTTGGTTCTTTTTTTTTGGGGGGGGGGGGGGGGGGGGGCGGGGGGGGGCTAATAAAATATCGTTTCAGAGTAGCGCATGGACTGGCCTATATGCTGATATCCAACACCACATTTAGGCAGCCTCTAAGGATACCAGAGCAATTTTACCAATGACTTTGACCTGACCAGAGAGTGAAGGGGACTGACCAATCAAATTCATGTGATTACATGTTCACCTCATAAGCTAGATACATCACAAGTAGAGGTGGGGGAAAAAAATCGATACAGTATAGTATTGCGATATTTTGTGTGGCGATATTATATCGATTCATGGCCGCCAAGTATCGGTATTTTATTTTATTATTATTATAAAAGCACACATGGTTGCAAGACAAGAGACAATTACAGTGAGCACAGGCCAGAAAAGGAGTACATTCATGTTTTGCGTGTGTTTGGGTGTGTGTGTAATTAAGTGTTTAATAGACTCTCTGGTGAGGGGTATGAAGATTTAAAAAAAAAAAAAAAAAAATCATGTTCAAGTTGGATTAGACTGAAATACCAACAGTTCAGATTGTGAAGTTAATGCAGCCTTTTACAGGGTTTTAGTTGTATTACAGTGTTGGTCAGTCTGTGGGCTTGACTCCACTTGTGTAGAAATAAAAAGACTGAAGTGAGATGAATAGACTGAGTATTTCTTCTTATTTGACCGAACAGTTCTTATTTTAGTTTAGTTTTGTGGACAAAATATGCAGTTAAAAAAGTTAAATCGCAATATTATGTATCGCGATTCTCAGCATATCACAAAAATGTTTAAAATCGCAATAATATTGTATCATGGGGCCTCTAATGATTCTCACACCCCTACTCACAAGGTATTAAGCCAAAAAGGTGCAACAATTGACCAACTTTAGACAGTCTAGAGCAACATAGCAGCCAGCTGCAACAGGAATACAAACGCTACAGTGCATGTTTTTGAAATACGTAATAACTATCCTTCATTGCTCTTTTTTAACATTAACGCATATGAATGTCATGCAGGGTTTGTATAGGGCCAATATGACATTATGTGTTGCAATTATAGCAAAGACCTGAAGCAAGGAAAACGATACCCTCCTTCCGTAAAGAAAAAACACCCTACACTTCCTAGAAAAGCTTTCTCTATTGAATTTCACAGCGGAGAAATAGGTTTGTAGTGCCTCAGACAGCTAACGCCAGGCACAGGGAGGTGGTGGCAGAGGGAGGACGGGGTTGGTCATTTATCATTTTTGTCAGTGTGGTAGAAGGGGGAGTTGGGGCAGGAGGGGCTTTCATATAAATTGAGTGTAGGTGGGATCAATGTGGCGTTGTTGGTGAGGAAAGGGGGGGGGGCGAGGGAGCAGATCAATGCTGGTGGGAGTGACTGTTTGTTCCCATTGTTTATCTACTGTCATCTCAGGACGCTGCTGAAGGACAAGGGAGCATGGCGAGCAGCACAATGTCTCCATTGGGACTAAGGATTCGTAATGGGTCTCTCCTTATACAGACAATGGGCATCGCTCAGAGGTGAAAGTCAAACTGTTTGCGGATAATGCAATTCTCTATGTGTGTGAATATGTGAGTGAGCGTGGGAGTTCAGGGGGGCTCTGAGTGGAAGAGGCAAGTAGAGATAACAGCACTAGTGAGTGTGGTTTCATGCTGCAGGGCCTTCTGATCAAATCAACTTCCTATTCAGCAGAGGAAACCCATCCCAAGCTCCACAGAACCTCCGACTGAAGCACAACGATTTTATTAAGACTTTTACACCAGCAGAACGGCAATAAGAGATCTGCTGACCTGATGTGAACCAAGGATGCTATCAAACAACAACAAAGCTCGCCAAGACTTAGAATGAATAAAAAGAAAACTATCTAAGCTAATAACAAAATCCCCAAGGCAACACGGGCTGTGGCACACACATAAACAGTATAAGTGTCTAATCTACCCAATCAATCCAGGAGAGATTGAAGAAAACAGCCAAGTAGAGGTTGTACCTTGGAGTGTAATAGTTATAAGTACAATGCCTGCTCATGAAATGATGATGAGTGAGATTCAAGATGCTGCTCAGTGAATTTTCAGGTATTATTATTCCCAGGGGAGCCCTGCCCTCCCCCCCCCCCCTCCTCCTCCCCCCCCTTCCTCTTCCTCTTCCATCTTCCCTTCTTTCATGTCCAGATAAGAAACGGGCCCGCACTGATCCGACTGTGATTCGCGCAGCAGAAATGCGTTCCCATGGGAATATCACGGTGCGGAAGAATAGCTGACACAAGAGATGAGATTCTGTTGTGCTGCCCATATTTTGCCTGCAAGATCAAACGGATAGGATTTTTCCTCCCTGCATGAAAAATGCACTCGTAATCATCAGCTCACTTTCAAAGTGCAATCAAGAACCGCAGATAAGTGGATAGAAGTGGTAATGTGTCTGGAGGGCTGTATACATTTATTCTCCATGTAAACAAACAAAACACACTTGACACATGCCCCCATTGTGGTAATTTTAGGCACTAAATGTGTGAAAATTAACTGCAGAAAGTTCCCCGCCTTATGATTGGCTCATCGCAATAACAATAATTGCACTCCAATTGTAGCTCCAGCTATGAATCCTATAACAAATCCTGCATGTTTCTATAAAGCTTCAGTTGCCTCTCTTACTTTTCGCCTCAGCTGCAGTTTTTACCCAGCCGCAGTGAAGAGTGATATCCCCCCCGCCCCCCATTAGATCGTCTCTTGTACAAATGAAAACAGTGTTTTTATAAGCTTGATCAACATATCTCAGTGTGGATGCAATTCTCAGAAATAATTGACAGGCATGTGGTGTGTATTTGATTAATATGTGGTAGATGTGCACTGATCGAGTGATAGATTTTCAGCCTGACAATTTTCAGCCTGTTCAGCTGAGATTGGTGACCAGAGGGTCCTCTCCAATGTATTGAATTCTGTTTCGATTTCAGATTCACACACACACACACACGAGCCACATAGCAAGTGCACAGTAACATAAAACACTAAGGTGACGCACACACACTCACACAAGCTAACATTGTTGGCAGTTTGGATGTGAGGTGCACATCAGCAGAGGCAAAAAAGCATTGATGAACAAGAGGACAGGCTCCTCTTACCTTAGAGGAATTCTACCAGTTTTTTCTCTTTAATTCTGTGCTGTCCAAATGTGGGAGGCAGAGGAATGAAAAAATGATTACACTGAAAGCTAAAATTATTATAATCAAAATATTCCTATTAACATATCTTAAGGTAGCCTACTCATTGTGAAAAGTGGGCTCTTTCATAATTACATATTTAATTTGATTTGAATTAATGATGCATAAATGTCTCCATCACTTGACCTGGTGCAGTTTAAGATTTCTTTCATAAACGGCCTAATTTACAGTCATTGTTTTATTATGTACATAAAATAAAATGTTCATAAAAGAAAGATACATTTCTTTAAAGAGAGAAAATCAGAATAGTCCAAAATCAGAATTGGCAGGTCAGAGCTTGAAAAAAATTGAATCGGCCAAAGAAATTCCAATCATATTTAATATCTGGTATGTAGATATTATTATTTGGAAACAAGAAATATAATATAGCTATAAAAATGTGAGTTACTAAGTCTTTGAATGGCACAAACATCCTAATTTTAACAGAGAGCAGCTGTGGGCCAAGGAGGGCTGCAAATGTCGCACTAAATGGTGTAAAGTACGCAACTGATATAAAATACAGCTTTATCTGTGAGAAACTCCGTTATAGAGACTATTAAGAATTCTACAAATATAAAAAAACAGACAAAGCTAAATGATACCTTGAAAAACATTAAGGTCATCATTATAGCAGCATTAATCTAGCACAGCGGTGTATTTGTACTGAAGGACAGTAGCATGAAGGCCATGAAGAGGCCTGTAACAGCTCTGAAGAATCTGCAGGGTCTCACAGCTGAGAGAAGGGAGACATGGTGCATTCAAGAACTCTCGCCCGGGGCATTCAGCAGTCAAAGTTTTACGGCACGCATAAAGAGAAAGTCACTATTAAAAAAACTCACATGACATCTCAGATAGTTTTAGCCAGAAGGCATGTGGGAGAATATGAAACAAACTTGATTTAGGTTTTAACAGTGTGAAGAGATTTTCGGCCACAGGACTGAACACGGTCTTTGATGTTAGCCAAATTCATCGGCAGAAACGTATCTAAAACATGAAGACTCGTGGTTGACGTATCATGCTTTGGAGATTCTACAGGGAATATTTAGGAGGCTAGAGTGTACAAAAACTATTATGAATTCTGCTAATGTTTGACACAAAACTATAAAGTCAGAGAGGACTTATTTTAAAAGAGGTCCAGTCCAGCAGTGGATCTGAATCCAATCCAGAATAAGATGCAAGACATTGCTCATGAAAGTTGACAAAACCTTTGCAATTTGTAATTTGTATTTAATATATGGGTGACCTAAACAGTTGAATATTTGACAATTCATTCAAAAAGAGCCGACTGCCAATCTCACAGTGGAACACCTGCTATGAAACAAGGATCATTCTATTACAGCAATGTCAGGCTGCTCAGTGGCTTTTTTTTTTTTTATACACAGAGTTGTCTGATTTCTCAAAATAAATCATGACTCATAGCCTATCTTGGTATAAAAATCAACTTATTAATACTTTCAATGCAATTCTGAAAATAACTTAAATCAACCTCCTCACTGTTTGCATGAATAAATCACCCCGAGTCATTGATTGAAGCAGCATATTTACGTGTTAGAATTTCATTGGCTAAAAGAAACGCCAGTCACCGGCATAGTCCTGTGCAACTGGCCGTGTATAGATACATCAGAACAGGGGCAAGCACCTCCTTTCAACTTAGGCTCTCATTGGCTATTGTAGGCTGTTAATAGCGGTGAATGGAAGGTCATAACCTGCCAATTGAGTTGACAATCAAAAAGTCAGAGTGCAGCCGCCATTCTTTTTTGTTATTAATAAATTATTAATGATTATACGGTGGGAAATCTGGAAAAGCTGTGGCAAATTTGAAGCAAACCATGGAACTTAATGGATGTAATGCGTTTGGAATAAATCTTTCACTGGATTTGGACCCTTGCCGATGCAGCAGGACCATTTTTGTTGGACAATAATGATCGGGAGGTGGTTCATCTTTCATGTGGCAATTATGAGAACATGGATCATGATGAGGACAGGCAAATATGACTCATCAGACTCGACTATGTTAATCCTTAATCAGGGTCACCCCTAATAAACTCTATCTTGAGGTACTGAAACACTTTGTGTGTTATAATTTATATGCATTCTAGGTTTCTTTATATTAGAAGTGTTTTGTTTTCTTTTGATAAGAGTCAAGGAAGACAGTTGGTTAGGGTAAAAAAAAAAAAAAAAAAAAAAAAAAAAAGCTTAAATATATGCCCTGTGTAAGGCAAACACTTTTAACCTGCCATATTTCCAATCCTCTCCCAGTATTTCCCCATTTAAACACACCTTGGCGCGGCTCACAGTTATTCCTTTTGCAGCTGTAGATGTTGCTATGCCACTGATCGAGACTGTCTATTTGGCTGTACTGGCGCTCTACCTGTCCCCAGCCGAGCTGCTTTTCCCTTCCTCTGCTCTCACCCTGGACTAGAGGGTGAAACATGTGTGGGTGTCACAGAGCTGACAGGTCTATCTGTGCTCTGTCTACTCTGCTGGCGCTTCCCATTTCCCCTCTTCACTGCCGCCTCTACAGCTGCTGTGTATCCTACCGTGACACCGCACACACACCGCACACACACAAATATATCAGTTTACAGATGGGGGTAGCTGGGGCCTGCACATAGGGTCAAGCTTCCACAATGCTGTGTGCCTAGTGTATGTCCTGAACACAACACTTTGAAATCAAAACAGTATGGCAGAAAAAAGACGAGAGAGAGAGAGAGAGAGAAAGATGTGTATTAATGTGGGAAGAGAGCAATGCCTTTTCTTGTCAGTTCAAGGAAAACCTGTCAGTGTTATGGATTAAATACCATGCATGCAGCGCTGCATCATATACACACTCACACACCACTTGACAGATTTAGGTGAGTAGATGCGTGAGCTCAAGTGTGCTGATGGGAGTGTCTTTTGTTTTTCCTTGCTGTGTTCATGCGGCTTGGTGTTGGGTTATATGAGTGCAAAAACCCAATCTGAAGAGCAGACTGCGCTAGCCATGTAAAATATAAGATCTGTCTCCTGCCACCCGTCCAGAAAAAAGGCCAGCAGCTGCTAAAGTCAGTGCGGTTCAGGCACACGCCGTCACCATAAACCCCATGTAACACATTTCTCATTTGCTACGCCTCTCAGCCATTTGCTCTCAAACGGCACTTTCCACTCAAACACACACATACAAATCAATGAGCACACACACGGAGATACACACTTCCTCACACAGAGTGGTGGAGTGTTTTGCTTCCCACTGGCTGTAACAGGTGTGTGTGGGGGGATGGCAGTAGTAAGCCGATCCAGCCATGGGGACCCACTCTTTCTCCTCTCTCTCTTGCCAAAACACCCCTGGTCCCCGCTATCCTTCACCTCCTGAAGGGTAACTTCCAATCAGTCGGACAGATCAATACGCCCTGGCCTCAGGATATGAAGCTCTAAAGCTAACTAGAAGCACTTAAGGAGAGGGGAATCTGTATTGATTACAAAGGGTTAATGGGACCTTGTGTGCTTGCTACACTTTTCTTTAGTTGTGGAATTCCCGGCCCGGGTCTGTTAATTGACAAAAATTGGTGACAGACACAAACTAGACTGCTGTTGAGGATTTCTATAAGATTTTTATGTCGCCCATAGCCTTCTGTTTTGACACAGTACACACAAAAAGGTGAAATGGGGCTGAAGGAAGTAACGATACAAGCTCCTGAGTCAGAAGAGAGCACCATGCCAGAATGAATCAGTGAAGTCAGAGCTAGATGACCACAAAGCAAGCAGAGTGGTAAATCTTTTATCTGCACTGCAAAAAAAAAAATACTGAGTATGATGAGGTTCAGGATGCCATGACATCTTTGCTCCAACATCAATAATTCAGCATCGCCTTTCTCACCCTTTAATTATACATCAATGTTAGGATAACAAAGGCATGGGACGCTCGCTGTGTACCCGCTTACAAAAGCCGTAACAATGAAACCGGATGGGGGAACTTTAGCCTTTAGGTGGAGGTCGGTGGAAGAAGGAAGCAGAATAGGCCTTGGGGCTGCTTCGCCCTGCTGTCGAGCTGTCATTTATGATGTGTCCGCCTCACCCACTGTGTGATCAGAGATCAAAGGGTTAACTGAAACTCTGGCCTATAGCCCTGTGCTTACATTATTCAACAGCTTGTTACAACAGCCGGCTCCCTGATCTAACACACAGGGAGACAGAGAGCTTGAAACTCCGGGGAGGGGAGCGCAGGGGGACGAATAGCCGGATTAAGAAAAAAAAAAAAAGAAAAAAAAGGATGACAGAGGGAGAGAGAGACTGGGAGGCTGGAGAGAAGAAAGATAGGACAGAAGGGAGGGGATATGAAGGGAGGGGCTATACGGGCGGGGTCGGGGGGGGGGGGGGGGGGTGAAGCATGGAAAAAAGGTGGATTGAATGGGATGAAAAGAGGTATTGAGAAAAGGGAAGGATGAGGAAGTGGTGAAAGATAGTGACGGAGCACAGGTGGACAGAAGAGAAGGACTGTCCGTTGAAATCTGCCTGTTGCTTCTGGAGGTTGACCAGCATGACTGGACAAGGACGTTCAACCTTTGACCACATAACTAAGGGGATAGCTCTGATCCATAGTTAAACACAATATCTTACATTTGATCATGATTTGTTTTCCAGCCACCATACAGCCCACAGTCTATTTGCTTACTTATTTTACTTTAACATAAAAGGCATGTTTTCTGTTTCATCCAATTCTCATTAACAGGTACAGTATCTGAATATGGGCTGGTCATGTGTTCAAACAGGTAACAATGCAGCATCCACATGCTATCCGAAATAGCCCTCAAAGACAGACAGTCGCACAACAACAAAGCACAACAACATCCATCAGATGAGCACCGAACTGACAGCCACCATGTTTTGGGAGCGCCCTGTTTATAGTCCCAGACTCGCGCCGCTGCTCAGCGAGCGGGCTCCTTTGTTCATTAATTGATTGGCCTCCCCCGCTGGGCCCCAGTAACTAGGTTACACAGATCCATGAAAAGAAGAGGATTGGCCCCCCCGGTGAAAGGCGGAGGAGAGATAGACGACTCCGGGGCAGGAATCTGAGTGTTAATATAACTAATGGAGCGTGGACGACAGTAACTTTATTGAAATCACCCTCATCTAATTAAAGCAAAGAATCTGATGAGAGCAGAGAAGGACGGGAAGGAAGTTTGGATTCCATTAAGAGAGGGTGAGGTCACCGTTACATCAGCTGAAGGGGCGAGGCTGCAGAGAAGGTGACAGACAGACAGACAGACGGACAGACAGACAGCATGATCTCTATTACCCAGCTGTCACACACACACACACACACACACACACGCACACACACACACCTGACAGGAGCATCACTTTACTCACTGCTATTGCTAATTTAAAAGCAGCAGGTTAAAGGAAGTGCAGAGGTTGTTGTGACTATCACGCCCAGGTCACTGGAACATTTCCTTTTTCTAAGAGGTCTCTCGTTTCCAGCAACATGAGAAAAGGAAGAACTGACCTCTGTGTCGAGACCGAGCTGCTAGAAACACAACGGACTGGCCTTGCTTTAATGTGAGGGCAGTACGGCAACTGTTACTCATTAATGCAAGTTTAACCTCTTCCCTCTGTCTCTTGTCAGAAATAAAGAAGTAAATGAAAAATTGCCTTTAAAGTTACAAGAGAAAGTGAAAATATTTAGTTGCTTATGTTCCTCCATGTCAGCACGCTTTATTCATCAATTAGTTTGTCGGTTGTTTATGTCCTGCATGAATTTTATTTATGTGACTCCTGGGATCTCATCAGTGGCGCATTTTTCTAATCTGTGAGGCAAAAAATAATTTGTTAGTTTGTCATTGGTCAAAATTACCAAGTGTTGATTCTAAACCAGTGAGGTTGGGGGGGGGGGCATCCAAACGTCTGCGGCACAAGTGATCTGACCTAAAGCCACCATGTCCAACAAAACCACCATAACCTCTAACCAATGTCACACAACATGTTTTTCTCTGCTTTGGAAGAGACCTTACAACTACTTCCAGCAGTTGAAATTAAGTTGTTTACTGTTGAACGGGAAATTTAAAAAAAAAAACAACCACAAAAAGGGCCGCCATGACTCTATATTCAGGTTTGAAGAGCCATGAAACCTCACTGTAAACAGTAAATATGTTAAAGAGCTTATAATAACAGAGACGCAGACGTGCTGTCCCTCCCTGTGGGCACCGAACACAACAGCTGAAGCAACAGAGGAAGCTGCATGCGCCCAAAATACCTCTTGGGATACTAGTTTCCATCGTACAACTTTATCTTCTTTATGTGACAGGGCTGAGCTACCTGGTGACCGTGGTGGACCCAGGTGGACTAAGGTGGACTAAGGTGGACAATGTAACAATGTGCGCTGATGGCAGTCAATACGAGAGATGAGCGGTGTGGATGACATTGGCAATAGGTTGTAATCTAAAACTAAATCAAACAAGCCCCCAGGCAGCGCCAGAAAAAAAAAAAAAAAAGAAATCACAGTATGACTCTGCAATATTCTTTTGCTGGCAAAGGACTTCTCAAACAAAATGGTGTGCGACAGCGTGCAACATAATCTTAATGTATTATTTGATCCTTCGGCCTCAGAGTGATGGAGTCATTTTAGAATACAAGCTCCATCGAGAACACTTGACCACTCCTCACAAGAGAGTACTTCCAGGTCACAAAAAGGACAGTACAGCCCAGATGAGGTTAATATGACTGACACTGTACGCCTGGGGGGGGGGGGGGACAGAGAAGTTATAAGACAGAAACTAAAAAGGACAAACGCTTTGCTTTAATATCCTTTAGACTTCAAATTACCTCCTCAGCAAATGGCGAGGAAAGAAGCAGCCCACCTCCCTCTGCCTTCCCCCGCTAATGGTGTTGTCTTTTAAACCTTTATCACTAATTCATTACTTGTGATTTTACAGCAGCAAGAGCTACAGCTTTGTCTTCTGTCTAATTGAGAGCCAGTGGCTTCAGGCCCTAATCATTCAAACCTTCTAACAGCTTTTTCTTCAGGGGCTGATGAAGTCAAAAAAAAAAACAGCTTTATTGCACAAGTAGGTCATTTGCTTTGTGTGCAACTTCAAATGGCTTTAATTTCAGACTCTGACAGATTGTGATTTGTGGAGTGGTGCAAAACGTCAGAATGTAATGAATGTTGAGGTTTTCCCTCGGTGTCCCCTTTTCAGAAATTGGATGTTGTGATAAGGCGGCACAGAATTCAAAAAAATACCCTACATATTAGGGACAGGTTTTTGAAGCAGCTTTCAGTGCCCACTCACTCAAGAAATACCTTTCAAAGGGGAAAAAGCCATTTTCTTTCTATGCACCACTTCAGCCCCATCTCCTCTATCACACATGGAAGTCTAATTAGCTGTGTCGTATCCCTTGATGACTCCGCCATTTCCTCTCACAGGGAAGATTAACCACCACAACACTAATATCAGGCTCCACATCAACACAATTAGGTGAAGAGTGAAATCCGAGGCATGTCGTCACATCTCCCTGGCTTCGTTAGGACACACCAGAGAGGGAGTCGACGACGGACAGGCTGCTACGTCTGCAGGTATGGGATCTGCTGAGCAGGTGTACTTAGCAACCCAGACAGTCACCATGGGATGTGGTTCAAACTTGGCCTAGATAGCACAAGATAGTGGAGTTTATTGTTGAAAGTCGAGGCTATAAAAAAAGAGCCCAAAGGCCACTTCCAATTAAGGACAGACTCCTGTAGTTTTCACTAGTGGAATCTGTTGATTAGCTCCAGTGGGTGGCACAAGAACATTTAAAAATTTAGAAATACCTGCCTCTGGGCTTAAAAATATTTACATAAGCACAACTCTGATAAACTTCAGAGGGGCATTCGATTCTTTCAGATTAGGGTTAGACCTTTAGACTGTATGTCAGTGATTAGATAAGACGAGTCAGTAAAAACACTATCATTAGACTAAATGATCTAAAATAAGGAGGGGATTTCATTGTTGGTTAAGGCTGCTGGATTATGTCAAAAATCATGATCACGATTATTTTTAATGTTTCTGAGGTAGTGGTGATGTTCTCTTGTGGCCAAACTACAACAACAAACACTTAGAAACATGCACCACACATGACAAAACCTTTTAGACATAATGAGCACAACACTGCATGCGGCAAAATAATCATTTATGCTGCGTTCCATTTACCTTGGAACTTGGATCTCGGAACTGGGAATTATGTCCCACCCGAGTTCACTGCGTTCCAGTTCCAAGTCGGACAAGCAACATGGACGCCTCAAGGAGTAACTTCATTTTTTTTTGCCAATACCAGACCATAACAACACACTACATGATAGTTTCTGACCGAAAATAACATGACAACACCTCCACAGAGAGAACTTGCACGATACCGTCGGTATGATTGATTTAATTAAACAAAAAGACGTCTAAGCTGCTCATAAACACAACAGTTACAGCTTAAACATCGCTTTCGATGCACGTAGCAGCCATATTGGATTTGAAATCCGGCTACAGACGATTTTCAGAGTTTCCGAGCTTGAATTGATGACGTACCAGACCGGCAACTCGGAATTTCCGACTGTCCAGATCACATGGAACGCACCATTAATCTTGACTATCTTGTTTCAATGATTATAGGAAGCCAAAATCGTAAATGAAATCAAACTAGATTAATTGCCCTACAGTGTTGGTTTTAGAGGTTTAAGTTTTAAAATAAATCCTAAAAACCGTTACAACGCATGTACTGTACAAGGTTCAGTTATGAGTTTTAATCAAATAGTGCCAACTAAAGCCGTTTTCACATATGCACTCCTGAAAATATAGGAAAGGATAGGATAGTACTTTATTGATCCCCAGAGGGAAAATGTAGGCGTTGCAGCAGAACAGACAAGAAGGTCATACAAAATACAAATCAAACAGAATAGATTAGATAAGATAAATAAAAATAGGGGGTATATACAAGTACAAAATGAATGATGAAGTTAACTATGCAGGGAATTGAGACAATATGTGCAGGGAATGGCAAGATAAAGTGACCAGTGATGATTAAAGTGACTTGGTCTAAATAATTTCAGGAGGACTGCTCGAAATATTCTCCTGACCTGGCTGTTCATATACCTGGGTACCTCACTGCGGGAGACTTTCCCTTTAAGACAAGAGGGGGGGCTCCTGAGGTAAGACGTGATGTAACAAAGACCCACAGAAGTAGCAGACGATGCAACAGAGTCTGTTATACAATGCTAGAATGAGAATATTTGCCTTTATGTCGAGCGTAGTTCAACGGAATGACAACATCAACAAAAGAGCGGAGAAGAACATATTGGAGAACAGAAAACGCAGTGCATCCATTTAATTACGTGCACAGAGATGGTAGCAGTTCACCGTGCAGCAGTCACAGGCTATAAACATCACTCCCCCCTTCCTATGGGCTCAACTGAATTCTCCTGATAATATCCCACTGTGTTCTCACATCAGCTCACTCGGACTGGCTGCAGAAAACTAGTAGGGGGCTGGCAGGTGAAACACTGAGTTTAGTTTCTGGGTGAAGAAAAATTTGGCGGTTTGGGTTCACACATACAGCTCTTCCAGGAAATATCAGTGGAGTTTTTCAGGAGTTTTCTCGAAGTGTGAAAGCCCCATTAGTCATCTTTCTTGGTCGTCAAACTCCTTCACAGGAAACAGAAACTTTAGAAAGTCGGGAAAGGGAGGCATTCACAGTCTGATGAGGAGTCTGCTGAAGACAATCCATTGTTTTTAAACTGTTTCCAGATGCTTCATATCGCTCAACTGTTGCATTTTCTGGCAATGATTTGTCATTCTTTCAATCAATCTTCAGGCTTCCTATAAGTCCTCTTGAAGCCAAACAAGCCCTCCGCCCTAGTGCATCCGCAGTGAGTAACTGAACTTGTGGGACCTCTGCTCGGGTTGGTCTTGTGTTCTGTTAGAAGAAACCTTTTAACAACTACTTAAAATTTACTGCTTAAAAAACACCGCTGAAGGAAAATCCACAAATCCCTACTGTGGTCCCCTCATGCTTTTTAATAAACAGCTTGTTTACGCCAAGACTGTATTTCTAAAGAGAACACAGAGTATTTTTTTATTTCAAGGAATTTTTTTTTTTTTGGCAGGTTAATCGTCAAGTTACATATCAGGCTTAGAAAACAGAAATCTAAGAGAAAGAAAGAAACCTCTGCTGCATAATATTGCACCATGATCAACATGATTTATTTCTTAATATTTAGTTGTATATAATTAAAGGCTGTATGTATCTTCTAAATACAAACAAATAGTAACAACCCATATTTACAGATCAACAGAGTAGCTGGAACCTAACAACCTGGTAATTTAAAACACATACATGGACTTATCAACACATCGACTTAATCTGACATATTTACTTTAGCTGATGCAACACAATGAAGAACATATTATATCGTGTCTCAAATCAAGATATATCTGGGTGATAAATGCAACAATTTCAATGATCCATTAACTGGAGATGCACTGACTGCAATTCTTTTGGCTGGATACCATTTTTTTCAAGGTGTGACCTGACGTTACAGATTTTAACAGATCCCGACAAACATTTTTTTCTAATATTTCTTTCATGAAAATTCAATTGTAAATTCATAAAAACACTGAAAAACTGTTTAATAGAACAATCTCCAAAACTGCACTAGGTTACATGACCATCTCCATTTCTCATTCCAATAAAGGTCACCCAGAAAGTTTTAGGTGTCAAACCCTTTACTTCCTGTATTCTTGTGTATTCTTTTAGCCATAGTTTATAGTGAGTGTAGTCTTTGAATAATGTGAAGTAAAACAAAACAAAATTATCTCATATACAAATTTCATTTTCTGCTTTAAATTGACATTTTAACAATCATCCTTAACACTTTCTGCTCATTAATAAATCCAATCAGAGGAACATGGACGTTGACTGCTTCACTCTCTTCACCTTCGTTCTACCTGACTCATCAAGGAATTATGAATTACCTGAGAAATAACTAACAGCCTGTCCTGACAGCACTGGACATGAGCAAGACGAAATCAACTTGGTTCTGTTGTTTCTTGTTGGACTGTCCTAACTGCAAAGCAGCACGGCGCGTCCCCTTCACCCTAACACCACATGTTCCTCTGTCACTCACATAGACAGACGAGGAACAGGAGAGCGGGGGGGGCTCTACAGGGCACTGGACTGGTACTAGCTTTCCTCCCAATTGAGCTTGTTAGCTTGTTTTACAAAGTGGAGATCGTGGTGCATTAATAACATCCGAATTTAAATGTTGTGCTTTGACTTTAGTCAAGACTGGAGAGAAACGTTCTTGCTCAACACCAGCAGTTTATTGACGAGCCTTTGAGTGTTCTGATTTGAGTCAATGGCTCGTCAATAAACTATTCGTCGATACTAACCCCCACACGTCCGCTTGTCCATCTTCAATAGAAAAGCACTACATGTCATACTGTTGTGAAACTCACAGAGCAAAGAATTAAATATTTCCCGGATGCAATGTGGACAGCGAGCGGGTGATTGTGTGCGATGCGATTTCAAATGCTCTTGTGCTGTAAGGCCACGGTGTAGGACTGATGACTATGTCCCTAGGCCATTACGAGCAGTGTCTTATCCGTTTGTCTTCCTGTTTCTCACTGCCCAGGCAAACAATATTTGTGCCTGTATCTAATATTTTCAAAAGTTAAGTTCTCACTGGGTCTTTCAAGAAATGGCTCTGTCGTAAAGTAAGTTCCTTAAAGCACCAAACAGCTGAATCTAAATATAACAGAAGCAACTATAGCTGCAATATCAGATCAGACATCTTTCTATAGTTGGACTCTGAGTTGTTTTTCAGCAGGATGGGAGAAAAAGACGACACTCTGCTAAGTGAATTGTAGAATTTGACAACACAAAGTCCTGCCAATACTACGATGTTCACAAAAATATCAGATTCAACCGTAAAGTTGTTGTTGAAGGACTCTTGCATAATGTTTTCATTTAGGCTCTCCCACCACCAAAAGGGACAAATCTCCTTCACTGCATTAGGAATAGACACGGACAGGAAGACAGAGGTATCCTTATGATTGGATATGCTGTCAGCTGACATTAGAGCACACAGCAGATATTTACAGCTTTCTGGAAACATCTGTAGGCTCTTGGAGGACTGTCAGGCAGGCAGAGTAAACAACATGCTCACTAGCATCTCACAGCCCTATGCTAACCAGGCCTGTCAATCACATGAATCAAGCTAGCGGCTGGGAGTCACATGTGGATGAAAGAAGGCTTTTTTGTACCCGACGTTACAACCGCCCAGCAAGCGGCTGCAAAACATGAGCAAAAAGATACAGCAATTAATTGCAGAAGACAAAGTAGAGAGTTTAAGACTCAAAGCTGGAAAAAAAAAAAAAGAATATACATTGTGTTAATTGAGATGTTTTGCTCCAAGAACTGCAGCAGCAGATCATTTAGTGATAGCTTGAGAGGCATGTTCAAAAAAAAAAGAAAAGTGCAACAGAAGAAAAAAAAAAAAACGACGTGCAACGTGCCAGTGAACACAGAACAGCACAGAAGAAAACACGCAAAGAGGAAAACAAGAGAGCTACAACAGAGGAAATCTAACAAAAGGCAACAGAACACAGTCAGAACACAGAGGAGCCGAGCACAACACACCAGAACAGGCTGTAATTGTGTTGTGCGGGACTGACCCCGGCGCATCCCAGCAGGCATTGCATGATGAATGGGCCTGGCGATGACTACATCCCTCTCCCCCTCCTCCTCCCCCTCACATGCTCTTTTCTCTCCCTCACTTCTCTGTCGCCACTATTAGCCCTCCTTCTGTCCCTCCCTGTGCTCCCTTCCTTTACCCGAAAACCGCACTCTATTCAGCCGCTGCCATCCCACAAGATTAATTTGCATTCAGTGCACTTAGTCCTCGTATTGTGCTCTGACACAATGACATATTACAGTGCATGGCACACCTATTAAACATATAGTGTAGCTTGAGGGATGATGATTTTTTTTTTTTTGCGAGATGGTTATGATAGAGTACAAATAGAGCAAGAAGCGGGGTAGAGCTCGAGCGGCTCCAAACACAGAGAGGCTCTGACACACGAGTCGCAGCAGAATCATTACGGGAACAGTTTGATAACCTCGATTAATGATTCACTAGACCCAAACTAATAAACTGGGTCAGATTGTGTTAGCAGCAGCCGCACCAAGAGCAGCAAGACCTTCACGTAAGGCCGCCTGAGAAGAAAGAGGGGCAGCGGGAGAGAGAGAGCGAGAGAGAGAGAGAGAGCGCGAGACGGGGAGGGAGGGAGCAAGAAAAAGAAAATTAAAGAGAGAAAAAAAAAGGCGATAAAGGTGTTGCTGTTGCTTCACTATGGACCCCGAGGATAGAGACAGTAATGCATGGGAAATGGGCTTTCTTCCTCCAGCCTTCGTTGCCCCTGTTCCCCCTTCCACAGTTCCATCGTGCCCACATCCGAAGGGAGCAAATTTAATTTGCGACAGCGTCCCTTGCCATCGCCCTTTGTGCCTGGGGATAAAAGAAATGGATTCTGGAATTTAAAAAGATGACTGAAATAAAGAAATAAAACAGGGGCACTCAGGAGAAGGCATCAGAGACAATAGCACAGAGGGTGGCAGAGAGAAATGAGAGCAGAGTTTGAGGGGAACGGAGTGTGTGGACAGGGGGGGGTTGGGGGGAGGGGGGGAGTTATGTGGGCCAGATATTAACTGTATGGTTATCATAACTCAGCTCAGAGGCCTGGCCATCTGGAGAGGCCACAGGGTCACTCAGATCTGCAGATAGAAGCTACTGCTGACGCTACGATGCCCAAACATGAAGGTGGCTGAAGGGTTAACAACCCATTACCTCACCCAACTGCACCCCTGGGGAGACACAGTGTAGGGTTGTGTTGATGTGTGTGTGTGTGTGTGTGTGTGTGTGTGTGTGTGTGTGTGTGTGTGTGTGTGTGTGTGTGTGTGTGTGTCCTCTTTTAGAGCCCATAGCGCACCTTTGGGCGGTGACTCAACAAAGGGGAGTCTGGCAGAATGACATCACTAGAGAGACTTAGCCTGCTTTGTGCGGGAGGGGAATGGAAGACTCGGGTGTGGAGGATGGAGACTGGGGAGGCTGTGGACTATGTGGGAGTCACATTTCTCCCCTCCAGCTCTTCTCTACCTGTCACATGAGCACTTTGAGGACTCAACAGCAAAGCCAGAGTCTTGACAACTTCAAACGCCAGCTTTTCTGGGATAGATCAGAGGCAAAGCAGGGATAAAGGGAAGAAGAAAGGAAGAAAGAAGAATCTGAAAAAGCACCAGGCCTGCCAAACATTGTTGTGGGATGACTTGAGTTTCATTTACAGGTGTTCTGATACCAGGACCAGTACCAGTATTGACCTCCAGGACCTAAAATGCAGTACTGCATATTTAGGGCTGCATGATTAATGGTATCTTTTGCCTTCAGGAACAAGCAGCATTCACACAAGTGTTCACTTATTTGCTTCACAACAATCTCAGTTGCTTTATCAGTCACACTCACACAGCAGAAAGCAAAACACACATTTAATTAGTTTGCCCATGATTGTGCCATATTTCTCTAATTTCTCTTCTTCATTTGCGCGCTTCGCTGTCAGTCACTGTTACTATAGTAACCACAAACGGGGGAGGCAGTGGCACATGTAGAAAGCAGGAAGAATCTAGACACTGGTAATCTAACAGCATACATCACTTCTCTATTAATATGAGCTGATAATCAGAATCAGACTCGATCAAGTGCCTGGCTAATGTTAAGAGTTCCACGAGTAAACACTAGCATTTGGAAAACATATTTTACCTTTTGTGCTGCACACACCTGGAACACATTACAAAACACATTACAAAACACATTCAAACTCAATACAATGGTTACCATGGGTCCATTTGAAAATATGATTACAAATAATTGTGCTCATCGGTGTAAATGTTTTTAACTGCAGTTTCCTGTTATGCTGTCTTATTCTTCTGGTCTCATAATCTATGTATTTTTATCTTTGTTGTTTTTGTCATCTAATTCTTGACATCGTTGTAAATGAGGGCTTACCCTCAATGATTTCTTGAGATTAAGTAAAGGTTGAATGAAAGTGGTGGAGCCACAATTTTCACTTACAGTCACAGTTGAAAAAAATAAGAATCATGTGAGCATCATTTCTCACACAATAAGTGTGATTCACATTTTAGCAAGAATTGCGCAGACCTACTGCATATCTGTGTGTGTGCCATTCAAAGTACAGATTTGATACTGTAACCAATTAGCTAATTATCACGCGTGACAACAATTTACAACAGTGCTATGTTAGTGGAGAGACTATTGTTAGCTGGCGAAGGTGTTGCAGTGTTTTTCCAGCAGTAATATCTATGTGTTGTGCTGCTGGCATTAGAAAGTAACTTGGTATTTGCCAATTCTATCCAAGTCTAAAGTTAGAATCAGCATGGGGAAGGAAAAAAAAAAAACAGAATTGGAAAATCTCTAATTTCATTATCAGATTCTTGACTCAAGTTTTTCCTCTGCTAGGTCCCAACAGTGAAAAAGCAAAAAAAAAAAAAAAAAGTGGGCCTCCACCCGGTCCATTGAGAGCCAACGAGCTCTGGTCGAGTTGGGGCCATTAGAGAGAGAAAACAAACACAGACCTCTGGCCAGGCACACACAGGCCGGCCCAGACACCTGTGTCCCATTCACCAAACACATCCGGCCACTTAACACTTCACAGGAGGGGTAGGGTGGTGTTTGTGTTTGCAGGCTCGCACACCCACTATGGTTCCTTTAGTTTAGCTTCTCTACCAAAACACCTCTAAGTCTCTCTGTGAGGAACGAATGCTTGCGGCTTCAGCCGTCCCACTGAGAGCAGCCAGCCGTTACACCAGCTGACCACCACAACTGACCCCCTTCAAAGCTACACCCTCTGAATAATACTGTCCAAACCCTGGAAAAACAAAGCTCATTCATCCTGTTGTCATTTGCAGCCTTTAGTCGCCCCTCTGTCTCTGTGCCCCAGCTGCATCTGGACTGACCTCAGGGTTGCCAACACTTGTCCTGCGCAGACAGGGACACACATGCACACACACACACACACACACATCTCCCTACCACCCAGGATGGATGAGAGACAGAAGGCTGGGCAGACACGGCCCCACCGCGGGTCAGTGGAGGGCTTCGCTCAGAGCTGCCAGCAGCAAAACCTTCGCGACGGCACCATTACAATTCTTTCCACATCAGCAGGTCAAAATGGAGAGGAGGTATGCCTTCCACTGTGGTCAGTTTGATAAGGTAAATTCTCAATCCCCTCGATACAATTTAATGAATTGAAATGGCAATGACCCATAACCCTGGCAATGCACTCAAAGTTTCCACCCAAAGATTAAGCTAGATAGCAAGCTGAGCTGTTTACATGTAGCGGAGGCTGCTTGCACGCCGCAATGCTTTATTTGCAGTGAAGCCAAATGCAGTCACAGATGGGAGCCGACTGGACACCAGATGACTCGCTGTGGTGTGGTGGTGCGGTCTGCTCTGGGGCTGAGAGACAGGGGGGAGAGAGAAAAGAGAACAGGGGCACTGGGCACCAGATGCCCTGCTAAAGTTTATCCTGTCCTGCTGTCCTGGAGGGATGCCATGATGCTCCGGCCTGCTATGATGTTAAGCATCAGGGTAGTGAACAGAGAGACTGTGTAACAGTCAAGCTTGTTTTTGAGTTAAACTGTAGTCAGATCCAACAGTGGCCTCCATCCGTATAGGCTTGCAAAGGAAAAGTAGAGAATGGGATGTGACCTTGTGGAGGTGTTCACTCCTCACTCTCCTTCAGTATCAATGCTCATCGTGACAGCGTGCTATAAACACACAACTCGAGCTGGTAAACACAGAACACAGTTCTCCGGACAGTATTAAGGCCTCTGTTTCAGTTTCAGGAGGAAGAGACAAACAGTGTGAGCACAGAGAGCTCATAAGGTATGACACATACTTAACACATAAAGTTGAAGCAGCATCTTTACTAAACAGATAAGACAAACACAAAGTTTAAGGGCATCATCATCATAGGCTGCAGTTTGTGTTATGTTTCTTCATGTTAGAAATATCTACCTGTATTGATGCAATAAAGCAGTGCTTAATTATTGTAACCTCAATGATAATAGGTCAAACTAGTGTATATCTCGCTCTGTGTTATTTTGATACTGATAACTGACTTGAAGTTATTTGTAATCTGTAAAGTCTTACAGTGTTTCCCTAAATGGCAAACATGTAAACAGCAAACTTTTTCATTACAATAAATGCAGGTTATATACAACAACATGATACACAACCTGAGCCTGTGCATGTGCGGGAGTACACACTTCTAGTTCTGCAGTAGGTGAGTGTGTGTGTGTGTGGTATCTGTGGTGTAGCCAGACCCCATTATGGCCACCGGACAACTGGGTAAACACACACATCCCCTTTCCACCAGTCGGCCCCCTCCCTGCACTCACAGCAGTGAGCTTTTTGCAGATCCAGTAACAAACACTGCCAGAAGCGTATTTTTACCTGACGTAAGTGCTAATCTTGAAACCAATCTCACATGTTTAAAGTGTGTCTTTGCAATGATGTCAATGTCAAGGCAACACACACACACACACACACACACGTGCACACACGCACACACACACACACACACACACCTAATACCTCTAATACCTCTAACTCTGAGTCTGAAAAAGAGTCTTCCTTATGGCTTAATGGACAAAGAAAAAAAAAAAACTCTAATCGTATCCGATGACTGATAGCACTCATGATGAGGACGGGGGTTAGAATATCCCGCAGTGAAGTGGTGCGTTCCCATTACTGCATCTCTCCATCTCTGGAAATGGCTTCATTAACAGGCGAGTGCTGAGAGCTCCCTTGCCGAGTGTATGAACGCGCTGCACCCAGAGGGTCCGCCGGAAAGGCTGAGGTGAAGTCCATTAACACTCGACAGCTTGTTTTTTGACCACTAAATAAAACAGGGTATTTTTTTTCTGTCTGCAGTATAAATAGCCTTTAGCTTAAGAGCTGGTGAGAACAAATTTCTGGGGTTTAAAAAAAAAAAACTCCACTTAAAGAAGGAAATTAAGCTCATAGATTGTGTTTCTGATAGTGCATGATCACATGTGCTGTTCTAGACACAGGAGAACATGTCACCCAGCAGCTTTCAGACAATAATAGACCTGGAGATCATCATCATAACATGATGATGATCTCCAGGTCTATTATTGTCATGTCTTGTCTTGAAGTTGCTCAGCAAGATTGACTAACTTTTAATTATTTTTCAGATGATTCAAGTGCCAGTCCTTTTTTTTTTTTCCCCGCACTGCCAGTTTGGGAATCACATGAAAACAATGGAGTAAAATGTGCCAGAGACATTTAGTGTATTCTTCCTTTTACTTGGTCCGGATCAGAGTGTCACCTAAAAGCTTAAATGTCTGTATCTAAACGGTGGTGAGTGGGCGGGGGTGTGATAACAAGAGAAGAGCTATGAAAGCCATGCTGTCTTCTGCAGGGAATAAATCCATATCTCACATAACCTGTCCTGGTCCTCTGGCATACTTCCCGATCCCTCAGGCAACCAGAGCTGGCTACCTCTGAGCCTATGACATAGCTCTTACTTTCCCAGCACTTTACACTCCAATCATGTGTCATCTCATGAAACACTACACCCTAGTCACCATTATTCGTCTAGATACAGGAGCCTCTGGAATGTATCGGATTCCTGCCTCAGGGGGGCGAACACCTCGGAAAACATGGTCCTACCTTCACTGGCTAGCCTTTCCCACTTTTCCTCTCTTCCAAATCTCTCTCTCTCGTTTTCTATCTTTCCATTCAGCGAAATTCCACCAGAGGCCGGCTTGATTTACACCGCCTCATCGCCTATCTGACATGCACTCACAGTTCTGACGCACACCTCACAATAGAAGGACATGTGAGGGACAGTTTAGAGTTTCAGGACTGTTTTCCAGCTGCTTTCTTTGTGGCGAGGTCACAGTAAAAAAAAAAAAAAAAAAGAGTAAAACACCACAATAAATGCTACGTGTTGCTACAGATGATGCACTTGGGTCATATTGCCTTTCACACTTGACAGCAAGCTCCTAAGCTCTTTGAGAAATTCAAATTATAAACTATTTTGTTCTCCAGTTCAACCACTCTTAACCTATCTCCCCTCTCCAGACAGCAACAGTTATCCCATGCACTACTCAGAACTGCAGTATTGAGTATCTGAGTCAGTGGCCTGCGTAATTCAGTCTGGGGAATTATGACAGTGGAAAATCATTTCCCCAGGCCGGGGATAGGAGGCCATGGCTAATCGTTCAGTAATCTGATCTGCCTGCATACTGTAGTCCGCCGCGCCACTAGCCTAGCCAGCCAGTCACACATGTGGACACCCACAGACCCTGCCAACTATCTGATGGACGCTAACGCTATTCAAAAACAACTCTCCAGGTTTTCCCGAGGATTACAGATGCTATCGGATCATTTGCTAATACCGGGTTTTGCTGTGCTGTTGGAGATGTATTTACTCTGCTCCTGCTCTCCAATACCCCTCACGATAGCAGAGCTTAAGCCAAAAAATGCCACAGCCACATTCCAGGCGGAAAAATGCATCAATACAAACTAATCTACGGGCTACAGTGCTACAGTCGGAGCAAAGTAATCCAAGAGCTTGACTTAATGAGGAAACATCTGAGTTTGTCTGTCAAACAGCAGGCATTTCTGGGGAAACTTCCAATTGTAGATTCCAGTATTTAGCGGAGCCAGTGGTGTTGTAGTAGTATATGAATAAGAACCATAGGGAGCAGCACAGGGGCACAAAGCAGTGCTTATACCCAGCACAGAGGCTTGGGGGGACTTGAGTTTTGGAAAGATGCCTGGCTTCAGCCCTGCTCTAAAGAGAGGTCTGCCACCCCGCACACTGAGTGTAGATACAAGGGGCACTGACATGGAAAAAAACAAGACCTGGCATGTAGTTTGGCACTGCAGCTCCCAACAGTAACCTTGTGTATCATTCAATGCTATAGTAGCTGTGAGTCACTGCAGTGCGATTAATCCTTTATGGGATGATAAGTACCAATAAGCAGTGAAAGCTATAATTGGCACAACAAACATTTTCTTTTTTTTTCCTTTTACCTTTTCCCATTCAAGCTTAAAATCTAAAGTGATGAATCGCCTGTGATCATGCCTCATTCTGATAAACAGCCAAAGACTGCCGGGTGACTTGATCTGTCATATACAGTCATATGCAGCATTTTAACAACCTCCGCGTGTAGGCATTGTAAACCAGTCCCAGCATTTCGGAAGGCATATCTAAGTGAAGGGATGCTGATATATGATCAAATGGCTGCGGCGGCAGTGGCAGCCTTCATCAGCTGAAAGCGCTAGATCACAGCATGTTTGGCAGCCAGTGGGAGCAGTCAGATGGAGGGTTAGAACAACCAGACAAACAGTTGGCACAGATAAATAGATCACAACTTAAGATTCAGCTTGCCACAAATTTCACAAACAAATGACAGCAAAAACACTCTTTTTAGAAAAAATAAAAAAAATAATGGAATCTGCAAATGGAATAAGCTCTGCTTTTTTTCCTTTTCTTGCAAACGATGGGTGGGATATGTGATTTAAAACCACATGGTTTGCATTGGGAATAGCTAAATTTGAAGCATAGGTCAAATAAATCTCATGACACCAGAAAAATAACAGATGAGCTGGGCTTTTCAGTTAAGAGGCACAAGAATGTCTTCTGCAGCTGAGGAGCAATGCAGGGAAAGTCCTTATGACTTTGCCAAACACATTTTGAGCGTGAGTCATTCTTTAGTAATCTCTTACTCACATTAGGTGCACGCTTGCACGCGCATAGACCCCAAGGCAACAGATTTCAGGCAGGTCTGGACTGCCCCTTTTTGCTACAGAGCCCAGTCAAGTGTTTATAGTATTTAATAGAAGCAGCTATCTAGGCTGAGACACACATTTGTTCCATTTTGCACAACAAAGGGTAACAACGCAGACAAATAAAGACTTGAACTATCGAAGAAAGGACAATGGTGCACCATACAGCTATGCCACATAAACAGCATAATAAAACACTTACAGTGGATGAGTGTTTTTGACAGTGCACCCTGGACAGTACTCACATTAAGAGTACAATATGGCATAACCAGCCTTTTCAATGAACAGAGTTTATGGTGGAAACAAAATACTTTTTTTTTTTAATGTTACTAGGAAGCGATTTTTGTAACATCCAGCCTGCACATGATTCCTACAGGTCTACAGTCTTATGCGTCCTGTGTCAAAACACGAAGCCTGCCATCACTGCTGATAATAATTAACCCAAGTTCCCTGAAATCGTTTGAACAAATTGAGTAATGCATTCCCATGCTGATCTTTTATTCAACTCTGTCATGTGCAAGACAATTAGATTAGGAGCCAGACGACCATATACGACCTTTAATTCTAACTTGCACTAAAAAAAAAAAAAAAAAAATCGTTTGGCCTTTTCTTTGCAAGAGAAAAAAAAAATTCAGACAGTGAAACAAGTGGGTTCGCCACTTCATTGTTATATAATTTGTTGAAGCGAGAATTAAAGTGAGCATTTAAATTAAAACTCCACACAACGGTTTGCTTCAAAGTTGCAAAAACAAGTTCGTGTCTGGTCGCTGGTACCGGGGCTGCATTATGGTATCCGGCTGCATAAAGGAATTCCGATATTAAAGCACAGAGCAGAGCAGCCGGACACAGCTCTCTATCCTGAACACAAACTTCCACTCGACACGGTTAAAAACAACAACGATATTCGTCCTTTATCTGCTGCTTTACGGCGGAGCTGGAAGCTACACCGAACGACCCCTCTCCACTATTGCACCGGGGCTTCATGTTTCCAGGCAAGGGGGAGTCAGGCCGAACACTGGCCTCATTCTCCGTCTGCGCCAGACATCGTTCACTAGCCTGGCCTGGGAGCTCGAGCGGCGGGGCTCTCGGTCGTGCACCAAAACATGTGCGAAAACACCGCGCTCAGTGTGCCGATGTACTCACCTTGTTTTGGGATTCTAGTTGGGTTTGGAAACACACGGGCCGGTTGAAATGAGTGTGGGATTGGAGTACGCTGGGTGCATGTCGCCGCCGTCGTCGTCGTCGTCTCGGTTTTGCTTGTTGCCGTGATGTGGAAGCGGCACAGCGGACTCGGCTGGGAGAAATCGGGAAATCTGAGAATGCCCCTCTCTTTCTGCAGCTCTGTGCATCGCCGGTGGCCCATAACTTCCGATAGGGGGCGCCAACGCGGCACATTTTTTTTTTTTTTTTGTGCCTCATATCTGCGCATACTATGCATCTACTACATAACTCCTCGAATAAATAACTGTGATCATATATCCTGCAGGGGCTCATCTGCATCCGTACTGTTCTGTAGTCAAGTTAGGATTGGCCTTGATTACTGTGTGGTCTTTTTTTTTTATAAATTAATTGTGCAGAGTGGGATTTACGCTGAAACGTATTCATATTTGTTTTAAATAGAAACTCATGGGAGACTTTTCACATTATCAAGCGCCCATGAAAATGTTTCATGTTGTGTGTCAAGGGACAACACACTTAAATATAATTGAACTCCAGTTTACATTTGTTTCCCTGTAAAAAAAAAACTTAAATGGAAAAATAATTGCAATTTTCCTGGACGAATCCCTCAAAGCAGAGAATACTTTGTAGTGCTTGACCTCCTGAGGGGAAGCTGCACTATGAAAGATTCGCCTGCTCTTCAGACCTGTTTTAATCCCTGTCCTTTGACTCCACCACCTCACCCTGACCTTAACTAAACATTAGGGCCTTAATGCTCATCCGTAATCCGCAGGCATGCTTTGCCTCTCTAATTGGAGTTTCACACAGCAAAGACACTCTTGCCCTGAACAGGAACAGGTGGAAAGATAAACTGTGAGTGCACAACACAATTGGCTTATAGAATACAAGCTCACACACAGCAGTCAATCAATCTGTCTGTTTGTCACTCACTCTCCAATATGTGATGGAAAAAGTAGGATACTCGTATTTTTAATCAATTAAAAATGAATATGCAAAGAATAAATTGTATAAAAGGTGGCAAAACATGCTCAGCAAATATTGCTACTTCTGAAGTTTCAATTTGCCCTTTTCAGGGTTATATAAGGAACATTGGAAATTAGGCCTATTTTACAAAGGATAATTCTAATTCTCTAAAACCCTATATACAAACAAAGCACAGCACACAGTTGAATAGATAAGTGCAGTGGAGTTAAAAGTCATTTATTTTTCAATAACATTTCGATATTATCTTTGACAGGAGCATAAACAAAACAAAAAACCTCGTTAAAAAAAAAAAAATCAGTGTGCAAAAGAGTATTGATCAGATAAACAATGTTCCTGAAACACATTACATTACACTTCCAGTCAGTATCACACTCATGATATTCACATGCTCCCCTTCTTTGCGGTTTTTTTTATTTTTTATCTACTTCTTCTGATTAGAGCACAGGATTAGACACAACACATATCTCTGACTGTGTCTTGAACAGTTCTTGAAATAGGGCGACACCACAAGGTGAAACCCGGATGAGACGTGGCTCTCTCTCTCTCTCGCTCTCTCCCTCCCGCCGCGCGGTGCATTGTGGTCGGACACCTCTTTGGCTCACACTCTGCAAAATGGCGACGTCCCTGGGCTCCAACACCTACAATAGACAGAACTGGGAAGACGCGGTACGTTTAATCGGCACCATACCTTTAACGACGAGAAGCAGTGTTACAAAGATACTATATTTAATTACATAATGGGGAATTGACCAGAGTTATAGATATGTATTAACCGCGCTTATCTAGCGGTTTTTGTTGTTGTGGTCGCTAGTTAGCTTCCCGTTAGCTTGTAGTTAGCTAATAGACGCATGTCCGTGAACGTCTCTGCATGTCAGCTTCAGTGTGAAAGATAACTCTGAAAAACGTCACAAATTCACTTTAGTAAAGCAGTCGTGAAGTACTGAGGACGGACTTTAAAGCTGAGGTTAAACATAAACGCAAATTAAGGGTGAAATTAACAATAGCTTGCTCCAGTTAGCAACGCAGGCTTAACAATGCTAGCGCTAGCAGGCTAACACTAACAAGTCCCTGTTACCTCTCAGAGACACGTAAATACACCAAACCACAATGTTACTGCTTTAAATCTGTAATTCAAACTCTTATTTTAACTTAGTGACTGTAAATGTAGTAAAGCTTGTTTGTCACTCTTTCTAACACATTTCACAGGATTGGAAACAAATAACGAAATGACGAGATAACTTGTCGTGTTTTATTAAAAAAAAAGCGTTTTTATGTAACTTTGAAACATTGTTTATGTGCTTTTTCAACCATTCTTCATGTTTGTAAGTTGTTATCATGTCAGAAAAATGCTCTGTGTATTAGTTAATGATTGTATGTAATGTTGAAGTTGCCAAATCTTACCTGTGCAAATAATAATAATCACTTTATTTATATTACACCTTTTAAAAACACAGGTTTACAAAGTGCTTTGACAAACAAGAACAAACTAAACCAAACACAGAAGAACATAAACAACAGCAAAATACTAAAAATAATTAAATACAATTCAACAGGAAAGAACTCAAAGTGCCCAACAGACATGTATAACCCGACCATCACAAGAACCATAATAAGAACCATGATAAGAACCCAGGCTACACAAGAACCATAACAAATAACCATTAGTCCATCATATAACCTCTCTAAACGTACTCATCTATATAAGGCTTCAGATCAGTCGCCTCTCTTTAGTCATGACACAACACGGCGTTTGGCCAATGTTGGTTTTCTCAAGACACCAGAATATAAACTTTGAAACCCTAGACTATGTAGAGTTGACGTTAAAGAGATACTTATATTTAGGTGTTTGGCTGATGCTGTCAGTGGTCATTTTCAACAGCTAGCACTTGGATTGTAACAGCATCCTTCAGCAGATGGCAAAGTAAGAGTGAGCTGGTCCCATTGCGCTCTCTGTACATTCACACATAACTTCGCCAAAGTGCCCGCTGGAGACGGTGAAAGAGAGGATTTAGTTACCAGCTCATAACTTTGATCTGACGTTGATTTAAAAGGACAACACAGTGCTTGGCTTTGCTGGATTCAATTTCAATTCAATCTGTTTCCTTTGTCTTCCAGGATTTCCCAATTCTGTGTCAGACATGTTTGGGAGAAAACCCTTACATCCGTATGGTGAGAGAGCATAATCGAGCTATCATAATGAATCAGATATTATATTGTTGTAGTTTTAATACCGGTGAAGCTTGGATTCAGATGTAATCATCTTTTTTTTGTTTTCCAGACCAAGGAAAAGTATGGAAAGGAATGCAAGGTATGCTTTGAATTATTACTTCAAATCAGGCTTGCATTATTTTACGCTTGTCAGCTTCAACCTGTGAAATTACTGTCCATGTAGAATAATCTTTATTTTTTGTTACTATCATTCTTTGTCAGATCTGTGCTCGACCATTTACCGTGTTCAGGTGGTGTCCTGGGACTCGAATGCGTTTCAAGAAGACAGAGGTCTGTCAGACCTGCAGTAAAATGAAGAATGTTTGTCAGACATGTCTGCTGGACTTGGAGTATGGTGAGTGTTTCCCCACGACTCCTTACATTTTGTATTTAAGCCTTACTCTGTGTAGCTATGACTATGTGAGTGTAACTCCTCTGTCACATTGTGTTTTACAGGTTTGCCCATCCAGGTCAGAGACACCGGGCTGTCAGTAAAAGATGAGGTTCCAAGGTCAGATGTGAACAAAGAGTACTACACACAGAACATGGAGAGAGAGGTAAACTTGCTTCCTAAAAATTGTTTTATTTGTTGTGATTTTTATACAGCTGAAGTAGTTTTAAAGTGCTTTCAAAGATATCCTGAGCACTTGTATTTGTTCCTAATTTCATGTCTTTAATAAATGCCTTCTCTGATCTTCTTCTTTCTGCAAGAATCATTGCAAATATCATTTTTTTAATAAACGAAAACCTAGATTGGTATTTTTTTTTTCTTTCATTCGTCACTTATTTCTGTTTGGATCTCTCTGTTCTTAGATTGCCAATTCTGATGGCACACGTCCTGTTGGCCAGCTAGGTAAAGCGCCCAGCTCTAGTGATATGTTGCTGAAACTGGCCCGGACTACTCCGTATTACAAGAGGAACCGGCCCCATATCTGCTCCTTTTGGGTGAAGGGAGAGTGTAAGAGAGGGGAGGAATGTCCCTACAGGTGAGAGGCATTTTTTATAAAATGTGTAGAGGTTGTTGCTGAACATTTGAAGTGCTATACCAAAGGCAATAGAAAAATAAATGTGTTTCTGTGATTCAGATTGATTGCAAGTATCTTAAATTGCTTGCACAATGTGCATTCACACATTGTGGTTTTCTTTTTCACTCAGGCACGAGAAGCCCACAGATCCCGACGACCCTCTGGCTGACCAGAACATCAAGGATCGATACTACGGCATCAATGATCCAGTGGCTGACAAGTTGCTGAAAAGGGCCTCAACGATGCCCCGACTGGACCCGCCAGAGGACAAGTCCATCAGCACCCTCTACATAGGAGGTTTGGGAGACACAGTCACTGATGCAGATCTCAAGTAAGATGTTCTTTCAAAACAATTTTTATCCAGTGTTAAATTCACTTAATAAGGATTTTTAGACTTTTTTTATAAGACAGTTTTAGACTCTTGAGTTCCAGTGTTTAGAGTTCAATCAGACCATCATTTCTTTAATTCCAGGAGTCACTTTTACCAGTTTGGCGAGATTCGCACAATAACCATTGTCCAGAGGCAGCAGTGTGCCTTCATCCAGTTCGCCACACGGCAGGCGGCTGAGTCGGCTGCTGAGAAGTCCTTCAACAAACTCATCATCAATGGACGGAGGCTCACTGTTAAATGGGGAAGGTAAGAATTTGTGTGGATGTCTAACTGCTGACTGCAGAACAAACTGCCCTCCCAGGGGTAATATGACAACCATGGTCCATCACCAACTTCACCTGTCTGCAGTCAAATAAAGATGTCTCGGCTCTCATACAGACCCACTGACCAGATGTGGAGGTTTATTGATAAAATGTTCTTATTCAGATTTGTGCAAAGGAAGGGACACTTTTTTATTTTTATTTTTTATTAACACAATTCTGCTACTGCAGACATTCAGTTGTAGTTGACAAAGAAAGTGATACATTTATTAAACTTACATGGATCGTCTTTTTAGGTCTCAGGCAGCAAGAGGGAAGGAAGGCATCAAAGACGGAGTCAGTGAGATGGGTACCAGACTGGATCCAGTACCTGGACTGCCTGGAGGTGAGTCTGCAATTCTATCTATGATCTCATCGGGGGTTTTTATTTTTTATTTTTCAGATAAAATAGAACATCATTGAGATTTATTTTTGAAATGTTTACGTCTTGTGGCTTCTTAAACTATATTTCTCCGTGTGCTGTAGCTCTCCCTCCACCACCTGCTTTAGACGAGGAGGCTCCTGCAAACTACTTCAACCTGGACCCCAGCACCACTCCTGCTGTCATGAACATTGCTTTGCCTCCACCTCCTGGCATCAACCCGCCTCCTCCAGGTGAAATTATAACTGATTTTATAGATGCAGCTGGTATATTGTTAAATATGTCTATATAATAAGCTTTTTTAACATATTGCTATTCATTTGAAATGTATTTATTCCTTAATGAACATGTGGTGAAAAGGTAGATGCTTAATGCTGTGTTCTCTCTTTGTATCTCTCTAATCAGGTTTTGGCCCTCCGATGTTCCACCCCATGGGTCACATGGCTCCACCCATGCCCCCTCCAATGAGCATGAGACCTCCTGGTCAAATCCACTACCCCTCCCAGGATCCTCAGCGCATGGGTGCCCATGCCGCACATGGCTCACGTCATGGGGAGTAGCTGCTGGAGTGAAGTCATTCTGTTACACGGTGTCATTCTTTTCCTCACGTTAACCGTGGTCAGGTGCTTTCACTTCAGATGCTGTCAGAAGGGCCTGTAACCGGCAGATGACTTCTGTGAGAAATATACAGGAAAGAACCCCGTCGCATCTTAACGGATAACATCTGATTTATTATGCCACCTGCAGTGCTGTGGATGAACTGAGCGTGCACCATCTGTGTCTGGACAGACGAAGACCAACACCCTACAAGATAACTTATCATCACTCGCAGTTAAAACAGAACGAGCCCTGCACCTGAACATCTGGAAGTTAAAATAGTAAAAGACTTAAAAGTTGAGAGAAATGGCCACCGTGTTCGGGGCCACATGGTTTGACGGGCTCCTGCCGTTGGAGCCACTGTACATTATAGAAATGTTACCTGTAGGATCAAGTTGTATTTGTCAAAATGTGCAAAGCATCCGTTGGAGTAGAATTCAGGGGAGCATTTTTAAACCTTTTTAATTTACAGCTACATTTTTTTTTTATGTGACACAAACTTAATATTCCACAACATAATGACTTAGTTTTCTTGTTAACCTTTCTTTGAATGTTGTTTCACTTCTTATTAAAAAGTCACAACTTTGTCATTGATCATAACAGAGTGGTTGTAATTCATTAAAATGAAAGCTGTTTGAACTACTGCATGATAGTTTAAGGAGCACGAGAGGGGGAAGAATCAGATGTTGTGGCACATATTATTAGTAAGTATGCACACAAAGGTTAGGTACAGCTTGTCATCCTCTGGCAGCATTTTCATGAACTCCACTGCGGTAATGATTTGATCCAGCAATGGGAGCTGTTCTTAACACTCAGCAATAACAAACCACTTCATATATCAAGCAGGATTGTTCTTTTTCTCCCCTGTAGTGTCTGCTGATTAACAGACGGATCACCTTTTGTAGGAGAAATGCAAGCATAGGTCAGTGCTTCAGTCTTTGACTTATCCCCCCCCCTCTCTCCTTTTCATAGTTCATTAGACTCGGGGCTGTAATCAAGCCCCCATCCCTTGGGTGCTCTGTTGAAGTTGGGCCGTGGACACATGCGGTTGACACTGGGCAGGTTCGGGGATTCCACGGCCTCAAAGTTGATCACTGGGATCACCCTTTTGCTGGACATGGCTCCCCCGAATGGCCTGGCAGATCTGAGAGACAAAGAGAAAGTCCCAAGTTAAGCCGGCTGATGGCATATTTTTTTTTCCTGGCAATAAAAGATGCTAGGTCTCATGTGGCTCGTATCCCATACAGAGGTAAAACTTTTAGAAGACACATGATACGCAGCCTGGTAATCCTACTGATTTTAACTGGTTCTGTCAGCAGGAGAAAACCTCAGGACGATTCAAACATCTTTTGTGATGAGCCATTAGATGAGTTCAGATTGAGTTAGGGCGTCTTAATATAATAGTTATCTTAAGGGTGTAAATTGATCTCTCCACCAGGGGGTTCAGTTCCAGACTGGCTGGCAGAAAGCAATTGACTGACAGCTTTAATTGTGTAAATCCTGAGTTTATCTTTCATATATGCTCTACTTCTCCATCTGCCAGAGCCTAACCTACGTACTGCCTTGCTGCTGTGATGCAATTCCTTGTGTGCTGCGAGAAAGATTATTTCCTTCGTGCGCAATCTGTCTTGTGGGGGCATTAAAAGCCTGCAGCCCACCCAGCGGATCATCTTTCAAGTGCCAAGCTTCAAAATAGCCATCACGCAGCCACACTCCAAGGAGGTGCAAGCCAGAGACTAGATTTATTTCCAAACTGGAAAGATGGAGCGAAGCCGAGGGAAAGGATGCTTGTGATGAATAAGGTGGTCAGGTTATCCTTGGGTCTATTTGGAGACGGGTGGTTCTCGATTTCTGTGCATCAAACCATATTGTATGTAATCATTCCTAATTTATTTGGCTGTCTGTGTTTCTGACGGGACTTACCTGTTAAAGCACCTGTAGTTGACAGGCTGTATCTTTTGTGGGAGCTCTGGCAGCTGGGAATTGAGGGTGTTCATGAGCTCTTCGTTACCTCTCAGAGCCTCTGTCCATGGGGAAAAGTAGGACTTGGGGATTACTGTTGTGTTGAACTTTTCTTTAGGAATTTCCTTCAGGGGGCCAGAATATCCTGACAGAAACAAAAGTCAAAGTGAAATGTCAGTCAAAAAAAAAATGAGTACGATTACAGGTGTTACTTTAATATGGGGGTAATGTTAGTCTTTGAATTCAAGGTAACAAATAAAAGTGCCCTTTTGTTAAAACATTGCATTACGATAAAAAAAAAAAACAGGCACCAACCATGCACACACACACACACATCTTATAAATATATACATTTCTTTGATGTCACTCCTATCAACAATAGGAAGTAGAGTAATTATATCTCAGTGTGAATTCCCTATAATAAACAGAGCTTAGCTTCCTGTCAGTCAGACCATATCTGTTCCTTCTGTCAGGACCAATACACAGCAACACTCAGCCGATAAATGCATCCTGCTTTCCTGCAGACTGCCAACTGTGCTGGCAAGAATAAAACCATTTTATTTACTCAATGCATTTCTCAAATGAGGAATGAACACTAGCAGATTGAAGTGAGATATTGTGCAGCAGGGAGCTACTACTATGGTTTGGTGCAGTGTATGGAAATCCTTGCGTCACTGGGTATCACCACTTTACCTGGTGCGAGGACTTCTGGACTGCCCTTCTTTGCCACGGTCTTCTGAAGGTTCATGACCAGGCTATGCTTACCGATGATGGGGGGAGCCTGGTTCACTTTTCCCTCCCGCGGCTCGAGGATCATCTGCTGGGGAGGAACTGACCCGGAATAAACCTGTTAAAGCGACAGTTTGATTTATTTCAAGAGTTACATGTCTTGACAGGTACTATATTTATTTTCAACATGTATAGTAAAACGTGGGACAGCTGATACATTTATGGTAAAAAAAAAATGCAAAGGTTAACATTAAAAAGTGAAGGTGCATATTTGCATTAAAGAGTAATTGGTAAATGTTGCTTATGAAGGCAGACTGTAGTCTGTATAATAAAACAAATTGTGCTGATGTAACTGTGCTTTGCGACATACAGTCTGGACAGAGTTTATCATCCTGATGGTCTGATGAATAATGTTTTCTTTAAGTACTGTAACAGGCTGTATTCAGATTAACACATGAATTTCATTTTTATTCCTGAAAAATGGTATTACTCCGCCTGCCTATAACAGCTTTGAGATGTCTTTAATAGGCTACTAAAGCTGTAGTTCAGGGTTATCTTAAATTGGAACTTCGACTGAAAATGTTAACCTACCATTAAACTGCTTTGTAGGAAGTGTGAATACAATGGTTTTGGGTTGCCTTCAAAGTAAAGATGTTTCAAAAAAAAAACTCAGCCTCTTGTTTCTTCAAAGTTCCACTCTTTCTTTTTTTCTTAAGCAGGAGTTCCGCTGTAAAATCTCTTCTCTGAAGTATTTTTATGTCTTGTAATAGTCCAATTTTCTCATGCCATTATTGAGATAAGAATTTAAATGCCTGTTGCTGTAAATGTCAGAGTCAGACCAAAGCAGCTTTTAATTATGAATTATTGCACTTTGATCAGTGTGGGGAAACCCCTAAGATTTGACTAGTCAACAACTATCAGATCAGATACACAGGTTCATCATTTTGGGTGTGTTTGTTGCAGGAAGTTCACTGTGTCAATGTGTTGCTGCATCAGCTCTCACTTTCTTACATTGTCTGTGTTGTAGGCACCACCAGCTGTGTTCTCCAATGTGAACCTCTCCACCCTCTTCTGCCTCTCCTGAAACATGCGAGAGCCTCGATTAGACGGAAGGTTAAGCTCCTCCATCATCACGTCTCTCGGGACGCTCATCTTCTTCCCCAGGTTCAGACCTCCTGACACAACACACACAGACAGAAGTGTTTGAATGTGTGATCATGTTTTATATCCCTGTGCATATCAGAGTAATATATATTTCAGACTAGACGAATGGATGCTGTGTGGTTGCCTCTAATCCTGCATAAACACATCATGACATTTAGTTATCAGTGCAAATGCAATGATAATAGCAACCTCCAGACATTTGGAGAGAGAATGAAAGTAACACAGACTAATAAGGACCTTTGGCAAATCTTAATGTCTCCTCTGATCTTCTTGTTTTCTGTCGACATGAAACAGCTGAGGGGCTCTGATATGAAAAAAATCCAAACCACGTGCAGCATCACTAAGTTGATATTCGCTCAGTTCTGCTTGGGGTCTCTTCTCGTGTTAAATCATGGCACAGCAGAAGGTCTGAAATAGCCTGGAGATGATGTCAAGGGGTGCGTAATGTTTGTTGTGGTCTGGGTTGCAAGGGTAACGGGGCATATAAATAGGATCTCAGGATGGAAGAGTCAAGGAGGAGTGGATGGCTCCCTTTTCTGAAACATGAAAAGCATTGGAAGAAGTCTGGGCATGTGCCACCCTTGAGGAGCTGCCTTTGATCGACCTGTGTAAAATTCGGTGGTGGGAGTCACATTTTGCTGAGTTTAGGAGACTTTGGTTTCAAAGTGTAGCTGGCAGACAGCGCTGGAAAAACAAACAGTGTAACTGGGATGGTCCCTGCTGGAATGTTTGGAGAATTTCAAACACACACTGGCTCTCTTGGGATTTGGGTGTAGCACATGGCATGTGTCCCGAGGCTGTGGGCGAACACACTTTGATGTTGGGCTCAATTATATATGACAGCCCCTGCTGTGATCACAAAGAATGACAATTTGAATTTTGGTGTAAATACACACAATAGTGTACCAAGTTGTTGATTCAATGTGCAAACCAGCAAGTAAACTAATACTGGATTGAGCATTCATGGGTATTAATGTCAACTATCACTTGTGTTAGCATACGACCCAGCGTGTGTTAATGTCAGTTCACTGCATCTCCCTCTGTTAGATCTTACCTCCCTGGACCTCCTTGGACAGAGCTTTAGCCTGCAGCATCCTCTGTTTAGTTAGGTCGTCCAGGCCTGCATGCATCATCATCTTGCTCCTTTTAAAGACACACAGTTCAGCATTGATTGTCACAAAGGGTTTCATAAAAGGCAGTCATATTTATGATGCATCCACTACTTTAATACAGCATTCAGCCCTAGGAATCTACTTAAGTACAAATTCAATTGAGGAAAGCAAGTAACACACTCTTCTGTAGGTTTCCTGTACTTTGTCCTCTTAGATAAACAATTAGTCCTACAATATAAGGTACATCAAGGCCAACCAAATTGTGATGTCCCTAAAATAACCATAGTCATGTGTTTCTCCTTCATCCCTTAACCGATACTTTAGATTTATCTTGATTTGTATCATGTTTAACTAAAAAACAATGTCTCACTGCTGAAAAACCCAAGTGAATCTTATCATTTAAAGCTGTCCCTCCAGCATCATAAAAATGTAGGATTAAATCTCAGTACAGTTCATTTAAGGACACCTTACACTCCTTTAAGTCAGACAGTTGGCAGTGCCTTCTTTCATTGCCTATCTTGTCCACGGTAAAGGCCTACACTCGCTTCTCCTCAGTGCTTACCTGTCTGTCTGTCTGTCCCTGTGTGTGTCTGCAGTAGTAGCTGAACTGGTGTATCCTGCACTGGAGCTGGGATGCTTCCACGCTCTCCTCTGACACTCCTCAGCCAAGACGCAACAGTCCGTATAAAACTCATCCCAGGAAGCCTCGGGCGCTGACCTCACTGAGTTATTTTAGCAGAGGGATAAGAGAGTGAGGATGGAGGGGAGGGTGGAGGGGAAATAAAAGAGCGATTGAGGGGAAGGCGCAAGCATAAAGATTTACATCCTGACCGCAAGAGTCTTTGATAATAAAATTTGATCCCCTGTGTGTCTGTGTCTGTGTCTGTGTCTGTGTCTGTGTCTGTGTCTGTGTCTGTGTCTGTGTGTGTGTGTGTGTGTGTGTGTGTGTGTGTGTGTGTGTGTGTGTGTGTGTGTGTGTGTGTGTGTGTGTGTGTGTGTGTGTGTGTGTGTGTGTGTGTGTGTGTGTAATAACAGCTGCTGTCCAAACAGAGACACTGAGCTGTCAGAGACGACCAACCTACCCACTGCAAACAAAAACATATAACACAATATACTTTGTCATTTGTTAATGTCCACTATATGTTTCCTATGAAGAGCTTTTTGGTTGAGGTCACATAGATCTGAGGTAAAAATTGTACAGGGTGAAAGGTAAAGCTCTGACTCAGTTTGCAAGTACATTTGGTTTTATAAGACCTTTGACCTCCTTTTCTGATCTGAGTTATGGACAGTCCCCTCAGTAGTAATGGGTATGTTTCAATAAATAACTACATCAAAATGTTTTTGATTTGGTGTTTTTATTCATCTTCCAGCTTGCCCACTGCTGAGAAGCTCAAGTTGTGAATTTCTGTATAAATTTGTATTTTGTGTCACACTAGAAGTGTTGCCCTTTCACTTCACATTTTGCTGACCTTTTTGAAGTCAAGTCAGTCTTTATCAAGCAGCTTTTTTTCCTTACAAATTGATTCATTGAGCTCAGGAGGAGCCTGAAGGGAAGAAACACATTTTCCTTATCCGGGTTGAGATTGGATATCGATTTCCCTCCTGCTCTGCTCTACAATGCCACTTTCCCCTGGTAGGAAGCCTCCAGGGCTGTGAAAGGAAATACGGAGTCATCCAGAGCCTAAAAACAAAATCATCCGCAGACACATATCTAAGTTGAAGAGTTGCTCAGGATTTGGGGTTTGCTTAAAAGCCTTTGTATAATGGAAAAAATACACATCTGACATAAAAAAGAAAAACACACACCTTCATTTACCAAATAAATCTAAGCTTTTGTGTGGCACTTTATCAAACAGAGCATTTGTAATCTAAATCAGTCTGTTACGTCCAGGCTTTTAAAACCTAATGTTATCAGTTCATGACTGATAACATAAATATGGTGACTCTTGGTTTTTCAGGGTTTTTCCTAAAAAAAGATAATGATAATGAAGACAGGGTGAATTATCTTGACGGGTGTCATCTGTGTTTGAGAGGCGGCTTCCACAGTGTGTTCATGTCACATAGAGAGAGGGCCATGGCCACCAGGTGCTGACACTGGAACAATACAGACCCATTCAGACTCAAGAGCCTGTGCATTTAGGGCACCTTTAAAAGCATGAGCCCTGTTGGCTTTCAGATGAAACTTTATTGGGCTGGCTTTTCTCAGAAGGTGTGAAGCGCCACAGGTTAGTTCAAACAGTTCAAGAGAAACAAAGGCAGCAGTACAACATATGGCTTTTTATAGCTTCAGCCTCAAAGCTAAATGCATTAAAATTCAGATTGCAGGCCTGAAAATGTCATCTTTCTGAACATTTTTTTTATTTTCCCTTGCAGGTACCTTTGGGAGGACTGTTTGAAGTCAATCAGTTGGAGAGCTGCCTTGAAAGTGTTCAGACTGAGCTTCAATCCAGAGAGACACAATGTACGGGCTGCTGTGTGAGAGTCTGCATGACTTCATTAAAGAGTCCTATGGGGATGACGTGTGGAAGCTGGTCAGAGAGAGAGCAGATGTCAGGTTGCACTCCTTTGTTACCCACCAGGTACTGTCTGTACATCTGAAAAATATCTTTTAATTCTGTATAATTCTGTTTTTGTAACACTGTCTGCTCTGAGGATCCTACTCTTGATGTCAAAGCATATATCTTTCTCTCTGTTGATAAGTTCAATATATGTGTGTGTGTCTGCAGGTGTATAGTGAGAGTGTGATACCCCGCATTGCAAAAGCAGCCAGCGGAGTGACAGGCACACCTTACAATGAGCTGATGAACTCCTGGGGTGTCTACTTCTTGGGCTTTGTGGGGAAGTACGGCTATGACAGGATTTTGAAGGTGAGAAAAATCTCAGATTTGATACTCTGTTGTCATTTGGTAGGTGTGTGAGAGAATTATTAAATAATCAGTAAACGTTGTATGCTTGACACTACCATTGAACTAGTGACAGGTTCTGGATTTAATTTTTCCTTTTTTATTTATCCATTTGTGTAATTTGTCTTCTGTTTCTGTTGCCTTTTTAAATGAAATCTGTAGATCCAGTTTAACAATATTTGAGTGTTATTGAATTGCAAAAGAAAGACAGTTTTCTTATACAGTATACATATGTAGGCCTACGATAACTAAAGAATCAGTATGTAATTCATGTAAATATAACTTAGTAAAAAAATGAGGACATGTCACATCAATCGCTTAGGTTCTGCACATCTTAAAAAGAAGAGGTTGTTTGTAGATTGGATGTACTAAAACAAGCCTTAATGAGCTTAGAGCATTAATAACCAAAGTTTTAGTCTGTTTCTTTCCAGTTATAAAATATCTTTTCAGCTTTTAATGTTTCTTCAGGGCCATATTTTAAAGTAAAACTGGTTAAAATGCATCTTAATGGATTAAGATGCTAATAAGCTGTTGAAAGACAGGAGAAGGGAAAATTACAGATTTCTTTTTTAATTGGCTACTTAAGCAATTCACTATGGCACTTTCATAAAGTTACATGACTCAAGAAAGAAGGTTAATCAAAAGATTGATCAAAATGCAAGATATTCTGATGTGTAGTCACTTTCATGGATTTAGCCTGGCCCTTTATTTCAAGACCTTTCCCCCTTTAAGCCTAAAAACAATGAATAGCTAAATACTGAAAAGGTTGCTAAAGACATGATCTATCACCCTGTGTCTCTGATGTCAGGTGCTGGGCCGTCATGTTCGTGACTTTGTCAATGGTCTTGATAATCTGCACGAGTACCTGCGCTTCAGCTACCCCAAGGTGCAGCCTCCAACCTTCTTCTGCCAGGAAGAGTCTGCCACTGGAGTCACCCTGCACTACAGGTCTGCAGGATGAGGAGGCTGCTGGAGATTGATATGGACGATCAGGCGTCAGAGATAAAAAGATGTTTGAGTCAATTCTTCTGACTGATATTGAGCTTTGTCTCTGTGTGACATGCAGGAGTAAGCGCAAAGGCTACCTGCACTACGCCATGGGTCAGCTGAGGCAGATGGGGAAACAGTTCTATGATACTGACATCCATGTGGAGGTGCTGTCTGAGCAAATGGTCGGAGACTACTCCCATGTAACCATGAGGTATACACACAGACATACACCATGCTTTATTACTCAGGTACTGTACAAAACTACAATCTTGAGTTAATTTGTTACTTTGTCTTTCTGCATTTGAGAGGGAATTACTGTATTGCCCCCAACTATGTCAATGTTGCAGCAGCTGGTCCTTAATAAAACACAAATAGGTAAAGAAAAGCAAACAAGATCAGCAAACCAAGAAGCTGCCGTTTAAAGGATTTACTGACAAGTGACGTTTTGAGCCTCAGACTTCAACAACCAGTGCTTGTAGACTTTATTGCACGTTGCTCCTTACAATGATCCAAAAATAGTTGATAGGTGCCGATAAATGGAGAATTCAACAAAAGCAGCATTCCCCTTTTAAACTTTCAATGATGAGTGGAGGTCTGTAGGCAGAAACATAAACATGCGTCAGTTTTCATTTTAGTACGAAGTAGTTCCACCTTTTCTCACAACAAAATTAATTTTCTTTGCAATAAATTAAGTCAAATGTCATGAAAGTTATCTGTACTATTTGATGAAGCGGTTTCACTTGCTGTGTAGTGATTTTCCAGCTTTGCTCTAGTATAGGATCTGAATATTCCTCCACAACAGTTTATACATTACTTGAACATTTTTAAAAACAAAATTGGTATGTCTGTGCAGACTGAACTTTGACAACTCAGCCTACCGCTACATCATGAAAGAGGATGAGGAAGAGCAGGAGATTCTGCCAATTACCTCAGACTTCTTTTTTGAGGTCTTCCCCTTCAACATTGTCTTCAGACAGGTAATCTCTTTTAGAGATTAAAGCATTTTTTTCAATCTACAAAGGACAGTCAAAGAATGCAAAGAAGCCTTAGATGAACAGTAACTGTGATTCTTTGATTCTTGAGGACATGGTGGTGCACAACGTTGGCTCCGGCCTGGCAACAGTGTTTCCTGATCTGGATGGAAAGAAGATCAATGATGCCTTCCTGCTAGCTCGCCCCCTGGTGGAGTTCACATGGAACATGGTAAGACAAAGCTTCACCTGTCCCCATATCAGATAGGGACCACTTAGATGCCTAAAACCAATTCAGCTCCACTTATGTAACACAGTTCTGCAATTAACAACAATGCATGTTCAATTCATCTCTTCCCAGATCATTTCCCACCCCAATAACCTGTTTGAGATCATGTCCAAGGAGCCTGTGAAGAGAGAGAGGAACCTTCACAACCGAGTCCAGAGTAAGAGTGGGAGCCATGCAAACACTCGCAGGGGTGTGTTTCTGGTGTGCAAAGACTTGCTGGCTTCTTGTTAGATCAATTTCACTACAGTCAGTAAGAAGACACCCTTTCCATTTCATTACAAAGAAGCGGACGTGCCATCAAATGATGCATGTACATGCAGGCCTACAAGACCTCATCTTTTACATTAACCCTTGAAAGGTTGCCGAAATAAGTTATGATACAAGGAAGTCTTGCAGTTGCAGAAATTTGAGTGTTTTACGTCATGATGTAATTTATTGTAATTGATCCCTGTCCTGGTTCATGGGTCGAGGGTGAATGTTTATGGCTCTTATGGTTTACCATGTTTTTCCACAGATTCTGACTATGAAAATGCCAACCGCTCTGCTGATGTAGACGTGGAGCTCATGGCTTTCCAATCAATCATTGGAGATGATTACAAAGGTCTCAATCTCTTTGCTTTCTACAAATGACACATTGCAGTACCCAAGCATACAGTAACTGAACTAGTATGGCAGACAACACCTATGAAATACCATTATAGCTAATATGATATAAATAGTTCTGTTATAGCTCATTTTCAGAAATACACCTAAATACGTTCTTGGATTGAGTTATTGAGTTATTGAGAGCTTGTAACCCACAGCTGTTGTTGAGTCAGAAGTTGGTTGGCTGAGCATTAAAAAAAAGGTGAATTAGCTTCCTGAGCTCTGTCCATATGTAAAAACTATGCCTGCAAGCCCCTCTATACAGCATAGTGTAATGTTGTTTTGAAAAAGTGATATATAAAAAAGACTAATTAACTCTAATATTATAGCAAATTAACATTTAATATCTATTTGTACTAAATCAGAACATGTATGATTTTATTTGGGGATAATGTGCAGGACTCCAAGCAAGGAAAATATGGAAACTATACAGAATTTGTATTTTTAGTTGCAAAATGTAACCTCAAACTCAGCTCTTAATGTTTTTCTTTGCTCGCATTCATCATGCTTCTCTTTTAGACGGTAACAGCGCTAATGCCATGGAGAGCTGGGGCGATGGGAGCCGCTGCCTAAAACTAAAAGGACAGATGAGATACATGCCAGAGTGGGAGTCCATCATTTTCCTGGGAACCCCTGTGTAAGGCCCCCCCACACTCACACACACACACACACACACACACACACACACACACACACACACACACACACACACACACACACACACACACACACACACACACACACAAACACACTCAAAAGACTCAGATCTTTATTAAAAAGCTGCAGTAGAAAAGTAAAACATTCTCAAAAGCGGCGAGAGCTAAACTGAATTACGAGGCAGGAAATAAAAGACTGGGCAGGGAATCAAATCAGGGGCCTATTCTTACAGCACTTACCATGCATGAAATGAGCTGCTAATTAGCTTGTAATCAGACAGTGCAGCTCTTGTGAGCCTAATGGGAACCCATTTGCAACTGAGAGTGTTTTCTACTGAGTACATTACCAAAACATCTCCCTTCTCTCTCTGAAACATTTTGTTCCGCAAGTAAATGCTCTTATACCTGTATTGACAAAACTACTGAAATGTTAAATGTCTTATCGCACTGCTGACATTATTTATTCTGTAGCACATAATATAGCTGAGAACAAGTGCCATTTGATTCCCCATTTAAAATAACAAGCTAATGGTGTTTCTAAAAAGGTTGCGTAATTGTAATTGGTTCTGTAATTGGTCGAATTCATATTGTTATTATTGTTTTTATTTGTCACTATTTTGTAATGCTCCTGTTTCTGTGTGTGTTTGTGTGTATGTGTGCCTGTGTGTGTCTAGGATGGAAAGTCTAAGTGCTATGTTCAAGACGGGCTTGTACATCAATGATCTGAGTATGCACGACTCCAGCAGAGACCTGGTGCTGGCAGGCACCCAGCAGTCAGAGGAGCTGAAGAGAGCTCTCATACAGGTTGACTCCGACAAATGCATCTGCTTTTCTTTTTTCTTTTTTTTTCTTTTAATTGTGTGATCAACTCACCTGTCCACCGTGTGTCTTACTTTTAGCCCAGGATCATCCACCCATTGTAGACATGAGATGTAATGAAACAGAGCCAAGCTTGCATGATGTTTATTCTGTTCAACTACCCCTTTGTGAGTGCAGGAGCAGAAGAAGTCCAGTAAGCTGGAGGAGAGTATGAAGATGTTGGACTATGAGATGAAGAAGACTGATGATCTTCTTTACAGGATGATTCCCAAGCCAGTGGCCAAGAGGCTTCGCAAAGGAGAGCCAGCTGTAAACACTTGTGAGGTCAGGATTGAAGATTGTGCCATTGGCCTATGAGATCAAAAGTAGACACTTGCTGCTCTGTGAAACAACCTTTTTTTAAGAGTTAGATGAGAAGATGAATACTTTTACTTTTACTTTTGCTGGTTAGCTTAGTTTAGCACAAAGACTGGAATCAGAAGGAAACAGGTAGCCTGATTTGATTTTAGATAACAAAACAAGCACTAATACTAATAACAAAGATTCAATTTTAACTGCACCAAGTAAATATAGTTACTATTATTAGTGAGCTCTAAAGAGGCTGTTAAGCAGATTATGTGTAATCTTTTTTCTAGCTACACAGGCTAGCTGTTCCCATAATTTCCTGTCTTCAGTCTAAACTAAGCGGATCTTAACTTCACTTTAAACAGACATGAGAGACTTACAGTTTAAAGACACATCGTAGAGACATGTACCTAATCTTTTAGGAAGAAGCCAAGCACACACATACACACACAAATTAATCCTATGACTTATAACTTTTGTTGTAAGACAATTTGAGACTTGTTGCTATGCTTAAATTCTTCGTCTTTAGGAATTGCTTAAGAGTTGCTGGTTATGCACAATGAATGCCTGTCTCTCTCACCTGTGTGAGTGTGTGTGTGTGTGTGAGTGTGTGGAGTACAACAGCCTGCTAGCTCATCACCTCTCTTATCTCATTTCCCCAAGGTGTTCCCAGATGTGACCATTCTTTTCAGTGATGTGGTGGGATTTACTCGCATTTGCAGCCACATCACTCCAATGCAGGTGGTCTCAATGCTCAACACCATGTACACGCTGTTCGACACGCTCAGCGAGAAGCACCGCGTCTTCAAGGTTTGTGTGTGTGTCCCATCTTCTTAATATGCTTTATTCATGCTGCTTTAAAGCTGCTGTTCCTGTCTTCTTCTTCTTCTTTTTTTCAATCTAGGTTGAGACAATTGGTGATGCCTACATGGTCGTAGCCGGAGCTCCAGAGAAGACAAAGTATCACGCTCATAACATCTGTGACATGGCCCTAGACATGGTGCGCTCCATAGACCACCTGAAGGACCCCTCAAATGGCAATAACATACAGATTCGTGTTGGTGGGTAGAACGTGTGTTGACTTATTTGTGTGATTATGTTGTTGTTCTTTTTAGTCTTCTAACTTGATGTGGTTGCAGGGATCCACTCTGGGATGGTCGTGGCAGGTGTGGTGGGACATAAGATGCCCCGTTATGGTCTGCACGGTGACACAGTCCACACTGCATCCGCCATGGAGAGCAATGGAAAGGTAGGTGGAGAATACAAGTGAAAGCTTGACATAAAGCAAAGATGGATAAGTCAGTTCTGTTATGACAAAGGTTTAAGTTTTTATGATTTTCTTTTGACTATCTGGTTCTTCTTTGTCTCATTCAGGAGATGCACATTCAGCTCAGCAGTGCCACCTACGAGCACCTGAAAGGAAGTCACTTTATTTTTGAAAGAAGGGGCATTATTACCATCAAGGTTAGGAGTCAAAACGGTTGCCACAGCAACCACACCCTCCATATTAATTGCATTTACTCTTCCACTTTAACACCATGTGATAAGAATTACTTCCTATAAAATATGTGAGTGAGAAAGCGGGAGATTGGCTGCGTTCAGAAGAGTCTGTCTTAAAGCCTCATGATGAATTGATACATTATGAAGTGTGCTATACATAATCAACTTGAAACCAAACATATTGTTAATTGGAGACTTACAATAAGACATTATAAACATTTAGAATCCCCCCAAAAATACATGAAATAAAAGTCACTTATAATGTTTTACCTCTGGGAGTCAGCACACTTGGTATTCAGAGTGGGTACACCCCCCCCCCCCCCCCCCCCGCCCCCACCTTCTTGATTTGCCAACTTTTTTTATCAGCCAGTTTGACTTTGAGCCTGAACATTCAACAGTACAAGATTTCTGAGGCAGCTGATTATAAGCAACAATCTCAAGAAGGCAAGGTTGACTTACCTTTTCATCAGGGATTTTGTTTTACCACTGAAAATCCACAAATTGCCTTTTGACTCTCTGATATGACCCAAATTGTCCTGAGTGTATTTTTTTAAATGTTTTTGTTGTCCTGTTCTCCTCTCTCCCTTTATTTTAAGGGTAATGTTGAAATTGAGACCTACTGGCTGAAAGGTAAGAGGGACAAAGATGGTAACGCTCAGGCAGCGTGTCCTCAGTTTGAGACTCAGACAATCAGCAAGGCCAACATCTCAAGCCCCGAGGAGAAAAGGGACGAGGAGAAACTGGTAAAAATTCAATCCAAAGACATGCTTGAATGGTTTACCGATCATTTGCTTTATTGCCACCATCATCATCTCTGATTCCATGACTCTCCTGCTGTCTTTGCCCCCAGGTTTTCCCACTGGTTGCAGGTGAGGATGCGGATGATGTCAAGTCTATTCCCTCTCACCGTATTAAGATGGAGATATCTGGCCATTTTCTGGAGGAGTCCTTGGAAGAGTGCCGCGTGGAGGAGATGTCGGTTCATAAGGTGAGTGCAAGGATTTTTAAACTTTCAAAGACTCTAATTTAACAACTTCTTATTCTTATAATTCTTTCAACTCCCTTGCCAAGGTTATTTTTAGCCACTTGTGCTGTTTTTGCATTCGTTGTTTTGAATTCAAAGTGAATTAATGAGCTGTTTCTTTTTCAGTCCCACTTTAAGGATGCATTGCATGACGGTCTGCTGGACTCTCATCTGGAAATGGACTCACCTGAATCTGAAGGCGGAGACTCCATCATAGAGTCCCGAAGCAGCTCCTGTGACTCCCACTCCTCCAAGAGTACTATGTGCACCTTGTCGTAAATGTGACCCGATCATTAGTTAGTCATTAGTTGCAAATGTGATCCTAATTCATCCACTAAAAGCACCAAATGGTATCCATATAGAAATCCTGTTTTAATGTTATTAAATTTTGCCTTTTTGGGGGAAGTTCATTTGGTAAACACCTTGGAAAACTTTTAATCATTAGTTTGTACTTTAACTAGTCAGTAAGGCTTCTAGTGACCCCGAGTGATGTTTTTTTTTAAAGCCTTGAATCTAAATGACTGAGAGGTCAGTCACAACTGTCTAATATGTGGATTCAGAACATTCTGAATCTGCTATCTTATCTATCTAAGTTTTGTAACAATCTGCACAGTGGGAGAAGTTACCTTAAGAACAGAATGCGTTGGTTGGTTCTAAATCACGTCGTGCCAAACATCTTTGTATTTGTAATATGTGGAAGTAGAAGCCATATTATTTGGATGTTTCAACCAGCTACCTAGCCTAGCAGCCTACCGCTACTTCACATATTTAACTGCACTGACTGGTTATTTAGTCCAAAGGCATTCTCATTTGGGCCTGCTGATAATGCCCTTAGATATTCAAAACTGTACTGAGAGGTTCAAGACTAATTTGCATTTGAAAATTCATCAGGCGATGCCAAGCTAGTGTTTTATTGCACTGCCAAATCATCAGTGCTCATTTAGCTCTGACAATACAGAAATCTATCATAGCAATAGCTTTTAATTTTACACTTTGATGAGTTTGAAAACTTGCAAAAGGGCCCTATGTGAGAGACCACACACTTTTCAAAATATCAACACAGTCCAACAGAAAGCACAATAAATGAAAACTCTGCTACCGGTATTTACCATTTGTGTTAGTTTAAAAGCCAATGGCCAATGTTCATGGCCATGTGGTTCAACTGCACATTAGCTCAGTACTTTCATGTTCTGTTTTAATCTGCTGCACCTTGTAGATGTGACATCTTGTTTCAAGCCCCCCCCCCCAGTCCCTCTTCCTCCTCTCCCCTTCATCTTGCATGTCTGAATTCAGTGTTCTATATCAGTCTTGTTGAAAACACAGCCCCAGCACAATGTAAACGCTTGTCAGCTCAGCGAAAAATAAAGCAAGGTGACTGCTGAGCCGCGTGCAGATCCATTAGTTATTGTTTGTCCTGTCACTCAAAGGCATTTGCATTCAGACTCACATTTGCATACGCATACATTTATCTTTTTTTTTATTGAACCCAATGCTCCTTGGATATGGTTTATCATTTTTCTGTGTCTATGTGTGGTCACGTTGCATCCACACATGCATGTGCATCCCCCACATTACCTAAACACAACAGAATGCCTGGAAGCCAGGACACAATCCTTTTGTACCTTGGTATTTCAGCTTATTTCAATGTGATTGACAAGTATGAAAAACATAAACATTTGTCCCAGTGGGTCTAACATTAAACTTATTGTTTGACCAAAATGAAGATTAGCTATATTTTAACCGCTTTTTAAAAACATTAGCATTTTGCCTACTGCGACTAATCTCTACATTCAGGTTTATTTTAAGAATCTAATATTTTGAAAAGGATGCTAACAAGCCAACAGTTGGGTTAAGCATGCTACTTGGCTAGATATTGCTTGGTAAATTACACACATTGTGGGTTTGTTAGCAATGTGCTAAATAGCAGACTGTATTCCATGCGGGTCAACAAATAACTAAAACGTTTTTTCTTAGCTAATTAGCTGGGTTGAAGGCTAAGGAAACATACTTTTGGTCAGTAAATCCCCACTGTAAATCTACAGTGCTTCAACACATCTGTAGGCTTTACCACAAATACATTAATAGACAGTTTAATTTCAGTTAACAAAGTCCAAGTTAGACAACATTCCCCACAGACTGGTTTTCAGGTGAACTGCACCTGTAGGTGGCGTCCTCCCGCTCTAAGCTGCCTCTGCTGGCTATGTGCGAGTCTTTAGGCGATGAACTGATGGAGCAATGGAGGCAGAAGGCGTAGAAGAAGGCAAGCAGGAGCAGGAGGCAGACAACACAAAAAATGACCACAATCAGGATGGTGTGAACTTGAAACTGCACCTCCTCCCATGGGACGTGCGTATTGGTGGAGGTCAGGAGGTTTAAGGTCATCGAGGTAGCATTGAAACTGTGTGAAGGATTCCTTGTGGGTAACTGTGGCTTAAAGGAAGCCAGTTGGGCGACTTCAGTCATGATGGGAGGATGTGGGTCTTCAGTTTTTTGGGGATTTCTTTGTTGAAGCTTGAAGGATAAAAGTATCTCAGGTTTAACACATGCACAAATAAACTAACCCAAGATAGAGTAGTGATTATTAGACCGGTTGAGTCAAAGGTAAAAAAGTAAATTTAACCTGCTAGAATATAAAAATAATGAATTTGTATTCAAGTTAAATGACCAACACAATACATTAATAACCATGTATCACCTCATTTAGATTATTAATTGTGGCATCTTCACTTTCATATATTTGAAACTAACATTTTCATTTCCGTATTTACAAAGAACTAAACACAGATGTGTCCTTTGTTCTTACCTGGAGTGTGTGTTTGCTGTGTTGTGATCCAGCCTCTCTGAGCTCGCTTTCTTTTGATGAGCACAGCTTTGGGGGAAATGAAAGAAATGGAGGACAAGAGCAGGAGGGCTGGACTAGAGTAGAGAGGTGGATGGTGGACCACGAATCACATGCAGTGTTCCCATGGCAACTCCTGCTGGAGAGCCACTAACAGGGTTGTGCTCACATTTGTTTTAAATAAAATGTGTAATTATTCTTATTATTGTTTTTCTTATTATCTTGTCACCTTAAGATTAAAGGGTGTTTTTTAAAGTTTAGAAAATGAGATAATAGGGGAGAACACAATTGTATGGAAATAACATGAGACATTTATAGACCTAACGCTACAATATACACAAGTCACTTTAGACAATAATTATGCTTTTAACCAACAGGTATTCATGAAATTCAAGTGTGTAAAACCATGTTTTAGTGAAGAGCAAAGTGTCCTCATCAGGTTTTCTAACACTGCCACCTGTTGGTAAAAGAAGCAGCACTGAATAACACGCATCAAAAAAGTACTAACGCTTCCCTTGGCCAGCCAAGCTCCTGTGCCGTCTGGTCTCTTTCAAACAACCATAATGATCCTTTAGTACCAGCTGTAATTGGTACCACACCCCCTGCTGTGCTCCCTCAACAGGAGCTGATGCCTCAAAAATGTTTTAGGACTTGCACCAAATTTAGTTGCCATGGAGATGACTCAATATTCATTTTGTTATGACAGCTAAGTAGACCAATGGGATGTTTCCCCCCCCTTTTCATTTACATATATATATATATATATATATATATATATTTAAAACCACTCATAAATACTAGACAAAGGGAAAGGAAAAATATTCATTAGCATCATTTCATGTAGAGGAGGAAAGTGAACAAAGCCTGCAAACTGATTTTAGATTCTGGACTAGATTTTAGAGTGCTTTCAGATGGTTAATTATAGATCCAGAAAATACAAAAGATCCTCTCACATAGAGCCAAAGTAACTGACAAGAGGATTTTAAAGTGGGGTTTCAGACCACTGTTGTCTCGGTAGAGTAGAGCCATTTTGGGAGGAAGACCCAAGAAATAAATGATGTACAAATGTTTTGGCTTAGATCCAAGAAAAAATGTTCATTGCACGTGAAAGTTGTCTACACCAAGGGGACTCTTTGTATTTCTGCAAGGAGAACACAGTGCTCACCGCAGGATATTAGATGTGTCATATGGCAAACTAGCACTGTGAAAAGGACCCCTAACAGATATACAAATTACAGCAACACTGCTTGCTATGCAGTAGTGCCAGAATTAACATCCAGAACAAAGATTCTGAGAGAAAAGTCTCCATGCTGCAAATTAGTCAACCTCTCTGTGTGTAATTTCCTGCACTGTTTGTTCTTCTGAGCCTTGATGAGTTAATATCTTATTCTGCCATGAGGGTATATAACTGTGAACTCTCTCACTCTTTGCTTCTCAGAGTCGCTCATATGTGCTTGTGATCGCCGTGTGGAAATAAAGCAGATTGACAGCTGGGCAGGAGTGGATCAGTTTGGTATTGTTCTTCTTGGCACTCACAGAGCATTGACATGTTGTTTTACTCTTTCACTGAGTAATTCTATTATTTTCTCTTGAAAGGATATTTTACTCTATATTTAAATACATTTATGGATACATTTTATTGATTATGGCTTTAGTACATTTCAAAACATGGAAGAAAAACAGCATAAATGACTATTTTATTGTCAAAAATCTCAAAACATACACTTTACACTCACACTGAACATTTGCCTATGCTTTTTAAAATCTCCAGCAGGTCTACATGGCTACACACTCAGTTTGGTTTTCTCCCACTTAAAGAAAACAGACAAATTCACCAGACAAAGATCCCTGGGCGACAGGGGGACCAAAAACATACATTGTGCCTATAATTTACGTAATGAAGCTAACTCTTTTGAATTTGCAAAATATCCATAAAAATAACACGGATTGTAAAAACAGAAGTATCACTCAAATCTTCCAGGGGAGCAGGAACTTTGAAGATGTTGTGTTGATGTTCAACTGCCTGTTATTTATATTTTTAAATCATCTTTGTGAAGCTTGATATCTGTTTGACTCTGATCGCTTTTGTTTGTGAGGATGTTTCATTTCTTCTTGTTCACAATGTTGTTGCAAATCCAGTTCATGCCATCCTGTTGGGGAATGGAAAAAAAAGAAAGAGTCCAGATGTGTTACGTAGATGTATGGAAGATGATAAGCGACCTAAGGTAAAACATCTCTTTGAGTACTGGTTTTAAAAGCAGGTTTCTGAGATTTTTACTCTTTTTTTATTTTGATATTTAAGTCCGAATTGAATTACTTCATTCTCAGAATTCTGAATTTAATCTCAGGATACATATTGTTCTCTACTTTTTCCTACCTATATACCTTTAGTTTTCCTCTGCAAGTACATTTAGAATTCCTAAATTATAGTCAAAAACAGCGACAGATATCTGAGAATGTGACTTTATTGTGACTCCAGTCTCAAATTTCTGACCTGTATCTCAGAATACCTTTTTTTACTATTACATTTCTGGTACTTTTTTCTTTAAATAGATTCAAAATCCTGAGCTTAAACTGATGCATGCTTTTAACATGTGTTCCTTATCTTCTTCTGGAAAGATGTCACAACAGTCTGTAGATCAGAAAGAGTCAGTACCTTCAGTCTAAGCAAGTCAAAGAGATTTTGATAACAATAAAGTCCACACTAGCTCAGACTGATTTTCAGAATCAAATTGCACAGCCTAGTGGCAGGAAGCAGTTACTTAATGGTTTAAATAGGCTACTTCTGAGAGGAAATCAATGAATCAAAAATGGAACTAGGTCTTACCTGAACTCCCTCCCCAGACACGGCTGAGCAGGCCTGAATCTGCCACTCACGGTCACGGTACGTATGCAGGTTGAGTCCCTCAGCGACCTCACTGGCTGGTGATGCTGTGGCTAGATCCTGCTTGTTGGCGAAGATGAGCACAGGAACTCCCTTTAGATTCTCCTCATCGATCAGCTCAGACAGCTCCTGCACATGCATACACATGTTATTGACTTTGAAAAACACACAAAAATCCATATCTCAGTTTAAAAAACAAATAGTGAAAAACACATTTTCAAATATAGGAACTAATGTGTGCATCAAACTCACCAGTCCCGTCTCCTCAAACCGCTTCTTGTCTGCACTGTCAATAACATAGATCTGAAAGAAGAAACAAACATGTGGGAAATAAAAAATTTTAGGGAATAAATAATTATTGGATTTTAAAGATGTATAATATCATTATGTCTTATGTTTAATAAAAGTCCTCAAGGTGTCTGTCTCTATACAGATACTCCTAAACAGCAGCCAAACACTTATTTATAGAATGAGACACAACCTTTATTTTACCTTTACCTTTACAAATGAGGCTGTTCACCGAGATACAGTTGGTGCAAATAAGTGGTATTACTTCAATGTATTTTCAGTCAAGTCCTAAGGAAACCCTGGGATGACTACAGAGAGTAAAGCAAATGTCTCCAGAGAGAACATTTCTTTTGCATTGATATTAATGAACTTTTATTCACTCACCAATAGGTCTGTGTTTTCCAGGTACTTTTTCCAGAAGGGCCTGATCTTCCTCTGTCCTCCAATGTCCCAAACATTGAGTTTCATACCATGAGAGGCGACGCTCTTGATGTTGAAGCCCTGACGTTAAACACAAAGCTGTTGTCACCGTGTTGGACATTCATTTAAACACAGTTCCAACAAGGGAGCATATGGAAAGCCTCTCAAATGATTATAAAGTAATTCATTAAGCAGCAATGTACCAGAGCACAGGTGTGTGTGTGTTAAGTGAATCACTGTTTGGTTACTCAGTGTTGTCACCTTGTTATGTATCAGCAGCAGAGGAACATGTGCTCTGGGTGTTTTATAAGGATGTGATAACTGTGATTATCTGCGGCTGTTTCTCATAACACTGCTCCTTTTGGTTTCAGTTTGTGAGGTTGTATAACATCTTTATCCTGAGGGCCTGCCGAGGAGCAAATCTGCGGATAAGACATGGAGGATCAAGAGCAGTGTATGTGTGCCTGTGTCAAGTCTGGTTTAGCCTTGTGGTGACTATTGCTATGATATAATGGCGTGCAACCATGATTCCTGGTGTTTGATGGACTCTCACACTGTGGGAGTTCCTAGAAGTACATTTGCTCTTCAGTGTTATATATTCACATTAGAAGTTTGATAATCATACCCCAAACAGGGGGCTAAAAAATTTTTTCCGTCACAGTAGAAGGATTTTGTTCAGGAAACATGTGATGTGAGCTTGCATATCTGGAAGGTCATGAAGTTTAAAGCTATGGTTTGTCTCCTGCTGAAAGCTTATTTCATATCAAAGGCAGATTTGGCATCCACAATTGATTACCTCACTCATTGGAGGGTAAAGCATGAGAACAGCAAGCCAAATAATTACATTTAACATTGTGTGAAAAAAAACAAAGGTCATCTGAATCCCATTGCTTTGAGCAAGAGCGTGCATTGACCTAGCTGGTCTCACAAGATTATATAAACCCCCCCCCCCCCCCCCCCCCCACCTCCCACCCCGCCCCAATCCCAAATCCTGCCTTTCATAATGTGTTACAGTAGCACAACAATTGTAAAATATAGTTTGAAAAGTCACATTCAACACGACAAATCTGTCAGCACAGACAAGTGTTGCTCTTGTTTCAGTGACAGCAGACAAATTGGATTGTTCTCTCGACAGTGGGAACTAGTTTGTGATAAAAACACTGACAGCATATTTTTGGCAGATGCTGTTTTTCTAATAGACACTTAATGATAAACTTCAGCACATTATGTTCCAAAGCGGCTTGGTTGTTCATTGTAGGACGCATTCATTAAAACCAAGGACACAAAAACAGCATATTTAAGCATGCCAAATAGTTGGTGTTTTATGCTTTATCATTTTTGACAGCGAGTGACTTTCCTCAAGGTTATGATGCATGTGGGACTGTGAGTGTTGTAATTCCCTCACCTGTGTTGGTGTGATGGTGTTCACATCCTCTGAGGCAAGGCTCTTTAGCAGGGTGGTCTTTCCAGCGTTGTCCAACCCCAGCAGCACTATCCTGACCTCCTGCTCTGTGGATCCCTTCAGTTTCTCAATGACAGAGAGTAAGCCCTGCATGTAGGGGAGGTGTGGAGAGACAAGTTAGACCAAATCCTTACTGCAGTGACCCTCTGTTATTTAGAACATGTATCTTATCTTTTGCTCAACTGGAGCAACCTTTATCATTACAGGTTGGATATTTCAATTTCAAACTGTTACTAAGCATGTGAGGGGCTGATCTATAAATGACATAATATTCAGTGTAATATTTCTTTAAATTACTCTGGAACAACCAAGATAGAAACCACAGGTAAATAACATGTCAAACAGATTTTAGACGCTGTTACACCTTTACACTGATCTCACTGACCTCTTTCTGATTATAGGTCAAGCCTCCCCTTACTTACAGCACCGTTTAGTACACATGCGTGCCCTTCTTACTCCACCCACCCACCAATCTCGGGCCCTCTTTCTCTTGAGCTACTGTAAAGCTCCCACCCCCATCTGCAACAAATGAACACGTTGCTTCCTTCAGAACTTCAACACTGGTGTGTCAGAGCTCCATTCACATAATGGTGCTCTGTTTAATGTGATTAGTCTGAAGCGAGGTTGCACAACCACAGACTGTTGCACTGCCAACAAAAGAGGCGCTGTGGCTTTAAATATTTGATTCAAGGTGACAGGTACTGGAGTGTAAGTGTGATTAACTGTAAATCAATGTAAATGAGAGGTTCTATTCAGATGTATAATCATTAAATTCACAATGTTTAACACGCTTAGCAATTTAGATAAACATCGGCTCATAAATGAGTTGCATACAACTGAAATAAAACACACTTTTGCAGTCATATCCACCTGTTATCACTCACTTTGGACCACACAATTACCAAAAGTCCACATTTCATAAGTCCTGTATGCCTCGGCCAGGTCACTTACCTTTTGAGCTTCTCCCATGATGGCACGTTTCCTGTGGCTTGGCTGGAGGGCTGCAGCTACATTCTCCAATGAAGCTCACACAGGTGTGTTAGCTATCCAGGTCCCCCAGGTTAGCTATTCAGAGAAGGTTCCAGCAGCCTCTGTAAACTTGGGTTGGTTAAGTGCTATGAGTCTATGTGATAGTAATGTCTACCTGGGCGTCAATTGCCGCTGTAAGGTTTGTGAGCAAGAAGAGGGGGAGGGTGGACAGGACTGGGATTAGGAGGCCAGAATTAGCCCTAGTCATCCATGCAAAGGCAACACCAACCCCTCCCCTCCCCTTCGTCTGTCCATCCCTCCATCTCCACTTTGCAGTGGCTTTACCTGGATTATCTCTTAGCCACCTGCTGTAGCAGGAAACATAAACAGCCCTTCCTGACAAACCTATACATACAGATAACAATGAGGAGAAATACAGGAGAAAAGGTTCAGCCATTTGTCCATATGGCTGAGGGTAATGCTGATAATGCAGAAAAACAAACACACTCAGTGCAACATGAGGACTGACAGCAAAAGAGCTTAACACATAAACTTCAGAGGATTAAATTGTGTTGTAGAATCAGGGAACTTATCATTTCTACATTCATAAGTCATCTCTCAAATCCCACATCTATCCCACTCTGTAAGAGCAGTTGATGGCATTATCATGCCATGTATCCATTACATGCAAGCTGCTATAAAGCTGATCTGTGTGGGTCGTCTGTGATGTGCCTTCCTTTGAGCAGAGCATTCAGTGGGATTAGTTCGACCACGCCTGCCCTGTGTTTGGATTAATTTCTAGGCTCCTTTTCTCAACTGAACAGGCGTTGTTGTCAATGTGCGGGGCATCAATGGATGTTAATGGATCCACCCTGGTCAGGGAATGGCTGAACAATAACTTTTGAACTCATTTTATCACACACACTTAGCCTAGAGGATGTAGATTAAATGTTTTTTTATTAAATTATGTTAACAAATATGTTTATATTAAACATTACAACAGAACAAAAACACAATATGATCATTTTTAAATGTGATAGACTGATTCTTGTTTAGGACTTTCATGGTGTGACTGGAGCTGGGATGGCTCTCTGCTCATTCTGTTCTCTCTGCATCCTCCTCTGTTTGTGTTGAGCTGCAAAGATAAAGGAGGAGAGTTGGAAGGTGTAACACTTGATACATGGAGGCAAGTCAATCTGTATTTCTATGACCAGCTGCAACAAAAGTTAAAAGATATAGATTAGCAAAATCTCCTACCAGCATTTCTCAAAATACTCATTATATATATATATTATCTGAAAGAAATCTGTGTAAAGATAATGTACAGGGCACAAAGTTTATGAGCCAGACTTTGGTTGTCTCCAGTGTTTAATCAGTTTAAGGACACTTTTATAATATATAATTATTGTTAACTTTTACATCTATAAGAAAATAGTTCACCACATCGTGGCATTGTTAGGAGACAGGAGTGTGGATACCATGTAGAGAAGTTGTTTCTTTCTTTTGTGTGTGTGTGTGTGTGTGTGTGTGTGTGTGTGTGTGTGTGTGTGTGTGTGTGTGTGTGTTTGTCTTTATTGGATACGACTGTGGAGATGACATGCAGCGAGGGGCCAAGGGCCAGGGTCGAGCCCGGAATCACTGCGTCGAGAGCTCAGGTTCAGTACATTTAGCCTGGGCTTTAACAACTGGGCTTAACCAGCGCCCTGCAGAACTTTCATTTACAACATTTACATAAAATATTTTTTTATATTAAATAGTGGACAATAAATAAAGTCAACCATGTAATGAAATTTGAGTGATTTTGGACAAAGTCTATTTCTTGGCATGGGGAGTTTAGTCCTGAAAGCAACACTGATCAATAGGCAACTTCTCAAGGAAGCAGTCTGACAAAAAAATTTGTATTAATCCATTTCCTCTGCAGTTCTTGTAAATATTAAACAAATCAGATGTGGAATGTTAATTGGTGAGCTTTAATCTTGTGGCTGGATGTTGCTATTTCTTGTCAGAGCCAGGCTAACTGTTTCCCACACTGTGTTTTTAGTCTATGTGCTATGCTAAGCTAACTGATTGCTGGCTGAAATCTCATTTTTTACAGACTATGACATTGTTATGAACTCTTTGTTAGAAAGCCAAATAAGCTTATTTGCCAATATGATAATCAATTTAAACTATTTGAAATACATGTAATTTGTACACTAAGGCATATAACTACTGCTAATCTGTCTTCATCACTTACATTCATAAAAATGCATTTGGAATAAAAAATGCTTTAAGAAAAATGTTTCTCTTTAAGCCCCGTGTTGTCTAATACTACAGAGCTCCTACCGTTGTCTCTTTTCAGCTTGTATTTCATAGCGATGCCCATAATCAGAACCAGGGCTAAAGCAGAAACGCCACAGATAATCAGGATCACCACACTGTTGTCTGAGGTCACAGTTACAAAGAAAAATACACAGACAAAAGTGAGGTTACACACTATCAGGGATACAAGGTGTGCATTTCATTATCCATATCTTAAAAGTCATTTGATCCTTACACTTTACCGGTGTCAAAATACATTATTTTCAAATGTTATATGTTTGATGAGTAATCATACACAATCTCCATGACAAAGAAGACGTAATCTGTGGCTTTTTGAGCTGAGCTGGGGGATGTTTACTTACTCTTGACAGTGACATCATGTGGTGAAGACTGGAAACGGCCACAAGTGCTATTCACAAAGCAGGAGTACCGGCCATTATCATCAGACAACACACTTTCCAGAACAAGCTGGCTTTTATTTTGGCCTTCGAGGGACAACTTTCCCTCCTTTTCCCATTCAAACGTCAGAGTCACGTTAGGAAGATTGTGAACACACGATAGAGTGATGTCGTCGCCTTCATCCGGCTGGGATACAGTGCTGTTGATGGAAACCTGAAAGTCTGAAAGGCAGAGTGAATATTTGAGGGCGGGAGATTAAAATTGATAATTAGATAGTTGTCAGTCTATGATAGTTGTCAGACGAGTTTTGCTCACCTTTTTCACAGTGTGACGGCACTCGAGACACTGGAAAACATGACAAGGAATGAATACATTAGGGTTAAAAACAACAGAGCATACATGACACATCCAAAGCATTCATAAAGATCACTTTATACAAGTGCAATATAAATTCATCCAATGTCATTTATTCTGCCCAACACTCGATGGATTGGCTTTAATCGTTCTATGTTTGCCATGTTCAAGTAGGCCCTTATCATTGTATCACCACACCCCTCTGCCAGGCTCTTTCTCATTCACCCAATACACAATTAGATTCATCAACAAGTAAACAAATGAAAGGAAAGAAGACACTTACTATTGATGCAGTGTGCAGAGCAGAGTGGACAAGAATCTAAACGGAGATAGAAAGAACAGGTGAGGAACATGTTTTGCATTGCAACTTACCTCGCAGTAGCCTATTTAATGTCGGACAATGTTTAGCTATTATGACTGACATGTAAAAATTCATATGTAGTCTTTTCACAGAGGGAGGTTTCAGCTGATACATGAGTTTTGTTTTTGTTTACCTGCCACAGTCTCTACCTTGTCGTCACATTTCAGACACTGAGCAGGAACACAGGCAGAGCCAAAGCAAGCTAAATGAAAGGAAATAACAAATGAACAAATATGATATATATGTATATATATATATATATAAGTATATATGTGTATATGAATATGTATTTATGTCTGAATTTATGTCTGAATGTATTTGTGATTTTTTTTTATCTAAACAGGTTAACATAATTTTAAATAAAAACAAAAATACTTATAACTTTAAAAGTAAAAGTTGTTCTTACCTGTGAAAAAGAGACCGTGCAAAAGGCAGAGCAATATCTCTCTCATAATCATTCTCTGGTGGAAAAGAGTAGCATCAGAAAAAAATGCTTTTTAACTTAAGAATGAGGTAAAGCTTGAAACCAAGTTCTAAAATGAAAATATTGAAATAAACTTTGAAAACCTGTATGTGAGGTATTTCACTTAGCTCCAAAATTCAGAAATACCATTTTAATGCGCACTTATTTTTCCTCTTACCTGTGGTGATGTTCCTCGTCCACAGAGTTTAATTATGACCTGCACTGCTTTGCCTAAGCTAATGGTCTCTGCAGCAAAAAAAAGGTGTGCTGGTGCTGATTATAAACATTGATAATGATGCAAATAAGTTCATTCCTGGAACTTTATATCAACAAGACAGCCTTTTGTATGTTTTGTTCATGGGCGTGATGGTATGGTAAATGTGACAGCAAGGCTACTGATCCTTTTATGTCATTAGGTAAAGTTTATAGGATTTTTATTTTACATAATGTACACATAGACAGAGGGAGAAACAATAAAACAAACACACAAAGGTAAAATGCAATAAAGCCTTTTATCATCAAAACTGTACTTTAGTTGTTCAAACCATCCACAGTCCCTGACCCCAAAAAGTTATGTTTTTTGCTTTTTTTTGTTTGGTGTTGTGGCCCAATTGAGAGAATTGAAGATTTTGAGCAGGTGAGTAACATACACTTGAAGAATGTGTCTGTGGCCTTTATACACACAGTGACCAGTAGAGAGTGCTGCTGATCATCTAGGGATCCCTTAAACACACAGAGTGCAAAACACAACCCTTGCTCTACCAATGTTAACCAAACCAGCATTTAGCTGGACTATAGAAAAAGAAATCTTACGCGGACACAATCCCAACATGTAAATCTCACACAGAAAATAATGAAACTTTTTCATGAAGATTATGAACTGCAATACAAAATCAGGTGGAATAAATAAAAACATGATATATGTTTTCATTTAACATCAACCAAATCTTACTTACACTAACCCAGACGGTGCAGAGTGGAGAAGGATATTTGACACACGAGGCAGGTTCGAGTTGTTCTGTCAGCCTCTTTGTCTTACATCATCAAGCTGTGTTTACATGAACAGCAAAACAAAGCCATATTTTAGTACCTTGCCTCATTCTTTATTGTATTTAGTCATTTCAATTACAACTTTCTTTCCAAAGCAGACATGCTGTCCCATGAATAGTGCCCCATTTTATTGTTTCGGTTGACACCACCAGTGAAAAAGGGCTTACTTTGCAATACATTCATTTGTTCTTCACTTTAAATGAAAGGGCCTTTTTGTTGTAAAAACTTCTTTGAAGTGCTTGTAAAAAACCAACAAGCATGATCTTATTGCTGTATCCTTCTCATTTACCTCTTAAGACGTTAAAGCTTCCCCAACTGGTTGACTTTACAGTTTTGCAAGAACATTATTTAGTCCTAGATATTATGTCTAAACACTAATAATAATTTTGCCACACATTAACCAAATAGCAAAAGTAAAACAGGAAATTCTTTATACAAATTTGAGACTGCTTTAAAAGACAAAGCAAAAAGAGTTGCTCTGTAAAGTCTTGTTTCGCCTGCAGTCATCAGCTTGTGCGCATGACAGGATACAACTAGGTAGAGCTGATCAAGTCTGACCCGCAAACTTCAAGCAGCATCTAGCTCCTCTTCACTCGCAGTGTGTGCGTTTTTTTTTTTTAGGATGGTCGCCCTAAGAGGACTTTACCACAGGTTCTCGCGTCTGGTAAAAGTTGCTGCACAAAACCAAGTCCGAAAGTATGACAAATTGTGCACCGTGGGCACTGATGGCTTGACGGACAATACGGTATGACAACTCAAACACAAACTAATTGGAGAGTGCATGTCACCTGGAAAGGTCAGAGTACTGATATAAAATCCATTTCCCCATCAACAACCAAAAAGAGTAATACTGTGTGATGGGTCGTTTTGTCGAAGGCCTATGTAGCCTAAACCACCAACAAGAAAACGTAAAATACAAAAACAAATTCAGGGATACAGCTGAAAAAAAAAAAAAATACATCATAAATTAGACTAATTTATAATCATTGCACGCATGTATACAAAACAAGGCCTAGATGAAGTGCACGAAACTTCCCATGCAAAACTTGAGATCCACGAAAAAAAACCTGCCAGTCTGGAAATGTTCAGATGCCATTAGAACATTGGATGCACGATAGACTGGCAACGCAGGAGACAAGGGGATGAACTGAAGACAAGTTGTATATGAATGCTTCTTTCGTATTTAATTTCTATTTGAACTTTCATAAAACTAAGTGGAAATTTAAAAAAATCCGTTCCAGTTACAAAAATGTTGATCTTTTTTTCTGGGAATTTTCTATGAACCTATTGGTTTTCTGTCAGGATTTTTCAGGAATACATTTTTTGACATTTTGGTAAGGGACTATTGTGTAAGAATTTTTTTTAAATGTTATGGACTTTCCTGAGAATTGTCTTTCCAGAGAATTTGTGGTAAAATTGACTATAATTTTCAGGAAAACTCGTGTGGAATTTTGTGGATGTTTTGGAAAGCGTAATGATTTTTCGAAATTGTTCAAGAAATCTTAACCAAGTTTTCGTCAAGAATTTCGGAAACTTTTTCAGAAGGTTTTGAGGAATTTTGAGTGGCTTTTTGGGGACATTTCTGAAACTTCTAGAAGTATTGGAGATTTTTTTTAAAGTTGCATTGAAATTTCAAGGATTTTTTTTTGAAACCCTGAGGAAAATGTTCTGATTTTTTTCCAATCAAAAACTGATACTGGTTTCAAGATTAAATATGTGAGTAAATGTATTTGCAGAGTTCTGGATTAGTAAAATTATTTTTGCAACCTGTCGATGGCTGGATTTTAATATTACATTCAGTGACGTGTTCAATATTTCACATTTTCACAGCTTTTATTTAGCAGAGTCAATGTTTATTATGGCATCTATAGCCCATTGTACTCATTACCCACCTTGTAGGTCGGGCGATTCTTGAGTCTGTTGGGGTCCTTAGCAAAATTCACTGGGGGCCCCTCCAACTAGCATTCATTGCCATTAGATTAAAAAAATAATCTGAATGGCACATTTAAGTTTTCACAGGCATATTGGAATTCTTAGCCATGCAACAACATTGAGTTCTGTCAGATAGGACCCCCTTAGGGAGGTTTTCTTCTGTCATTGTAAAATTCTGATTCACTCACTGATAAATTTGGTTTAAAGTGTGTCAGTCCTTGGTTTCGCCCCCTATTGGCCAGGGGCCCCAAGCAGTTGCCTACTTTGCCTGTTGACAAGCAGCACCTCTTGTGTAGGAGGGTGATGGCTTTCATGACATGATTATCATATTTGAGCCAAGTTAAGTGACCAATTGAGAGGACAGCATTTCATTGAGTTCTTGTCGTTTATAAATTTAAGAACAAACTCAAACAAGAACTGTCAATTGAAGTGTGATTGATAATAACAACCGATGACTGAATTTCATGTGCAATTCATATCTAACAATCATGGTGAAATTATGAAAGAAGAAAACAATTATTGAAACATTGTTCCCCTATCTGAACTTACACAATTAGTTCTGTCTTACATAGTTTTTCCGTCTCTTTTCATGGTTGAATTGGCTTTCATTTGTGTCTCTTGGGGATTCAAATGTTTTGTTTTAATTGTATGCAGGATTCTTCATATCCAATATCATATATTTTTAAGGTAACAACATTGCAAATGAAGACAAAGTTTCACATCCCTAAACAACATCTCGCAGGGTCTCTTAACAAAACTCATTAAAATCCACTCACTAGTTTTCTGTTTCAGCTACGTGAAGTACTTTTTACTACCTTTTACCTTTTACTGGTTTTTAGGTAACAACACCCCAAGTTACACATATTTAACAAAGTAAAAAAATGTTAGCATTAAAATACTTATTTTATTGCTTTGCATTAAATCATACCTGTTGGAAATATGTAACGTTGTAATTCCTAAAAAAATCATAAAAGTGGTATGTGGCATGAATTTACATCATTAAATATGTGGCTATCTGGAGGAGCCGTTTTGCTTTCTATTTTAAAGCTTGTAGTTTTCACTGACCTCAAAGTAAAAAACAACAACTTTGGTTTGACTAAAAATAAAAGAGAGTTTTGATTAGTTAAAAACACTTCAGATTCAAGACTGTTGTTGAATCATTACCCTAAACTTCTCCAATTAACTGAGAGGCTGCGCTTGAGGAGTAAATGAGTGCATTTGTCTTGCCTTTGTTCCCACATCATAGTGTTTCTCAAGACGTGGGCCGAGAACAGTTTGATCATAATAACCATACTTCCTCTTTTGTGGCATGTTGCTATGGCAAGACTTCCCTTCCAGGCAGGAAGTGACAGGAAGACCCAAGTGATGACTCTGTGTGTGTGGTGTGCATAAAGAGTGTATATCATGTTTGGGTGGAGCACTGTACTGTGTCCCCTGACAGCGTGTGCGTTGCCTTAAGACTTCAGTTTGAGGTCTGGTCTTTGGGCAACCATGGCGAAGAATGGTAATGCTCTGGGGATTCCTGTTGGCCACATGGTGAGATCTGCTATAGTCGTTTGTTTATGCATTCATAATGTTTTAAGAAAGAGGCAGTGATAGTAATGTTTTAATATTACGGCTACGTCTTCTAGTCTGCTTGTTTAAGCTGGCTCAAACTTTTGCACTGATATCCAGGTTAGAGTACCCAGAGTTTGTTTGAGAAGTTTCTTGTGCTTGTATTGCCTGTCCAAATGCCTTAGCAGTACCAGAACCAATCAGGCTGTGTGGCTACAGCTGGTTGCTTCTGAAAACAGAATGGGCCACATTGTGTATGAAGTAGAAGCCAAGCCATGCCTGTTTGCCTATCTGTCATGTGTAGGCCTATAGCTGGCTTCGGTTTTTACTCCGGGGGATTGTTATTGAGACGTTTCTTGAATGGGCTCAGAGCTGCTACTAGAGTCAACATAAATATGATTTTTTTGTTGTTGTTTTTTTTTGTTTTAGAAAAGAAACTGTGTGATTTTTTTTTTTTTGTTTCTATGAGAGGAAATGTCTCCAGACACTTTCCTTGAACAGTGCATTTTTCGTCCCTAATTGAGAAACAAGCAAGTCAACGATGATGAATCGTTTTCTTGCGTAACAGTTTGTTGAAGATTGTGCACGAAGAGTGTGTGTTTGCTTCTCCTGGCAAGTTCATAGGCACTGACATGTTGTGTTTTTGAGTTTGAGCAGTGGAGCAGAAAGAGTGAAGAGGTGGAGCCACAGCTGAGCTTGCACCTGCAGAAACAGACGCCCCATGTCAACCTTATATGGGCAAAGTATATCAATGGCCGAGAGCTATTGTTTGTGAGCACTTGTCAATGTTACTGTCATGCCAGTGTACACTTTGATCAGGTTTACGCTCACAAATCTAACCTAACAGACAGACAAATAGATTTTGACCCCCACCTACAACTGTAATTCCCATAGATTCAAACATAGAACTGATGTGCCTTTCATAAATGTTATTTTCTGGAAGTCGTTCTTGTGAATTGCAATTCTTGGCTCTTGGCACCGACATCAAGTGTTGGCTGAATTTCGTTTGAAACTCATTTGTTTAACGTGCTGATTCTCATTCTGAAATACCTCCCTGAGGGGGTACTTTTGATCAATATCTATAGCTATCGAGCTGATAACTGTATCACATGCAAACACAATGGCTTTTAGCACAGGTCTGTGTGCCAAGAGATTGCAGACTTTACTGGCAGACTCTGCAAATAGCACATTCATCTTGAACTGAAAAAGCAAGAGCTTTTGAGCTCTGAAATGAACATCCGAATGAGAGCTTTTGTCATCAGTGTCACAACCACTTCCTGTGAGAACATTGACTGATTTCATTACATTGTTAAATACAGAGGGAAACAGAAAAACTCACACTGCCACTGTTCATATTTCACTTCATACATGTATGCCTGTGTGTTTTTGAGAAATAAATTGTATTTGAAGCTTTTGTGTTTATACTATCTTGTGACACTGTGCTACATAAAACAAAAAGCTTAAAGTATATTATGTACCCTTTGCAACCTTCACTGTTAACCTATCCAGTAATGCCACAGGCCTCCATGTATTCCAAATGTCAGATGCTTTCCCCTGTTGTTCACTAGCTAATCTCTCACTCTCTCTATTCACAGAGTCAGGCAGTGTCAGACGGAGGTAAGTATGACAGCCAACTTGCACAACAACAGTCATGTATACCTCACATATCTAAGAACTAAAGCATGTCTGTGCTTGTCACAAGGAAGGATCTTTTTCAGTGTCTTCCTTAGCTTTCCTGCACTGATAAATGGGTGTGTTTGTGTCTGGGTGTGTTGTAGAGTTGAACATGTCTGCACGGGGCTGTGGAGGCAGCAGCTCCAGCCTTCCAGGGACACCATGCGGAGAGGCCGGCCCAGCCAACAGCGTGATGAGCTGGGCCGTCTCATTTGAGAAGCTGTTGGAGGACCCCAGCGGGGTCCGGCACTTCACGGTGAGACCACAATAAACTCACATTGTGTTGTTTTCTTAAACAAGTTCTGGAATAATTTGAGTGTTGGTGTTGTTCCACATGTCTTGTGTGTGTTTGTGATTTTGTTTTTTTCCACAGGCTTTTTTGAGGTCTGAGGTGAGTGCAGAGAACATTTTATTCTGGCAAGACTGTGAAAAGTTTCGGAAGATCCCATCCAAATCCTTGGATAAGGTATGAAGACAATTCGAACCTCTTTACTTAGTGAATCATAGTGTTTCATTGCACTGTTGTATGTCTTACTCTAACTTACCTCTTGTTGTAGTTGTTTAAAATACTCATGATGTCTATCAAACTTTTTTTTGTAGTTGTAAACATGATGTCAAAAGTTAACATTTATTGCTTTGTTGCAATACTGTGTCTGAGGCAGCCTTCAGCTGATGATCAAGTTGCTATATTTGATGAAGGACTTAGTTTACAAGCCTTAAAGTCACATTAATGATCTATTCAATAAAACGATTAAACTAGGTTTATTCTCTGCTTTAGATATTTGTCTTCTTTTATTCTATTCGTAATACAAGAATCCAGCTGTGAAGCTTTTAATCTATTCTTTACCGTCTTGGCAGCGATATGGTTTTGTTGATGGTTATGAAACAGGACATGTGGACTAATGAAACGGTAGCTGAGTTCATGCACGTACTCAGCTTACAGAGAGCTCCATTTGAGTGACTTACTGATTGTATTACTCTGTGTGGATGCTTGTGTAAAGGTGGTTTAATTCTTGGGTCACTCTAACAATAAAAGGCACCCAGCCAGCATATAGATCTGTGCACAATGAGAACTTGATTCAGTGTGAGAAGATGTTCCATCAGTGTGGAAACAGTCAAAAGTTTAGGTCCTATATTCAGTCTGATGGAGTTGTTGTTTTCTAGCTAAAGGCAGCAGCTCGCTCCATCTACGACACCTACCTGTCTGACAGTGCTCCCTACTCGGTCAACATCGACGACACAGCAAAGACAGAGGAGAAGGACCTTGAGCAGCCCACCCCTGAAATGTTTAACAAGGCTCAATCACAGGTCTGAGGGAACCCATACTGCTATTTTAGCCTAAGAATACAATGGTACATGATTTGTGCCCAAGCTGACAGTGTGTGCTAATGTGCCCGCTTTGTTTCAGATATTTAAACTGATGAAGATGGACTCCTACAGGCGTTTTGTGCGCTCTCCTCTCTACCAGAGCTGCACCTTGGCAAGCGTGGAAGGCAAACTTCTACCTCAGCTCTCTATCGAGCCAGTCTGCACGGGGTCCTGGGAGGACATAGTCAACAGTAGCCCATTGTCAGGTGACAAAAAGGTACAGCGTCAGGGAGATTATAAAGGCTGAGGGCTAGGGTAGAAAAAAAAAAAACATGTGAGTGCTCTGTGTTTTAATTGTGCTGTTATTGCATTCTTTCATCAATTTGTCAAAAAGAAAAACAGGTCCGACTTCAGCAGTTTGTCAGGTGGAAAGAGTGCCTCAGAGAAACGGCATCAGAAAAGAGGATCCTGGGGAGGTAACGTCATATCAGTCCTGTGCTTTTTAAACTATGATTTCATTTACATCCTCCTGGCTCAATTCATCTTCCTTCCTTCCTTCCTTCCTTCCTTCCTTCTTGTCAATAACAACAGACTCATCCAACATCCATGGTTTAGTCTCCAGGACAGACTCCCATCTGTCAGTCAAGTCGAGTAGCAATGTGGAGCTCAGCTCCCTCTACAGGCAGATAGAGGTCAGTACAACAAATATAATAGGCTATCTCATGTCGAAATCAGTGTTCAGTTAAAGTTGTATGATTACAGAGGCGCACATGCAAGACGAAATTAAGATGCCAAGTCTTACAGGTGGAATAAAATCTAAGATAAGTTGACTAACTCTGTCATTTTGAAGGATATTTTAAACTTCTAAGTTCTTTTCTCTCTCTTTGTCTCTAATGCAGAATGGCAGATCGAGTCCCAGGTCCCCAGAGCAGGGTGGTGGAGGTGGGGGTCGTATAGGAGTGGAGGGGGGCTACTGCTGTGTGTACCTACCTGATGGGAGTGCCTCTCTGGCCCCTACACCTACTGGCCAGCCAATCAAAGACATGCTGGTGAGTCTGTGTGAGAAGAGGGGCTTCCCGCTGAAAGACGTCATCATCTACCTTCAAGGCAAAGACAAGGTGAGCGCGTAGGTCCTCTGTCTGCAGCATCTGCCACTGATTTCTATCGAGAAGCTAAAAATATATTTCGATGAACTGTGCAAAGTTGTTATGCAACAAGTGGCATGAAAATATGACCAACTTCTTCCGTTGTAATATCCTCTCAACCTCTCTCTCAACCGTTCTTTCTGAAACTTTATAAAAGTGATTAGAATTGTCCCAAGACAGTGTTTTTTTCATCTCTTATGAACACTTAAATTACTCTCACATATTCCATATCCTGTTTCTCTCTCTCTACAGCAACCCTTATCACTGGACCAGGACTGCTCTGTACTGAGGGATCAGCAAGTGTCTCTAGAGCTCAGGGTGACGTTAGCGTGAGTCAACCTTGTCACTTCGTACTTCCTCTCTGTTTTTTTTTTTTTTTCGTCAGCCTAGCAGGCTTTCACACCCGCAGCTACACCACAGCAGGCTACTTCATATCAGAGGGAAGTCCTTGTGTTATCACCATAGGCAGACACCGGCTCTCCGTCCCGTGAACATTTGCATTGAACACATAATCTGATGGGCTGCCAGATGTTAAAACTTGTATTACCTTCCCTACAATATTATTGGTTGGCCGAGTTTTCTGTGAGCGCGTGCGTTTTTAATGACGCCGTTCCAATACATTTAGCATATTGGAGTTTGTGCGTAATTTATGGAAAAGTTCTGAAAGTACATTTCTGTTTCAGACTGGAGGTTGCTTTCACTGGTAAGACGGTGGGGATCATGGTGAAGTCCAGTAAGACGCTGCAGGAAGCTCTCTGTATGGTTCTGCAGAAACACCAGCTCAAGCCGCAAGAGGCGGTGATCACAATGGTCAGTGATTGTCACGCAATGATTGTGACTAATTTGTGTAATTTTGAAGGAAGAACTTCAAATATCTTCTCTGATTTTTAAGTTCACTTCTAACTGATTGCATTTCTGAAGCCTGCAAGTGTTTATCAAAATGGAAAGTGATGGCTGTGTAATGGCAGAGTAGCTGTTAAGCGCCTAGTTATGGTAATGTTGTGCTTTGTTTGAGGTCAAGTCAAATAAATGAGTCATCCTTACTTGTCAGAAAACCGACTTGTTTGACATTTTCAAACGTAGAACTGACGTCTTTCCTGTCAGCTCTTTTCTTTACAGCAGCTTTCCTCTAAGTATTTATATGACACCTGTTATCACCGTACAATGTAAATGGCATGATTTGTCTGCGTGAATCTATGAGTATTTTTTTTATTTGTTTAAGGTCGGAAGTAATGAGCCTGTGAACATGAGCTGCTCTGTGTTCAGACTGGCCAACAAGACTCTGCGGCTTGACAAAACCAAAGGTTACTATCTTCACCTTTTTGGAACCCAATCTCTCCATCTAAAGTGGAGCAGATAAAGCCATGTTTATGTCTTCAGATGTTACTACCCTCCTTCTCTTGGCAGATTAGTAACTGAAAATAGTTGAATCAAATCACATTTGGCACATATTAGCCCTCCTTCTACTCATAGCTGACATTAAAGGTAGATCCATGAAGTTGAGCTCTTCTTCTTCCTCTTTTCTTCGGCTGTGTCCTCTCATTCTTTTGATTGTTGCATAATGAGTGTTAGAAAGTGTTTCTGCATTCCTTGTCCCTAACTTGCTCTTAGCTGGCGGCAAAGGGAAAGTCTTTTCACTGTCCCCATTAGTGCCCCGTTTTCTTTGTGTCACTGTCTGCTAGTTCCTGCTTTTCTGTCTCCTCAAAATTCTTTGTGCACTTTTTCTTTTCTGTGGGGTTCAAAACGTCAGAGTCTATTTGTTTTTTTTTGAGTGTAGCATTCCCATTCCTTCACTTCATTTCCACACAACTGAGTGACCAGAACCAACTTCACTTTTGGATCAGTGCTCAATAATGTTTAATTCTTGGAGGGGGGGGGGGGGGGGGGATACATTGTGTAGTGTCATCAGCAGTTCACTTACTGTACTGTTGCAAACTTATTTCTATCTGTTTGTTTTTAGCAGGAAAGGACAGAGCCAGTGGTTCAGCTGCAGCCACACAGGTGAGGCAATGATAGTGTTTTTGTAAACCAACAAAAAAATGTCTGCCATTATCAAGGAACTTCACTTGTGTATTATTAGATTACATGAAGGTCTTTCACACAGGAGGTGAGAGAGGCCTGGTTTACAATTGTTTCATGCTGTTGTCTTGATCAAAATGAAATTATTTAATCCCCCTTGGACAAGATAACAAAGCTGTTATCATGAAAGAGGTTCATTCCTTTTATAAGTTATGTTTATCAGAGATCAGGAGGTCCAGGCCAGCATGCAAAGATAGTATCTTGTCAACTATAGCAAGCAGCCAATTTCAATGAAGGACTTCATCACTTGTCAGATATGAACTCCCATCAACAGTCATGCCATATTTGAGGTCTTAATTATGTATCACAATGTTTTTCTCCTGAAAATATGATCTTGTTGTTAGGGTAACGGCTTGTTGTTTTCCTGAGCTCACTTGACAAATGATCACGTTTTTCATGATAATAAAATAATTACGTTGTTTTAAATAGCAATAAAATAACTCTTGTGCAATTATGGCTATAATTTGAAATCCAACGCCATCCATTATATGTGTATGAATTTGGACACACAAGTTATTTTCATTTAGAATATTCTGCTGCACTTGCATTAAACAGTAAGTAAAGTAGGCAATATAGAAACTTTTGTTCACACTCAAAAGTCAAACAACTGTATAAAATGGTTGGCAGTAAAACTGGACCACATAAGATAATTAGAGGAGTGGTTAAGTATAGTGGTTTATCAACAGTAATCACTGTGATTTAGATATTAAATCCTTCTGAGATTATTTTCTTTTAGAAATGATATATAACCTGTGAGCAGTCAATTTTCATGCTCTGATATCACTGGTGACTGTTTTGTTCCCAGTCTGGAGCGGGGAGTGCAGGAGGTCTGGAGGCCCGGTCATCACCACGTACAGACAGAGCCAAAAGTCAACCCAGACCCAGTAAGAACAGCGACATGGATGGTAGGACATGTGATCTAGCAGGGTTGGGCGATTTAGACATTTAGATGAGAGATTTTCCATATTGTTTATAACATACATTTACGATTTAAAAACATTTAAGGACACCAGCTCCTTGCGTTTTAAGTCATTCTGCAACAGATTCCAGGCTGAAGGTGCAGAATACCCAAAAGCCCTTTTTCCCAATTTCTGTTTGAGCGTTTGGGACAGAGAGGATATTTTATAAAAACAGTTTATCTTTATTTAAACTTTGAATGTACTTTCATTACCTTGAAGGCCAAATTTCCACGTCTCAAAACAAAAGGGAGCCAACTTTGTGATGAGATGTTCTTTTTAGACCTTTCTCAAATGAAGTCAAAAGAAATTTGCCAAGGAAGATTTTGGGTTACGATCAAGGAGAAAACTGCAAAATGGACTCAGGGGTTGCTAAGTTTTATCAGCAACAGTTTGAAAGGTCAATAAATTCTGATTTGGAATTCAATGTTATATACTATAAAGGTCTGTTTTTAAGTCGCTTTATAAAATTATATAAATCATAATTTTATCCAAATAGCCCAACCCTGGTATATTTGCTAGGATAGATCAAAAGATAATAACATTTCACTGTGTTACTTAATTGATTATCTAGAAACAAGTATCAGAATTAGCATGCAGCTTTGTGTGTGTCAGGGCTTCTGGATATGCTGACGAAGGCTCAGTGCTCCAGGGTTGAAGACCAGCGAGGCCTTTTGACCAAAGAGCAGCTGGAGGTCCCGATGTTCCTGCAGGTTCCCTCAGGTCAGGCAGCAGCTACAGACCAGCCAAACACAACCACCACTGCAGACTCCAAAGAAGAAGAGAAATCACTAACTTCAGCCAAAGTCACATCCGAATCCCCTGGTGAGGACTTCAAGGAAACGGCAGTTTGAAAGACTTTCACGTGTGCAATGGACACAAACACGATGGAAAGCTACACCAAACACCTTGTAACATCATGGGACCAGTCATGTTAGGAGACAGAAACTAATCTTTTTGTAAAATATGGTCTAGCACTTTTTTCTAATGGTTTCTAAATAAGCTCAGAGACTGCAGTGTGAGTCTCTAACTCTGCTATAATTGGACCCTTGAGGCAATATATAAAGAAGAATTGTGGCAAATATTTTAGTGTCATTTGAAAACACTACAAATCTGACTGAAATAAGTGTTTGCTATGAATTGTTTAATGGATCCAAAACATGCTTGAAAATAAGTTTTATCTCAACATTTAATGCTGTGGATTTTCAGTTCCTTTTATTTCTCACAATCTCAGTTTGCAGACATGCTTTTCTTCGAACTCTTGTTGCTTCACAGGACTGTCCAGAAGTGTGTTTTGAAGTGTATTGCACGTTGTTTTGTTTTCTTTATTCAAATTAACATTATTGATTTTTAGCTTTTAGCTTTTAGCTTAGATGTGTTTTAAGAATGTTGCATTACTAATTGTCATGGTGTGTGCTTAGTTGCTTTGTTCAAAAGAATGTTTGTGCTACTGAAAAATGAACTTGTTTGCTGTGAATGCACTTTGAGAAGTCCTGCTTTCCTGTCACGCCAGACTACATTTCAGGGTCCATATCATGAATAAGTTATCTTATAAAACAGAGACTGAATCAGATAATGTGAGCATCAGAAATATCCCACAGGGTGTTTTTGGAGAATTAAAGCCTTTTATGATTGAATGATTTTCTTCCTGTATGTGTTATGTTTCCAGGGAAAGACATCAGGTTCAGCTTTTACCCTCTGAGAGGTTTTTTTTTTTTTGGGTAAACGTCTGAGGCTGGTTTTTGGTTTGACAAATGCTACGTGAGTTGGTTTTAAATGTCATGCAGTCAGACCCCACTTCCCCTGTAGACTGCCTGTATGACTCATGTACAGTTCTGATATTTGTAAAAAATAGCTTTAATTATATTTTGTGTCTCTGCTTGTGAAACCTCCCTCATAAATGCCATCATGTCATGATGTCATTACTACACAGCGGTGGTGGATCATTGCAGGGTTCTGATTGGCTCTTTTGTGAAGGCTTATAGCCAATTATATGCTTGATGTGTCCTGAGACTTGTTGCTGGACTGTGTTATTTTCTAGTTGAAGAGCCCGGGAGGACTATTATGGCGTGCATTTGGCTATTGTATGGGTTACAAAACAGATTAGATGAGTCATAGATGGATCCATCCACATAGATGATGTCAGCAATGTAAATATTTAATAGTAGGTTATAGGGTTTGGTTTGGGAAGCATCTCATTCCCCCACCTTGCTGGCATCATCCCCATATAGATGTTTGTAGCAGAAGAAATGAACATGCGACAATGAATGCTTTTAAAGTAAAAATGTATATGGGAAGTGGGTTACACCCAAAGTTTGTGCGTGTGTGTCTGTATGGTGTGTGTGTGTGTGTGTGTCTGTGTGTGTGTGAGAGAGAGAGAGAGAGAGAGAGAGCATCCAGGCATGACTGGTGCGTCGGCGAAGCTATGAATGGGCAGAGAGGGGTGTGCTCAGACACCAGCAGCAGTGAGATGAAGAGTGCCATTTACTCCACTGCACGTCTGCACTGAGGGGAGACAAAAGGGAAGAAAAAGAGGAGAAATCGGAGGTGAGTGTCTGAATTTTCTCCAGGCATTTCACAAATGTCAATTTTTGGGGATGTATTTACCTGCCCTTTTCTCGCTGTCACTCCCATCACTCATCTTCTGTCACTCACTGCATCTCTGTGCCTGATTAAACATCTTATGCTGTCTTGAGATAAAAACCCTTAATCTCCTCTTTCCTAGAAGAGCCCATATTCACATTCAGATTGAGTACAAATGCTTGCTGCTTTTGCCATTTTTTGTGTTATTGACTGCTCTCAGGATTCTATGTCGGGATAGATAACACAGGCTTTGTATATCTGTAAGTGTTTATTCTCTAAAATCAATCCTCTGCTAATGGGAGCTCTTATGGTACTCCCTGTGCCTTTGAGAGTCCTACAGAGACATACACAAATGGTGTAAAACCAATTCCATCCATTAGATCAGATCAATCCTTGCAAATTCCACTGCCTTAATAGTATTTGGTCAGCTTGTGGAGGACGGAGTCTGAGCTCAATGTGGTAGGAATGAAAACGATAGCAGATTCATTAGCACAGACTCTGTTATCAGGTGGGACACACATGGTCGAGCTGTGATTCAGGCTGGCGGCAGCTGTTTCGGACGACTGCTGACTAAATTCTTCCAGCTGGTTTGGGTGTGCATGTGTATCACACCTGAGTGTATAAAGACAGACAGCCTATCATCATCAATTACAGGACATAATGTCCTTGCCACTGGGAAGCATCTTAATGCGCTCCCTACACTGTTAATGGTGCAGCTACCGTCCACATGTTCACTTCAGTGTGTTGTTGTGATTTACCAGCCTCTGTTAATACACATATCTAACACTTATGATCTTAAGGGATATGTACATTTAAGAGCACAAACCAGGCTGCAGTTTTATGACCTTGGCTAGAATTATGGGGATTAGCTGACCTGAAGGAGTGAAAACAACCCCAAGGTGTCATCACTGAAATATATGGCTTAAATGATCTCCTCTGTCATCTTATCAAATGAATGAACTTTGATGACCAGTTGGGGGACACTTTCATAATAGCCAAGACAACAGAAATTGATGTGTAAGTGCAACACGACTTTTACAGTTCTCTTCATATCTTTTCTGTGCTTGTGAAACTCTGTCACACACACGCTGAAATGAAGATTAAGCGCTTCTTGTCACGTTGTGCTTCTCAGTTGAGGAGTTAATTAGTAAGTTGACCCAACACTTAAAGATTTGAGCTGAGAAAATCTCAGTCTCTGCTTGGTGTTATGGATCCAAATCTTCAAAACAAGGTTTCTTATTACGCAGATGCTCGCATGAATTATTCATTACAGACTGTAAGGGGTAAGTACTTTTGTTTAAAGTTTTCTACCTTAAATTTCTCCTCCTGTTCTTGCAGTGACTGAAAGTGATGGGGAGGAAGGAAGATAGTGGAAAAAAGACTGCAAGGCAAACTATTCTATTTGCCCATCCATGCAGGAAGAGTTCTTGAATAGCTTTTAGGGCAATGGTCTTGGTGCTGCTGCTGTTGCCTGCATATAATAAAGAATAGGCCTCTGTGCATGCATGCATGCATGTATGAGTGTTTGTATGCATACCGCAAAGGAGATTTTTGGATGTGTCACCTTGGCTGATCTTAGCGTGCTGAAGTGGACAAATCAATGGAGAAATCTCCTCTTAAAGCTATGTTTCCCTCTGGCCTTTTTGTTTTTTTATTTTTTTAAACCTTAGTTACAAATGAGATGCACTTCCACTGCTTCAGTCTAGCTTATGGGGCTCTTAATCCTTTTGCATGGTGTACAAAAGATGGATTCCTTATCTAACAAAGAAGACAGATAGTTAGGCAGTGACAGGGGTGAAACCGGCAAAGTAAGCAGGCCAATCATTCACATTCAGGTCATTTCCATGAGTGAGCTGGTCAGAAAGAAACACTCAGGAACTAAGGATTGTGGGACCAGGCACCAGGGTTGAGATCTTCCAACTCTTATTGACATTGCAATGCACATTTGAAGTATGTTTATTGAATACAACAGTCTTCTATATATGCGGCTGCATACGTGTTTGTGCATATTCGGCCACACTATCTCTGCAGAGTCAGTCCCTCAGGTACAGAGTATTCAGTTGTGTTAGCGAATACTAGAAAGTAGGCCTTGTTTAAATCATTTACTTTAATTTCTTCTTCAGTCTAACTGAACTTTTAATGGAGTTGTCTGCAGCACTAAACACTTCCCTCACGTCAGCCCCCCCACTGAGCACTTGAGCTCATTTCAATCAGCTGCCATTTATTTTTCATGGAATGGATTGTTGATGGATATTTGTAGCGATATCATAAAAGGATCTCAACAGTTTAATAAAAATAATGATATTAAAGTTAAAATTATTTTAATTTAAAATCAATAATAGCAACAAAAAGATTTATACAGTGGACAACTGCTATGCTGGGGAGCGTCAGTTCACACATCTTGTTCAATTTTTTTCAGTATAACAATGCACAGAAGCTGGGCTTGACATGTTTTCGTAACAAACACTCAATCTCTCCTCATCAGCTGTGGGTATCTTGTTTCTTGTGGGGTAAGGCCGCATTGGCACAGGCTAGCTAAAAGTTTACCATTTTTGAAAAGTGTTAATTTGAAGAGTTCATTTAGGCTATCAGTTCCATCTTTTTCTGAAGAAGAGCACATGATGTTGCTGAGACCTGCAGAACCACTATGTTGGTTGATCTTTTTGTTGAGTAATCTCATAATGCACATGAATAAAATTGTTATGCGCCACATTAGTGAAAGAGAGCACATCTTCACCTGCCCCATCATTTTTTAGGCCTAGCAGAAGAGGACAGCAGTAAACCACCCATTCACTCTGAGACATGAGGAAGTATTTAGATCTAATCCATCCGGGCTGACGGCAGACAAGCTGACATCGACCGGCAGCACTGAGATCAATGAGGAATAATAAATCCCTCTCTTATAAATGGACCCAGACCCCAATGTGCTTTGTTTAAGAGACACCAGTGTTCCTGACACCAGCTGTGGATCTGGCTGTGACTGTTAACTGCTCTTCGCTGTAGCTTTTCAAAAATCTCTTATTTTTTTGTATGAATTTCTACAAATGTGTTTGAGAGCATTGGTTTGTGTGCGGATCCAATCCTTTTAAAAGCAAATGATTCTTTCTGGTTCATTTTTTGTTGAATTTCAGGGATGTGAGCTCAGTGTGGAGAGTGGGTGAGAGAGGAACCTGTCACTGATGGGGTTGGCAGCAGTAACCACAACAGGCAGTTTGTAGGGCATCTCTGCATTTAGGAGTCACACAAGGCTTTCCTTTATAACCTTCAATAATAAAAGTGTTGGGTTGCAGTGTCTACTTTGATGATTGCTGCCCAAAGTTCAAAACAAACATAAGATACAGGAGTCTGTGGTTACAAATCAAAATGAGAACCAATAATGGGAGTAGCAGATTGCAGTCTGTGGTATAACAATAAGTACTGACTACCATGATAAATCTAACATGGAACATCAGCTGGGTATATATGAAACATTATTGGATCCCTGAGTCAGCATCACCATCTAGTGACAAGAGGTTGTAACTGCAGTTCCTGCTTTTCTCATTATCTCTGACTTAATATGTGGGTTCATATTTTAAGAAGAAAAATAATTCTTGTAAAAGAGAATGCATTACAACCATTGTTGCTGCATACAACTACATGTTTTTAAAAGTGTCTTTCTCCTCTTTAAATTGACAACAGCAGTGTTTCAAAAGAGATCATCTATATACCAAACCTGCATCAGCACTGAACATCTCTCACTTCAGTCATGGAGCAGAAAGTGAATGAGGTGTGTGAAATCCTGACATATTAGTAAGTGAGATATTCTGGCCCTGTGTACTGTAATGATCCTCCTTATTATTTTCTGGTCCCTCTAGTGTCACACCACCACCTCTCCTCAGAAGCACATGAAGAACAGATCCAAGTCCACAGAGGAGATGCAACAGACAAAGAAGGTCTGACATAAAAACTTCCTCTCTTCCTATGTTTCAAGCTCAATTGAGTTTCATAATCATCAAATGAATTTTAGTTTCATACACATTGGATCTAATCTAATTCCCCTGTTTTATCTTAAAGACCTTTTCTTCACAAAAATCGCTCCCAGGAGGACCAGAGCTGGACAAAGTGAAGGTGGGCCATGCATTATTTTCTGCATGAAAATGTTCAAAATAGTATTTTTTAATGCATTCATATTTGCCTCATTCATGTGTAACAGTAATACTTTAAATGATAAATGGCATCAAATCATGAAATATTAAACAGGCAATTTGAGGCGGAGCTGTATTTGTTTCATGGATCTCTCTGTTTTCTCAGGAGTGTCCTGATGGCTCTGAAATGCCCTCACCCTCCACAGAGGAACCAAAGTGACAAATGAACGGACCAAAGGGATTAGATTGTTCGTCAATTTACAAGATCATCATTAAAAAACCCGAAGCATAAAAAAGTACATATGCACACAAAAAGCATACAAAATAGCGATGATAATAAACTAGATCATAAAACACACAAGCAGTCAATTTATTGCCATATGAAGGGAACTGAACACACGTACATTCATTGTCCTGGGAGCATTGTATTAAACTGAATGTGTGCTGACAATAAACTGAATCTGTCTTCACTCTGCTCTCATTCACATCAAACGTCTGACAGTGGGTGAAATACTGCAGCTTCAAAACACAGCTTTAACTCTCAAAATGCTTGGTTTGAAGACGGGATGAAAAAGAAGTGGTGCGAATTGAAAAAATATTTTGTGTTTACTAGAGCCCGACCGATTATCGGTATCGGCTAATTTTATCGCAGATATGCACTGATATTACTAGATTTATGCACCAGTCAAAAATAATCTCATTAGTGTTTCATTGTATTAAACTAGCAGTTCTCTTTCACTAGACATACAAAACATACATGTCAAGCGCTGCTGAGCTACATGTGCAGTGACTTTTCAGTTGAGTTACCATCTAGTCTTCATTATATTTCACTTATTTTTCACAAGTGATTGATAACTGCATTTCAGGGATCAACGCAATAAATGTTTTTATTTATACATATCTCTACAGAGCAAACATAGATCTAATAAAGATATCGGCCGATATGTCGGTATCAGATTTTTTTTCCCATCCTTAACATCGATATCGGTATCGGCCCCCAAAATCTTTTATCAGTCGGGCCCTATTTGTTTACTTCTGCTGTGGTGTTTGCATGACTGTGCAAATGAGCTCAACTCAAACAGGAAACAATGCATGAGAACTAAAAGAGGCTTTGTCTTTGACCTGAAGTATCTGTCAGATCACACTGGTCATGTAAAACGGTGCGGCACCTTGTTGAACTATTCTCTTTTGAACCACAGGCTGGTTCATGACACTGGTTAGTGGAGACGATCGAGTTAAGAACTTCAGGAACAGCAAGGCGAAAAACAAGTGGGCAGTTTAGCCTCAGGGTGAGATTGTTGACAATGACATACATCCCAGTTGAAGCATTTTATTTAATTACATTGAGAGTATTAGAGTAGGATAAGATCTTCCAGGGTTTATAGACCGCTTTAAGTCCCCAATATTAAAGTAGCAACAAGAAATTAAACATCTTAAATTATCATAACAGGAACACGGCACTGTGGGGAAATATAGATGAAGTATCTAAGACCAAAACAAACATAATTAAACATTAATACATTTCAGTGGAAGGAGGAATGCAGTTTATTTTTCAGTCTGTGATTACATGTTTAATCTAAATAAATAAAAACGATTTTGTTTTGTGCCACCCACCCCGCAGTCATATTATTTAACTACTGTTAGATTTAAGGACTTTTTGTACTTACTGTAGTCACACACCTTCATCAAAGTAACATGTCCAGACCAGTTATGCTGTGCTTATGCTTACCAGTTCAGACAACAAAGTGATGTTAAGCAGAGAGGTCGAATCTTCGTCATAGTTTTATTTTCTTTATTTCTAAGATTGACTGGCTTGATATAAAGCTACTGAGTCACACAAGAAGAAGAAAAAAAGTGTGTACATTTCTTATGGATAAAACTCTTAAAATGAGGATGAGATCTCAGGACATTTACAGGTTTTATACAAGTCAGCTAATTTGACAAATGTGCTCTGCAGAAGTAATATCTTTAACCTACACAGCTTCGAACTTTAACTAAGGTCTTCAAGTAAACATTGTTGTCCATACACAATGTCATAATTAATTTATAGTCTATAACATGAAATCAAATCTTCATCTCTTTTCCTTGAGTTTAAGATGTTTAGTTCATATGTTATTTCTGTTTCATATACCAAATATATTAACTATTATACAACAAAAAATAGACTTCTATGTATAAATGCAATCACATCTTGTTTATTAAAAGCACTTCATTTAACCATTAATTACCAATCAAAAGTGTTCAAATGCAATTTCAGTTGATTTGTCAATTCAGTTATTATCTCATTATAGTTTGTTAAAGTAGTTCATTTGCACCATGCCAGGAGATACTGTTTGGCAACATTGCTTCAGTAAAGGACTCAATTTGTTTCTTTTGGTGATAAAACCTTCAACATTCCTGTTATCTGTGGCAAAAGTGAGACGGAAGGGTTGGTTTATTATTCTTTATAAAGAGCATTCATCGTTGCTAAAGTTGCAGTATGTTACCCTAATACTATTGATGTCATAAAATAATAAAATCTGAAACTATCTTAAGATAAAGCCAAGTTCATCAAATGAATGACCTGCCGTATGTCTCGATATAAATAACTGGCCTCTATCCATGACTCCACTCATTCAGATGCAGACTACAGGAGCCTTCTGTAAAAACATCATATGCTTTGCCTGAGTGTAATATTAACGGGATAACATGGCCTCATGAGAAGCAGACGAGGGCTAACAGCATGCTACCTACAGCTCCTTGATTGGCAGGTGCTTTTGGAGTAGCAGGATGCTGCCTGGTGACCTGGTGGCCTCTGTTTGCTTTATCCCCCTGAGCTCTGCAGCCTCTCTGTGACTCGCACATCTGGAGAGGGGATTAACAGCATCACGGAGAGGGGCTGGTTTAAATCGAAGAGCTTTGGAATCAGGCCAGGGCTTTAGCAAAGTGTGTGTGTACAAGTAGATTGCATGTGTTTGTCCATATGCGTCTCTGTTTCTCTTTTTCCACCACCGTTTTATGCTGCACCAAATCTCAAGGATTTCTCCCTCTGCAGCCATTGACAGCAGCAGCAGCAGCAGCAGCCTCAGCTCCAGTCCAGTTGCTGCATGCACAAAAAAAGAACTGTTATCGCTCTCTGGCTCCCTGCCTTCATAACAGTCTGGAAAGAAACAACATAGTCAGGAGGGTTGTTAGGTCTGTGAGTTTGAGGTCAGCAGCTTTGATAGATTTGGTTGAGAGCACTGCTGATATGGCAGAACAGCAGCAGAACTAATTATTAACAATTATTCTTGGGCCATCACGGTGTTCTCCCATGCTAAAAAGGACATTGCCAGGACATCGAGTGTGTAATCACGAAATACTCCTAGCCTCCTTGCACAACACCAAAGTACCTGAAGATTTCTCTGAAGTCGAGCAGATTACTTTTACATGGCTGAAATACCTCCACTGACTTATCTCATGAATAAAATGATAATTTAATACCTTGGCTTTAATCTTTGCCAGGCTGCAGTAGTAGATAAAAACAGCTGCATGAAAATATGAGCGCCCTTAAGAGAGAACAGTTTTTCTTCCCAACATTAACCACTAGGTGTCAGATGCCTCCTTGTTTCCTACAAGGAGAACTTTAAACAACAAAGATCTCAAATCTCGTTAAAAAAAAAATCATCTCCATCATGGAATGTTTATCTGGCCCCAAATCAGGAGGAAAAATAGTTGGTTCAGCAAACAAAATTCATCACCTGTACAACATGCATATATGTGTTGTTAAGTTAAGAGTTTTTGTTAATGATTCACAGTGAGGTCGCTGATGATGGAGCAGGTTAATAAACAAGAGATGAGGTATTCCCCTGACACCTGCAGACATATGAAAGGAGGATTCACTCTTTAGTTTTACACTTCCTTCTACAGGGGGTCACTCACTACAGCACCTAAGACTGTTTCAGACAAGGTAAGATGCTTAACTCTTAGTTTTATTATAAAATATGTCGTAATGTGATTTTTTTCCCACAGTGATTGATTTTCTCAAAATTCAATTCCCACAACTCGTACATCCTTGGGATTTTTTACTCAACTAAGCCATCTCCCACTGACAGCCACTACTAAATATTTCATTGATCATTTTATTTTTCAACAACCAGTAAACTCCAGTAACACTTTGTCTTGGAGTGAAACAACATAGAGAGATACATGTGAGTCACGCTGACGCAAAGGCAAACCCACAAATAGCACAAAAAACAGACACAAACAGAGTTAGTGGCAGAGCAGCTTATATACGAGCAGAGGGCAGACAGCTTAGAGGATGACATTCAGTGTACACACTCACAAAGTACGCACAATTGCATTCAGTGTTTATTCAGCTGCAATCTATGGACCATGTCTTACTTACTCCCACATACAGATAGACGCACATATGCTAACAGGGAGGATGCCGCACAGAATGAAAAGGATGTAATAACTGTAATTCTGGCTGCTGTAATTACTGAACTCACTTCCATCCTCTTTGCTTTTAAGAGACACATTATCACTCCCTCCTCCACTGGAATCCCCAAAATACAGCAAAGAGGGTGACATGAAAAGGGTGAAAAGCGGTCTCTTTAAAGCGAGAGTGTGCAAAGCTGTATAGATGGAGGAGAGTTCCTTTAAGAGCTGACTTGCAGCTGCAGGAAACGGAGGACAAGACAAGTTGCATGGATGCTGATGGCTCTTTATTGATTCTGACAAGGCGTTCATTTGTAGGGAGGCGAGATGATTCCTGGCGGCGTATGTTGTTTAAGTGTGTGATTTGACCTTAAATCAAGAACAGCTGCCAATTACAAACAGAATTGGACACCTTTTCTGTCCTCTAATTTCTTGTCTGTCGATCTTGGTGGCTTGGTGAATGACAATACAGATATGTTCAGTCTCATTTGACTCCCTTTTAGCTGCTGCAGGTGGTTGATAAACACATCCACTTTTGGTTCACAATTGTTCCCTCAGCCATGGTGTCATCCTGTGATTTTAATTATCTTCCCGTCTCCACACAGCCATTAAAAGCAGCATGTCCTCTCGATCTATAATCATAATGTCGACTGGACGGAGCACAGGGCTCGACTATAATAGTAAGGTTTCAAATCTCATCTCTGTTATTTTCATGTCTTTAAAATGATTCATAGCAAATCTTTTCTATCTGAGTATATACTGTTCTTCTCTGCTTTCAGGGGAGAGGGCGCAGGGCACCCAGCTCTCCTCGAAACCCAAACAACTGCTAGAGGAGGATAGAGAGTCCGGCATCGGCTCCACCCTTGACCTCACTAGCCGCTTGGAGGGCTACAACCAACATATTAATCACCACTCCAGCTCACCTTCACTCGGGGAGCCAGGCACGCTCCCTACAGAGAAAGGTACGAGAGGAGAATTGTACATTCATCTCCTGGGTTTGCAGCAGGTCTGATCTCTTTGAAATAGAAAATAACACCAGCAGAATCCGCACAAACTACAGGCTCACTAGATAAGGGCATGCTCCAAAGACATTCAGTACAGGGCCATTGGGATCCCGCAGTCAGGACAACAAATGCAAAGTCCTGCTGTCACTCAGCGGTGTTTGGCTGTGTTTGGGTAATGTAGTATATCAGATGGCTTTGCACTCTTAACATGAGACTCATGAATCATTGAGGAGAACACAGACAGCACAAGAATGAGAAAGAGTGAGCTCACATTTCTGTGTTGTCTGGTATATTTTTTATTGAAAATTGGCCACCCTTTGCACACCAGATTAAAGGGCACACTGCAAGGCTAACCACTTTCTTTTATTTCACCAAACAGGTAGCTCTCCTTCGACCTCAGACAAGACAAAGCAGCTTCTTATAAATCTGACCAAGATCCCCCTCCTCCTCATGCTCCTTTTCTTCTTTGTTTGCTCCTTGGACACCCTGAGTTCGGCCTTCCAGTTAGCAGGGGGTAGGTACTTTAACCCTCACTGCCCACCTCAGGTGGCTCATTGTGACTCAGCCAGCTGATGTTTGACAAATAAGTGAGTCACAGTTGAACAGTTCACACTGTCCCACCGGGGCTCTGCTCTGTAATTTACTGAGGAGCCATATCTGGTGACCTTTTTGGATTTGGTGGAACGAACAGTCTGACCTGTGTTTAACATTGCGCATGGCAACAGTCTTGTTTATGTGTGTATGTGGGTGGCATTTTTAACCAGGTAAAGTGGCAGGGGACATTTTCCAGGACAGTGCTGTGTTGTCCAACCCAGTGGCGGGGCTTGTGGTGGGGATCTTGGTAACTGTGCTGGTCCAGAGCTCCTCCACCTCCACCTCCATCATCGTCAGTCTGGTGGCCTCCGGATGTGAGTAGGCGTGTAAAATTCAGTGAAAATTGCAATTTGACTTCCAAATAAGACATCCAAGCTGACCTCATTTAGCCTGAAGTGAACTGTGGGTCACAATGGGTTATAATTGTGTGCATGCATAGGAATGACAATAAACAGAAATACAGTAACGTAGCAATAAAAACAGAGGACTCCCATGGTGCAAGTGTGTCAGTAACAAATAGATGTAATTAATCTGTGGTTATTTAATCATTTTTAATAGCTTTTTTAGTGTTCCAGTAAATACAGCTCAATGATGCTGTGTTCACTGGATGATACAGTAATTTATCCTTTTTTCATAGAATTTAGGACCAAATTATCTAAATACAGCTCATGTTAAATACATAAAAGAAGGCAGATTAATATGTATAATGACAGAGACAAATCATAGATTATTGTTAGTCATATAAACTAGGACACGTAGACCCAGGGAAAATGTATCATGATTGAAAGCGTAAAGCACGCACTATTCTATTTGTGAAGTTAATGTCAATGAATATCTTTTCATACCCTGGCTGTGTTCATTGCCCCAAGTGCATCCCTTTTTCTTTTTTGTTTACTGAAGATACATTTTTTGTTGCAGATCCATAATTTAAAAAAAAAAATCAAATGGGCACTGTTGTTTGAGCAAACAAAGAGGAGAGGAGGAGCATTTTTAAGGATTATTTTTGTCATGTGGGAAACATATTTGGTGCTTTCATGAGTGTTTCCTATTGCTAGTCTATGTGGGGTTCCATAAAAAAGATACAAGTTCATAATCAACCTAGTGAAGTGTCAGGAATAGTAAACTGTAGTGAAATGTTAATAATGAGGCTATGCAAAATAATATATTTAATCATATGCATTGTCTTTCCATTGGACTTTTTTTACATTAATAATGTCTTTAGATACATTAACCTTAATGTGTTAAAATGACTTAATTCATAAATGATGTTAATCTTTCTTTTATTTGATTATTACACACAGACTGACCTGAAATTGCCATTTGAGCTTATTGTTTGTGGTACTATACAATCCATCTGTAAAAACAACAGCTGAGTGTAATAGTTATCTGGCAGACTGGACTGGGGTTAAAAAATCAAATCAAATCAAACCCTTTCCAACATGTTTTATCGCAAACCATGTCATACATGCAACAGTTTACCATAGTAAGAGCATTGGACATTAAGGTTACGACCTGTCTGTTTCTAATGAACACAAACTCCGAGGACATCTTACTTTTGTCAGTGTGGTTGAGGAATGGTATCAGTATGCAGGAGCTTCCTCTCCACTTAAAAATATTTTTCAAGAGAAGGATTATGGGTAATTATCAAGGAGCAAGGATGTGTATCACTATAAGCGTGGGCTTATGTCACTCAGGTCATTATCATTAGAAGCATCCTCAACTATAAACTCTGCCTGCAGAGTGTGAAGGCTGAGCATGCTGTCACTTATCTGCAAATTACAATCACCTTTCATCTCCATTAAAACTCTTGTAGCAATTTGAAATACAGAAGGTCATGTTGAATGATTATTAGTGTGAGCCATTTGCATTTACAATTAAAGCAGAAATATATAAATTAAAGGTGCACTGTGGAGTTTTGGTGGTGAAATTTGAAAGTTAGAGAAGTGAAACAATTCTATGCTATATTTTCTGAACTGACTACATAAACTTTAATCAAAGAAAAAATGGGTCCCTGGAACACTGTTTAGAGCTAAAAAGCTACCCCCACCATAACTTCTCGCCTATCATTTTATCTTCAAACAGCTTTCCAGGGACCAAATTTTCCTCTAAAAACAGTTTCTGTATTGAATTGTGAACATATACCACATCATCTGTACACTTCTCCAACTTTCACATTTCTCTTCCAAAACTACATAGTGCACCTTTAAAATGTGCATATGATTCATTCCTAAAATCATATTTTAGCCGATGGAAATTTGACCCCCAAAAAATAACAACATGGTCTCCAAAATATCATTGAGCATTGACTAAAATCTGAGTGAAAATAAACATCCATAACTATATATTAGATATTGTGTGGGTGTGCCAGCTTGAGTCTTGATTGATTGTCAATCCAAATCCCCCCCACTCATTTGTGTTTTGTATCCGTCTCATTCGCTGCTCCATGCTTGCTGAGCACTATTTCTTACAGATTGTCCGGGATGAATATTTTAGTTTTTTAGCTTGATGCTAACTGGAGAATGCAATAAACTGGCTAAACTAGCATCACTATAATTTTATCTCAGGAAACGATCTATTTTGCTTATTATCCTAAGCAAACAACATGCACTCGTACTTACAGGCATGTATTTCCTAAACTCTTTGGACCAAATAAAAAAAACTCCTGACTCATGCTAGTCAGGTCTGCTGCTCTGATTCACCTTTATAAAACAGTCTATGCTATGATCCAGTGACACTGCATGACTCGCTCTTTCCGTCTCATTTCATAGGACATATCTCTCTGCCGCCAACTTTGGGGTAGTGGGGTGGAATGTTTCCAGTGACACATTCTTCCTGCCCCTTGAGAAGCTTGTATCTCTTGCATTACAGCAGAGTAAATACGCTTGTGCAACTTACAATGAGAGTCATTGGAGGCTCAGAGCGATAGAAACACATCACCAGTAACTTCAGACACGTAGAACATTTTAAATCTACATTTTTATTGCAGATTATACATTTAAGTCAATAACTAAATAATATATACCTTGCCCTTATATACTTGTACATGTATGTATAGTCTATATGTAAGAAATCTTATTCAGTGAAGGTCTGTGGGGGTAGTTGGGTGGCGCTCAAGTCTCAGTACAGTACATGGGGTGTGGGAACTAAACACTAATGGCGCCCTTGTTTCCAAAGGCTTTAAGAATATTTTTGTCGTTCTATATGGTCTTGACCCGCAGTGCTAGAAGTGAAGTCGGCTGTTCCAATCATCATGGGCTCCAATATTGGGACTTCAGTCACAAACACCATCGTGGCCATGATGCAAGCAGCAGAGAGGAGTGAATTTCAACGGTGAGTTCAGAAAAGGTGACGAGTCAGAGGATGATTGGAGAAGAAACTAAAGAGCAGGCAAGACTAAAAAGAGATGGAAAAGTGAAGAGGATAAGTGGGGAGATGGAGGAAAGAAGTGCTACAAATGTGGGGAGAAAGCAGACGAGGGTGAAGAGAAAGCATTAGCAGATGTTCACTGCCTTTTCGCTTAAGCTTCTATTGCAGTGTGATTTCTGAGCAACAACAGTGACAATAATGGCACCATTCCACATTGATACCAAACCAATAACCCCCTGGCATGAAATATACTGCAAAGAACAGATGGTTTGTTACTTAATCTAGTAAAAAAAATAAAAATAAAAAATCTTTCACATGATACTCACACACTGAATTAAAACTAAAACGTTCATTATAGCCACAAAGCAGATTACCATTCAATCATTTTGAGTAGTTGATCATGTTGATGGCTGACCTTTGTTAACACAGAAAATAATTGTGACCACCTTCAGTGCCTTTGCTGGGGCAACAATCCACGACTGCTTCAACTGGCTGTCAGTGCTTGTTCTGCTGCCGCTAGAGGTCGCGAGTGGTCTCATGGCCCGGCTGTCACACCTGCTGGTCACCAGCTTCAGCCTTCAACCGGGGGAAGAAGCCCCTGAGTTGCTTAAGGTCATCACTGAGCCAATAACCAAGCTCATCATACAGGTAAAATTATCATCCTATCAACATTTTCAAGCTGTTATTTGCTACAGGTCACAGCATAGCTTAGCAACATCAGGTCTGTCAGTATTTGGATTTCTATAATAAGAGATTCTCAGCATTTGAGGCATTATTGGAAGTTTTCCTATAGAGTGCAGAGAGACACTTTAGGAGGCCCCTCACTATTTTGATTGAAGGAATGAAGGTTGAATACTTTGACATTGCTCTCCTTTTGCTCACTGAACCGAAAAGATGAAAAATATTTCTCCCGTCTTCTTCAGCTAGACAAGTGTGTGATCACAGGGATCGCCATGGGAAATGAGGACATGAGGAACAGGAGCCTGGTGAAAGAATGGTGCCAGACTGACCATGTTATGGTAATGGAGTGTCTTCACTGCTGTCTCCTGCACATGCAGACTATTGTGTCACACTATGGCGCCAAATAGAGCTTTGCACTGCTGCCAATGAAGACTGTGTTGCTGTCAAAACACCGTTAAATTTCCCATCCTATTTTCTTTCTTTCTGCAGTTTGCTGGAAATTTGAGCGCTGAAAACTGTGACCCGCCACACGACTCGTCCCATTTGTCAATGAGATGTGAGTTCGATGTAAAACAAGATCAAGAATCTGTATTCATAAAGTAGAGCACATACACATAGAGAGCAGGTCTCTGTCATACCTTTTAGTATGTTATTTACATAGACCCAACAAATTCTACTATTAGTCAGCACCTTCCAACAGTGGCAAAAAGAAATGTTTTAACAGGCCAAAACCTCCAGCAGAATCAGTCATAATGATAATCCACTTTTTCTGCAATTGAAATTTGATTGATAAAAGCAATAACAGTAGCAGTCGAAGTCCAGCGGGCCCACACTGGCAGGCAAGCTGCTACCACGATAAAAGTAATCTGTGAGACAAGAGACTCAGAAAAACTTGGCTAGAGGAAGAGACAGGAGCTCCTTAAGCCAATAGCAGTATAGACTGGTAAGAGGGTGTCTGCTTGCCTTGTGAAGCACTTTGGGCTGCATGCTTTTATGTATGAAAATTGCTACATAAATAAAGTGGATTGGAGTTGTCTCCTTGACACAAACTGGTAGGCGATTTCAATGGAAAAAGAGCTTGTTAAATGAGGTCTCCCATACTACTTTGAACTACTACTACCTGGACATTAATAGCCTTGTAGGTGAGAGGAGGATTCTAAATTAAATTGGTGATTTTGCTGGGAGCCAATACAGAGAACCTAACATTGCCAGTGTGACCGCGCTCTTGTATAATATGGGAGAGATATGACCCATTTACTAATATTGTCAAAACTTTTAAAGCAGCATGTTGGGCAAGCTGGAGAGTGTTTAGAGACTTGTTAGAGCAATTCTGATTCTGTATTTTTGCAGTATGTATGTTTTTCAGTATTGCTCCTGTTTAGTCTAGATTTAAAGTGGTTTTTGAGGGATGAGATCCTGATGCTTTTTTTGTCCCGTCACAGGTAGGCATTTGTTTGTGTCTACCGGGCTGTCGGACCTCTCTGTGGGCCTGATTCTCCTGGTTTGCTCCATGGCTGTCCTCTGTACCTGCCTTCTTCTTCTGGTCAAGCTTCTCAACTCTCTTCTTAAAGGCCAAGTGGCAAAGGTTATCCATAAAGTCATCAACACAGGTGAGCTTGCTTTTGGGAGGCAGGAGATGTTATCATGTCTGCAAGAAGAAGTAAGCAAGCAAACAAACAGTGAAAACAGTTACAGCTTTGGATGCAAATTACAATACATTTCTGTTCTATGTTGGGGGTAATTGCCATCTCTCCCTTCTTATCCTAACAGACCTGCCATATCCGTTTGGGTGGCTGGCAGGATACATGGCTATGTTTGTGGGGGCAGGGGTAACATTTTTGGTCCAGAGTAGCTCTGTCTTCACTTCAGCCATGACGCCACTTGTAGGTGAGTAATATAAACTTAAGCACCTGTGAAAATGATAAAAAGTCTTGAAGAGATTATTATTTTTCTTTTGTGAGATCTAAGTTAAAACATTTACAAAATAAAATGTGAATGTAAAAGTAAACACAGTGAAGTGTATATAGGATTGTTTTTTTTTTTTTACAAGGTGTTGCACAGCATCATCATCTTTTAAACGCAAAATTACAGATTGTTAGATTGTTGTTGTTGTTGTTTTGAAAGGCAAATAAAAAGATACTGTTAGTTTAATGAATTCTAATTATTGCCAGGTAAGCCTAGCATTATCATCAACACTCCTTAAAGCTTACTTGTAGGAAACCACATTAGGACAAACAACATCCTCTTTAGATGAAACATGCTACCTTTAGAGCTAGCTTTGTTATATTCTCCTGAATGTGTGCTGATTTCTACAACCCACCTAAGTGAGAACAGTCGTCTGAACCAAACAGCACATTTGAAAACCTCCAACCATTAAAATACTGGATAAAATGATTATTACCCTATCATCTCGGTCATGTGTGTAGCAGCAACACAGAGTCTTCACACAGTGAGTCAAATAGTTTTGTCAAGTACTCGATTCCCATTAGAAATACTTTTTTAACAGTTAATTACGGCGGTCTCATGGTTCGGAAGCTTTTTATTTGTTTTATATCAGTGTAGCATATTTGAATCCCAATCATCAAACAAGTTCCTAGAAATAAATGACTTTAACTGTAATATCTGAATCATTATAATATAATGAAATACATTATACACACATAATTATTATTAATATGATTATAATATTATATAAATATTACATTATATTTGAATCCTGGTGACTTTGGTTATCCCCTTTTTCAGTATCACGCATACGACAGTTTTGAGTTTTAGGTGAAATGTTTAATTACTTTTGGAGGGTTACATCATTTTGGCAGCCACAAACGTATGTTCCCCTCTCTATAATGTTTAAATATTTGTTAATCCTCTAACCCATTCTTCAAACTCAATCACAAGGTCAAAGTTTCTAATTTTCACAAAAATGTAGTGTCAACTGAAGAAGAATCAGAAACTTTCACTAATATAAACTGAGGTTAAGATCACAGCTGATCAACAAACTCAGCTTTTCCTTGGTGAATTCCTTCTTCTTCCTTTGAAATAACACCCACCAACTTGACTTTTCTTTCAGTTTGTGTCTGCTGATCTCGGAGCATGTGCTGTTTATATTCTGAAGGCGATCACAGCATTTGTCCAGTCTGAAGGCTGAACCGATGTGAAGTCTCTTCTGATCCTGACCCTTCAGTTATGACTATGTTTCATTCGATGCAGGCCCTCAGGGAGATTGTCTCCTGTAATGTCCAACTGGACTCTAACTGTGAAGAGTATCAGATCTTATCTTTGAGTGGGCCAGCACTGTGCAGAGCTGTCTGTCAGTCATATTACTTGTCTGGACTCTGCCGCTGGCATTTAAGATCACAGCCTTTGTACGATTGTACTCAGCCGATCCCTCTTCTTGAGTTACATGTCAAGAACTTTATGTGATTACTTTCTTTTATTAAGGTTTAATGGTTTAAAAGGTTTAATAAAAATCACTTTTAACTGTAAATCAAAACTAAAGGAATTACCACTGTAATGGTACAGCTCGTAAACTGGGCTGTTTCTCCCAAGGCCACTGGATTGTGCAACATGTTATAAATTATTTCCTTTACAGACATTTACTGCTACAATACTGAATCGGTAACTGTACTGCAATTTGAGCAAAGGTTTAACTGACTGCTCAAGTCATGCATTAAAGGGCTGATTGAAATTAATGTGTTCTCAAACAAGCAAAGAATTCATTTAAAATTCCTTGTTGGCTAATGGCTCATTTATATTCTAAACAGGACCAAATAAGGACATAAACCTGCTTTCTGCCACTTATCTTGTATTGTGAGGTTTATAAGAAAATGTTACATAACCAGCACTGTATGCAACTGGCTCAATGAAGCATGTAAAATCAGCGATGAGTGAGTCATCAGCCTGCTACATAGTGATAAATGTGAGGTGGAATATTTTCTCATTCTAAACAGGAATAATCACTACGCTCAAAGACAAACGTTTACATGAAGGATCATTTCCAAATGTATTGCATTTCTAATTCCAGTTTCACTTGATGTGACCATGTAACTGTGTAATTTCTTGGAAGAGACTTGAAAACAACAGGTATCAAACATTTTCATAGAGTCCAGTAATTTTGACTTTATGTATATTTATATTTTTGACCTCTGGTTGTCAGAAGAATCCAAGCATTTCTGAGATGTTAGTCATCTTATCTGGCAAAGGTAAAGCCTCTATTTGTTTACAAACATTTAGCAAATTTAGCTGACAATTTGACAATTTATCTGTGATTAAATAGATTCAAATATTTAAACTGTATTTTGTATCTATTGGGGAAGTGTTCAGGATTCTCAGCAGAGTTCTAAGAACATTTTTTTCTTTAACAAGATCAGTTAAATTTATCTTCTTACAGCTTTTATTCTCTTCCCTGTCCTTGTGAAAGCTGTATTTTTTAGATCACATCAGCAGCTTGGAAACTGAATCACAATCACAAAGAGTAAATATAGAGCAGTACGGTCCGAATCTGTTTATCATTGCTGACACTGATTCATTTATCTTCTATCTCAAGGGCTGATTGTACTTTCATCAGAAATATGACAGAAGCTATAACATTTCAGGGTTAACTGTCTTTATTTACTGCCTTTGTGTCCTCTGAAAATAGTGTTTCTGTCGACTCCCTCAGGTATTGGCGTTATAAGTCTGGAGCGGGCCTATCCTCTTACCCTTGGGTCCAACATTGGCACCACAGCCACAGCCCTGCTGGCAGCTCTGGCCAGTCCTGGGAACCAGCTAGCAGCTGCCATTCAAGTAATCCATTGTTTGTTAATCAGATATAACAGCCATTTAAAACTGCAGGGAAATGAGAGAGAGGACAGTCAAGGCAACGCTACCACTGCTCTCCCTATTGGAGGGGAAACTATTCTCATGAATATATTTTCCACTGATATGCCTCCCGGAAGGAGGATGAACCCTGACTGTGAAACAGCAATAACAGAGGAACCCACAAATGTATTTTTCATTGTTATGATCGAAAACAGGGGTGTTACAGTGAATTATCAACAGATCGTGGATTATAGAAATGTTTGTATACAGATATTCATGAGTATGGATTTATGCATAAGGGCTTTGCAGGCAACTAACTATACGCTGCAGGTTGTTTGTTAGCTGTGTCTAGGGGACAAAACTATGAAAATCAGAAACCTTGCAGCTAAATAATGTTTATGAAATAAATGTTACATGATGTCAAAACTGTGTAGACTAAGGATGTAAATGACAGCATGAATTGACTTTGATGTATAACGCCCTTCAGCACCAGTATGCTGTGTCTGCCTATGTCCTAAGCCAAACTTGTTTCATAGCCAATGTCTTTTTTTGTGTTGCAGATTGCCATATGTCACCTCTTCTTCAACCTCTTTGGTATTCTGCTGTGGTATCCTCTTCCCTTTATGCGCCTGCCAATAGGGATGGCTCGTGTCTTGGGTGAGCGCACTGCTAAGTACCGTTGGTTTGCAGTCGTGTACCTTCTCCTTTGTTTCTTGCTCCTGCCCTCGCTGGTTCTGGGTCTGTCACTGGCAGGATGGCGGGTAATGGCAGGCATTGGGGCTCCTTTCATGGGTGTAACTATCTTTGTTGCCATGGTAAATATAATGCAGGCACACAGCCCCAATTGCCTACCTAACAAGCTGCAATCTTGGGACTTCTTGCCCCAGTGGATGCGTTCTCTTAAACCACTTGACCGTTTGATCACCAAGACAACTATCTGCTGCAGCTCCACATTTGAAGAGGGAGAAGAAGAGAAGACGCAAACTTCAACACAGACCAACTCTGTTGACACAAAGAAAGGAGCCACCAGCAGGAAGGAAGAGCTGGCTTATGATAACCCAGTGCTGGACTTCTTGGATGAGAGCAGAGCAGGTGTAAGGGTTTTTAAATTAAAAGGGTTGGAGAGATGCAACAGTACTCCTCTGTAGTAAAGGTGAAAACAGTGGAAGAATGTTGTACACAAATCATACTTCTTTTTAATTTCTGTTGAAAGCAAAGAATTGACAAAAGATGTACTATACTGCTTTGAAAATAAACCTTTTTCTGATAATTGATTAACTGAAAAATAAAGATTAACACCAGAAAACAGCCAAAAAAATAGAGTTTGTCAAGTAGACACGTTACATATCCATTGTTACTAAGCAATTTAAGGACATTACTTTCTTTAAAGTAATCAGACTTTTATGGGCGAAAAAGTTATTTGATATGGACAAAAATGCCAGAGTCACAAATCAATTAAAGTTAAAAATTGGATTTCATCAGTAAGTAACTTAGTCATTGTAAGTTAAATGAAGCATGATTTTGTAGCGGTTTGTGTAATCATGGTTTTTTCACCACCAGCAGTTTCTTTAGTGAGTGGGACCCCATGTTGTCTTCATGCATAAGATGCACATACATACATACGGGCATTGACAGCTAACACAAGAAGGCTTTAAAAAAAGATGCCCAGTTGGCAGAAATGATTTAAAATAGTTCTAAAAAATGTACTCTTGCAACTACTTTGTAAAGAAGAAAAGGAGCGGAGCAGGTTCAAACCATAGAGGGCTGCCAACCGAGAGTTGACCCCTTTCTTTCCCCTTTTTGTGAAGTAATACACAACAGAAGGATAGGGATGATCTTTTGTCCACACCACTCGGTCACAGGCACACCTAGAGGTGGTCTATGAATAATGTTTTATACCACACATCATAGTCCTATTCTGGCAACTATTCTGTGTAGTAATACAATGAATATCTTTGGTAAAACACATGCACACATGTCAATCAGAGGTGAAAACACTGATTTGATAAAGCCAAAATGGTACCAAATGAAGAGCTGTTTTGTAGCCAAAAGAGCTGGCTCTTAAGAAGAATAATGGATTCTTAGCATGTTTATGGGTTGCCTCTTCATCAACAGTAAATACTAATCAAGGACAAGGTAGACAATTTGAGAAAAACTGTTGTATATACAGTATATTTAACTTTTTATGTTTTTGTAAGAAAACTCTCCAGATAGCTTAATTAGCTTACAGTATTTCTGGCTACTGAAACACACACACACACACACACACACACACACACACACACACACACACACACACACACACACACACACACACACACACACACACACACACACACACACACACACACACACACACACACACACACACACACACACAGTTTAAGAGGCTTATTTGAAAAGATCTGACATTTCCAGAACGGTCACAGTGCTGTCAATGATTTTTATTTTGAAAGGTCAACTGTCATTTAATAACTACATCTGGTTCATGTCTAGTCATATATATGAAGAGTTTATGTTAGACTCTTTATATTTATGATTAAAACTAGTCATTGTAAGCCCTTACATTTTCCAGGATTCAACAGTTAAGTAAAAAAAAAAACACATGCATTTTGGGTTTTTAATAGAACAGAAAGAAGAAGGTGTAATGGAACAATGCCATTATTGTGTGGATAATTTTTTGATCATTGAGTTAAAGGACCATGTAAACTCACTTGTTATGCAAGTGTGTAAGTGGGCGACAGTATACACACAGAGACTACAAAGGATTCAAAGCATCCTCACATTAGCTTTTTGATATTCATCCACAAAATAGAGTATGAATGTGTTGTAGCTTAAATGTGTGTGTGTGTGTGTGTGTGTTTGCTCTAATGTTTTTTTTATGATTGTCTAAGTGGGAGACTATGCATACTCGGGAGGTGTTGTTGAATGTGTGAATATGTGCTGGGTTTTCTTTGTCACAGTGGAACAATTGATCATTCGTTTATTAAATGTCGACTCTTTGAAGTCTTAGAATTTCATGAAAGAATGCAGTCACACTTACTTTTTGACTGACAGCACTGTGACACTTTGAAGGACACTTTTCAAGAAGGATGAAAGTGTACATAAATTGAATATGGGTAAAAAAAAATCATAACTTGGTTATTAAGAAAAATGAAGGGATTTTTGTAATGAACCTGTTATTTCTTTTGTGTCTTGCTTGAAAAGACTTCTAAGTGAGATATGTCCTCTTTGGCCTCTCTTCATACTCCTCTGATCCTGTCAAGCTCTTTAAAGTTTCAGTGTTTCAAATGAGATGCACTCATCCCCAGCAGCAGATGAGGCAGTCTGGACAGGGCTTGCATCATCCTGTAGAGTCTTACGTAAACCCCGGAGGCGATCAAGAGCAGCCTGAGAATGAAAGGGAGCGGAGCCAGAAGAAAGGATGTACCATGTCACTCCTGTAAAAACCCTCAAAAATACTCCCTCCTTCCCTGCTCTGAGTGAGAGTTTATGTAAGTGTTGATTATTGGCGTTGTTGGATTAAGCAGAGGATTAATGCTGTAGTCCAAAAAAGGTCAAGTCCTGCCATGCCCTCGTGTCCTGGTGCTGCCCGAGCTCTGTGCTGTTCATTACTGCTTGGCCAGTTGAATTTTCAACTCCAAGCCTTTTGTTTTTGTCATGACTGGTTCAAAGGCCATGACCAATAAAGGTTGAGACACCGAAATAACACTTAATTAACGTGATTTCTTTACAAAAATATGAATTAAATTGCAAAATAAATAAATTGGATGTCAGTAGAGTCAATAGTGTAAGTGAGTGGGTGTGTGAAAAGTGTAACGTGCATTTGTTGGATGGAAAAGGACAAAGTAACCAAACAAGGCGCTTGCAGAAAGTCTCCCTAAGCAGCCTGGTACACACTAAATGATTTTGAAAATCTTAAACGATTTTAAAAATGTGAGACCCCATACATGACAACAATCATGACTGATTAACATTTCAGATCTCATAGTGTGTGGTGTGCAACGAGACGATCAACGCACACCACACACTAACCGATTAATTCGTCGACAACCAGAGTATCGACTATCACAATGTATAATCTTGCGCGGTCAAACGCGATTTAAGAGTAAACAAACATGACAGTCAAGCTAAATGTGGCTAGCTGTGGCTAGCTGTTAGCTGGTACATTATGGTAAACATTTTGGTCAACTCCTTTCCTTGTCAGTTGGATTGTGGTTTGTTTTACAGGACACGTTGTATTAAAACTCGTGTTGTCACCACAAATCAACAAGTTGCTCCTAAATTCATGACATCCATTTAACTTTACGCTTCGCGATTGCTGTTGTCGCCATGGTAATGTTTGTTGTGCTTCCCGCTTTAGTCAGCTTGCTCCCTATTGGCTATTGTTCTCCCCCACACAACAGGATTTCCAATTCAAATCGGGGCGGCCCCGATCGTCTTCCAAGGACATCGGGGAGGTTAAAATCACTGTAAACACACCTCACACCACAGGAGAATCTGGCAAGATAATCTTTGGAACATCAGATTGTCGGTCCTTTGCTGACTTTGGTCAGAAGGGGGGGAATCGGGTCTAAAATCAGCTCGATTATCTTGTAGTGTGTACCAGGCATAAGGTGGCAGCTTTTATAATGACTGTGAGCATCGTGCCCAGGTACAGTATTGTCAATACAAGCTGGCCAAATATTTAGTAAATGTATCTACATGGAAGTACGACTAAATAACCTTTTTTCTTCACTTAAGCAGAATCTATAAATCTGTTTTTTTATGTGATCTCTGCAGAATGTGTTACTTCCCAGCCCACAATTTAAACACAAATTTATTGTACACCCCCCTCCATGAGTATGCATGTGTTAATGTGAGTGTTTGTGTTTAACAGACCATGGAAGTCAATCCTGTTGCTACTCACTGCAGAGGCTAAAAAAAGTCATTTCTTTCTGCATTATAAAGAAAAACTTGCTTCATGTAGGGCTGAAGTCACACCACATTCTTCAATAGCTTATTTCAATGAACTCATTCAACCCTCAAGCGCCTGAAATTTTGCTACCAAAGCATTTTGTTCATGAACTGCTGGGATGCTGATGCAGCAATAATCTAACACCAGCCATTTCTTGCTGTGTAAGATGTTTTATGTAAGAGTGTTTCTCAAAAGGATTACTATACACTAAATTAAAGAAGTCATTATAAATAGTTTTAAGTGATGTCTGTGTTCACGCTCGCTGAAATAGAAATCTGTGATATTCCTCCTAAAGCCAAACAATGAGTGGAACTTTCCCAGTAGGCAGCCATGTTTGCGTTAAAAGTTGAAAACTATTGTTCTGTGTTACAATAATTGCAAGTTATGATCTTTTAACAGCATTAGTCATAGATTATTGTTTGTTTAAAAACCCTTAAGGGTAACACTTTCCAATAAGGTTACATTAATTAACATTAGTTAAGGCATTATTAAGCCTTAACTAATGGTTACTAACAGTTAACTAATGTGTCTAGTAATTATTTATTAAGGGTGTAATAAGCCTTAATTAACAGTTAATTCATACAATAATGAACATTATATATACATATATCAATGTGTACGTGAACTTGCTGCTTCCTCAGTGCCTAAGAAATATGAATATATCGTGTTGGACATCTGTCCTGGGGGCGATGTTCATTTTACTGTTATTGGTATTTACCGCCTTCCATCAGCATCAAATAACGCCTTAGAAGAAAAAGGCAAACTAATGTCATCCTATGCCTCCTTGTTGATTGTCTTGGGTGACCTTAACCTGGATTGGCTGTCTGGAAATTCTTCAAGGTAGAAAGAACTGTGTCTCGAGTTAAATTTATCTCAGCTGATTTCCTATCCTACAAGGCCAAACACTAATAATCAGTCCAAATCCACTTTGATTGATCTTATATTAACAAACAGTCCACTCAAATTCCCAGCCAGTGGAGCTTTTGCACAAGCCATATCCACTGATGATCTCACTGATTGGCTTCATTTTAGAAAACTGAGAAATAAGTGCATTAGTCAGATCAGAAAAGCTAAATCTGACCATTACTTATCCTCTTTTGCAAACTCCCATGGGGATGCAACCAACTTCTGGAAAATCATGAAATCTCTAAAAAACAAACCTACCTCCTCTCTACCTTCTCGGATCAGTAGTGAAAATGATTTAATTTCAAACAAGACAGACACGTGCAATGCTTTTAACCAGCACTTCATATCCTCTGGCCATTTATTTGATAGACATTCTGCAGATATGGTCACAATTAACTGTATTCCAGATCCTGATCTTGGGCCAGAGAACTCATCCAATTCTAATCACTCAAACAAAACATTTTCAATTAGACCAGTAAGTTACAATGAAGTCTACAATGAACTTGTAGGCTTAAACACAAAGAAGTCCAAGGGTGAGGATGATCTTGACCCCTGCCTCCTGCGTCTTAGTGCTCATATAATTACTGCGCCGCTTACTCATATTTTCAACCTTACATTTAGTTCTGGTAAAATGCCAAAGGTATGGAAGGCAGCTCAAGTTGTTCCTTTACATAAAGTGGGTGACCCGAGTGACTTAAATAATTATCGCCCTATATCAAAATTAAGCCAAAATCCTTGAATCTTTAGTTAATTCTCAGTTAAGGGCCTTCTTGGGGGACAACAACATATTGCAAACTCAGCAGTCAGGTTTCAGAACAGGGCATAGCACGATCACAACAGCAACACTTGTAATAAACAATATTGTTAATCATCTTGATAACCGTCAACATTGTGCTGCTTTTTATTGAGTTATCCAAAGCCTTTGATACTGTCGACCACAGCATTTTAATAAATAAGCTATCTTCAATAGGATTTGATAAGCTCTCTGTTAACTGGTTTTATGGTTATCTCTCAGGGAGAACTCAAGCTGTTGTTGCTGAAGGTATCAGATCAAGCTCTCTTGAAATTAACAAAAGTGTCCCACAAGGGTCTATTTTAGGGCCACTTTTATTTTCTTTGTATTTAAATAACATGGTGCTCTCTTCCCCACATTGTGATGTACATTTTTATGCAGACGACACAATCCTGTATGCCACCAGCACTTCTTGTCAATTAGCTATTAAAACTTTGCAGTCAGCTTTTGATGCCTTTCAGATACCTCTCATTAATCACAAGCTTATCTTAAATTCTGATAAAACAAAATGTGTTTTATTTTCAATGTCCTATGTGAACAATGTTCCTATTGGTATTCACACACTTAAGGGTTCCCAAATTGAGACGGTAGAATCCTATAAATACCTAGGGATTTGGCTGGACAATAATTAACCATTTATTTTTAATGCATTTTGTGACCCTTGTAAATTTTAAACATTCACAGAGCTATTAACAGGGTTCGTACAGCTTTTTAAGAGTAAAATTCAAGCACTTTTCCAGCACTTTCAAGATAAAATGTCAACTTTTTCAAGGAAGCTGAAGCTTTAAATAGACTCTAAATATACATATATATGACAAATAATCCTCCCTGTTTACCTTCATTTCTGTTTTACTGTTGCTCTTTTGCAAAAAGGACAACCCAATTTACATACCAAGGGAACAATCCTCTATGAATGATAAATAAACACAATAACTTTAATTTCATTGAATCTTTACTTTCAAATTTAGCAAACATGTAATAAACATGTACATTTAATGTACTTTATGTGCAAACAATGCAAAGTTATAACAAATGTACATTCACGTGCACATTAGGCAAACATTTAAACAAAATTTAATTCAATTCACGTACAAATAATGCCCAAGTTGAGCAGGTCACGTCTCCACTGCTAGATGCATTATGTGGCTGTTGGAAAAAAGCCCCCAGGGAAGGACCGGACCTATGCTTTAAATGGTCTTGATGTTTCCTGCCTGAAAAAAAGGGGAAACAAATCAAATGTTATTGAGAGAAGCAAATTGCATAGTACGGCCCTCAACAGACCTTTATCAGTTTAGTTCACATGAGTAAAATTACCATCTATCAGGTTAATAACAACATGACTATACCTATGCCATACTCATAATCAATAGCTCTAGATGTAGGCAATACTTGCTAATTACTAACTTATTTCTCTCTCTCTCTCTCTCTCTCTCTCTCTCTCACACACACACACACACACACACACACACACACACACACACACACACACACACACACACACACACACACACACACACACAGAGTACATTTTAAGGAAACATTCTGAATAACTAAGGGCAAATACAGCCTTTGCACAGAGTCCTTTTTCCCCTGGCTGAATAATTGCACGTATATATATATATATATATGCCTATACATTTAAATAAATTATTGATTTTTTAAAAACTATTTTAAATAGGAGCTTGTGTATGACCACACACTCCCAATAGTGCTAGGTTGCTATGTTACAGTTTGTGTATGTCGGTTTGTTGCCAAAAAGTGATCCTCTTCCAAAAAGGGATTTTAGTGAATTAAAAGGTATTTTAGCCATAATCGTCCATGATTTCAGTACGTAAAATGGACAAAGTGTGGCTCTCTGGTCCAATAAAGCATCGGTACACATAACTGGGCAACATAGCGTTAACATGGCGTTAACATGCTGGGACCGTGGGCTGAAATCACTTTTTGGCAGCACACTGCAACGACTCTGCCAGCAAATACTTTCTCAACTTCAACAACTTCACAAAATTAACATTTTGGATCTTGGTTCTGCAAATAATGTTACTAATGAACAATTAGGTTATACAACTTGTTATCAAATGAAAATGCATCGGGCTAGATCGGTTATCACCCAGCTAGGTGTAACGTCACGTTACGTTAGGATGAAGTAACCCCCGAGCTAACGTTATCTAGCTAACAACATGCATTTGATGCAATGAATGAATGAGAACTAGCTGGCCAGCTAATTGCTAACGGTTTTGAGCGTCAATTTAGCATGCTATTTCTTTGTATCAACAAGTCAATAACACACACAAACTCGGAATTTGGTGTAACTTACAAAGGAGAACATGAATGAACAGTAATCCAAAGTAACATTGTCCGATATGATTGAATGAAAACTGACTGTCTCAACTGACTTACCTTTGGCATGACTTGTAAGTGCTGATTCCCCCATCATATACAGCTTGATGTCCTTTTTGCAGACCGTACAGTATGCCTGCCGGTCATTTGGGCCTTGTCGTAACTAATTTTTATATTTATCATTTTCAAGCCAGTTGCCATTGAAACGTCAACCTGGCATGGTAGTATCGAGAGCGATAGGTCCATGTGAGCGGCGACGTGGTTCTGGATAATTCCTGAAGCGATCGCCAGGTGAGGCGCGTGCGCAAGGAAAGTAAACACGGGGAGCAACACTCATACGAGACAGCGGAGAAAAAAACTACGACTACGACTTAATTTTTTTAAAATTTACAGAATACAATTATTTCTATTTGTTAAATTACAACACTGGTCAATATAGAGTAAATCCAACATTTTCCAGCACAGTGTTCAATTTCAAGCACATTTCAAACCTTGAAAACATTGTATTTAAAATCAAGCATTTTCCAGACTTTCAAGGCTCTGTACGAACCCTGTATTAAACTTCAGGGAAACATTAACAAATCGAATACAATCGTCATGACAACCATTTGTTTTCCAGCGACTTTTTACTTCATGCTCAACATCTTTTATTTAGAAATGTAAAAATTGTAGAATTCTTCGAAAGAAATAGAAAAAAAGAGATTAAAAAATTTCACTGTGTTTCTCACAGACGTGCCCCTTGCATCTTATCTTAAAAACAACATTTTCAATTAAAAGTAAAGAGTCTCCAAGAGGAGTTAACCATATAGAACATGTTTTTGAATGATCTCGAAGATTAAGGACTAATTCACTTCAACATGAACATCAAAACAGAATACCTGCACAAGGTGCGTTTAAGAGAGGGTGAGGTGGAGTTCCTACAAGCGGTACCTATGCCTTGTTTCCTTAATTAATATTCCCAAAGGACCATCTTTGTGACAGTTTGCTAGCCAGTACGTCCACTCAAATAGTGAGATGATCATTTAGCAGGGCCTCTGTCCAAGTACCTCCGTCACCATGCCTTCTCCTTCTATAAGGCCACTGCTCTCTCCAGGTTGTGTGTGGCTGCCTGTCACTTGGTCAATAAACGACCAATGGTGGTTGATAAAAAAGTGTCTGTATCCATAATTGGTCCGTACACCTCTGTAGGCCCGCCACTGTCACTGAGGATGGTGATTCTTGTATGTAAATAGCACAAGATGAGTGAACTTTGAACTTCTGTTGAAGCGACTCTCACTTGTAATGGCTCTGGACAAAAAGGAAACATGAAAAGAAAGGATGCACCAACAGTCAGGAAATTAAATAAATTACATAAATAAAATAATCAACCCCCTAAGATCTAAGGCATTTTTCAACATCTCTGGATGTTGCAGAAATACACGGATTATCACCGGATAGCCTTGAGCTAACAAAGCAAGTGGATTTTAAATGAAGTTGCTACGTCGTATCGTTAAATTTTTCCAGCCGATAATGTAAATACAACTATTTTATGTGCTATTTTATGACAGTGTCGACCTCAGAGGGTTCTGTACTTACTTACATTTAAAGTATTTACAGCCAAGCCCATGCAAGACTGCATCGAGTTGTGCCTTTGTGCATATCTGCTTCCCTCCTGGCACCGCAGCACAGCCACGGAAGATGTCTGTTGTGAAAACGTGTTTTAGCTAATCAGAGCACAGTCTCACTAGCCAATCACAGTACATGGCGGAAACACTTGGGAAAAATTGCACGGTTGCAACGGTAATATTTACTAGTGATGGGAAAAACAGTTCTTTTCAGTGTACTGAATCAGTAGAATCAGTTCAGTAAAGTGATTCTTTCACCGAATTGTTCAGTACTTCTCCGCAGCTAATCAGAATTTAATAAGCTGAAACATGGCTGAACGTTTAGTTCTGCTCGCGATCGTACTGAATAATAAGCCAATGAGCTGGGAATTAAGTTGGATAAAGCTACAGTTTGCAAACTGAAAGCTGCTAAAACAACTGACTGTCTGACTGAGAGGAAGAGAGTGACTCGAAGGCGGAGCTCCCGTTCAGTACGTTCAGTGAACAAAACACTGACTGAGAGGGAGAGAGCGACTCGGAGCTCATGTTCAGTGAACAAATCACTCACTGAGCATCAGTCAGTCAATGATTCGTACACTGAACGACGTACTAGTACAATGAACTCTTGTTCACCCATTGCCCTGGGTCTCAATTCTCTAGAAGTCGAGGAAGCACGGCACTAAATATTTTAATAACAATTAGGCTGGGTGTCGTGAAAATGTATGTGCCTGTTAAAGCAGCTTTCAGTTTGCAAATGTTATCGTGAATGACAATTAATTTAACTTAATATAGGCTACATGTCAGCAGAAAATATGCATGGCAACGAATATATCCTATGCCAGAACAGTTATATTTTAAATCATATAAGCAGGGCAAGAAAAAGATATTTAAAAAATAATAATATTTTTAAAAAAAATTATGGGCTTAGGCTACTTTATGAGTCTCTCTCTTCCTCTTAGTCAGAGTGATTCGTTCACTGAACGTAGGTGTTATGATAACGTGTTATGTGTCAGCTGAGTGAAATTAAGTTGGATATAAAAGCCGTTTGTAAACTGACGGCAGCGATAAAAAGCACATTCATTTTCGCGACACCTAAATGTTAAATAATATATTTGCTACTTCCTCAATTTTCGAGACATGAGAGGGAGAAGTAGGGGTGGGCTTGAGCAACACAGGGCTCCCAACCGACTCCGTCCTGTTGGTTCAGTCCGTACGTATCATTGACATGAAAGGAAGAGGGAGGGCGGGCTTTGAGCGACTCTTGCGGTCTAGATAGAGAGACACGAGACTGGAGAGAGGAGAGTGCAACTGAAGTTGAGAAATGAACGACTCTTTTCGGTAAGTGATTCAGTTCAGTTTGTTCACCCAGATGATTTGTTCGTTTTGAACGAATCGTTCACGAGCGACACATCACTAATATTTACAGTCTATGGCTTACATGCATTCATGTAACAGGACGACTCTACCCATGTCTATGTACAGTAACAGAAAGTTCCAACATGTGGCAAAATGGAGCCAAGACCTCATAAATCTCCAATTAAAACGCCGCGGACTGCGAAGATGAAAAATGTCCACAGATCTGCAGGAGAACAGGGTAAGTTTAGTTTCCTAACGTTATCTAACTGGGTATCTTAATGGAAATTCATTATAGATTTAACCATGCCCACTAACTGGCTTATGTTAGCATGCTTTATCATAACGTGTCATTATAGGTGGTAAGTACATTTTCAATCATATAAAATAATTACCTATTCAGCATCGTAAGTTTGTGTGAACCCCACACACACACAAACACACAAGATTTTGGCATTTTGGCATCTTCCATAACAATCATTTACTTACCTAAAAAATTGGAACATTATGATAAAGCATGCTTTATTAGAGGGGCTATATGTAACTTTCAAAAATACTGTGTTTGTAGCGATACCGCAGGCCGTTAGGCAAACTGCACCAGTAGCCTGTTGCACGCTCTCCCTTGCATGCTCGTCGTACATGCTCGTATGTACACATACGAGCATCATCATCAGCTGCGAAACACTGGATATTTACCGGCATAATGTTTACAGAGAAGATAAGTGGTCATACACATGTGAAAGTCTGAGAAGGAGTCTGTGTGTCTGTATTCATTCTCTATACTACAAACGACAGTCTCTGCAGGCACTGGCTGTAGCAGGAGTGTGTGATGAGTTTGTTCTGTTGATCTCTGTAAGCGGAGCGGTGTGAGGAGGAACAGTGAACATCTACTGTTTCACATCAGTTAACCGTTCGCTTATTAATGGATGATAAAAAACGATTTATACATGTAAAAAGTTACATATAGAACCTTTAAAGATGCATCAATATGTACTTCACTTTACTTATTCTTATTCTTAATCTTTTCTTTTCATGTTTCAGCATGTATGAGCCATTAAAAGTGAGAGTCGCTTCAACAGAAGTTCGAAGTTCACTCACCTTGTGCCATTTACATACAAGAATCACCATCCTCAGTGACAGTGGCGGGTCTACAGAGGTGTACGGACCAATTATGGATACAGACACTTTTTTATCAACCACCATTGGTGGTTCAGGGCACGGTCACACTGGTCATCTGTACCGTGCTGTACCCAAGCACGATTGCTTTATGTTATTAAAAAAAGGGACGCGCAGTTGAGTCCGCAGCCGCACATCAGGGAACAACACAGAGCATGACAGCTACTTTACTGACTGTACCGTACGGTACGGATGGCCAGTGTGATCGCGCCCTTATTGACCAAGTGACAGGCAGCCACACACAACCTGACGAGAGCAGTGGCCTTAAAGAAGGAGAGGCATGGCGACAAAGAGGGTCTTGGACAGAGGCCCTGCTAAAAGATAATAAATGGTTAATCATGGTTTAGTTATGCTTATATAACGTCAACAATAATGATAGGTTAGGCTGTAAGTTAAGAACGTCTATATGAAGATAAAGGAACAATCTCACGTCTACATGAAGACCATGGTGTGGTCCACTGATCTCAACCTTTACCAAAAATAAGTCACCAGTTGGAGGATGGACACGTAAGTGAACAGTCATTAACCTTTAATAAATATGAATAAAAACAAACACTTTTGTCTTAATGACATGATCTAGCTGTGAACCTCAAGACATGCATCTAAATGAACATGTTTATCAAACATTTAATATTACTTAAAAGCTTAATTAACATGTAAACTATTAATTAATGTTAACAAGAGACATCTGTTAAGGGTTTTGTAATGTTCATTATTATATGAATTAACTGTTAAATAAGGCTTATTACAGCATTTACTAATGTTAATAGTATCCTCAATAAGGATTAAATAATGTATTAATTAATATTGTAGTTAACATGAACACCCTTAATAAATGATTATTCGACACATTAGTTAACTGTTAGTAACTATTAGTTAAGGCTTAATAATGCCTTAACTAATGTTAATTAATGTACCCTTATTGGAAAGTGTTACCCCCTTAAGGTTTAAACCCTATTGCCTAATCATCACACACCGTAAATAATCAGAATTAATAACTCTTTACTTCCATTAATATTTAAAAACAACAAATGTGGTAAAAATCTTATTTCATACTGGTTTTCATTTCTTTACCAGGGTCAGTGAAGGCCTTAATAATATAATTAAAGCAGAATAAATAAAGTAGAACATTATTTCTGAATAAACAAATATTCTGTGGCAACATACAGCTGATGAACTTTGGTAAAAGAGCTCATTGTGTCTTCAAACATGACTTAGATATGAGTATTTTTCTACCTGATCTTCTCATTAAGGACTGATTCATGCAGATTTTCTGAAATATAAGTGATGTTTTTAAATATAAGAAAAGCTCACATGGATTTATTTTCACGGCTGTTATTGAGTCCACACTGTATGGGTCTGTTTGGATGACAACAGATTTATATGTAATCTGAGCGGTCTAAAACGGACTCTCAGTTCACTTCAATGTAACGTGATGTCTCATTGCGTTGTTTAATGGATTTGTCATGAGTTGAGTAAGCCTCAACTATTGTGATTTGTAATAGCCATGCAATTAATATGTTGTTCTAAGTGTTTGCATTTGTTTTGTTATAAACTCAGGTATGGATGTGCGTTATGGAATCGTGAGGATGCATTTGAATGAGAACCTTTGTTTTCAGAGCAAGACCTGCATGCCTGCACATACTAAAACAGGATCAGTGATCGCTGGTCATGACAGAGGAAGGCTAATTACCGGTATATGTATAAGTGTAACGTGTCACTTTTTAAAACACCCTTGTGCTTTAATAGGGAGAAGCAGCAGCTACCTTAGGCATGTAACACAGCTTAATAAAACAGGAAGGGAGTTTGGAGCTCAAGCATCTCTCATGCAGGTCACTCCTCACAGCCACAGAGATAAGGATGGTAGTTAAAGGTTGGAAAACGTTCAGAATTTAAATATATATAACTTACACACATCAGGTCTTTGATTCCTAAAGTTTTCCTTTTCTAATAAAAGTGATTATAAACTGCTTTAAGATAAGAACTCCTCTATTTGTTTTGTTTTTTTGCACAATGTGCATGCAGACAGAAAAGCAGGCAAATATACGAAATGGACCAACAATTGACCATGTCTGTAAGAATTGCAGCAAATTCAGACACAGTGTGAATAAAAAAAGCAATCACAAAAACAGGCTGCGACTGAGAATAACATGCTGCAAAAGCCCGAAACAACATTAACAGCAAAAGCGCTCAAATGTACAATACAGGTTTAAGTATTCAATAATGAAAGAAACATAGAGGTTATGAAAGTGTTAATCACTTAAAGAGTTTGACAAAATGAGAATATTTTCAGAATGATTTTATCATAAATAAAGATAATTAGTGTCAGAGAGCAATGCAAATGCTTTTAAGAAGATAGTAGTTTTTCAGCTCTTTATCCATTCTTCACTCATATAATAATTACCTCCTTAGCAGCACAAGCACATTTGTATTGAAGGCACCTGAAACGGGAGCGAGAGAGAGAGAGAGAGAGAGAGAGAGAAAAAAAAACAGATGGAGGTTTTGGGGCAAAGCAAGCTCTGTATCTGCAGGGCTAGGTGGGTGGTTGATTTGAAATATGCATGTTAATACTGTCTTTGTTACCGCTGATATCGTGTGCACACTGGCAGTGAGGGGCGTTTTCACAGCACCATGCTGAATGCTGGCTAATGCAGTCGCATTTCACTTCAGTTGCTTTTCATATGGGAGTGAGTTATTAATGTGTTAAAATAGGAAGATGAGCAGCATTATCATCCTTATTGAGAGCAATTTTTGGACAATATCTAATATAGCATTGTGACAATGCCTACAATTCCTCCAACGTTTAGATTGGATTCTCATAATGATCAAGCACAGAATCACATTTCCCCTGAGTGAGGAATACAATAACATTGAGTGTGTACATGCAGTGGGAATTGTTCTCACCTCGGGTACATGTGTAATTTGTTCCATGTTTGAAACTCATTCAAGCTTCAGGTTGGTCATACATTTTGGGTATTGTGTAGACAAATTCCATTGATACTAATATGTGTTTTGTCATACCTAGTCATTACACAGACCAACACTGTGCCCACACACTGAGTTAACATAAAGGTAATATGTAGGAGAACAAGCAGAAAGTAGTTAGGCAGAGATATCAAAATCCAGAATTCAACTAGTTTCTCCAATGTAAACAATACATGCAATTAAAATTAAGTTGAATATGGATTTATTTATCTAATAGGGACTATGCAATTTAACACAGTTTCAATACAAAGCATGGAAATGATGTGCTGCACAGAGAATTTGTAGCTAATGCTAACTCAATCAAGAGAGACTTAATTAGGAATGAACATTTTTTTATGAAACAATTCAGGAAATAAGTGTGCAAAGTCTCAAGGCGATTAGACTCTATCATGACGACTTCATGTACTCGGAGGGGTAATGAGGCCGACAGCAGGATAGGATACCCCCCTATGGAGTCTAAGCACTGGTGGTGATAGAAGAATGCCGAATGTGATGAGGAGTGGGTTTCTGAGGATGTATCTGAACTCTGATGAGCTGGAATGGAGGTGACTGGGGCGAAGGAGGGTCGCGGCGACCGCACTGAAATGACAAACTGACTGTGGGAGAGAGAGAACAGGTTTTAAAATTGGACCACAGCAGGATGATTGGTAGAGAGAGGTTGTGGCAGAGTCGGGTTGGATTATTACTTAGAGAGTAAACACCCCAAATCAGCTGATCACCAGAGAGGGAGTCGGAAGAAGTGGTAGAGGAAGTGGCTAAGTTGAATGAAGAAATTGAATAAATGTGCGAGATAATATACCCTGCTTGAACTTCCGCTGAGTTCCATTTTCCAACTCTTGTCCCTAGTTGGGTTTTTGGGTAAACAGAGTATAAAATATACAACATTCAATCACATTAAAGATGAAACCACATATTACTATATGAATATACATTCAAATAGCCTACATAAAGGCTATACCATGATATGGCAATATGAAATTCTATAATCCAAACATTTTAACTTATCAGCACTTGAAAATTGGTGTAGTTCTGATTCGCTTTTAGCCAGCGTTTCAACTTTTTGTAAAGATTTTTAAATTATTGTTATTTAGTGGAATGTGCTTCAGAGTTTACAGCTTTTGATGGAGTACACTTATGGTCCTAATGTACTGTTTATCTGAGAGGAGCTGAAAGTTTTAGTTTTTCAAAACATGCATCATGAACTCAACAGCCCAGAGCTTATGACCTGCTTGAGTGATGACTCTTGTTCTCTGAATATGATTAATCCTCAGATTAAAAATGAAGAGAACTCATGTTTGTGCCAGATAATGTTCAATCTGTGGCTCTCACTCCAAACACTCCTCGTAATTTGATGAGTGTTGAAGAAGGTCAAAGATGGCTGGGGCATGACGGTTCACATTTCAGCTTCATAAAAACCTTCTGTGAAGTTAATTAAAATGTGACACAATGTATGAAAATATAACTTAGACATGCCATTTTAAGAAGTGTTTCCAGTCTCAATCATAACCCACATACTATAAACAATAATAGTTACACTTCTTATATAAATTAACCTTTAAAAATATAAAATAAATGATGTAACTTAGGGTGTGAATAATACATTTAAAGGGATAGAATTATTATATAATTGTATTATACGGGACTGTAAGGATATAGTAAGTCATTTGGACATTCTTTTCTGTATTTTCATTGGTTGTTCATGTTAATAAAAGACCCTTTAGATTGATCTTAAATTCACCCATATTAACTGTTGTTTTATTTTACACAAAAACAGTCTAAATTGAAAGTGCATTTTCATGTTCATCTTGAATGATACTGGAAAATTATTGTGATTTCTAAAGGGAATTATTAAGTATTCATATGAATGAGATTATTTGATGTGTATTTCATAAGAAAACAGTTTTGTTGAATTCATAACACGGAGCTGTGTGTCAGTAGAGAAAAAGATAAGGTCAGCGTCTGGGGTTCTGTTTGTTTGGCTTTAAATCAGATATACAGAAGGTAGTTCTGCATTGTGTATAAACCAGAATACAAAAGAGACACAATCCAGAAGTCAGTTAGTGATCGTAAATTCTCTTTTATTGTTTAATTTGTGGCCCAACAGGAGCGCCTTCTGCTCAGCCTGTACGATAAGAACTTGGCTGAAGGGAGAAGCACATGCTAACAAATCAGAACACATCCCACTCTGACTTTTACTGAGCTGTATTTATTTTGTTGGATTGTGCTTATCATGGCTGGGTGACAGAAAACTAAGTCAATAAACCTCTGCTAACAGAGTTGATGAGTTGAAAAAAGTCAAGGAAGTAGGAAGAAGTCAAAACAATGACTAGAAACAAAGGTATCCAAAGACATAGTAAGAAATAAAAAACACAATCAATAAAGAATACAAGGCAAAAGAAAGGCGAAAAATAATACACAGAAACAAAAGATGAATAAACAATAAAAAAGATAGAAATGAGAATAAAGTAAGATAACAAAAATATGAACACGATTAAAAGGCAATAAGAAGAGGACATCGCTTACGGGGAAGTCCACACAAGTGAGTTTTAAAGAAGACCTTTAAAGGATGTCACAAACTGCATGTCTTTTCTCTCTGTTGAAGATTTTTCTGATTACAGGCATGCATTGCATTCAACAACACAAAATTGAAAAGTAAAATTGTATACTAAAAAACAATCACCAGATCAAGATCTCACAGTTATGATCATTATCTCTCTCTCTCTCTCTCTCTCTCTCTCTCTCTCTCTCTCTCTCTCTCATGGAAAAGTCAAAATTGGCCTCAGTAGATTTATTTGCCGGGCTCCCCCTACTGTCTGTGATAACCAGCCAATATACTAAGTCTTATGTTCATCGACCATAAAATGTGTGACAGTAAAATGTTGTCTTGCACCATTGGAGTGCTGAAAGGTCTGATTTTTATAGAGTAAGTCTTGATTTGCTGTTATCACAACATAAATATAGAGCAGACTTCCTGGACTGTCGGAGTGTTGCTTGAGAGTAGACATTGTTATAGCTGTGAACTTTTCAAAGAGACTCACTTCAAGACAGACCTTTGTCCTTCTGCCTTTTAAATATGCCTGTCAACTGTGAGCAGCAGTTTCTGTCTGATAAAACATTTGTTCAGTTTTTAAAAAAAAGACACTTAAAATTGGTTGTGATATAAAAAAACAGCCATTGTCTACAACAGGAACATGGATCTTGGCAAAACACTAATTTTCACAGTAAGTCTTGCCAGCATGTGATAACAAAACCATCATCAAATGCCTGATTTTTCACATGTTTTTTTTTAAAATAATATAACTATGTTATCAAGACAATGATTTGTCTGTTTTCTTCTATTTTAAACTAAATCAAATTCTAATTTTCTTGGACAGGCTTCTATGATCCCTTGAGCAAGCTTGACTTGTTACTTTCAATTTTTGTCGTGACCAGCAGTCATGGATGATTTTTTTCTTGCCTCATTTGTTGCTTTGGTGGATTGCCCTTTAATCACAAGCACATGCACACAATCAAGCATACCAACACAGAGAAACACTCCATCACACACAATCAAACAACGCAGACTAAATGATCCATCAAATTACTGAAGGAGGAGATGAGGATGGTGTGCTTGTTTATCCTCAGCATCTGAAACAGATGCTTGTGCACTCTATCACAGGCTCAGCTAACACAATCCATCCACTCATTTTGCCCAGCAACACGCAAACACACAAAACCCTCATGAAGTTTGACTCAATACATGCTTATTAAACACATTTCAGACAGAGCAATACAGCATTAGTTCTGCATGTTTAATTTCACACGAGCATTAGAAGCCTTTTGGGAAGTTTTATTCTTATACATTGAATGTTATGCATACAAAATTGTGAAGAGTAAATGTAAGACAATGATCACCTGGTTAGCCTGGTTTTAACATAAAGAATAAGAAACACAATATAGCACTGGTACTGGTATTAATGTGCCAACAAAATGCTTCATGCTTATGTAAATGATGTGTGATATTATACAGTGACTTAAACTTTAATTTGCATTCAATTTTGTATTTATTTTTTTCATTTTCATTTTCCAACATCTTGACCCCAGGCTTTGTGTCTGTAAGTCTGTGTTTGCATGACTAAGCTCAGCCCTTGGGCCCTGTACAAATCAGCTAATTACAAAGACCAAGTATTATTTCCCACAGTAGCTCACTTTTATACAGAGCTATGGCCTGGAGCCAGAATATATTAGTCAGCTTTAATCCCCCTGCTGTCCTCTTTGCCCTCTCAGCTCCACTGATTTTGGTATTTGGCTGTTCACCATTTATATTACTAAACTAAACTAAACTGTGTAACGAAAGTGTAGCCACTCACTCCCTGAGAGTTCTTTATTACACTGATTCATTCACTTAAGCCTGGTACACACTAAAATATTAAGTCTTAAACCATTTTAAAAATGACAGAGGCCCTATCTAAGTTTTGTTCTTATAGTGTGCGTGGATGTACAAAGAGAAGACCAACTCAGCTCACCAAAATAATTCACCAGTTTTTAACCGGTTAATGTTAACCTTAATTTTAACTTCAGTGACTGGATAAATGGTTAATAAAGTTACATTTTCATTACTTTTGCATACCTCCGTCTACAGATGTATGTATATTATTCCTTATTTGTAACACACAGAAGAAGACATCTAACTTCTCTATAGTCATTGTATGTTTACTTTATCTGCTCTATTACTATGTACCATTCTGCTCACACACTCCATTTGAATACTCTTGTGCTGAAATGTCATGGAATAATTATTGTGTGAGCTCTTTGGCCTTAACTCTCATGGCTTTTTGCTGGCTTAAGTGTTGTTTTTCCTGCATCATGTGAAGAGCTGTTATCTTATCCAGTGCCTGTCAGGGGCTCTTCAAGAGCTCTCCATTCAAACAGATCAGAGGTAAGGCCACATGTTTTTGATCTTTAAAAGTGAAGTGGCCATGTCAGATCATCTCTCTCTCTCTCTCTTTCTGAAAAGAAATATAACTAAGGGCGCGGTCACACTGGCCATCTGAAGCCATAAAATTCAGTTCGTTTGGCCAGTGTGACCGCTCCGTGCCCGTGTTCAGGCTCGGTACACTTCCTTGGCTTTGTCACACTTCGGAGAGGTGTGCTTCGGCACGGTACACTTCATGCACGAGCACAAGCACGCGGGTACACAACGCTGACAGCCTTCATTATGGAGAAATCCAGAGTTTCATGTCTGTATTTGATTAAAATGACACAATATAAGGCACAAAGTAGCCGTCATGTTCTTTGTGTTGTTCTCCGATGTATGACCATGGACTCTGCCACGCGTCTTTTTTATTTTTTTATTTATTTATGGCTGTGTCTGATTGAAATGGCTTAAATTAAGCCGCAAAGTCAGTAAAGTAGCTGTCATGCTCTCTGTGTTGTTCTCCGATGTGCAGACGCAGACTCGACTGCGCATCCCTTTTTTTCTCTCTCTCTTGAGCCTTGAGACAAAAGTAAGACAAAATAATTGAATACAAAATGAAAACTAATTACACAGAAAGGCCATTTATTATTATTTTAGCATGATTTATCTTGGTTATCTTTAAACAAGGACACATTTAGGAAATCCACGTCAATCAAGTCCAGCTTGGATCCCGCTTCCTCTTAAATACGAATGTAGACAGACTGCAGACAGGTCGCTTGCTTATGTGTCAGTGATTTCCATGCAAATACACAAACAGACAGATGGAGAGAGAAAGGCGAATTCTCTTCAGTCCAAGCATGTTGCTTTTTTGGGTCCCTCTCTCACTGTAGTTGACAGTTTGTTGGCGACTATGGTTGGAAATGGAACTTCATTATTTCTTGCCAAAAAGAGGGACCCAGATGTCACAGGAGGAAGAGCTCCAACACGACCTGTTTGTAGTGTGATATACATTGAAAATGATCGCCTAAAGAATTGTCCTATAGCCAGTTATAGAATATCTTTACAAGATATTACAAATTTTTTACACTTGGCAACAATTAACACTTCATATTAATATAGTGAATTGTATATGAAACTGTGTTAAGTAAGACCCCAGATTTATCAACAACTAAACTTAAATGGATACTTCACCCATTTGTATTAAGCTTTGTATCATTAGAATGTATTAGAATAGTATTTTTGAATGGTCATGCATCCCGTCCTCATTTTCCCCTGAAATGGGAAACAGCCTCCGATAATGCAAAAAGTTGTGGTTAGCGGGAGTGAAACTACAACGCTATTTCCTCATATCTCGCTGTCTCGCCGCTATATTGCTGGTCGCCGCTGGCTGCTGTGGCAGCAGCTGAGATATAAGGCCCGCCTGGCGGCGGCGATGAAGACTGGGAGCCAGGGCCGGCTCGAGCTGGGGCGGACTGGTAGTGTCGGTGCTCTCACTGTTTGCCTATGAACACAGACATAGAGTCTGTTTTCTGCCAGGAATTTCCAAGATGCCAATTCCTTCTGGAAGAAATCTCGGAATCTGTTGAGGTAACGGCAGTATGTGTTGTAGTAAATATGTCTGTAAATAGAGGACCTTAGTGGGAGTGGCCTGTGGTGCTGTGCATTCAAAGAGCCAAAAAGATACTTTCTGCCTTTTCTCGGCCAAGAAGGCACCAACTTCAAAATGTATTTCAAATTTCTACTACATGTATGACCCAATGTCAGTACAGATTCATGTTTAAACGGGTGAAGTATCCCTTTAAGCGTATGTTTGCAAAGAAATTAAAAATACTAAACAGTCATACTTTGAAATCATCTGTCCCAGTCAAAATAATTTAACTTCAGGGAGGCAAGGAACATACTGACATCCTTATTCAATGGGTTAGTCCAGACAACGAGTGCTTTCATTTCTTTCGTGTAGTTTCTTAATTTGACAGGAGCAGAGCAGTGCTACTCAGTCATTGTATTTTATCCGCCTCAAGAACATCATGTCCTGCTGTGAATCTCACTGATGTTTTTATTTCCAAAACCCCATGATGTCAAAAATGTTGCATCATTTGTGTCCTCTTCACAGTATGCTGCCCTGAGAACTTTTTTTATGTCTGTAGGGTCACTGCTCCATTAGCTCCACCATGTCAGGCATGCTTCAAGGATAAATATGGATTGGAAAGTAGAAAAGCAGAGCTTCCCCATCCTTTGATTACAACCATGATTCACCTCTTTACTCAAGAGTAGAGAAGGAATACTGCTTCAATGAAGCTGCTCAGAGCAGACTGTGGTATAACTTCAAGGTGTGACAGTCAGACAACTGAGTAAAAAAAGTATCTTGGAAAATCATCAACCAGACTTCCCATGCAGTCAGCACAATGTATAGTTGTTAATGCCATACTGTTTTGGGTCTACTTCTTGTGAAAATTGCCTTTTAGTGACTGAGTCAAATGTGCAAATTCCTGCCCGACTGAGAAAGCAGATGATGCCTGCATAGTCCATTAGAAGGCCTTGTGAGTAATCACAGAAGTAGTTACAAAATGTAAATCCTTTATTCAGGGATTTTGGGATTATCAAGAGGCAAGCTACTGTTAAAGAAACTGCGGGGTCATGTCCTTCTGGGGATTGGGGGTTGGTATTTTTATAAGTATAGGGTGGTGGATGAGGGTTTGGGAGTCAGAGGTTACCATGTTGATCCCAATGATCGTCCTTTTGATTTGTTTTCAGCATTTAGGTGAAACAGCATCGTCTCTGTCATTTTATAGTTTTATTAGTTATAAAATGCTATTTAGAGGATGTGTTGGTGATTGACAGCTCTGTTGACAAAAACAGGTTCTGCAGCACTGTGTACGCACAAAAGGCAAAGTTGAGGAGGCTAATAAATCAGAAAAGACATTACAAACATGAACACTACATTGACTCAGCTTGAAATAGCCATTGGCTTCAGATAGACAATAGAATATATTCGGCTGTAAACTATGCAGACCTGAAACATTATTGCATGTAAGTTGAATAAGTGTTTTTAGTTCGCAGAAGTTGCGGGACGTTAATTTTGCAGGTTCAAAAGCCTTTTTGTACTGGCCAGACTTTGGCTCCAAATGAGGGAACTTTTGGTTTCACTTTCATATAACAAGAGGAGCTGGAGCAGTGCTGGACATCTTTATAAACAGTCTGCAGTCTATACATACACTCTGTCAGGTCATGCCTTGTTGAATAAAAGCGCTGAAACTGTTGAAAGTGCTCACTAATGATGGCACTTTGAATAAAAAAACGTCCTGCTCTTCTTCCCATCCTCTTATGCCGTCCTCATCCTAGCATCCCCCTTGCCTTTCTCACTCCTTTCTGGGTTGGAGTAGATGCAGAGTGAGCGGGAATGAATCCATTTTAACTGACAGGTTCCTGTTGCACTGTGGCCTGTCTGTGCTGTGGGTAATGCATGAGGGAGCTACCTGGTTTGGTTTTAATGAGGAATGACACTGTCAGACGCTAATGGTGCGCGCGTGTGTGCGTGTGTGTGTGTGTGTGTGTGTGTGCGTGTGTGTGTGTGTGTGTGCGTGCGTGCGTGCGTGCGTGCGTGCGTGCGTGCGTGCGTGCGTGCGTGCGTGCGTGCGTGCGTGTGTGCGCGCGCGTGTGTGTGTCTGTGCGCGTGTGTGTATCTTGTTTGTGCACACATGCATGTGCTCACCTCACACTGTGTCAAATGAGCAGAGGCATAGCCGATTGTTCATTTGATGACATCTTGTGTGTCAGAGTCTGTTTATGGACTTTGCTTTGATTGTGTGCTTCAGTGAGCAGAAGTCAGAAACTACATGGAAACATGTTGCTTTGTTTCTGAGAATTGTTTCTAAATCATGCTTGTAATTACTGGAAAGCAAGGCATAGATATCTGATGATCACATTTTGAGGCTGTTTACCTGTTTAGGAAAACAAGGAGAATAGAAAAATTATGCTCAGATAAGAAAGAGGAGCGGAGTAGATGTATTTCTAAGAGAAGAATAAAACAATATTGCACTCCAGCTTCACGCTAAAAAGAAGTTATTTGTCAAGGGATTAGATCTCAGCATCACACCACTGGGCTGTGCCTTAGAGTAAAAGCAGAGATAAAGGAGAGGATTTGCATAAACCAAATGCATAAAAGATTCATGTGATAAAGACAGGCTGATAGGCAGAGAAGAATCAGACACAGTTTGCGAAGCAGTCCTCCAATCATGTGCTATTTTTTTTGTTTTCTGTGATGGATTTTGTTCAGATTTGTTTGTGTTCGAGAGTTGTTGAAACAGTTGAAATTGGGCTCTGTTTAAAGGCTCTTTATCTGACAGTATACGTAATGATAACATTCAGCACCTCTTGGTGATTGTATCAGCGTGTCATCTCAGCCCCTCTGCAGGGAGATGCTTCAACAACACAGAATGTGTTTTTCACAAATAATAAAAGCGCTTTGGCTGGAAAGCACGCTGAGGTCTTTTGGGCTGTGATGTTTGAGCTAACTGCAGGATGCTGATTGAGATATGAGATATTTGAATTCATACAAAGAAGAGGCCAGAGGTACAACTCCAACTGGGACAGAACAAAGCTTTAAAAAGAGAGAAAGAGAGGTCGGCAAATGGGAGATTTTAATGACACGCTGGACTCATCTTTTCCACTGAAAATTAGTTTTTCTTCCAAGGAGGGAACACGATTTTTTTTAATTGTCTTTTTTATTTGCCACCTCAGACACATTCAAAAACAAACAAAAATCCTCTAATAGGGAAGGAAATTATTCTATTTTCTCAGGGTTGTACTTTTACATCACATTAATTTTTTAAACAGTGAGTTGTTTTGTTGCAGCTGTTCTGTTCTGCTCTGGGAAAATCTCACATGGAATTCATTTAATTGACAAATATTACTGACCAAATCTTTTTGCTCAGTTAAATTAATCCAGCAATTTAATAACATGGCTTTAAAGGTCCCAAATGAATAGGACAGGAGTATGGTAGCTTTATTAACTGGTTTTAGTGAGATCCCATGAGGTTCTTGAAATGAGATGATGATTCTTAATCTCAATGGGACCAACTTGGTTAAATAAAGGTTGTATAAAAAAAAAGATTACATTAGGTACCAAAGGGTCATCTGAAAAAGAAGTTTAAAATTCAGGCGTGGCAGTGTGGGCTGAAGTAAGGTTGAGTCGATGTACTTAAGAGAGCATCTGGAGAAATCAACCAAACATGCAAGAAGATCTCCTTTTTAGTTTCAGCAACATTAGGAATGCAGAATCTTATTTGTATGTAATGAGAAATAAGGGTAAGACAGTACAGTTATGTTGTGCTTGTAGGGGAAGGATTGGAAACTCTGTCAAGGTGACCACTTGGAAAGGACATTTTAGTCGTCTAGATGAGTTCTCAGTGTCATTATTCAGGGGTGTAAGAATTTACAGGATGAACAACAGAGCCAGATATGATGGAACGAGTGTGTTTCTGTGAACCAAGAGAAAAATCTGGCCATTCATTCTTTACTGTTTTCTGTGACATTTTATGCAAAATTGCTCATTTACATTACTGGCAGTCCTGCAGGAGCATTACAGGAGGTAAGTTGAATAGTTTGCGAAGAAGTTAAAATTAAGAAAAAACGTTTTACGTTCTATAAATACAGGGAATACTGTTGCACCACTGTCTCTGACATGACTGCTGTCATCCTGAACCTTTCACACACTCAACTGAAGCTAATGAGGGTTGGTGAAACCAAGATTTTAATTGGTTGGTTTTTAGCTTCAGTCCATTCCACTGATAAGAACATCAGCACAAACTCATTCTAGTCTCCAGCCTCATGTCCACCTCAGACCAAATGAGTATTTTTAGGTCACATTGACATCTTCCTTAAAAAAACTCATTTTCAAACATGAAATTGTCAGCAAGGCCAAATTGCTTTCTTTTTGGCAGGCCTAGTAAATGCTGTCCACAATAAATTTTATATTCACCGAAGAAAATATGTATAGAACAGTTTTACAAATAAAAACACCAGCTCTAAAGAGACCTTCTTCACTTTAAATATCTACACTTCACTGAGAAATGGATGGCAACTCATCAGCACCAGTCATTCTGCTAATGAGTACAGTGATAGTGGGCGACTTACGCGTATGTTCCTGTTAAAAAAATGAACGCAGAGGAGTTGTGTGTTCACTGTACAGCAAATTGTCAGTGTGCTATGTGGGGAAAACGCATCCAATTTCACACTGTATAAGCACTGTCAACGTTATTGTTTGACAATGTTCACTTAAGAACCGACTTCCATGATGATTTATTTATGCAGAGCTGCAGTATTGACGCAACCTTCATGACATACCCGTTGCATACAAAATGAGGCCTGTGAGTGATACTGACACCAAAAATCACAACACAGTGTATGGCTTTATGCTGCCAACTGAGAAAATGAAATTATTCTGCCATTGGCAGAGTCATATGGGACCTAAAGAAATGATATCCCATTAAAAAGAAAAGCAGAGGCTTAACACCTGACTCCCCATCTGTCACTGAATGTGAAACAGCTACACACACACACACACACACACACACACACACACACACACACACAGTTTGTTTTGTTCCCGTCCTCTCTCCTCAGCCAGCTCTCTGAGGAGGGGCAGTCATCAATGTTGCAACATGTAAGACGTGGACTGTGGCCTCCACTTCACCGGGATGTGACCTTTGCAGCTTCATGGGACAGGGACGAAGCTTTGGTCCCCAGCCCTCCTACATGGGGTCTAAAACATGAAATGTGAGTGAACATTTTACATCTTCTTAACACATACTCTCCATACACACATGCTCAGACAGACACATATTTCCATGGGAGATATTCTTATCCATTTCCATTTTACAGGCTTGATTTTGCACCTGTGGAAATAGGTGTTTAAAATATACTGTATGAAAACCAGACTAACAATTATTACGATTAATTAGGTCTCAGCGGTGAATAAATTACATGTTTCATCTTTAACCAAAACATTCAGTTATTAAACTAGGCTAAAGTTCCTGTGTGTAATAGTTTGGGGGATCTAGCAGCAGAAATTAGACACAATATTCATAAGTTTTCATTATTGTGTAATCATCTTACATAAACAATCGTTGTTTTTAGGAACCTTATTATCATATGATTTCTTCTGAGGTTTAGTGGGTCCTCTTCCGTGAACACCAACCACTGCTATGTTTCTACAATAGCCCAGAGTTGTCAAACAAAATGTTGTCATCAGACTTTGGTGCAACTTTTGTTAATTTTAACCAACTTTTACCACCAAGGGATCCTCTTGGAGAGGGAGGGGAACTGTAGTGATAATCAGTTGGATTTAGGACCATTCCTTTAAGTCTTGCATGCATATTGTCAATCATGCATTAACATTTGCAGGACACTTTTACCTGTCATTTAACAGTAAATCATTCTGGGGTTCTCTTTGTCTGTCCTTCTGATGTTTACATAAGTATCCTACCGGTGCCTAGTTTCCTTGAGTCGGTCCTGAAAGCTTCTCTGAGCAGTTTTTTTTATTTTTATTCCAACATCCCGCTGTATCCTCCCTGTCAAGCAGAGGAAAGAAGGCACAAAAGTCTGCAACCAGTATATCCATTTAAAACTGTCAACCAGAATATTTCACTTTATTTTTATCAGTTGTTGTTAACCTAACATTGAAAAAAGAAGACTGAATGTTGGGGACTAAAATCCTGACTTGCTTCCAACAAATATGTTAAAGGAGAACCCCCTAATGTTTGCTGCTCTTTATATAATGTGTGCAGTTTTCTAGGCGGAAATTCATCCTGCTACCAGATTTGCTGTGAATTAATTTAGAACATGAATGTAGTATTGAAAAAGCACTTGGATACAGATTTCTATATCATTACTACAAAAATAATTAACAAGCAGTTTGTGAAGTGTTGCAGCGCCCCGGGCAGTTTGCCCTCTTTTCCCCGCTGGTTATACAGCCTCCCTGTAGTCTCAAGGGAGACCAAGAGGCTTAATTATTATTTTTTTCCCACAGCATGCATACAAAGCTGACATACTCAGTTGCCCCTCTGAACTTTGTGAGATGCACACACCAGGCGCTGGACAGTAGCTCGGAGGCTGCTGTAACATTAGCATGTCCGTGTGGGAGAGCTGTCAGGATGAAGAGGAGGACTAGCTCCTGATCTGAGCTCCTCTCTGCCCCCCTTGGCTCAGCTGCAACAGCTGCTTTATGTCTCTTGCCACAAACAGACAGATCACTGGGAGATTTTGATATAAATACTGTATAAGATTTATTTAATCTTTTGATGTTCCCTTTTACTTTTTTTTTTTTAATAATAGCATGTTATGGTGTTGATGGGTAGCTATATATTATAGTTTTCATGCAGATATTGCCTATGCAGCATAAAATGATAATTTCATTGCCATTGCATAAGTTACCTTCTGCATTTAAACAACATCTCACTCCCACAGTCAAATAGTCTGAAGAGGCCATTTTTCCCAGGTAGTTTGGAATCAACAGAAGCAGGTTGTATATAATACCATGTAGAAGCTTTAACATTGCCAGCAGTCTAAGGCAATCCTGTGTACAATCCTCTCCCTCTCCCTCTCTCTCTCTCTCTATTTCAATTTAAACACTTTATTTCAGTTTTGGGAGTTGTCATTTCCTTTGTGTTTATTTTTTCTTTGTGGTCGTGGCTCCAAAACGGTGGTCCTACGTTGAAATGTGAGAGAGGTTTAAAGATGATAATGATGATGCTAATAATGCTGCGCATGTCGTTCCCAAAATTATGAGATCCGTGTCACACAGTGTGGTTTGCAATAAACGTATAAGATTGCAAAAATCGCACAGACTGTATCAGACTTTAGGCTCCTTCTACCTGTATAAGGATCCTTCTACCACTATCCTTAGCCCCTGTATTTATCAATCTATTGCTCAATGATTACGATAATTGATGTGCATGACTTGACTGGAGTGCATTCATTTAGAAAATCCCCCCATGTGTACAAATTCAAGTCATATCCATGACAAACTCTGTAACTTTAGAGGACATATTTTGTACAAACAGCAAGCAGACCAAGTAAAGAGAAAGTAACTCCTACCATCCCAAAGGTAAGAAATGAGAACCTGTGGTTTAAATCGGGGAACAGATGCAGGCTTAGTTGGAGTGCTGATGAAAACAGGCAGCCTGGCTTACAACAAAAATAGCTAATTGCCAAACTGCTTGATAGCTGTGACACTTGGACCCATATGTGGTATTACTGTAAACAGGATCACTTGTGTAAAGGAACATCTGGAGGTGCTTTAGGTCTGAGAGTCCATAAGCGACCCATCAGTGAGAGCAGGAGCGGCAAAAGGCAAAATGTGTCATTCTCAGAAAGCTAAATGATTTCCTGCTGAAGAGGTCCAAAATATCCTATTAAGTTTCATTCAATTTAACATTCCCCTCAACTGTGACACAACTACAAACTGAATTCATAAACCGTGACAGAGATGGAACAGGTTGTGTCTTTCAAATTGAAGCTCTTTCTCACGAGAGACATGTTTACAGACGTATGCTGCCTTGGTGTCCTTGATATACGTAATTGCTCCTGAAAGCTTCCTGCTAAGTGAATGCAGATGTGCAAGTGTGTGTGTGCGTGTGTGTGCGTGTGTGTGCGTGTGTGTCTAGGGTAAAGAAGAGATGGAGTCTGACAAAAGATTATGGCCCAAAAATCCACTTGTGTGACCATGAATTTGTGCAACCCTGCTGTGTGTTCAAGTCTTCAAATTACCTTGAACAGTTTGTGTAACGTTTACTTTGTTACTAATAAATATCATAACCACGGTGATAGTGATAAAGGACTTGATCCAAGACTTCTTGTGTCAGCCATTGTTTACAGTCTTCCTAGCAAGAATGGTGTTGGAGTTGAGAGATGAGATCTCAGAGCGGATTGTAAGCTACACTACATATAGACTAGATATAGTCTGTTTAAAGATTTCTTTTGAAGCTAAATCACTGTGCGATCAATGTCCGTGGCTTCTGGGATTGCATTATGGTGATTTGCGTTCAGCCCTTTATGTACTGTTTTCTTTGTACAGTCGAAGGCAGCTGAAAAAACAAATGGACAATTTTACTCATACAACAAAGAGAAATCAGGAAACTGTATTTACATACATGTGTTAAAATGCAGCTTTACTCTAGATGAGAACAAGATGACTAACAGCCATTAACAGGGAGCCCAACCAGTCAAGTTTTTGGCTGTAACAACCTGAACAATGAACTGAAAACTCCCCAAGGGGCAAAACAGATTTGGGTGATTATTCTGCAACAATATTGATTCCCAAATTATTTATATAATTACTACCTTTAAAAAAGAAAATCAGCACTTTCCTGCACTGCTGCTGCACTGTAAGATAACTGTTGGTTTTTCTAGAAAACTCTGAATCTTAATTATTGGCTTTGAGCACTTTGCTCCATAATAGTTTTTATTTTTAGCGAGACAGAATTAATGGTTTCCTTCCAACCAAATGCTACAGCAGCTGAGCCCATAAATTAGGCTCCATCCGCTCACTGGTTATCTTTGTGCTTATCAGTTAATACAATGCTTTAGCGTGTTTTTAGAATTAAAGCTTCAGGTTACATCGCCTTTTCAGTACCTTTACAAACTTTCATTGATTTTCTTCTGTTTTGTAACTCATGTTCATTTTATATAGTCACATGCAGAGACATCTTTGGACAAAACGTCTGGTCTTGAGTTGTTTTTGCATCGACTGTGTCCTCTCTGTCTGTATTTTTTGTGTAGACCACATCAGACTCACGGGTCTTTAGAGTGTCAATGCCATCTGGGTTTTTGTCAAACAATGAGAAGGGGCCCGCATTAGGTTCTGCCGCCTCGTTTTTCAATACTTTTCATCTTCTGAATCTGCAGGAAAACCAAATTCAATCTGGGTGAGCTCCCAAAGCTTAAACACAGCCCGTTCTGAGGATTTCGAGCTGTATTCGGCTATGCCTGATAAAATGCTGTGAATTTCTACACTGCTGTCATTGTCAGGCATTGTTGTCTGAGCCACTTGAGTATTGCATAATTCATAGGTAGCACAGGGACCCATCACTGTAATAAGCCAATGTGACACAGATTTTTTCACCTCAGCTAGCGAAGAACAGGCTGATATGTGAGGAAAATCAATTCAGACAAAAGTACATTGTGCTGTATGGGGCCGGAAGAGGCATACCCTTATACACTCTAATATAAAGGATACATCATTTATTCAAATATCACATTTTTTCTACGTTGTTTAAATTGATAGTTCGGTATTAATGAAGTGAGAAGGTATGAAGTACATGTCAATCGTAGGAATATTTATCTGAGACTGCTGTAAAATTCTTTTGAGGAAAAAACGATCTAGAAAACAAAGTCTGGCTTACTGTAATGTACGCTATGGTATATGGGAGCCGCTGGTAACCTTTTGATCCAGAAAGTTCCTGAAGTACTGTTTTTACCTAGTCCCACTCTTAGCTATCCAGGTTCATGGATATGAGCTTACAGTTTACACCTGCATCACCAGATAACTTCTAAATTCCATCCGTAGAATGTCTGTAAAAGTGCCCTCGTGTATCCACAGTAAACAACATGTCATAGTCACTTTAATAGAACCCAAACAGAGAATCAGTGTGCTGCCAGCAGAAGAACACATCCGTGGTATGGCGAAGTATAGAGCTAAAACAAAGGGACTTGCTAGGAAAAAAGTAAAGTGATATGAACTTTTTCAATACCGCAAAAGTTGTTTTTTAGCTTTTTTTTCCCTTAGAATTAGGGAAATGGCGTGGAGCAAACGTACCCATCTGCTACAGTGTATAGCCTAGCTTACATGCCTGCACTCCTGCAGTTTTCTCACTAGAGGGGATAAGCTGATTAATTCCCGGTGGCTAATGTTCATACTCATGACAAGTACCTCATCCAATCCCATTTCAAAAGTAACAAACTATCCCTTTAATATATGGACATCTTCAACATTTTTTGACTTCTATTAATTTTTGACATACCAGTTGAGTGACTCTAAGAATTGCAGCATTTGTGCATCTGTCTGTGTTTCCATCATTTTGGTCCAGACTGAAACAGCAGTTGGATGGACTCATCAGAGGATGGACTCAATTAACCAAGGTGATCCTACTTTTCCTTTTGTTGGAGGATACCATTTTCGGTTTGGCTTCCATGCATTGACATCAACAACATTATTTGACTGAACAAACGAGGACACAATTTTTTAAAAAGAGGGAGAGAGAGATAAGACAAGAGAAGATAAGAATGAAATGTTTCCAGCTTAGGGGCGTCATAATTAAAGGTCAGCCTTCCCAACTGATGTTTGACAACATCACACAACCAACAACACAAACCGAATACACACACGGTGCTTGCTTTACAAATTAAAATACAGCAGTCTAATTAGGGCACATTAGCTAAAGGTCACACTTTTAAAATCTCTAGACTCCACCAACAAGATTTTGACAAAACAAAAGGGTCTGACAATCTTTAACTTGACATTTTGGGTTACTTTCCACAAGGGTAAAAAATTTAAAGATAGGGAGTTTTTTGCGTCCCTCTTAAAGTTTGATTATAGCCTAGTTTCTTTACTTTTTCAGAGTGTGTGAGAGAGAAAGAGAGAGAGGAAGTTTTTTAGATAAATATCATTCTACAAAAAGCACAGCTTGATTTTGAGTTTTCAAAAACCGTATTTGCTTACTTAAATAAAATAGGCTCTTTTGCAGGGGGCTTAAACAGCATTTCAGTTTGCAGTCCTGTCTTAGATATTACATAAAGTCTTGCCTTGAGCTTTTTGACTCTTGATTATCATGAAACCTACAGGGAAACGTTAAGGGTATGATCTGAGGGAGCAGACTCAAGTTTGATCAAGAATGAGTTTTGAATGAGCATACTAGAACTTGTTTTTCGTTAGTTTTAAGAATCTCTTACTTTGCCTCGAGGAATATTCCTCATCAGACTCCCCTCAAAGCCAAATCCATCAGTAATATGGCTTTGAGAAACTATGCCAAAACAAAATAGGAATGAATTAACAGTGAGACACATCCTCAGTGCCTATGACAATAAATTCAAATTTGGCAAGGACAGATGTCAGGAACAACCTCAGGCGTGGCATGTCAGCCAAGAACAAGGTAAACAAATTACAGATCGGAGATCCCATTGCCAACAACATCAGCTCCAGCAACAAAAAGTATAGTACAACGACGACGACGATGCAATGGGAATAAGACATAAGTGACTCTTTGTGACACCAAGGTATAGCAGCTTTTCTACAAAATAGCAAATGCCAAAATGCTAACATTTATAGCAGGTTATCACCATGATAGTGCAACATGTTAGCATCCTGCTGACATTTGCTAACAAGTGGCAATGGGGTTATGGGGGCCTCTGGGTCCATAAATAAAAGCACAGTGTTGGGCTAAATTCTGATATTAGCGTGGTTAGATGTTTAGCAGGTAAGGTTCACCAACTGAACCTTCATGTTTGCAGCGTGGCCTTTGGAGAACATACATTTGTGGACAAATTTCATGAGAATTCATACCATAGAGACAGTTTTGTCCAGAGTGCCATGCGACTAGTGTGGCTAAAAAGTTCAACCCCTGCCAGCCAAATAACACCAATGCATGTTTCTTTACACTTAACCATTTTCCATTCATAACCAGACTGTTGTAGATTCATTTAATCAACTCTGAAACAACCTCTCCTCCGTTACTCTCCCACTTCACCTGTCTGTGTTGGAGGATCTTTGTTTCTGTTTTCATACTTCCCCTATTCTTGTTCCTCTCCTCTTTGTTCACCATCCTCTCTGCTCCCAGATGAACTCTACTCCACCATCTGCCTGCTAATCGGAGCGCACAAGCTCTCATCCCCTTCCCACACCTGTTCCCCTTCACAGAGCTTGGTTCCCAGAAGCAGTGAATGTACTGCCTACTCATTTAGCTAGCATCCAGCATAGCACCTATAACAGAATACCAAGGTTATTCTCACGTCTGTACTCCATGGAGACATGATTCATATAAAAGGACTTTTGCCTCTTGACTGACACTGTTTAGTTTTAGTTTTTTTCCTTTTTGGTCTTTTCTTATCCCTGTTTGCAGATTTTACTCAGTGACTATATTTGATGAAATACATTCAAAGCTGTGAATACTTAGTACTTCCTCACAACAGCAGACCTTCAGCTTTACACACTAAACTGTCAGCATCTGCCACCCTGGTCCTCTTAAAACGCAGCATTTCCCATTCCCAATTTCCCCTAACCTCCTCACTTCTCCACCAGATTCCTTCAGACTTCCTCTCGTTTCCCAAATCCACACACTGCTTCCCTGTTTTGATCAGTCAATCAGTGTCAAACCTTCCCTGCCCCAAGCTCACGTGTCCTCTCCACAAATCAGTGTAGCTCCACATATACAGGACTCGTTCCAATGTTTAGTTTTTAAGTCCTTTATCTGCCTTCTTGGAAAACTCGGCTGCTCTATTGTTTTGTATTTTCTTTGTGTTTTTGGTCCTTCTTGCTAACTTGCCTGCCTGATTCTTGTAACAATTGTGCCTGCAGGGAGGCCTTTACCTGCCTATAATGAGTGTATTTCATTATAAATTGCAATGTTTAACCTCTATTTGTGCTTGGTCCTTCCTTCCTGCCTACACTATGCAGTTCAACACAAAACTGTAAACAAAAGGAGATCGGAGATATTCCCTGGTGAAAACTTGCCTGTACACTGCATTAACCTTCGTGCATGTCATCTATAGGTTTAGGAAACGATTCATTGCTTTCTCCTAAAGTCCCAAGGCTATTTTTGAAGGTACTTTTTCTTAATTAACTGAGTGGGATTGATTATATTCCCTTTGGAGGAAACACATACACCAACCCACATGGTAAAGCTTGAAAGAACTTGCATGAACACCCATGCACAAACAAGCATGTACACATCGAAGTGCATTCAGAAAGCAGGGTTTGTTACATGGATTTGTGGGTCATGCAGGTTATTGTTTCCAACTTCAGACAGATAAATGATATGTAATGTCAATATATGTTTCATGTCTTTTCAAACTCAGGCAAGGAGGGGGATAACACTTGCCCATCAGGAGCCATCAAAGACATTGGGAATGGCAGCACTGGCTTGTGCGAGAAAGTGTGAGTAAGTGTGTGTATACTTATATAAGAGAGACATAAGTGCTAAGCAATGCACACTTTAACTTATAATCTATCACTCCCTGAAAGTGATCGATCACTCCCTGAGCGCCAAACTGGCCCCTGCAGTGTTCAACACTCGTGCCCTCTGACATAAGGCTCAACCTGTATTGCTCATTAGCACCAGCACCAATATTTATCAAGACTGGCTTTCTTTGGCCCATTAGTAATCAAGAGTTTGGCAGCTTGGGTCCCTGTGGGAATGTGGTACCGGACATCCTTCAATACACATACACTTTGCCTCCAGGATAGGATTGATTTCAAAGTGAAAAGGAAATAGAGATGGTACCGCGCAGTGATAATGTTACGTGTGGAGTGCTGTCTTAATGCGTCATATTCATTTAAATTTTGTCCAAGCAAAAGAAACACTGTGGGGCGAGAAAAAAAAACTTTAGAGTTTGACAATCACTACCAACCCAGGCAACACACAGGCTAGTTTAGAATCCAAATACGGACTCCTCAGACTTCACTCTGGTGGATAACAGATAGTGGCATGCAGGCTGACACTGCAGGAAATGACGGTATCTTTGGATATACAATGGGTATTACTTATACTTATTGGAAAAGCAAAGTATTCGAAAATAACATTACTTAAAGCTGCTTCAGTTTTAGGACAAGGGTCAAAATGCCTGCAAGGGTCCTGGGGACTATTTAGAAACATTTGCATATAGTACAACAAATGATTTCTTATAATATTATAATATTATGCATTGCTATAGGTTTAACCACCAAACATACAAAATGTGGATTAGCAAAACTTTAACTGGTAAAAGTTATATGTCCTATGTATCACAACTCGTGTCTTGTGTTGTTCCTATGGGGAACCATATTTTAACCATAACAATGATCTCTTTTCTGAACTTAACCAAGTAGTTTTGGGGCCCTAAACCTAACAAAGTTGCATCATTTCACAAGTTATCAGTGTGATGATAAAGGTCTGGTAACTTTTCACCTGTTGCTGAAAAAACAATGTTTATGTGTTGGTTATAATAGATGAGTATGCAACGTTTGGCCTAAATAAAGATACAGAGAGGCCAGTCTGAAACATTGTAACAGTGGTGGTAAAATCTGAAATAATGGTGTGGCTACACCTGAAGTGGATAGACTCGCTTAAAGATTGTTAAAGGAGAACCAGTGGTGTGACAAATAAAACTTCTACTGACTCTATTCTTACAAGTATCCCAATAAGCCATTCAGGTTTCACAGTGTACCAGCATACAAGAACCCACAATGAAGATGAGGCAGGAGATTGAATTCAGGGATAATTACACCTGTGCTTTTCCTCTGTAGAAAAGGCCAGTTTGACAAGAAAAAAAACTGTCAGTGATATATACTTAAAGGCTCATTAATATGACAACAGGTTGCAGCGTGCAGACGTGTGATTCACATGAGCAGGAAAAAACTTCTAGTGTGCAGGTGATGTGGTCTGAAAATGTCAACAGCTTGCGAGTACACATAAATCACTCGCTGTGTCCTAATTTTTAGGCTGGTAAGTGACCCATAAGACCTGTCCCATTTAAATGCTGAGAACAGCAACTGTATTGGAAACATAAATAAATCTGTGGTAAGCTATAACCGGCTGTGTCATCCTTCAACACATACACACTGTTAGGAAGCATCACATTCAGCTTTTCCCCCAAAAAAGACATTTACTCTATTGCAGTGGTTCTCAACTTGTCGAGCCTCAGGACCCACCAACAACTGCTTCATAAACAATCATGGCCCATATTTCTGATATTTTTCCACCAATCAGATTTTTGAAGAATTGTGCCGTTTGGACCACAGACGGTAGAGAACATGAGACAGATTAAGGAAACAGAGCAAAACAAACATGTTTAACAAGGGCTTCATAGACTTTTTGACACAATTTTATTTTCTAGACATACATTCGCGACCCACTTCTGGGTCCCGACCCACCAGTTTAGGTCCACTGCTCTATTACATTTTCTAACCTGTATTGAATAAGCCAACAGTATTGATTATATGTGCTATCTGCTGAACACAGATCTAGATTGTAAAAATACAAGGGGGAGTACTATAGTTAAAAAAAAGCCATGTATATTGTGTGTCTTTCACTTACTTTTACATCTTTACTTTTTTGTTGCATTGAAAAGTTGCTGGTATCACATAATAATCCACCGTGTTTATTGTGAGGGTGCTGAAAGGCTGAGGTCTCAGTTTAAATGGGAAATGCACTTATATTGTAGAATATTAAAATCAAATCTTTAATTTCCCATTCTCTTATGCAACACCTGAAAATACATTTTCTTCATACCTCTATGCTCTTATTGAAGTCAACTAATAAGCTGCTTTTAAACTGGATTCCTCCCCCACCTCCAAATACCATGAATCCATGGGATAACTCTGTCAAGTGAAGTGGTAGATAATTCAGCTGAAGAAGAATTTCCTCTCATAAAGCTGGCCAAGTGCAAGGTGATAAATCTTCTAGTCTGTAGCCTGATAAATAAGTAGTCTGGGTCATAGCTGAAATTCCCATAATGGCTGCTTTTAAAGTATTACTTTTATTACCTCTATGTTTTATTAACTTGTTTTGGACAGGAGTTTTGACAAAAAGTTTTAGTTACTTAATATAGATGTTCTTTTGGTAATGAAAGTCAAGTGTATCTTGGTTTTTGGACATAGGTGTTGTGATATAATGTGATATATTTGCCTATTTGGACTATAAATGATGTTAGAACTCTTGATAGAAACTTGTGACCCTAAAAAACTCAGTCCAGCAAAATGATGGAAAGTAAAAAAGCTCATGAAAATAAAGATCCCATTGGTTTGGATCCATTTCAGTTTCCCTCTGCGGGCTATGAGTCCATTTCCTTAGGGTGCTATCCTTTTATGTTTCATAACTCTTATTTCCAGCTTGCTTTATTTTGATGTCACGGTGGAATTGGGACATTCTCCATCACTTAAGAGCAGCCTCTATCTCAAACTTCTGTTCTTTCTTCAGCAGTCGCCTTCAATCAGCCAGTCTTTTTGAATGATTACTTCCTGTTGTCCTTGGGATTGCTGGACTTCTCTACAGCTACAGTTTGAATCTGTAGCTCCTCTGGTGCTTGGGATCACTGACCGCAAGGCAGAGCTGTGGGGTCTGAAATAGTTTGGTGTCAGGGGAAAATAAAAGAAGTCTTCTCTGCCTGTGCTCGGCTGGTTGTGGGCAGGTGGGAGGTTTGTAAGAACTTCACAGCAATCTCAGAATAATGTGTGGGAAACCTGAGTGACCTCTGACCTCACAGGGAGGGGTGGTCAGGGCAGTGCTTCTTCCACTATCTTAAACTTGGATAAGTATGATGACACCCTCTGTATTGGATTGTGTGTAAACACAGGGCAATAAACAACAGTATGAAGCAGAATGATAACAGCCAAATCCCTGCTGGGTGATTGTGATGTTGCATGATTGAAGTCATTATGCTGCATTCAGGGTCACTGAGAGTGAGGTCAAGGCCGGGGGAAACCCTTCCCACATCATCCTCCCCTTCCTGTCCCAACAGCTGGCTGTTCACCAAACCCCAGAAAAGGTTCCATTTATCATTTCACAGTCTCTAGCTTGCATCAATCATAATCACTCTATTTGAATTTTATTTTTTATATTCTCCTCTGATAATTTTAGCCTACACTGCCAGCTTCTGAAAACATATTTACATCCTCCAGAAAATGTTTTTCCAGTAAATGCCAAGTCACTGGATAATAAGCTTAATGAACTAAGCAGTGTCCTGCCTTTCCATTCAACACTAAGGGTCTGATTTACTTAAGGTTTGCATGCGTTAAAAAAAACATGTATGACCTTGATATGACCCAGAAACATTTTTTACAAACTGATTTACTAACGATGCACAGAGAATTTCCCTTTTCAAATCAATCACTACCATTAAGTATGTTTTTTTTTTTTTTGCCTTAATGAATATGCAATGAGAGGCTCTTGTACTCTGGTGTGCAAAATACTGGGTGAAGAAAATGCAAATAAGTTAATTTAGTACACGCATTGCGATTTACCAAGCCTGAGGAAAATTGCGATAATTGTGATGGTGTATATTTAATACCTTTGAAAGGAAGGTACCAATCCATGTGCACAGTGTTACGCACAACAGGCTGCTGTTATTGTAGCGAGGAGGACATGTGTTACACGTGTTAACACATGTTTGGTATGACAGAAAATAAATGACATGAATGAAGAAAAACACCATGATTAAACTGAAATTTAATGTGGCCTATTCGTAGCGAAAGGAAACGGAACATTTACAGCCACTGTAGCATTACATTACATTTTTAATTGGGGATTTCCTCATTGTGGGGTATGTGTCTCTTCCCCCTGTGGGCTCCTTCTCCATAGTGACCTTCATACAGTCCCTGGCTGCTCTGCTGTGGGACCACTTGGATCGGGAGAACTTACCACTGCTTATACCCCATCTTTGCTTCATTTATGGCCTTTGTTAGACCAGACACAGCACTGACCAGCTGACTGGTGTGCACGCCTGAGTGCACATGCCAGAGCACACAGCTCGATCTCCTGCGCAATGGAAGACAATCCAACTCCAAGAGATGGAGGGAAGAGAAGAAAGACCCTTGGTTTTTGGGGAGATTTTAAACACAATTCTTCTTTTGTTCTTCGCTCTGTATCTTACCAACTTTTATTTATGTAATTTCATGAGTTACTGGTTATGTTTATTTCGGTGTTTGGATTTCATTTCCTGTTTTATTTTGTCACTTTCTTCCTTCATGTAGCTTGTTTCCCTAGTATGTATTTTCATTGCTCTATTTCCAAGTTTAGCCTTCAGTGTTTCCTGTTTTATTTTGTCATTTCTTATACCAGTGTTTCTCTATATCCTGTGTGTATTGTTACTGTTACATTCTTGAGTTCTCTGTGTGTCTTCATTGTTTCCTGTTTTATTTTGTAGTTCTTCTCACCAGTGTGTTTTGTTCAATAAATCTCTAGTTTTTTTTATATACACTTGGGTCCTCTTTGTTTTATGTCTGTGACATTTCATCTGCTGTTCTTCTTGTTGCACAAAAGGCATTGACCTCTCACTTACACTCTACCAAATCGTGTGTCTGTAATTTTCAGATTACTTTTCTGTAGCTCGAAAAATATGTTTATTTTTACTCATCCGTTATTATCTCTAATTCCATGGGACTGAATTTCCTTCTGCGCTTGCGTTCATTCTGCTTTCCATCCAAAATGTCTTTGATGTCAACAAGTAAAACTAATTTAAATTCTCCTGCCTCTACAATCTTTGCACCTGGTATTATTTATGCAATTTTTCTAAGTTGATCACCTTCAAAATGCATACAAACCAAACGGGCAATATGTTGGAATGAAAATGCAATTTAGTACTCTTTACTTGGGATCTTCGTCAATCAGGCCCTTAAACCTAAAACTTTAATTAATCACTGACTCGTCTTGACCCTTTGATTATGCATTCTGTTTTTGATCGACATGGACTCTCCATTCACTGCAAGACCTTACCAGAAAATTGGGGTAAAGCATTGGTGAGGTGTCGGCTTCAAGGAGATTTCTGGTAATTGTCGTACAGTTCAACATACTATAGTAACTCTGTGGACTCTAAGCTTTCCAATACTATGAGATCTGGGTCCAGAATTTCCTGATAGGCATACACGACGATGTGCATAAAGGCAGCAAAAAATGTGACGCTTAACCTCTTATTTTACTACCTATTCATGAACCATTGCATTGTCATCCTACTCCATCAACAAGAAAGATTTAGCACAAATGTCTTCACCAATACTGTGGAACTTCTACATGTACAACAACAACAACAACAACAGTATTCTGACTTGCTGCACTAACGCTGGGTATTGTATTCCCCACAGTTTAAGCTCTTGAGAGGATGATAGAAACTATGTCATCAAGATCCATGAAAGGTTCACAGATTCTCAAGGACCACTCTTATCCCAGCCACATATTTTTCTGTGAGAATAGAAAGTCAATAATTCAAGTTTTGTAATTCATTTTCTTCTTCAACATACATTATACTTCTGCATATACATATGTACATATGCCCTTCATATGTTCTTAATGTAAACATGAAAATAAACAACAGCCCTGTCAAAGTTTCAGATTGCAGTGTTCTAAAACCATGATGAGACAATTCACCCCACATCTGCATGATTAACACACAACACATCGCTGCCTCTGAGGGAACCCTCCAACACTTGAAGGCCCAAGGCAAAAACAAGCATGGGGACACTTCAGTTACACCCTCAGTGTTTACACCCACTACTTCTACTCTATAAAACCGGGGCAACACAGATTGCATGCACAGTTTTGCTGTTCTATGTAAAAGAAGACTGAACATTATCTATCTGGGATTGAGAAAGATTTGATGGTGAAACTTGTTTAAGTTACCATCGTTGGTCCTATTTTTTTTTAGATTGATTTCCCTTGGCCCTCCAAAGTGGCTGCACACCTGTGATTATTGCTGCTGCTTATGCTAGACAATATTACAAGTCTTAAAGACAAAAAGCAATTTAGCCTTTAATATGAAAAACTTTTCCTTACAGTTTTCGTGCTCTGCTTCATTTTGGTTCACTCTTCTGAATGTATAATGTAGGATTGCTACAGAAATCACTCTGACATGGACAAATAGAAACATTTGGTCAGGAATTGAGATCCAATTTCAGACTCACAGCAAGTGCGACCCTCGAAAAAATAATATTAATCAACAGGTTTTGTATTCTTCAAAGGTGATTTATTGAGCTTATGTTATTCCATCATTTATACTCTAATGTTTTATACCTCTTTTTTCAGCCTTGACCTACCTTTGCTCAATCATAAAAGCTCTCCATGTCCTGTTTTCAGATACCAGAGTTTCTATAACATCACAGGTCATAGGTGTCCTTTTAAAGCTGTTTGTACTATTACACACTACAAATATATGGCAGGAGGTGAGAGTATGTTACAAATGGCCAGGGAAACAGCAAACAAAGGTGGAGAAAAATGTACTTTGGTCCAGCAGGGAAATGTACGTATCTTCCCAGTAATCTACCTCAGGGACACAGGTAAACACTTGAGTGTATACCAAGAATAGCTCCTTCCATTAGAGATTGTAGGATATACAGTATACAACATTTCCCCAGAAAACAATCAGCTGCAGAATAGAAGATTAAATCTGACAAAGAGGCATGTTTTCATTATGAAAGAATCTGTTGGGATGAATACAATATCTTACAAATATGTTTACAGACAAACAGGACAGGAAACCTCTTTTCAGATGGATATATTTTTTTTCATTATACAACATATTTTACAGTTATTAATGAAAATAATTAATCCTACAACTGAGACAAAGGCTTATTGTTTTCTTAATATCCTTTTGTCTGAATAACTGCCCAAAACTGAACACTTTTCATAATCCAGGATTGAAAACAAAACAGCAGGTTACAGAGCACCAGAGGAATTTTTTAGGATTTTATTTGGCATTAAGGGGCTGTTTCACAAAAGAATTGCACAGCCTTTGCACCCGCTAAACCTATGTCAATATTTAAAAACCTGCATATCACACCCATACTGTCCAGTGATCAAGAAAATAATTCCACCTCTGTAATAAATTATCTGAATAGGAAGTCTGTAAATTCTACTTTGACATTACTATAATTATTTTTACCATAAGGGATAAATCAGTCATGGGCTGTCAGCGACTCAACACTTCATCCACATGTGTGGAGACGGTCTGGAGCTGTTAAGACGAAGATGTAAGATGCTCTTGCTTGCTCTACTCATGAATGAAGCTTTGTTTTAAATATGTAATCGTTTTCAAGTCTGGCATCAAAAGGAAGTTGAAAAGTTTCCCTTACTTTCCTCATCATCTTACTGTGACCTAAAAATTGTGATGCTTGTTGAATAAGACCTTGATACGGAGACAGCAGGAGCAAATAATAGGCAGTTTCTGGAGCTTTAGAGGCCTCAATCCACTCTTAGCGAATCAGGCCGTAAGTATCTTACCTGCATTGACCTGCACGATTATTCAAACACACTACAAATCATTAATCACACCCCAGCATTGTTATTAAAGTTACAGGAAAAGCCAGTTAACATGGTTTACTTTTCAGAATAAAGAGGGATTTGGGTTCAGACACATTTTTGAACTAAATCGTTTATATAAAAACATTTGTTTCTGCAAAAGAATCCCAGCGCCATCGTCCTAAAATGCACAATGCATTGATCTCTGCAAAAATGCAAAAAATCCCTAGAAGCCCTTTCTGTCTGTTTCACATCCTACTTGTAACAACTGTTTGTACCTATAGAATGCATTATTCATAGAAAATCAGCATAAACATATACAGTATGTGTTGAATTAAAAATAAAGAGTAAGTTTATTTTCTCAAGTCTTTGAAACGATGTGAAACACATCTCACTAAAACAGAATTATGTTTTTTCCAGCTTCGCCTTTGCTGTGTCAGTTAGTATTTATTGTAACAAGAACGGTATATAACATAAACTAAAGTGTCCATATTTGTTTCAATGAGGGCACTTATCACGCAGTGCAACACTGAGACTCAGTGATTTCTTTGAATATAAGTGAAGGTCAATCTTTTTAGAGGCTTTGTATGAACAGAACTGAGAATAAGAGCACGTAGATAGAAGATCACACTTCTTTACTTTAACTTTGACAATTTGGGGTTATTATAGATCGCCCATCACATGACTACTTCTGCAGCAAAGCATACACCTGCTTAGACTCGGAGGATTAAGGGATACACATCTGTATTTGTTTGCATCAGAGTCACAAACATAAAGTCTGGTAATCTGACATCTGCAGGTCTGTGATTTAGTTTGACACTTCCAGTCATACACTGGCTGTTTGTGGTTAAGAGGCCAATATATAAAAATGGCCCGGAGACAGTGAGCTCAATCCCACCCCTGCTTTGACGTGACACCCACTGATTCACACTAATGACAAACTGGCTCCTCTCTTCCAGATACACAGCTTCCTGGGATTGACTCGAGTTTTGGCCTTGCTCATCTCCAACCCTTATCTTGTTAGAGACAATTGAAAAAGGCAATTACCTGCAGATGCAGCATTGTGTCTGACAAATAAAGTAATGTAGCAGAGGACAACTGGCAAATGCTCTCTTTGTCATTCCCTCTAAGAGGCCCCTTTTTATAGCGCTACACTCATTTCGCAACATTTATAACAACGTCTCCTCCGACTATTGTGACTGCAGATAGCCTTGCCCACACTGCAGACCCTAACCAACAGTCGCCCTTCAACTTTTTGTAAAAAGAGCTGAACGAAGCCTTCCTTCAGCATCCATCACAAGGAGAGCAAATTTGAAACGGAGCATTTTCTCTGTGTTGTAAGACTTGTGAAGATTACAAACAAAGGACTGGATGGGTTTATTTAACATTTTGTGGGTCAGTAGACACTCAGGTTACCTAAATATATGTTCAAAAACACTGTAAAAGTGGACTTTTCATAATATGTCCTCTTTTAAAAAGCCTTACATTTGTATGTCCAAGGAGATCAAATATCCTGTTTTCATACAAAAAGTCCCTTAGCCAAAGAACTTCCGATTCATTCTACTCTTGTGCATAAATACCTTGATAGCTTAAAATTCTTGTATTCCAGAAGCTTCGGTATTTACATAACTTTAATGTCATGGTTTGCATAAGGATTATTTCTTAAGTATAGTGTCAATTTCAATTAAATTGGACATTGTTTTTACAAGACAAGTCCTGAACAAGATGAATGAATTGATATTCACTGTTTGAATGACAAAGACAAAATTCAGCTCAATTATCAGTAAAGCAAAACAATCTCAGAGAGATTTCTGCAGAGCTTAGAAACAAAAAGTGAAAGATCTACAATGGTTTACAACGGCTGGGGCTTAGCACCTAATTTATTGTAAAGCGCCCCTTTAATATGTTGCTTTGAAAGTGTAGAAACAAAGTGCTGAAGACGACAGACTTGGATAATAGTTGTACCAATCAAAAACCTCATTACAGTAACAAATCTATCTAAAATAAGACACACAGCTGAAGTGCGCGACAGAGAACAGACCAGCTAAGATTGTGCTCAGTTTTTTGTTGCTGCATGTGGAGCAGTTGATTAAAAAGATAATTGAATTCGGAAGCAAGATTTAACAAGGGACTAGCTTGTCTTGTTGGATAGTTCTCAGTATAAAATCGGAGAGGAATTTACATGAGTGTTCATGTAAATATTTAATCATCAGACGATGCAACTGACATTAAGAGTGATGGCCGTGCTCTCTTGAGAAATTAACTTACCTGTAACACACAACAACATTGCATTAACTTACACGTGTCCAAATTAACATCACTTCCACCTCAGTAGGTTTCAAGATGAAGACAAGGATGCAAATCTAATTTAGCTGCCTCTCCTGAGCACAACAAGGCCCGCACATTTCATTTGTTTCAAGAGTTTGAGAATCCCTTTGAGGTAAAGTTTCCTTCATCACACCAGCCCTACTTCTATCTAATTGTGTTTATGACTCAAATGTTGTTGCTGAACGTAAGCATGCATGCACCTTCACTCCTGTTCCTCTTGATGATATTTTAACAACTGTCTCCTCAATACGGGCAGAAAAAAATCACTTGATGCAACTTTTTTAGAATTCTTTTTAAGCATGACACCCTTCAAACAGGATAATTATCTTTGGCGAGGCGCCAGTAAGCCGTAGGAGTGCTTTGAAGACATTCCTAAGAGGATATAAATAGTGCACCCCATGCAGACAATAAGCTGATATGGAGCTGGTCAGCCGTCTTCTCACTAACCCTAGTTTTCCCACAGAAGCACAGGGCTTCGGGTGCAAGCTCCATCATATATTTTCGACCTTTCACATACACTGTATGTCCCAGATGCTTCATTGTCTGACCGCAGTCTGAGGCTGTATGGAAAAAAAGTTTAGTTCATATATGTATATCCCTTCAATCTAACCACAACATATGCCATTTAAATTAAGATGATTTTGAAACCACAATACCTTAATTTCCACAAATGATGAAGCTTTATAAAGCAGAGGATTACAGCCTGAAGCTTAGTCACTATATGTAAAGATGTTTCAATGAATCATGAAGATTTGAAGCTGCTGGAAGTCCAGCTTTACTAGCAATAACTGTGCGCAGAGATTTTATTTTTAAGACCGAGGAGGCAGGAATATTCTATTTTTGTGTCACATGTGAGCATCCTCCCGCTTTCTCAGGATTCTCACATAGTTTGTCAAGTCCAGTTCACTTTTTTTCTCACATTGTCTTAAAAAACAAACAAAAAAAATGCTTTAGAATTAGGATTTTTGTTCAATATAATGGTGTAATATTGCTAGGAAATAACCCACAAATGATCTCTGTCCCATAACACTAAATCCAGGTTATATAGCAGGATTGTGATGTCGCAAGGTTTAAATATTTACTGAGGTGTTGAAATGAAAAACACAGATTTATCCAGCAGATTTAGCACACTCAGCCCTCAGCTTTGCCATTGTTCTGCAGTGAGCTGGTGAGATGTTTTGGTTGGGTTGCGAGATAAAACTCTTACGTAAATTTGGGGGTTCAGCGATAAGAAGGGAGCCTTGCTGCAGCTTTCACTGCAGCATGTAAACAGATCAATCTGAATTACCTGTGATAATGCCTCATATTTCAACCACATGGTGATAAAGCCTCTTTAAATCATTCCAAGAATTAATTTAACTTTCTTCCATGACCAACACACACACACAAATGCACACACACACACACACACGCACACACACACAAGCACACACACACACGCACACACACACAAGCACACACACACACACACACACACACGCACGCACGCACGCACGCACACACACACACACACACACACACACACACACACACACACACACACACACAAATGCACACACACACACACGCACACACACACACACACACACACACAAATGCACGCACACATGCGCACACACACATACAAACACTTACTCACTCACGGCCTCTTACTTGCTTTCTTATCCCTCTGCTCATATCTTATAGATGAAGCGGATCAATCTTCTTTATATCCCAACACAAAACACCCACTTTGAACCAGCCTCCACCACGGGAAGCCAGCCACATTCAATTTCACTCTGGAGTAGCTTTTTTCCCTCTGCTTGCTGCAGAATAAAATATTAGTCCAGTCCATTACAGGGATTTCTTGTTCATAGGATCAGGTTTGCAGGACACATTATACACTGACCTATATATTGTAACTTTTATATCTCAAGTTGCACAACTGTTTCCATTTTTTTTTTTTTATCTTAGACCATATTTGCATCACCTAAAAAGGAAAATGATTTGTCTTTTTTGTTTTGCTCAAATTTACAATTTATTCATAGACTTTTTAATGTATTTTTACACAACACTGCTTTTTTCCCCATACAACAGTAGTTAAAGTAAAATGTTTTTTTGAAGGGAAAACAGTCAGCCGTGAAATGAGTTCCAATAGTTCCTTCCTTCTCAGCACAGCTGAGTGAATGAGGCCAAACTAAATATCAGTCCAAGGAACCCTCTTCGGGTTTATGTGCGTTTTGAAGTCCTGCATATGATTTTTTTGAATGCTTTCCTGAAATCCCTGTTGAAAATAGTGTAAATGATTGGATTCACAGAGCTGTTGCAGTATCCAATCCAAAAAAAGAGGTTAAAAAGTGCACCAGGGATGTAGCAGCTGTCTCTGCAGATAGCATGTAGGCTATAGGTGAAGAAAAAAGGGAACCAGCAGAGTACAAACACCCCCATTACTACAGCCAGGACGAAAGTGAAACGTTTCTCCCGCATCTGGGCCACTTTAGTTTTGTTGGCTGCTGCCAACTGTTGCCTCCGAGCCTGGTTCTTCTGCTCCGGGTAGAGCTGTAACGCCCGGGCTGAAGCCCAAGAGAGGCGGCAGTTCTGGGGAGGGCAGCAGTCCGATCCTTCCACTTTTCTCCTCTTGGTGAAGCGGTGATTGCGTGGTTTGGTATCCGACGCGCAGCAGCTCTCCTCCAGGTCGATGTCATCCAACTCACCTTGCCTCGGATGGTTGCTGCCGGAACTCTGGCTGCTGGGGCTCTCCATCTCGAACCGGTCCTGTTTCGGGACGAAGCAGGTCTCTGACTGAGACGGCTGTCTTTCCAGTCCGTTTTTAGCCACGAACACGGTGGAGGAGCGCTGCTTGGCCACCTTATATATCTTGCAGTAAACCAGAATCATGATAAGACCCGGAGCAAAGAAGGACACCAAGCAGGAGGAGAGTATGTACCAGGTCTCATCGTTCAACAAACACTCCCGCTCGGCGTGTTTGGTCATGAGGAGAGGAGGGAAGGATATGACAGCAGATATTATCCACACTATGGCGATCATGGACTTAATGCGCTTAGGTGTCCGCTTCAGGTTGTAACTGACCGCCTTAGTCACAGACCAGTAGCGGTCCAGGCTGATAGCGCACAGGTGCACTATGGAGGAGGTGCAGAACAAGACGTCCAGGGCCAAATAAAAAGCGCACCAAGTACTCCCAAAGTACCAGTATCCCATGACCTCATTGGCGAGCGAGAATGGGATGACCAGCGTGGCCACCAGGATGTCCGCTGAAGCCAGGGAGACCAGGAAAAGGTTCTGGGGCGGACGGAGAGCCCGGCTGGTCAGCACCGCTACAATCACCAACACGTTACCCACAATAGTCACCAGAATTATCACAGAAACAACCACGATGATGAGCGCAGTGGCTGAAATCGTATGTGGAAATGCAAACGCTGCGTCCGTGGTGTTCTCATCGTTGGAGACGTTTTCCACCGACCGATTATAGTGGGTTAAATCCATTCCGGCTCAATTTTGTTATTTCGTATCATGTTGGTTCTTTCGCACCCTGTTCTGTCCCAAAACAGCTAAGCCCGGGTGCGCTGATCTGGTTTCCACTAACGCGCAGAGGTATTTCGTGCGTAACGCTCAAGATCAGTACCATTAGAGTCAAACCCACATAAGGCACCGTACCTGTATGAACGAATCGCCCCAAATAGGAAGCCCGTCATTGTGATGGGTGCTTCAGATTTCCCCGACGGGCGAATGGAGTTTCGTAAATATCACAGCAGAGTTTACAATCCAATGCTCCACGAGTGAAGTCGCTCCACTGCGGTCACATAGTCGTGCGTAAAGCTGCGTATGCGTTTTGGGAAAGCGATGCTCGCTGTGGGTGGAATGAACGCCCGTGCAGGAGTGAGGTGACATCACTCCGAGGACCAGCCCATCTCTAAACTTAAGGAGAGAGAGAAAAAGAGAGAGTAGGACTCCAGGAGATACAGGGAGGGAGAGAGAGTGTGTGTATGTGTGTGTGTGTGTCTGTGTGCATGAGAGAGTGACAGGGAGGCAAGTATTTAGACTGTTGGGTTTAAGATTTCTTGGAAAAGGGATGTTTTCCCTTCAGACAAGGCCTTTGGTTGTTGTGTTTTATATCACTCCCACACTGTTGTTTCTTTATGTTTCTTGCTTAACTTTTCTTAGCATTATGTCTCAGCATGTGGAGCAGGAAAAAAAACACTGAAATATCCTTTGCTTTCCAAACTATTTTAAATCATATTTTGAAACATTTTAAGGGTGGTAGTCATTTTTAATATGACAGGGCCATCAAAAGTCACTGATGGTTGAGATGGAAAACAGCACAGCAGGAGTTTTCTCTGAACTTTATCAGGCTGCGGGGACACCAATTAGTTGGCCATGGCTTTTAAAGGGGGAAAAAGGCCTTCGGGAAACACTGACTGCCTGGTAAAAATAAGACACGTTTATTGCCACATTTTTCATGTCCGCTTCTCTGAATGTGCTTTTGTGCAGCCATTCTCTTTTCCATTATTCATGCACAGTTATCTGGCATTGTTGTATGCTGGCGTGGAGTGGACCATAACAAAACCTTTTGCTGAGGGGCTTGAATCACTTCGGAGGTCTAGTTAACATATGCAGCGGCAGCTATAGCACCAGTTAGAAGTGAGTGATACAAAAGATGTACCCACACACACACACACACATACAGACCAACACCACTGCCACAGTCAGGGGTCATTGAAATAACATTGCCATGGAGTAGACAGACTGGAGCTCGGCTCACCAGATGCTCTGTACTAATTTTTTTATTTTTTTTATTTAATCTATTTGTAAAGTAAATAGCATCTGCTGGAAGCCTGTCAATTTAGGGATTTGCAGTCCAGCTAGCTCTTTGATAGATGCCAACATTGATGTTGGTGTATGTGTGTTGCAACAGTGTTTATCCTTGAAAGTGAGTTGTCTGGAGGCTCAGCGAGAACATCCTGCAGTGAGACGAAACATAGAAGTAGATTTGGAGGAGGATGTGGAGGAGGATTCAGACAGCCTATCACGCTTCCTTCTCTGTTCCCTCGCTCCCTCTCCAGCAATGAGCTCACTCCCATGGTGAGCATTAAAAATAGTGAAGATTATCTAAAGGGTGACTGTCACCATGTATCAGTGGTTTGTAGACCTTCCCTTATGGGTCTACCTGCTGCACAAAAACAGAAAAACAACACTGACCTCAGAAAGCATCATTCTCCAAAACATACATCCTTACAGTATACAAGCAGACAAAAACAGGCTTTTGTTGTGTCTGTCTGTGTTTGCAGAGCCCGAGGGGGCTCCAATGAATTGCATATAATTATTACAAATGAGCTTGTCTTGTTATGCAATCATTTGATGGAGGATGCAATTACATGCATTTCTGTTTTATTGTTTTTCAAACTATTAGAGGGTCATACAATGCTTTCTACACCTGTTACTTTTACCTTGGCAAACAAAAGTTATGCAACAGGTCTGATTCTTTTTGAGTGCATGTGTTGACAAAAACGGTCCAAGAGATGCCAAAATGTTTTGCCTTATATTGTCAAAGGCTCTTTCTTCTGGGAGAAACTTTGCAACAGAAATAACACAAGTGTGGACCCCAGAATGTTTCTTCTTTCATTCAAAATAATTTAAAGGTACATAACGCATTATTGTAAAATGTTTATCTATTAAATTCCAAACTAACATTTTAAATGTGTCAATGTGCTTCCTATGATAACGTTTTGAAAAAGTCCCTTGGACTCACACGTTCATTCATTCATTCATACTGTACCAGTACATCACAAAAAGTGCATACTAACTGCACGATAATGCACTGTACTGCAAATAAGACAAACAAATTAACGGACAAATTAGGCAAATGCATACACACAAGCAAATATCCACACAGAGTGGTTTGTATTGAGACATATTGTATATTTATTCATTTTTTTACTGGACCACTGCATCTCTTGACTTACTAAGCAGTTGGAATCATTTTGACTTTATCACAGAAAAAAAAATATTGTACGATCTCAGGAAAACTGGATATGAAAAATAATGAACACCGTTTTCCTTCCAGCTTTCCATACTTTCTATTCTGAGTAAAACAACAATACCCAACATCCTGTCACTTCGGATCCAGCTTCCTGTTATGATGCGGACCTCACAGCTAATGAAGGGTGTATGCCTATCCTGAGGCCCCCTGCCTCAGTGTTGATAATGTTCTCTTAGAATATAAAGAAATCACACAATCAAATCTCAGTGGTGAAAAAGATAACAACCTGCTACATTTAGCATAAATGTACAGGTGACATTACAATCTGAGCTACAAATGTGTTTATGTACTGGGGAACAAGGGGTGAAGTCAAATAAAAGGCTAATTGTTCAGGAATCGCCACTTCGCTATTATTACAGGCATGATTTAATGAGCAATAATCTTGATTTTTAAGAGCTAAGGATGTGTCAGGGAGAACTAAAATTCAATTCATTTTTGAAAGATACATTTGTCTAATAATGAGTTAAGCATTTATAAGGCTAAACCATATTTTTATCATGACATATATTCAATTGTGTGACACACATGAGCCCCCTTTGATGCTAAAGCCAGTTGTTTACTGTCATGCTTAAAATATTGGAAGCTAATTGATGCAACAGAAATGTTGAGAGTGGCAATAACCGAGTCACCCAAATGCCCTTAATCTCATCAGCTCATCAATCATTAGATATGCATTGTGATTTGACAACTTGTTTCTGTGCCAGCAGGTCATGTTTGGAGAGATTTTAGTGAAAAATAAAGCTCCCGGAAATATTCATTATCTTAGCAGTAATTATTTATACACATATTTAGCACTTGATCACAGCCAACTCTCTAAGCAGCCTTTTCTCACTTACGTACTTTTTACAGAGGCTTTTCAGCAAACTGTGTGTTTCATATATGTGCATGTTTTTTGCAGGAGACAAGTCTGCATAATTTTAAAAAATAAACCCCAGAGAAGGTGTACACAGAAGCGACTGATGGCTATGTTTCTCTCGCTGCCTCAATCCCCTTACTTTTCTTGTTTTCCTCCAAGGAGCCTGTTTAGCCCGGTAGCTGCTGAGCCCTCTGCTGCGTTATGCAATGTTCCACGAATAAATGGCCCTGAGGTGGTGTGTGAAAACCACATCTCAAGTTGCAGGTGACCTGTTATAGTAAACAATTTCATCAGGGAATTGAAGCCTACAGATGTCAGCAGGTCCCCATATGATAAATACTGCACCATGTACCTAATTATTTGCATCTGTGTGTGTGTGTGTGTGTGTGTGTGTGTGTGTGTGTGTGTGTGTGTGTGTGTGTGTGTGTGTGTGTGTGTGTGTGTGTGTGTGTGTGTGTGTGTGTGTGTGTGTGTGTGTGTGTGTCATAGGATTCTTGGCTCTTGTTGATTTGTATACTTGTAGGTGATAGAGTGGGAGAGGACTCTTTTTCTGTGTGCGTGTATGTGTGTGTGTGTGTGTGTGTGTGTGTGTGTGTGTGTGTGCGTGCGCGTGTGTGTGTGTGTGTGTGTCACTTTAACACCGTGATTCACATGTTCTTTTTTCAGAGCTAACACATCTCTCCACATCTCCCACCTTCTTTCTTCTAGTGTTGCTATTGCTGTCAGAGGCTTTAGCAGCTCTGGATAAATACATCACGGCTGACCTTTGTTATGTCCCAAACAAACAAGAGTTCCTTCACATTTTTCCACAGCTATGGACAAAATCTGCCGGAATTTAAAAGCGTGACTACTGGATTAATGAAACCTTGAAGGTTACACTTGTCAGCACATTCCCCGATTTAAGTTTCAGCTCAAATTATACAAGATTGTAGCTGAAGTTTGGAAAGGCTTTTTAACAGGGAAAGTTGTAGAGGCTCAAAGGTCAATGAACATATTGTGTGGCAATTTTTACATATTGCTGGCTCCTATTAACAATTTCACACTCAAGCGGGCATGCCATCTTTCCGGTAGATCATTGAAAAGAATATGTTCAAACTGGAACTGATCAACTGGTTTCATTAGCTGCTCCCTGAACCGGAAAAAAGGTTTAAAGGGCTCTGTCTTCGATTAAGAGCTGTAATAGTCATTAACACACAGCATAGGAAGGCAATCTTAAAATTCACTTCTTAGACCCCAGAGAAAAGGCTTGTGGCAAAAACACTTCAGTGAATTAGACCCTTTATCTCATTTGAAGTGAAAGAGCACATTTTTTACTGAAGTGGCTCCTGTCCTGGCTTTTTGGTTGATTTGGTTTACTGCCCTTTATGGCCACATCATAGTCAAGAAAACAAGCAGGGCCTTAAACAAATAAGAGCCTTTTTTTTATTTAAAGATATACGGAATAAAAGATATTTGTACGCAATAACAATATTAGCACCATGGCTCAGCAGATGGCATTGTCAGTCTGTTGCTCCGCCTGTTCACTCCAGCATGACATATCTCAATAACTATGACCAACAAGATGTCATGGCGTGAATACAAATATGATTTGTACCCTGTGTTTAGTGATGTCAGCAAATGATAGCATGCTAAACCTCGATAGTCCACGAGGTTACTATTTAACCCTCTAAATATTTATTTAAATATTTTGCTATGTGAGCAAGTTAACATGCTGATGTTAGAATTAATAGTAATGGAAAACCCGCTCAACTCCCTAACAGCACATAACGACTGGGTGCTGAATCCCGAATAAATGTCCGAAACAAAAAAAATGATTAGGACAGCACTCCAAATTGTACTTTTAATTACCACACAGACGAGCAGACGCTTTACTGAAGAAGGGCTTCTGCTCCAAATATACGAGTGGCAATTAAAAGTTCAATTTGGAGTGCTGTCCTTGTCATTTTTCTTGTTTTAATGTTGGTATAGTATTAACCAGGAAGCAACATTAAGTACTTCTTTAACACCTCAGAGTTGATAGTGTTGTTATATATTATATTACTGAGAGTTCAAATGAAATCCTCCAATGAAAAATTCAGCAGGCGTTTGAAAATAAGTAGATATTAAAGTAAATATTGCAACAGTTAATCACTGTTTGTTTTGAGTCTCTGTTATCTTGTCCTGAATGTACTGATAATAATGTTTGAGTATTAGGTGGGTGGATAAATATGTATGCACACGTATGTTCAGTAGCCTCCTACAACAAACTTCTAAAGAAATGGACCCCCTCAAGGAAGCCACTTTGTAATTATTACTCTGCTTGTGACTCTTTTCAAGGTTCAAGATTCAAGGAAAATGTGTTCCAGCCGGAGGAAAGAAGCTACTCTGCAGTCTGGTGGTACAGCAGTGAATACTTCTGGATTGATTCCCAGGCGCCAGTGAGCAGGATGTCGCTGGAATAGGTATTGTCTATTAATAACCTTCAGGCTCCTTAACTGATTGTTATCACTGATGATAAGTACACAGGTGGCAATGATGTCGTGTGAGGTTTTAATCACTCAATGTACAGCCCTGCTGTCCTGGGCCATGGACAGACTAGGACAGTTAGTGACGTTTTCTGTCAGGATGCGTTGGATCTCTTCCTCTGTAAAAGTTTACCAAAGTTTTGGATGTGAATTCAAGCTCCTCCACTTACTTAAGAATGTGCTGTTTCTGAGGATCTTTAATTTGTCCACCTGCTCCATCTCAGCTCCGCTGATGCAGATCAGGATGTTTCTTGTGTCCTTGTTTTCTAAAATCAATGATCAGTTCCTTGGTTTTGCTGATGTTGATAATTAGGTTGTTCTCTGTGCACCTCTCTGCAAGATTGTTGATTTCCCACCTGATAACAAATGTCATTGCGTGTGAGTCATACAAAGTAGGTTTAACGCCACATGTGATGACTTCAAATAAAGCTACGGTCTACCAAATCCCTGTTCTTAAGTGTAAGCTGTGAAAGAGAAAGTAATTTACCACCAAACAAGTCTTAACCTCCACAATTTACCACTTTTATCCCTCTCCTGTTCTCATCTCTGCTCCTGAAAGTGAACTGTTTGTTTTCAAGGTTACACTGTGGATACCGCATCCAGGCCTAGAGCTCATTAGAACATTTATTCTGCATTTTAACTTTGGCCTTGTTCCATGTTATCTTTGCTGCAGCCTGAATGATATAAGTGTGCTTTTCTGTTATCACATAAATCACAAGCATTTCTTGTTGGAACACAGCTGGAATACTTTCTCTATGATGCTGCACCTTTTAAGAAATGAAAACAGGACAATTTGTCGTATTTGTGTTCTTTTTTAAACTTTTTACAATATTAGTGATTCTAATGCATCAGTTTAAAATGTCTATTTAAAAACGTCCTGAAGATCATAAATCACAGCCATAAGATCAATTAACTTCATTATATCAACTTCATTTTAAGAGAATACGTATTCATCTTTTGCATCAGGTTTGCAGTGTGACAAAGGCGTCCCCTCGAAGGTATGTCTCAGAAAAGATTCTCCAAAGGTCCATGAAGTTAACCCGATGTTGTGGAAATAATTCAATGTTATGTGTTTACTTTTACGGAGCGTTGCTAGACTTGGCTTTATTAGAGCAACCCAATGAAGCTCCATCTCTTCAGTCACTGAACTGAGTCACTTTGGCAGAATGAGGCATATTAAAACTGTACATGACAAACTTGTTTCTCTCCTGAGAAGCCAAAATATCTTCAGTGTTCTGACACAACAGCCATTAGATACTATAGCTACAGTATACAGCTGTCGGGTGAGGCATCCTGTTGTGACACCCATCACCCTCTGGGGACACAGATTGCAGGGTGAGTCACTGGGGCTCTGATCCACCATCAGCCTCCTCTGTCTCTGGACCTGGCACGCTCTGCCAGTCAAATAACCTTGTTAGTGGTCCTGTGCTGCTCCGCAGTCTGAAGAGAGAGCAGGTGAGTGACACAGTCCTGAATTTGATGGCAATGTGAAGCAAGATGTGTGGCAGGCATGGTGTAAACAGCTTAAGAGCTTGACATGGATGTGGACAGCAAAACAAAGAGATGGAAGAGGTGGTTGTTGGGTAACTTTCAAACAGTGTCCTCTTGTGACCCATCGCTGTTCATTTTGTCAGCCCTTTCTTTTGCTGTCCCTTCCATGCTCTTTTGGCGACAGCTTACACGTTGTTGTTTCTGGATGATGTTGTTTCTCTTTGCCCCTTTATCTCCATCCTCTTGTCTTTCTGTTAATCCTCTTTACGCGTCACATTTCTATGAGACAGGACTCTCTGCCCTGACCATCTGGTGTGTGATTTTCTCTTCTTTTTTGGGGATGCTAAGCTCTTTTGCTTTTCCTGCTGATCTGTGGCAGCAATATGTGGCTGTAGAGCAACAGTCCCTTTTTTTCATAATTACACCAGACCACAGGAATGTACTACTCACCAGCATCCATGTCCAAAAAACTAGCTGTGATCCTGGCAAAACAAACATACCACAGGATTAACCCTGACCTTTTCATCTGATGTAACTATGGGTTTTATATCTTGAATGGAACTACAGGTTGAATTGGATAGCTCGTGAGTATATCTCATTTTGATGATTATACTATACAGCTCATAGAAAATATTGACTTTTACTTCATGTGGTTAATATAGAAGTTATTTTTTAAAGTGATATCTTACATTAAAAATGTCTGATACCTTTTAAAAATGAGAGGCAAATAAACAACGGGTTCTTGACCTCTATTTGGCCTCAGTTTGGACCTCAGATGGTGCAAAGTGTGATAGAACAAAGAAACTGAATGAAACAAACTTGTTGAAGAAGCACTTCATAGACTTCTTGACAGAATTTTTCTTCCAGACACACCTTCGCAACCCACTGAAAACGGCTCCGCGACCCACTTTTGGTTCCCGACCCACCAGTTGAGAGCCACTGGTTTAAATCATTATTTCTCCTAACATAAAAAATGTGACTCATGTGGCCACAGAACGCAGTTTATCAGTATTTCATAATTATTCATCTTTGATGACTTAAGCATCAAAAAATTTTATCAGACTGTTTGTTTTAATGACGCCGATTTAACACTCAAACCCATTGAGACAGAGTTTTATTCCCAACTATATTTTGAAATGGTTTTCATTCTTAGCTGTGATAAGATAGCAGATGTGATCTCTTACTTCTGCAGTGGGAAAGTGTTGGCTCACTCCTCTATCAGCGTCATAGAGAGCCCAGGCTGTCTGGCTGAGACAAGAAGGGATAAACAGGGTTGTCTCTCATTCATGCAGCTTCTCAGTAAACACAGATAGCTGTCTGCCTCCTCTGAACTTGTTTTTTCTTCTAAGACTGAAACTACTTGTCCTCATACTGACTGATGATTTCATTGCTGTTGTGTGCCTTTTCTCTTCAGGCATGATGTTGCACAATGACAATGTTTATACCGTGTGTCCTTAGAAAACCTTGACACCTGAATTGTTATTATTTTCATTTCTGTGAAATGAATTATACATGCTTCTTGATGTGAAGTGAGTTTTATGCCTTGAGGCTTCAGATCGATTCATTTACTGATTCTGCTTCTTGAATGTCTGAATTTCTAAGATAAGACTTCTATTCTAAATTCTCAAAAATCATCACTCTAGTGTCAACTGCTCCCAGCATGCAATGCTGTTTGCATCAGGTGAGTGTCCTTGAGGGTCTCCATATCCTTTTCAGCTGATACAGCTGAAAGCGAACGAAAACATCACAAGCGTTTTCTTTTCTTTTGTGCAATATGTTTTTGCCTTACAGGAGATAGTAATTGTTGGATAAAGTTTGTTTCGAAATTGGGCAACACATCTTGTGTCAGGCTGTTATAATCACTGAAACTGTCCAAGATTTTGTTGATGGTGATATACTGTAGGTACCAAGCAAGCTGCAATAAGTGGACCTAATGGGCCTTAAACTCAAAGGTCTGTTCTTCACTTTGAATGAGAAAGTTAAGAAAAACAAAGAAACAGAACAATACACAGCTTACTTTACTTATCTTTAGTCGGGTCCATTTATTTACTGCTTCATAATAAATTATGTGGAACTCATAAATGTCAAGAATATAAGTTTATGAAAAACTAGATATTTTCGTTTGTATAGGCCTACAGGAGCAGAGTAAGAGTAAACTCTGAGACTTTTTTATTACTGGTCATGCAGGTGACAAGCCTTTAGCTTTAGTTATAGCTCAGGCTATAGCTGGAGTTATCCCACAAGCTAGCTGTCACCTGACTTAGCTTTCTTAAATCAGTAGTGTTGCTTCCTTGATGTTGAGGTTTTCTTGCAAATTCATCATGCTGGTTTCATTTGAATAGCCTAAAATAAAGTTTCTTCTCTAACGGTTTGTAGAAAAAATTGAAAAAGAAAAAAAAGAAGACAGTCAGGTTTTTTAAACAGAATTTGCCAATTGGATGCATTTTGCCTTTTTGGGGCAGAGTACACTACCCCACTACATTAGAGGTGTTTTTTATTTGGCCTACATGTGTATACCTATAGACAATGCAGTATTGAAAGAACGTCCAACGTACACACATCTATCCAAAGCCTGCTGGCTCCATTTCAGACATGACTGCCTCCCAAAAAGTACTGAGGAGTGAAGACAAGTTTTTTGTTCACCTTTAAAAATGGGAAACTACACAGCCTACGTGCTCTCTTGCTGTTAAAGTATTTCATCCTTCAATCTGTGTCCATGTATGGGCAGGAGGGTTTGGAAGTTCATCTAGGATTCGAAACGTTCCATCCCTCTCTGTCTAAGTGAACTCGGACCACCTCTTCTGATGAATTAAGTTTGACATTGTTATATTTTTGTATACTTGTGAACTGTATACAATAACATGGACTGTCTTACAATAATTATTTGGCATCAATCACTTTTGTGAGTCAAACTTTATAACCCATATTGTAACTTGTGACCTATAACAACTTTTGTATTGCATTTGAACACTGAGTTCAAAATTATTTCAGAGGCACAAAACATACTGGTGCATACTCTGTCACTTACACAAAGTGACATTATTTCCTCCCATAACCAGCATTAGGTCTTCGCATAACTTAAGAGGTGTCAGGAGGTTGTTTTGATGACCTGTCTGATATCGCTGACAGAATAAATGATGAAGACATCAGAGGTAACAAGCTCCTTTCATCAAATTCCATGACGAAGCTATACATCAGGTAATGTATATTTCTATGAAAAACAAGCAAACATGACAGAACTATATTTTCTCGTGTGCTGGAATATCTGCTGTCCTCAACACTTTGAAAACTAGAATCCATCTTTATGAAATGGCACAATGACAAAAAAAAGCCTGTGAGCTGACTACAGTTCAGTGTGCATAATTTCTACAGTTTAAGCATTGTACTTATCACAATTAATTTTGTATCAACTCAACACACCAGAGTAAGTAAGCTTTGCATGGCAGAGAAACAGCTTTTAACGATAGCATGCACCATGAAAACACTGTAAGCTCTCCTATGGGCTCATAACAGGGAAGTAAGTGCAATGTGCTACACAGGGTGTAATGTGTCATCAAATACATAATCCAATTCCTGCAGCCTTCTCGACCCTGCCACTGTGTTTATGTCATTATAACCCAAGAGTTTGTTTTTGCAGTCTAGACTCGTCCCATGAGTAAAAAACGAAACAGTCCCTTGAGGTTTGAGGATAAAGACTACGCATCAGAATTAGGGTTTAATGTTCAGATGTTATGTCTCAGCCCTCTGCATGGAAGAAAAGGGAGTGCATTACATTTGATAGCATAAGGTTAGGATGACAAAAAAATCCAAGCTATTTCATCCAAATAAAAACTCTTTTGTTCTTAATTTAGTTCTTTCTCCATTAGTCCTCTTCAGAGATGCACAGATGTTACATACAAAAAACCATCCAATGCACACATTGAGCAAGTGTCATAATGTTTTGCACAACATGAGTGCTCTCCAGTGGTGACAAGAGGGACTTCAGAAAGTCACTGTAAAGATGTTGCGTTTGTGCATCATCAGCCTGGGCGAGTATTAAACACATCTGTCTTTTCACTTCTTTAATCTGCTTTGCTTGACTTGAGAGAGTCATTTCACTTTTCCAATAACTGCAGGGACGTGTATGAAACCATTCACTGCAGTTGTTTCCATGTGCTCAAGCAGAAAAATGCTGTTTTTGCTCTCTTTTAGTAACCAGCTTGATTCTCACCTGAGCCGAGTTTTCACATTTAAAAAGGGGGATTTCAAAGTAAATCATTTTGTGTTTGCATGTAATCAACTACTGTTTTACACAAATGTATGCTTTTATATATAACTCTCATCAAATATACATTTTCTGCTTTCAGAACATTTTAGAAGCGGTACAAAAAAGTATTGCTAATGCATAAGTGTTTCTGATACACCTTGAAAACAGCCTGTAAAGTGGACCTTTGCAAAAATATGGTCTTTGTTTTTTGCAGGTAAAGTCACTACACATTTTTTTTATATTGTAAACAAATGTTTTTAAAAAACGAAAGTATTTTGGTTTCCTCTAAATGTTTACGTGTGTGTAATCAAATTAACATGATATAGATGACCAATTACCATTCATAATAAACACAATGAGTCAGGCCAAAATAATGGTGTACACTTTAGTAAGCAAAGTGAATGTGACGAGGTTCATACCTTTATTTTAGGGATTAATGTGTTGTGAGTTTGCGTTTCACTCAAAGATTGGACAGAGTGATGCTGATACATTGAGTGATCAGGGGGACAAAACACATGAAAATGGGGAGGGACATTTTTGTAATGACTCTTAATTAATTGAGAGGACCCCTAGTTGTCCATCATGGATGGCAGGTTGAGCCATTTCACTGCTCATCTATCAGCTTTTAGACATAAAACGTGATTACGATTGATTGAGTAAACCAGTCACAACAATACATTGATTGTGTCAAGAAAATCAGGCAGGCAAGACATCTTCCACGAAATATAATCCATTATACTACAAATACAGCAAAAGGGTTTAATTGTCAGCATCATTTGTATTCCCATTTAATGAGGGTGCAGACACATTTGCCAAACAATCACTTACAGTGGAATTACAGATTAAACTAAGTAAAGCAGAGGCTAAAAGAATCATTAAGGATCAAACTCATAAAAAGTGATAGGAATTCTGGGATTTAGGCCTATGTGATACTGGGAGACATCGCTATATAACATTCACACAACCAGATGATGTGCTCACTGTGATCAGCCAAGTTAAATATTATTAATGGAGTGCAGTTTATATGAGGGTAAAATGGGGAAGCTGAGGGAAAGATGTACACAGGTATAAAGATCGACTTGACCAAACAGAATATTCTTGGAACTGGATCTTTGTCATATGACAATTAATATGCCTGTTGGGCAAAGTATGAAATGTAGCCTACTTGTTTCCCTTTTCTTGGAATTAATGTCAGTCAGCACAGGACGGTTAGAGATATAGTTATAAAGGACATTAAGACAATGATTTATGTTTCAAAAAATGTATGAATATATGCAAACATGTAGGCTATATGATATTAATTGTAGCCAATAGGAAAATCGGACATGAATTGTCTCATGACTTGAGGATGATTATGTGTTCTTTTGCAGAATGTCTGTGAAATGGATGGCCATTTTTTTCATCTTCCATATTAGCTTTAATTCTATTAGAGGAGTGGATATTGCTTTTTGTCTTTGTTTGTTTTGTTATATTGTACTGCGTATGACTGTATGGGTTGGACCCCAGGAAGAATAGCCAATGCATAAGCTGGTGCAAATGTGGATCCTAAGAAAGAAAGAAAGAAAGAAAGAAAGAAAGAAAGAAAGAAAGACAGACAGATAGAAAGACAGACAGACAGACAGGAAGAAAGAAAGAAAGACAGAAAGAAAGAAAGAAAGACAGACAGATAGAAAGAAAGAAAGAAAGACAGAAAGAAAGAAAGAAAGAAAGAAAGAAAGAAAGACAGAAAGAAAGAAAGAAAGAAAGAAAGACAGACAGATAGAAAGACAGACAGACAGACAGACAGACAGACAGAAAGAAAGAAAGACAGAAAGAAAGAAAGAAAGAAAGAAAGACAGAAAGACAGACAGACAGACAGACAGAAAGAAAGAAAGAAAGAAAGAAAGAAAGACAGACAGATAGAAAGACAGACAGACAGACAGACAGAAAGAAAGAAAGAAAGAAAGAAAGACAGACAGATAGAAAGACAGACAGACAGACAGACAGACAGACAGACAGAAAGACAGAAAGAAAGAAAGAAAGAAAGAAAGACAGACAGACAGACAGACAGACAGAAAGAAAGACAGACAGGCAGAAAGAAAGAAAGACAGACAGACAGACAGACAGACAGACAGACAGACAGACAGAAAGAAAGACAGAAAGACAGACAGACAGACAGAAAGACAGAAAGAAAGAAAGAAAGACAGACAGAAAGAAAGAAAGAAAGAAAGAAAGACAGACAGAAAGAAAGAAAGACAGACAGAAAGAAAGACAGACAGACAGAGAGAAAGACAGAAAGACAGAAAGACAGAAAGAAAGACAGACAGAAAGACAGACAGACAGACAGACAGACAGAAAGACAGAAAGAAAGAAAGAAAGACAGACAGAAAGAAAGAAAGAAAGACAGACAGAAAGAAAGACAGACAGACAGACAGACAGACAGACAGACAGACAGAAAGAAAGAAAGACAGACAGACAGAAAGACAGAAAGAAAGACAGACAGACAGACAGACAGAAAGAAAGAAAGAAAGAAAGACAGAAAGACAGACAGACAGAAAGACAGACAGACAGACAGACAGACAGACAGACAGAAAGAAAGAAAGACAGACAGACAGAAAGACAGAAAGAAAGACAGACAGACAGAAAGAAAGACAGAAAGACAGACAGACAGACAGAAAGAAAGACAGAAAGAAAGACAGACAGACAGACAGAAAGAAAGAAAGAAAGAAAGAAGAAAAGAAAGAAAGAAAGACAGACAGACAGAAAGAAAGAAAGAAAGAAAGAAAGAAAGACAGAAAGAAAGAAAGAAAGAAGGAAAGAAAGAAAGAAAGAAAGACAGAAAGGAAGAAAGACAGACAGAAAAAAAGAAAGACGACTACTAGGGAGAAATTAGATGATTATTTTTTGCCTATCTTGTTCAAGGTCAAGGTTTCCTTATGTGTCTCCCTCGGGAGAAACTTGTCTCGGATACGGGAAATTGTTGCAATTGATGGTAAAATTAAGTAGCCTACATTGTTCGACAATCCAGTCCAGTAGGTGGCAGTAATGCGCATTCAAGCTGGTTGCCAACCGCCAATAAAACCAAAAGAAGAAGAAGAAGCAGAAGCGCCATTTCACTCCAGTGCAGTAGGTGGAGATTTGTGTTCTAGTTGTTTGGGATCCGCAATACTGCAGAAGAAGACATGTAACAACAACAACAAAAAAAAAAAAAACAGGAAATGTCACTTTCCTTTCGCCAGTTATGCTAGATCAGTTTCATACGACAAACCGTATGGACGTCATATTAATAGTTAGTTTCCGGATGTAGCTAGTGTAGTTTTAAACTGGCTAGCTCACCTGCTGAGTGCTGTGAGTTATGATACGGTAACTGGCTCTTCACGGACATGCCGAAGTCCAAAGGATTACTTGACTTCTGAATGCATCTACCATGTGTTTGTTAACAAAACATGACAGGGAGTTGCTTGTCAACGTTACATCTCTGTATCATGTTTCTGTAACTTAGTGGTCTAGCATGACCTGATTTTAATTCGGTTGGAATCTCGTCGGGGTTTTTTTTTTTTTTTTAATGAAAGAAGAGACATGGGCGATGTGATCGTTCTCAGCTCCGACAACGATGAAGAGGACTCTGATGTGGAGATAGTCGGCTCTTACAGTCACTTCATGAGTAGAGGTGACCCACTGCCCCTCACAGCGGTGCGAGTAGACGTTGAGTCTTTGAACGTCAACGTCCCCACGGTAAGTCTGCTGCGCGCGACCACAACACGCGCTAACTAGAATACAACATTAGAAAGGTTTTATACTGTAACACATAAACATATACTGTAACATATATACTGTAACACATATACTGTAACACATATACGTATACTGTAACATATATACTGTAACACATATACTGTAACACATATACATATACTGTAACATATATACTGTAACACATATACTGTAACACATATACTGTGACACATATACACATACTGTAACATATATACTGTAACACATATACTGTAACATATATACTGTAACACATACTGTAACATGTATACTGTTACACATATACATATATACTGTAACATATATACTGTAACACATACTGTAACACATATACTGTAACATATGTACTGTAACACATATACTGTAACACATATACTGTAACACATATACTGTAACATATATACTGTAACACATATACACATACTGTAACATATATACTGTAACACATATACTGTAACACATATACATATACTGTAACATATATACTGTAACACATATACTGTAACACATATACATATACTGTAACACATATACTATAACATATATACTATAACATATATACTGTAACACATATACTGTAACACATATACATATACTGTAACATATATACTGTAACACATATACATATACTGTAACACATATACTATAACATATATACTGTAACACATATACTATAACATATATACTGTAACATATATACTGTAACACATATACATATACTGTAACATATAGACTATAACATATATACTGTAACATATATACTATAACATATATACTGTAACACATATACTGTAACATATATACTGTAACATATATACTGTAACACATACATATACTGTAACATATATACTGTAACACATATACTGTAACATATATACTGTAACATATATACTGTAACACATACATATACTGTAACATATATACTGTAACACATACTGTAACAAATATACTGTTACATATATACATATACACATATACATATACTGTAACATATATAATGTAACACATACTGTAACATATATACTGTAACACATACATATACTGTAACATATATACTGTAACACATATACATATACTGTAACATATATACTGTAACACATACTGTAACATATATACTGTAACACATATACTGTAACATATATTGTAACACATATATACTGTAACATATACTGTAACAAATATACTGTTACATATATACATATACACATATACATATACTGTAACATATATAATGTAACACATACTGTAACATATATACTGTAACACATATACATATACTGTAACACATATACATATACTGTAACACATATACTGTAACATATATACTGTAACATATATACTGTAACACATATACTGTAACATATATTGTAACACATATATACTGTAACACATATACTGTAACAAATATACTGTAACATATATACATATACACATATACTGTAACATATATAATGTAACACATACTGTAACATATATACTGTAACACATATACTGTAACATATATTGTAACACATATATACTGTAACATATATACTGTAACACATATACTGTAACACATATACTGTGACACATATACACATACTGTAACATATATACTGTAACACATATACTGTAACACATATACTGTAACATATATACTGTAACACATACTGTAACATGTATACTGTTACACATATACATATATACTGTAACATATATACTGTAACACATACTGTAACACATATACTGTAACACATATACTGTAACACATATACTGTAACATATATACTGTAACACATATACACATACTGTAACATATATACTGTAACACATATACTGTAACATATATACTGTAACACATACTGTAACATGTATACTGTTACACATATACATATACTGTAACACATATACTGTAACACATACTGTAACACATACTGTAACACATATACTGTAACATATATACTGTAACACATATACTGTAACACATATACATATACTGTAACACATATACTGTAACATATATACTGTAACACATATACTGTAACACATATACTGTAACACATACATATACTGTAACACATATACTGTAACACATATACTGTAACATATATTGTAACACATATACTATAACATACTGTAACACATACTGTAACATATATACTGTAACACAGAGCGAGAAACACACACAAAAATACGTCTTTTGATGTCAGCTGCTCCTAAACGATGCTCTCAGTCAGGTAAAACTCAAATAGAAAAACTCTCTCCCTGTTTGCTAAAAAGCCAAAGTGAAGGAATTTTGGTTGTCATTTTTTTGACAGAACAGCAGAGACCAAGATGTATTTTATCCGTTATCCGTCATAGAAATAGATTAATTTAATTGAACAAAATGTAATATTTTATTTTATGTTGGTGGCCACGGGCCAGTTTTGTTGAAATACTGTATATTATTACCTGTTTTAATGTTCATTATGAAATGGTTTAAGTCATACGCCCTATATATCCCCTGGCTAGCTTCAATTAACATGCTAACCATGTAGCCTATAAATAAAATCTTTGTATGTGTGATATCACAAGAGCCTGTACCAGGAGCTGTGTAGCATGTTCTGACAGGTAAGGTCTGATCTTCCTGATGTTGTACAGGGCAACTCAACATGACCGGGCAATCGAGGCTACTTGAACCTTAAAAGTTAGCTGGTCATCAATCATGACACCCAGGTTCCGGGCAGACTTTGTGGGCATGAGTTTGGTTGTTCCAAGCTGGATATTGATCTGTGGTTGCATAGAGGGACTGGCTGGGATGACAAGGAGCTCAGTCTTTGAAAGATTGAGTTGAAGGTGGCATTCATTCATCCATTTAGAGATATCAGGAAGGCATGATGAGATTCTTGCAGAGACTGTAACATCGTCTGGCGGGAATGACAGGAAGAGCTGGGTATCGTCAGCATAGCAGTGGTATGAGATGTGCATCATTATTCACAATGATACAATACAATTAGAGAGCGAGAAAGAGCCATCCCCATATGAAAGCTTTGGCAGAATGTCACTGTACAACTTCAGAGCCAAGGTATTTACAATACAGTATATTTGTCAGTTTCCCCTACCCTTACACCTCTTTATAAGACACATAAATTCACAACCTTAACAAAGAATTGTGGTTTTAAACAGAAAAAAATAACTTACTTCATATGAACAAATGAAGAGAAATGTGACTCATTTTTGCCAGCAGTATGCTAAAGACTGAATTTTCCATTTCTTGCTTCTTTAGTGGAAATTAATACATTGTTTCCTTTCCAGGGTTATATTAACCTCACGGATCCAAGATGGACTCTTCCAGACCTGAAGGTGCACAAAAGAAAAAATTCCACATCCTTGGCAGTGATGGACCTGACTGAGATTGTGACGAAAGAGGAGTCAGACAATTTGCCTCCAAACTACTGTCAAATGAAGGAAGAAAGTAAAAATAAAATTCATACTTTAAACGAACAAGATTTTAACATACAGAAGAGCCCTTCAAGTGACTCAACTGCACTACAGGAAGACTGTTTGAACCTAAAGCAGAGGCAGATATGTTTGGATTCTCAAAGCCACCAAAAGCAGACCACCAAAGAAAATCATTGTGTGCCAACTATAAAATTAAAACGGATGCCTTTTCTTGAAACTCATGTTAAAGACCTGAAGATGCCAAGTCGTTCTGTATCCTTAACCAAAGATCCTATGCAAATGTCACCGAACTTTATTCAACAAGGTATTACCAGTGAAACACCAGAGTGCAGCAAAGATCTGAGGACAACTTCTGTATCAAATAGTCTCCATACAGAACCCCTACTTGACAATTCACTTTCTCAGACTATTATTTCTCCTGTCAGAAAAAAACAAGAAGAACTTCCAAGCAAGCCGTTAAATGTTGAAATGTCTCAGCGTGTACAGAGCCCTACTGACTTTGCCTTCGGAGATTCGAGGGAGAACAGCACTTTTGACACAAGGGATGACCTTTGCTCAGACATTTTTATTGACTCTTCATCAGTCCCTTTTTCACCTTTTAAAGAAACACATGATCCCTTTCAAAGTCAGGTCCTCTCCTCTGATCCAGAAAAACTGATATCAGATAAAGCAGACTCTGCACAAAGTGTTCTCTCTAATCACTCACCCCTCTACTCTACTGCTACCAGACTGAACCTTTCTGAGCACACTGACCTCAACTGTCTGCCCAAAACAAGTCCCCAAACTCTGAACTTCAAGAGCGAAGTTGACGCAGCGCCCACCTCTGGTTATACATCAGCTGAGAATATGTATAAATGGCAAATGAAGACGGTTAAGGTTGATGAGGCATCAAACAGTTCTGACCTCCTGGACTGGAGCATCCCCTGTGAACCTCTTTTGTCTGTGCCTAAAACTGATGACATGGATAGCAGATCGGGGAGCTGGCAATATGAACAGGATCGAGGCATTGACAGCCCAGTGCCTTATACTTGGCAAGAGGTAAACACAGAGAGCAGATTTGATGAGGACTTCAGGGCAGCCAGTCGTGACGACAGACATTTTGTGTGCCCAGTTACACTCAAGAAAATAATGTCCGGACCAGCTCCAGCCCTGGTGAGACACATTTCTAAAGCTTTCAGCTATTCACAACCTTAAGAATCCTGCTGTCCGCTTTGAGATCTTAAAGTATGGTGGGGTTCACCCATACGTCTAATTGCACAACTCTGATCTTGGGCAAAATCGAGCCCAACATCTGGTCTATAATTGTCAATACATGTCTATTTCATAATTTGTAAAATTCAATATAAACGTAAGCCTAGGGCATTGCATTGAAACTAAATTATTTACCCACCAACAAACAGTTCAAATTGAAAAACCCTCACTTTGGGAATCACTGCTCTAGAGTTTTATACTTTTCTGTCACAGTTGTTACTTTTCTGTCACACTCGTTACTATTAAATGTGAAGGTATGCTAGGCTGAATGCGTGGCATGTTTTTCTTTTCTTTTCTTTGTTTAGACGGTTGAGAAAGAAGAAGGATTTAGATCTCCAAAGTTGCTATGTCGTCAGAGCCTGAGCCTGGTTTACAGTACCATTGATGAGAACTACCCAGAGGGCACTTTGCAGCTCCTGTCTGACCTTCTACAGCCTGGTTTCTACCCTCCCAGGGATATCACAGTCCACCTGATGAATGGCATTCTGCTCGACCCAAAGTGTCCTTATCATCTGTGTGTGCAGGCCTTTAGTCTGCTGATGAGGACACAGAGGTGAGGAAACCACACAAATAAGAGTTTATAGTAATGTTTTTATTTTCTAGCCTTTAACCATCCAACTCCCTTTCTGTCTTTGAATTCAAATTAAAACTGCTTTCTGTTTTGTAGACATCACATTGCGGATAATTCGAGAGTTCCATGGGATTGGGAGCTGTTGACCACATGCATGATTAATCAGGTAAAACAATCTATGAATGTACACTAGGTAATATAACAATATACAATACCATTAGTGTTGTTTTACTAAACTATATGAAAGGGATTTTGGTTGTGAAATTGTAGAATCTAAATGGTGTTAAATGTTCTGCTCTAATTGGTCGATTTACAGTGAAGTTGCAAATTCAGAGCTCATTTGAACTCTTACATTGTAGGTACATTAATCACAAATTTGCCTTCTTGTTTTTTTATTCACAGTGGGATTTTTGCAGAAATTTTCTTCTGTGTCAGTTTCATCAGAAAGATGTCATTCTCCAAATATTTAAGCATTGCTGATATTGTCAATTGCAAAAAGAAAAATTAGATCTTTGTTTCGGTCAGTCTCACTTAACAGCCTATCTGTGCTCCTTTTGCTTCTACAGGACAACATGAAGAGACATCAGACTGACGTCTTGCGCATGCTCCTGGAGTATGTTGTGCAGACTTTGGAGGATGACTTCAAGGCCAAACATTCTTCCTCTACCCTACAACACTCCATCGCGAAGGCAACACTGTCATGTGATAAGCAGTTCCCTCGTGTCAAGTGAGTTTGGTTAACAGGGGTCTGTAAAGCATGAAGCGCTGCCAATCATAAAAGTATTCTGCTCTTTATTCAACAGTCTTTATTTACAATGTTAGGAAATACAAAAATTGCTTTGAACGGGTAGGTGTTTGCATTTTCTATTAGTTTTTTTTAACCAAAAAGCAAACATTATTCAGAGAGTGTTTAATTCAGAGGATCAGATCAAAATGTCTGAGCTGCTAACACCATTGCAATGACATAATTCCTCTGTGTGGCTTAAGAGTGACATCCCATATTAAATACATGCCATTAAATGTTTGCTGAAAACACCATCCCTTTCATGTGTATAAAACTTTTTTTAACTTTTACACATGAAATTACACTTTTTATAAAACCAGTATCAGTTGATTGGAAGCTGTACAATTGAAGCTAACCCACAATCTCTCTTCATCATAACATGTACAATAAAATGTAACTTTTGTTTTCTTGTTCGAACATATTGTAAGACATGATAACAATTTCTATGTGTTTTTATTTTAAAATCATCTTTTATTAAAGTAAAATATTTGTATGTTTTATAGGGATGTCATCAAGTGGCTCTTCACAGCCATCGTGAAATCAACAGAGAATGGAGAGAGTAGAGAAGCAGCCAGAGAAAGAGATGAACAAATGAGGTAATAACAAACCCAAAATATATATCTTATTTTTAAGAAGTTTTTTTTTTTAATTAGTTTTTGCTTGGGCAGAAGAACGATTTCTTCATGTTTTTTTTGGAAATAAAAGGTTATATTATTGTTTGTGTTCAATGGTCTTCTTCATATTCCATTTCTTTCTCCTTTACTCCCCTGCAGAATCGTCTACATCCTCCAGAGGATGCTGTCCTTGGCTCTGGAGGTGGACCGCTCTCCAGCGCTCACCTCTGCCAAACTGTCCCAGGAGCTATTCCTTATGCTCATTGGCAGTGTGCACATACGAGCACACAGGTGAGGTGGCGAGATAAGGTTTTATATTTGCCATTTAAGTTCCCATCAAAACAAATCAGACAATATGACATTGCCAATACATGTGGCCTGTATTTATGAACCATTATTTTGCCTTGGCAAATGGAAATCTTAAACCTATTTAATCAATTTAGAAATAACCTTTTGTAATGAATCAATGTATCAATTCAGAATAAACCACTGAGAGAAATTTGTCACTGGCAAAATCTGCTGCAGGTCACTGTTGACTAATCTGTTTCTGACAACCAGGATGTTGTTGCTGGAGTGCCTGCAGAGTAAACTGCTGAGATGTAAGCTGTTGGAACATCTGTTGGACTATGCTTGCCCACTGAAAGTCTCTGTACCCATGTCGCTCAGTCTTTTGCTGCATTTTCTGAAGCACTGCACTCTGGTTCCTGACCCAATGGTGAATATCTCTCTTGTATCATGTTTTCATCTTTGTCTTATTGTCTTCTTCCATTTCTCAATTAAGAAATTGTTAAGATTATTTAACTAAAAGCTTAATGGAAAAGTTTTCAACAACATGTGACTGTTCAATACAATTGATCGGTGATTGACTTTACTAGGACGGAACTGAAAGGTGGAAGAGGTGGGAAGAGTTGGTCCATCTTCTCTGGATGTTGCTGCTCAGCTACAACAAAGCAATGAAAGGTGAGATGTGGTACAGAGTAGAAGAAAAGGGTGCCTTGAGGATGTAGTTGCTGCAGCTGCCAAAGTCATGCTGAACTGCTCCACATTTGTTGTAGTTATTTCATGAGGTTTTGGTCATTATCCCCGTTACACACTTATTTACATGTATTCATTTAGCTGCATGTTCGTTGATTGTAGTCCAGGGGATCCACTTTATGGATTTTTTGCCTTGTGATCCATGAAGCCCAGTATTAAAACATTTAAATGCTGATAGAAGGAAATTTCAAATTGTGCTGCTTTCACATTAATTCTGTCAAATTGAAGAGAGCATCAAATTTTTCAATAAATGTTGGTGTTTGTCTCAGAATTATCAATAGTCATTACACACAGCATCATTAGCTCCCTGGTTTTTCACTGAAATCTAAAACAGAGGTAATAATGTCGAGCCTATCAAGTTTAAATTCAACAACTTTATTGACTAATTCAACTCTTCCTTCTGCCAGGAGGCAGACAGTGCTCAGAGCCTTTGGGAAACCTCAACTTCAGTGACTGCAATATGTGGTGTGTGACTATAAAGGATTGTACTGAACTGTTTAATGGAGTCCTTTTCTACAACGGTGATGGAAGGAGGGGAAAGCTGGAGTTCTTATTTTAGTTTAAAAACAACTCACAAGAACTCTACTGTCTTGTCGTTTCCCCCCCTTTCCTCTTCAGGCTAGGCAATATGGCCTAAGAATAAAATCTCAGATTTTTTCGTACCAAACTCAATTTCCAGTTTGAATAGATTTTTTTTCTTCTTAAAAAAGAAGGTAGCAGGTAAGTTTAGGAGTGGATACAATTCATCATTTAGACACAATTCAAACCGACGAATATGACGGACGTGGATGTAGTGGCAAAGAACATAAAATATGATCATTGTGAGGCAAAATGCCACACGGATAAAGGTTATTCCAAAACGGGGGTGAAGCACCAGCGGATAGCTTGTGCTAGCGTGCGGTAGATTGCATTGTAGGCACATGCAGTAAACGGACACACTAATTCCTACAGTGAGTGTGTGCTTCTGGACCCAGGAGAAAAGGCCCAGTTTGAATGTTGTATTAACAAGCTGCTGCAAACAATGCTCCTGACTCCTCCTTTTAAAGTGCACTATGTAGTTTCAGGCTACAGCAAAAGTTCAGCTGAGGCAGAGCAACTTCTTCAACAAAAGACTTGGCTGGGAAGCACATACATGTACATGGGGTCGATGGTTTTAGGCATGTGGATAAACCAAGGCTTTTTGACTGTATTTATGGGCAGTGGGCACCATACCTTTAGTAATATACAAGACTACTGCATCAGTAATAGCTTTCCATCATGATCCTTTCTTGTCATATGTGACGCAATGGGAAAATTATATGACAAATGTTGGGTGCTTTTTAACAGCTATTTGTGGGCTGTAGTGGTCTTGTGCATCTCATTGTGAGACACATTCCTCCCACCCTGCTGCATGCCTCAGTTTGAGATGGTGAAATCAATTCTAAACTCTTCCTTAATGCTGGCAGCCATGTTGTTGTATGTGTCTCTGTAGGAAGTTAACGAGGGGGGAGGATGTGAACTACAGGTGCCCAAAGGGAGCAGTGGAGGAAGTTAAAGCGAAAATCTAGATTTTTATTTAAAAAAAATCATCCTAAACCACAAATAGAAGTTAATTGATTTCTCGTTCAGCCCTATTTCTACTTTAATTACATTATTCTCTGACTTTCACTACTCATTTTCCTATTTGTGTGTTTCTGTTTGTCTCCTGAACTAATGAAGAAACATTTAGCACAATAACCTTCATTCATTTTTTTTATTGTGTCATTTCATTTCAAGTATGTTTGTAACAGTCTATGGCATTTAAATATGGTTTTAATTAATAAATGTTCATGAAAAATTCCAAAAAAAATAAGTAAAATGACTTCACTGTCACAAGCCTAGTTTTTATTCACTCAACTTCTTCATTTCTTCTTCGTAGGATATCTTTGCAGCTCAGTGGTGGAACAAAGCGGCAGAGTTGGCACAACGGTCTTCAAGCAGGATGATATAGTGTCCAAACCTGCAGTTCATGAAGCTATAAAGGCCTTTCTATCAAGATCCCAGGAAGACCTCGGCCAGGCCTTACCTCTCCATGTTGAGGAGTCCCTCACTTATCTACAGGATTACCTGCTAGATGTCTGTCAGTCTTGATTAAAAACACTTGTTGATGTTTTTTTTTTTTTCCTTTCCAATCTGCATTGTGTTAATTTAATATTTATATATATTTTTTAGATTGGATTTTTAATATTTTTTAAATAAAGGCTGGGCCTGGCTGAATTCTTGTTCTTGAAATATAAATCAATTTTGTGCATCTTTGTTTCTATAAGTTACTTAGCGACAATAAACAGGAATTTGTAACTACATATATTGCCAACTCCACAATTTCTAAAACAAGCCAAAGCTAATTGAACCACTTTGTTATCCATCCATATTATAGCCAGTCACTCATCACTTAAGGGTTATATTTACTCTGACTCAACAGCTGGTTGGACCGTCTACGAGCTGACCAATAGGATCAAGCGCTGTTATCGCCAGAGGAAAAAAAAAAAAAAAAAAAAATCCTTACAGTCGCCATGATACAGCAGCGGAAACGAGCGAGAAGTAGCTAGAAAACAAAAGAGAACACGCAGTCGTCCTCGCGATCTGGTATGCTCTTGCAGGTAAAAAAAAAAAAAATTGGAAACCTTCCTCGGAAATCTGAACCATTTCAGTCATTTCGTGGCCGTCTCACGCAGACGTTCAAAAGCGTCGCTAATTTTCCGACTCCTCCAAATAGGAAGTCGAGCAGCCTTCGAATAATTGGGATATGTTAGCTTTAAGCTAGCAAGCTAACTCAAGCTAAACTAAAAAAAAAAAAAAAAAAGAAGCTCACTGTCGCTTGCAATCGCAGCATTTTGTAGCTTTGTAAGCTCCTTTTTGCTCACTTGTTTATCTCGTGTGTCAGGTGTTCACGCCACTAGGGAGCTAGCTAGCTGTAGCTAAGTAATGCGCTGTTTCGAGGCCCGGTGTCAATGCGCAAGTCAGTGCTTTGCTATTATGTAAACAACAATTACATAGCTTCTTTTAAAATCACTTTGTATCTCTAGTGCGAACCAATTTGACACGGTTATAGTTAGCCAGTTGTTAAGTGTCCCTAACTTTGCATTCCCCTTTTTCCATATTGACTGTTAGCATGTGAGCTAGCGTTAGCTATTCAGCGTTTGTTATGTATAGTTTTCAGCCACCTATTTAGGTTAAGCTAGGCTAATTAGCTAGCGCCTGTGTGAAGAAAATAGGCAATATTAGTGATCTATAGCTATTTCTGCTCTTTGTAGACTTATGTTTCAACGCTGACTTATCAAGGATATACACGTTTGTTTTGTAAAAGCCTTGTATTCAAAGATTAACAAGTAGAAATGTTGCAGCACGTTGCAGATTTCAGCGTTGACTATTATGTAACTCATTAAATCACAGCTTTCACATGAAGCCCTTTAAATTGTTAATTGCGTTGCATTATGACCTGTCGGTTTCAGCGTACTACCTTGAAAATACTCTGATTAAAAACGTGTTTTTACTTTTATGGTTGTGTTGAATGTCGTCCACGAACACGTGTACATGCGGTAGCTTCTGAAGGCTTTCCATGTAAATATCATTATCTGTTAATGTCAAGCAGGTGCATCACCTTTCAACTAGTTCACTGTGTTGTAGTGTCAGGTCAATGATTAATTAAGCATACATTTGATGGGAGTATTATGATGTATTCACCCTGGTTATGATTTATATCTAATTATACTTTTTTCTTTCTCTATAGTGTTATAGGAATGCCCAAGGAAAAATATGACCCGCCGGATCCCAGGCGGATGTACACAATTATGTCAACCGAGGAGGCAGCCAACGGGAAGAAGTCATACTGGGCTGAGCTGGAAATCAGCGGTGAGTTTTTACATAGAGATCCAAGTTTCTGGATAACACAGCTCTTTCAAAATTGTGCTTTTCAGTTGCATGTTTTGATGCTGACATAGTGCTTAATCATTTTCAATGGCCTTCCTCTGTCCCTATGACATGACCATTTTTTTTTGTATTTCTATCTTGCAGTCTACATGACAGGCACAGATAGTAGCTGGATCTGAATAAAGGAAGACATTGGCTATAAATTTAGTGCTTCACATTGTTGTCTGGTATTAGGCTGCCAGGATCCTGGATTGTTTCTTACCATCACTTGATCTGCCAAATATTTTCCTATTAATTTACTTAGCCCAGGAAAATGTAATTTGATACTGGGAGATGTCCAGCCCAGTAGGCCTAGAGCCCATGTTGAAATTTCTCCCTGTTTGGTTAGACCACTGTTTAAAATCCCAACAATAAAATGCAATTTATTATCTAAAAAACATCCAACTTGTTGTCTTCTACCTTTTGTTTATTGACTAATGGATTCCTTGGTAATCCCTTTAGCTGAAGGTCACAAACTTGAATTTGCAGACTTTAAGAGAGGTCCATAAAAAATCTTTGCACCTCAGATTTAAAGTGGTAGTCACAATCCTCTTGGCTGATGCAGGATTGTCTATTTGTCAAATACTTGTTCTGAAATTAATATAGTCCTAGAGTTATGTTAATTCATTATTTTCAACATCGTAAAATCGTTAACTCTTATTGACCTATCACACCAATTAGTATACTGAAGCTATTCCTCTGTTTTCAAGGCATTTAAAGTTTGATACTTGGACTTAATTCTCGTGTGTCTGTCCTTCCACTGCTTCTGCAGGCCGAGTAAAGAGTCTCAGCACAGCCCTGTGGTCTCTCACCCACCTCACTGCCCTGCACCTCAGTGACAACTCTTTGTCACGTATCCCGCCAGACATTGCCAAACTACACAACCTGGTATACCTGGATCTCTCATCCAATAAGATCAGGAGCCTGCCGTCAGAGCTCGGTAACATGGTGTCTCTCAGGTGAGGGCTTTAAGAATCCTTTTGTGAGTGGAATGGAAAGAAGTAGCTGTCATGTCATTTAGGTTTGGCAATCACAGATGTACATAGGTGCCACTTAATACATTATACACTGTTAGTTTTTCTTGATCTCATTGGACTTCTTCTGCCATTTGATATGATTTTATAATCTACAAGCCTATCTAATTTAAATGTTTCAGTTAAATGTAAGAAGTTGCCATTAGCATTATGTCAAGAGTTGACAAATACTGGTACGTGTTGTGTTTGAAAGCAAATACATACAGGCTGGTTCTTGATGATCAAATCCCCCTGTATCCTCCGCAGGGAACTGCTTTTAAATAACAACCAGTTGCGGGTTCTGCCATTTGAATTGGGGAAACTGTTTCAGTTACAAACACTGGGGTTGAAAGGTGAGTGCTTTATGAATGATTTCTGTAGCCATTCTAGCCCTGAAATCCCATTGTTCTCTTAGCAGGGATTCAACGTGGCTTGCTTTTCCATTAACAGGAAACCCACTTGCACAAGAAATTATGAGCCTCTACCAGGAACCTGATGGCACGCGGAGACTGCTCAACTACTTGTTAGACAATCTGGCAGGGGCTATCAAGCGCAGTGAGTCCACCTCCACCCCTCTCCAATATTTTAAGACTTGAATCTCATATTGCCCCTCTTTCCCCCTGAGTGATAGGTTCATCTGTTAACACTTAAGATGGGGACATGCATAGCTTATTTGCCCCTAACATTGTTGAAGTCATTGTGTGGCATCTGTGTTCATGTCGTCTTCCATACTGAACCACTTTCTTCCCTTTGCTCAGTACCAACAGAGCAGCCCCCAGCTCGGTCATGGATCTCAATTCAGGAACCAGATCGAGCGCGGGATTCAGGTGAGGACAAGATACACAAAGCATGAACAGACTCATCTATATAATGATATATATGTGGCAGATCGCATAAATATAGTCAGATTATGTATCCACAAGCATTTACTGTCAGACAATTTTTTCTCTCAACTTTTTTTTTTAATGAACATGTTGAACAGTCAAAAGATCGCATACATCAATGTATAAGAGATAATTACAGAAATAAATATATATACATGCTTGTATGATTATATTTATATCAGTTTATCAAAATCAAGATGCTAGAAAGAAGATAGGATATACGCACAATATTTCAGTATTCTTCATTGGTTGCACATTGAACCTGATTCATACTAACAGAACCCACACTGTAGCCTTCATAAGGGACCGCCACCATTGGGAGCATTTCAACTGGTTGCTGGTTTGTTTGTGCAACCTGTCAGATATACAACCAGAACCAGGTCTGCACAATAAATCTATTTTATTGTTATTGCAGTATGAACATTTCCAAGAAACACATTGCAAAAGTCATTTTTGCTTCTAAGAAAACAATATTTTAGTTTTAACAAGCCATGATCTCACTCTGCCTGTGTACATTAACCCTGTGTGTTACGGCCAGGCACTAATGCAATTTTGATACAATCACATGAAGCGCATGCTAGCTCTAAGCTTTCCTCAGATTTATTGGTGCCTAAAAGTGATACTTCATTTAATGAAAACTGAGATCATCATATTGGAGCTGAAGCTATGAAATGATAAGCAACAGTTAGTTTTACTGAAAACACTGCACCTTAAAATATAAACACACCAAAAAGAATTTGTGTTGGAGCTGAACTTTACTCATTTATGGACTTTTGGTGTAAAGGCAAGATAATCAAATCATCATCCAGCTTCCTTGGTGTTTCTAAAACATGTCCCTCTGTCTGTTTCTCCCTGCAGCGCTGTTCTCTGTGATGTGCTACAATGTGCTGTGTGATAAATACGCCACACGACAGTTATATGGCTACTGCCCCTCTTGGGCTCTGAACTGGGAGTACAGGAAGAAATCCATCATGCAGGAGATCCTGGGCTGCAGTGCAGACATCATCAGTTTGCAGGTGAGAAATAGACGTCAAAGCATGTGTTGAAGTTTTTGCAAAAATAGCTTATCCATTTTTTAAAATCTCAATGCAATCATGAAGAGAGTCAGAGATGGGGTTAAAGGTAGCAGGACGTTTTGTTTCATACATGACCCAGTCTGAGCAGCCCTGCACATTGTTATGCAGTTCAATAACCCTTCAATAAATGCTCCCTTTGTGAAGCACTGTGGTCTGTGTTGAGACTGATGTTTTGGTTTTGTCATGGCACTGGAATAGGTCAGAATGTTTTCAGTGTTATATAAGACAGTAATTAATGTACAGTTTACATCTTTTGTAACACTTCGTGATGCTTGTAGGTGTTTGGTGCTCTCATCTTGGTCTGTGTTGTTTGAGTTCTTCAACACAAAGAATTAAAAAAAGTAAAGTAAGCGAGAGGAGATGCATTACACCAGATTTAGGTGATTACCTTAATTCCATCTACAGTCCCTGGACAGGTTAGAAATCTTGAAAAGCACACAAATTCTTCTTCGAAAAATATAGGAAGAATTATTCCCCCAATAAATCGCCTTTTTGGATTACAAGACTGTCAGCCTATCCCGATTTCTATCCTGACGCACGTTTTGTGTTGATAACAGGAAGTTGAAACAGAACAATACTACAACTTCTTCCTGCCTGAGCTTAAGGAGCAGGGATACGAAGGGTTCTTCAGTCCAAAGTCACGAGCCAGGACTATGTCAGAGTCGGACCGCAAGCACGTGGACGGGTGTGCAATTTTCTACAAATCGGAAAAGTATGTATCCAAAATTTAGTTGTTTATTGCCCTGTGGTGTCTGTACCTTGTTGACTTGCATTTAATGGAGTTACATTTTAAAATGTTCTTTTTCCAAATCACAGGTATCACATGCTTGTAGCTCTTAGAACAAAAGGAACAGTACCAACTAAAATAAGACATAATGCATGTCAAATAGACCTGTGAATTTGCATCATTAATTTAAGCAGATTGAGCTTTCTAGAAAATTTAAATCAGTTAAATATTATATTAAATAGGAAAATGATCCTACACAAGATAATCTATATATCGTCTAATTTCCTGTCTGTGATTTGTGTTTATCATGTGTATTCAGCATCTTTTGGATCATTTCTTTCCATTAAGTTGTTGCGTTAGAAGTCTTTCAGTCCAGGTCTTATCTTACTAGAAAAAGTTTCTGTATGTTTGTGGCGTTTGAGGTGGATTGTATATTGTTTTTCTATCAGCTGGATGGAACTATTGCTGACCTACCAAACCAACTCCATTACTTTGCAGATTTGATGGTCTGAGGTTTTTTTTTTTTATAGCGTGCAGATGGTGATACCAGTGCATCTAGTTAACATGTAGATAATGGGGGGCCAGATGCTGTAACATGAAAGGTGTTGATCAACATTGATTCACGTCTGGATCGCAATAATTCATTTCCAAGATTCTGAATCGATTCAAGATTCACGAGTCCACAAATTGATTTTTCAAAACGTATTTTCTAAAGACACAAGTCCATTTTCACCGTTAGGGCTCACACTGGCCATCCGTACCGTGCCCAAGCATGCTTCAACCCTGAAGTCCAGTTCGTTTGGCCAGTGTGACCACTCCGTGCTCAGGCACGGTACACTTCCTTGGCTTTGGCACACTTCATGCACGAGCACAAGCACGCAGGTACACAACGCTAACGGCCTTCATTATCGAGAAATCCAGAGTTTCATGTCTGTATCCGACTAAAATGAAACAATATAAGCCACAAAGTAGCTGTCATGTTCTCTGCGTTGTTCTCCGATGTGCGGCCGCGGACTCGCCCAAGCATCTATTTTATTTTTTAATTTATTTATGGCTGTATCTGAATTAAAATAAGCTGAAAAGTAGCTGTCATGTTCTCTGTGTTGTTCTCCGATGTGCAGACACGGACTCGGCTGCGCGTCTCTCAATTTTTTTTTTTTTTTCCTGGACTCCGCCTTTTTGTAAACATAAACAACATAACATAAAGCATGCATGTGTTGTATAACGACGTTAAGTGCAAGATGCTTGAGTGGCAGATGGCCCGTGTGACCGCGCCCTTAGCCAGTTACAGCATGGTATACCTGCTGCTGGCATTTTCCTTCGTGCACCCTCTCAACCTTCCTTGTTACTCTGATTCAGCAGGGGGCGTGTTAGCTCTCAATGTTGGCAATGTTATGGCTGTGTCCGACATAAGTTACATACTGAGTGTGAAGCAGTAAGACATTCAGCCCATTATCTTTTCATTGAAGACACGCATTGGAGAGCATTTTGGATTCTATAGTCTCCTGGGCAAGACGAAGCTTGACCCAACGTATTTAATATGCAGTTTCTGCAAAATGAAAGTGAAGCACTTCAGGATGACTCAAATCCAAGCTCACTTTATATGCAACCAGCAGGAGTTACAATAACCGTAACAATTGACAACAACATCTGAATGATGCACACAGCATCACTTTATTGATCTGCCAGCCAATTCTGAACAGACAATAAGAATAACGAAATCCATAGCCTGTTTCATTTCAACCTACCTGCTCTCCTACAGCTGTGTCAAAACTTCAGATTGGATTCCGAAGTTTCTGCTAAATACTCACACCCACTCAAGCCCACAGCTTTTTATTAATATTAAAGTATTTTGAATGTTGAGGTTGGGTTGGGAACTCTCTCCAGATACACTTTTTAAGATTTGGTTGAAAATGTCTTTAGGTTATTAATGTCTACAGACATTAATAACTCATGTGCTCTGAAAAAGGAACAAAGAAAATCTGTCATATGTAGCAGTTATAAGCCTGTAAAAACTTTGACCAATGTCTGCACGAGGTACCAATTTGATGAACCAATCACATCTCCTTGTCTCCCTGCTTGTTCTCTACCCCTAGCGGGCATTAGCCCACACTCGAAGCGCATCACCGATGACAGAGTTTATACTGTGTATACTGTAGTAAAATAGTCGGGTTTTATTTTGACGTATTATGATAAATATGAGATACCGCCGCCTGCTGGCATAGATAGTTATTTTTATCTCAAGCATGCGCAGAACGTATGTGGTGATTTGCCGTCGGCTGTAGTCTTTGCGGGGTGTTCTAGTTGCAACTTTTTGGCGAAGACAAAAGGCGACATGAGGAGACGCCACTGGCGGCCTTCGTCACCTCTAGTTCTTTACCGTCTTCGCGATGTGTCTGGGCCTTTAGTGCTCATTGATAGTTGGCCAAGTTGTGCCAGAAAATCCCACTGCTTCTTCAGGATTCACACCCTGAACATTATTTTCACGCTTGACTCCAAACTGAGAAACTGTTGATTGTCACTGACATCTATATAGTTTATGGTTTAGGTAATGAGTGTTGATGTTTACAGAAATCTTAACGTTAGACTTTGTTGAGACAACAGTTAATTTCACATTAAAGGTGAAAGACCTGAGTGTTTGATGCTAAAGAGTGGAGGGCTGATTATTGTAAGGACCTCATGATATTATATGTATTACCATACTTAGTACTGCATTACTCTGCATGATTTACTGAACATTTAAAGTAGAGCTGAGAAAAAGGCTTGTGTAAAAAAAGACTTCAATTCAAAATGTCTGATACAATTAACTAAAACAGTGTTTTCACAACACCATCATTTAAAACTTGAATATGAAACATGTCAAATTAAGCTAAATCAATACATGGTTGATACCTCAGGAAACAAATGTATAAGCCTTTGGCCCACAAAATAGTGAACTCTCTAGTTTTTCATTACCAGCCTACACACAATGCTGCTTCAAAAACAGTCACTGAACACATGCACATTGTTTTCAGTAACACAAGACAACATGAGGAGGATTTCCCCTAAAGTTCTGTTGAAGACCCGTTATGTTTCATCTGCATACACCATGGCCTCTCTGTATCTTTTGAGGTTTCTCATCATGTTGCCACGTTTGGGACATTTCTATGTCAGTCATAGTGCAGAGGTGTAGAGAACTCAGCAATCACTACACAGGTTGAGACTGAATCAAAACATAGTGATGGGGTGACATTGCTGCCTCTCTCCTGAGTCAGTCTGTAACTTATGCATCTTAATGAGAAGCCAAAAGAACTTTGCAAATATATTTTATTTCCAACCTATAATTTCTGTGACTAGCTAAAGGATTGACGGTAGGGCTGGGAATCTTTGGTTGTCTCATTGGTCAAGATTAGTTCAGAATCGATTTTCAATTCAAAACGATTCTGGATTTTTTAAAAATTAGTACATACTTCAGGATTTACTCCAGTCATCTGTGAGCTAATAAAGGTGGTGTGGTATTGCATGAAAGTGTAAGTGTAATTTTCATTATTTTAAAAGGTTTTATATTGATTGCAATAATATAAAAAGGCAAATGTTAAGACCAAAGGTAACATTTATTATGCTCAACTTGCAAAAACATTTTGTATTTCTCAATTCTCACTCAGTCAGTGGTTTTAAGAATAACAAGTTATGTAAAAAAAACCTAAAATGGTATTGCATAAATTCAAATTGGCAGACTTAGGCTAGCTGCCATTATTTCTTAGAAACTTGCTATTTTAGAGTGAAACACCTCGTTCCCGTTAATGGAGGTGTGGCTTTCATACATTAATCTAGTTTGCAAAACACGAGATTCGAGCTGCCAGGTATCCATGATGTAGTGAGCGGTGAATGTGACGAAGGGCTGGGTTGCTCTTGATGTCCATGCATTGCAGGTAAGAGCTACCTTGGTGGCTTTAGTCAAAGCCTCTGCAACTTCTGTCTTAGTCTCTTTGTAAAGCTGTGGTACCATTGTTTCAGAAAAAAACGTACGGGATGGTATAGCGTACTTCGGCTCCACTGTGTTAATCATAAATCTAAATCCTTCATTTTGGACCACGCTGTAGGGGCGCAGGTCCTTTTGAGATGAAACAGGCGATGGATTTCGTGATTCTTTTTGCCCGTTCAAAGTTTGCTAAAGAAGTGCAGTGTGGGTAGCTCTGCTGTTGGTGTTGGTCCCCGCTGTTCCTCTTTCAACTCGGGGTGATGGCGTATGATGTGAGAGCGGGCGTCCGTCGTGTTTCCGAAGTATTTTACTTTCATTTAGCAAAACCTGCATATTGAATAAATCCTGTCCAGCTCAGTCTTCCCCGGGAGGTTGTAAAGTCCAAAGTGTGCCCAAACACCTGCCTTCAATGACGACATGACTGGCTGAATTTCTCGCTGCTCCATTCTGAGCCTTAACAGTGTTTAGCCGTGGTAGCTTGCTCTATTGAAGCTGCGTAGTGCTATGGCAAGACAGAAGGTGTTTGAAAAAAAATCTATCTTTTGAAATTATGAATCGATTTAAAATCGCTGAGGACAAGAATCTCGATTTTTACATGAATCAATTTTTTTGTCCCACCTCTAATTGACAGGCTGGTTCATTAGTTCTTGAGAGCCCGACTGTTGTGAAACAATCTTATTTCTTCCCTTTGCATCTTTATTTACGCTGGCTTCACTTAACCTGCTGCTAAAACTACAAGTTTGAAACTGTAAAAAATCTGAAAACATGGAGTCAGAAAGAAGGAGGCTCAGCAGCCTCTGTAGCTGTTCACTTCTCTGCTAGAGGTCAGCAGCCGGAGGAGACATCAGCTGCTACTAGCGTAACATAGAGATGTTACAGTGTCGATAAGAGAGGCTTAGGTTTCGCTCAATGAATGGGAAAATATGTATAGCCTCAAATATAAAGGATCCAATTGTGACTGCTAATTGCCTTTATCATTGGTAATGTCACACTCTTCAGACTCTTGATGATGTACAGTTAATCCATTAAGTAACACTATATATACACAGTGTGTGTCTATATATATATATATGTATATATAAGTAATACATTTTAATCACTTCAAACATCTAATATGCAAAGTAACTCTACAGGAACATAGGTACAAATCTGTACTTGTGTTTTCCTTATTGTAGAAGGTTATCAGTTAAAGTAGTTTTTGTCTAAAACTTTAATTATGAGAAACATTTTTCAGTGTTTTAAATACATCAGCATGAAAAGTGATATGAGGCTTAGGCATCATCCAAAGAGCAGTAGGGAATCAAGCTATTCCTGTAGTGCACAGGCAGAGGAATCATCATTGTTTTAGGTGGATACTATTACTCGTAAAAAAAAAAAAAAAAACATGAAATAGTCAATAAGTCTATTCACATCTTTTTGTCATTTTACTGTGGAGCCATGTCATTGCTGTTATTTGGTGTTTAGAGACATGTCTGTCCAATTTAAGGTAGAAGGGGGAAGCAATCTTTATTTCCCTGTGTTTGCATTGAAATCATGTTTGCACAATGTTCTGTTTCTTCTGATTTTACGTTGTTAGGTTTTACCTTATTGACCATGTTTAGTTTGTATGTTTTGATTTGCCATGCTGCATTTTCTGATGTGATTACTGATGTTGAGCTCTGTCTGTGTCCTTCTGTTTATCTCCAGGTTCAGCGCAGTGCAGAAGCACACAGTGGAGTTCAACCAGCTGGCCATGGCTAACTCCGAGGGCTCCGAGGCTATGCTGAACAGGGTTATGACAAAAGACAACATCGGGGTGGCCACACTGCTTGAGGTCCGCAAAGAGATGATGGAGGCCTCCTGTGAGTAGAAAACACATACTGATCTTTAATATTCTTCATATTAGGGTGTCTGGCTTTTCTTGTTCAGCTGTGTTTTTCTCTTCAGATCTTTTTATCCTGCTAATCCTAAATTGATTTATGCCTGAATCCAACTGTGAAGCCGGATTAACAGGACGGGATAGTTATTGGTGTGACTGATCTTATAGCAGGGTACTCATGTCCATTTTAATAACTCCTTTTTTCACTTCTTCCTGATAACCGTTACCCTCCTTCCAGCTGGAAAGTCCCTCCATGGCATGGAGAAACAGCTGCTCCTGGTAGCCAATGCCCATATGCACTGGGACCCTGAGTACTCTGACGTCAAGCTGGTGCAGACGATGATGTTCCTGTCAGAGGTGAAGAACATCGTGGACAAGGCAACACGCAGCCTCAAGTTGTCATCGGTCTCTGGTGAGACCAACGCCATTCCACTGGTGCTGTGCGCTGACCTCAACTCTTTACCTGACTCTGGTAAGTGAGAAGAGCTGATGGACCACCAAGAGTCAGTCTCTAAAGAAATGGGCGTGCACTGAAGATGCTAAAACCTTATAATTGTAGTGCCATACAATATGTGAGTAGAGAACAGGAGGAGCAACACGTTTCATCATAACCTGGACAAATCAACTTTGCTTGGTCACTTTAATGTCATCACTCATTTTTAACAATGTTTAAAGATATGTTTAGTGTCCATGACGAGTCCAGTTATAGTAACTTCTGATTAGATGAAAGCTTGCAGTCCTGTGCTGTCTGCAGGGCCTAAAGTACTCCCGCACCGTGCCAGATCTCCGACGTGAGTGGAAAAACAAAAATAGAACAAAAATAAATGCATGTGGGAATTTGTTGTGACTGCGCTTGATGAAGTTCGGCTCACTTGAGTTCACCTATGTCAGTAATGCAGCTCTTGTTCTCAACCCAACACACGTTACTAGCCGATCAGAAACAGTAGGGCAGGTTTTGGCAACACTCGAGCTGGGGGATCTAGCGATGTAGCACGTTATGCGAGGCGCGCCGTCTAGGTATGTTTTCCGCCCATATGATCGGCATTGAAGACCATTTAACTAGTAGGTTATCGATCTCCGTCTTTGTCACAGGTCTTTATACTCTGCAGGGGACCAGAGAGATGTCCACTGCACTGTTAGGTCTTTGAATGCAAAACACAAAACTACAAACGATGTATTTTCCCGTTTTCAGAAATTAATCAAATTCTAGAGTATGTTTAAATGTTTGTTATCTAACTAGTATGTAAACAAACCAAAATAATGTCACACTAAATACTAAATTATAAATCAGCTATACATAGACTAGTTGTATAAAAGAAATTGTTTCTGCAGGGCTGGAATAGTGCAAAAACACTACAACTCTCCAGTCCACATGTTTATAAAAGTATTCAAATAAATGCATTCTTTATTGTATGAAGAAAAAAAGATTGGATCATAACTATAAAGTTTTGCAGAAAACGCACACATTGGTGAATAAAAACTGATCACAATGCAGGAAAATAAAAGTGCGGTGCTCAAAAGGGGCCTCACCTGTTGTATTAAACAGCAAATCATTTACCCCTGCTTTCACTATTTTGATCAGTGCGCCGCTTGAGTGTTTTGCAGTGATATTGGAAAGAGGGTGATCTCTTTGAGAAGGGTGATTGTATGACTGTTTTGTGTCACAGCTTCGGATAGTACTAACCAACAATATAGAAAATATCTGCAGTACAATTGGCAGTATGTATGCTAACAGAAGGAACAGTCTGGGCCTCTTGACTTTTTCCCTGATTCTCATGAGGACACCTGTCATCTCTCCGCTCTGTCCAGGTGTTGTGGAGTACCTCAGTTCAGGTGGAGTGGACTGCACCCACAAGGACTTCAAGGAGCTTCGATACAGTGACAGTCTGACCAAATTCAACTGCAATGGCAAGAGCAGCACGTCCAACGGCAGGATTACCCACGGCTTCAAGCTAAAGACCGCCTATGAGAATGGCCTGATGCCTTACACCAACTACACCTTTGACTTTAAGGTGATTGGACTGACAGTAGAAGTTCATGATGTTGTTGGTTAAAAATGTGCTTCTAGTACACATTCTAAGTAAATGAAGCAATACCTATCTTATACATTACTGTTTAGTTGACCCCCCTCTTCTTCTCTCCCCAGGGTGTCATCGACTACATTTTCTACTCGAAGCCTCACCTGAACGTGCTGGGTATCTTGGGCCCCCTGGACCCCCACTGGCTTGTAGAGAACAATGTCAGCGGCTGCCCACATCCCCACATCCCCTCCGACCACTTCTCCCTCTTCGCCCAGCTGGAGCTGCTCCTGCCCAATTTGCCCCCCCAGGTCAATGGGCTCCATCTGCCTGCACGCAGGTAGTGAGTCCCTGCCGCACCACCAGGGGGAGCTGCCACCACAGCCACCCCTTTTTTTTCAGCCGCCCTCCTCCCTCCCACTACCAGCTCTTCCTTCCACCACAGAGGAGGAGGAAGACAAAAAAACACAACCTGTAAAATATATTCGTACAGTGAGGTCTGGCCGACAGGGATTTCGTAAAATGTTATAGATATTCTATATTTTTTTCTTTTTTCTTTCTCTGTTTTTCTTTTTGTTCTTTTTTAACTGCTCAATTCAGTCCTGTTTGTGTATCATATTTTGTGTTTTGGACTCCCTTTTTCCTCCTGAATTCCACCCACCTACCCACTTTGCTTCTGTCTTTCAAACTAGAGGGGATGGTAGCTCATTCAGATTTGTCACATGGGGCGCTGTTTGGTTTTTAAGAGCAACAAGGAAACCTAAAAGTGTCTGAGAGGATGATATTGACCAGAAAAGCTGATAGTCTGCCTGTCTGTCTGTCCTGTATAAATCTGAAACCAGCAAAGACAGCAGACTTGTCAGTCTAAGACCTCCATCATTGGCTTTTGCATGTTTTCTCCGGTACTCTCTCAGTGGTTATATGATACAAACATTTGTTGTTGTTGGGTTAGAGCAGCTTTAGCTGGTAGTTAAACATCCCCGGAGGTGGATGTAGCGCAGCTCGCACGAGGTGAGATATCCTGCTGTCATTCAGTGGTGCTGAGGCCTTTTGTGTGGTCATGGCCTCCCATGGTGCTACAAGATAGTCTTCACCTCTGACCCTGATCCCTGCTGCATCAGCTACCAAACCCACAGATGCCTCAAAAACCAGACGTCCAAGGACTACACTTGTCTGGTTTTTACATCGGCGGTGTTCAGTGTGAAATTTGTGTAGGAAGGATATGTGAGAAACTGAGAGCAGCTACCATCCTGTTTGCAGACTGTTTTCACCCCAGCTTGTATAGATGTTAGGCTAGTCTTGTGCTTAGGAGCTCACCGTTTTTTGGTCGAGGGTACAGGGGATTTGGGCTGATGGGCAAAGCGTTGAGGGGTTTTCACGAATCTTTTCTTTGTCTTGATTGCTTTTATAGGCAGAGAGAGCGAGTCATTGCTGATACACAGGAGTAAAAAACCAGCATTCCTCTCACTGTCTGGAGTTGCCATCTGACTCCACACATGCAAGCTTACACACAGACACAGACACACACACACACACACACACAGACACACACACACACACAGACACAGACACAGGTAATTTTGCAGGCAGATCTGTAGCACTGTCTCTTGAGGCCAGTAGTGACTTTCCCCAGCCATAAAATCCATACACGAAAAGCAGTGGTTTTTTTCACAAGTGTTTGTACAGAATAGAAATCTAGACTCAGTCTTTACATGATTGTATATGAACCACAAAAGACCTGTTTTCTGGCGTTTTTTGTACTAAGAGTAAATTATGATCAGATTTGAAAAAAAAAAGCAGATTGTATTGTAAACTATGGCTAAATTTTTATCCAGTTAATGTTAAGATGAATTGATATTACCAGCTTGTACAAAAGACGTAAGAAGAGGTTGTTCAAGGCGTTCGCTGTCACTACTTTGCACTCCCTTGAGGTTAACTGTAATTAATGTATCAGTATTGTTTTGTTCTCTCTCCCCCCCCCCCCCCCCACCCCACACTTCTCTCTGCTGTTGGTTTTGATTTGCCGGCACATTGCTGCAATTGTAAATAGACACTTGAGTAAACTTCTGCCTGTTGCTTCCCATTAACAAAGCCATTGATCCACACTGCTGCCATCAGTCCCGACAATAAGAACCCTCCAGTGATTCCACATCTGTTCATGTATAGATCTCACACTCACTCCCATTAGTGACGCGTGACCGATACAAAATCCCACCTGTATAACTAAACATTGTGCCTCACTGTAGCAGTTGTCGTTGTCTTGCACTATTTTACATTTGACGAACGCCTGAACAACCTTTTCTGCTTTTATTTTTAAATACTGTTGAGACATTTGTGAAGATTTTATGTCCTTTTATTGGTTTTTGTTAATGTTGATTTCCTTTTTTATGAGCTGTGACAATGTTATGACGATGTGTATATCCTTCCTATTCATCAAGCTCTCTAGTAATCAGGTATGCTATCTTCACCCATCCTCTCTCTTCCCCTCAAAGAACACGGAGTAGGATGTCTAATCTTTATTCAATCCACTCTTCCTGTATTGTTTTGATCCCTCTTTGTACCTTAGCACAGCTCCATGCCCAGATCCCCCCCAAAATTCGCAGCCCCCTTGGCTCCTTCCCTGGCCCTGAATTTTAAATCACCTTAAGCCTGTCTGTCACCCCACACCCCCACCCCCCCACCCCTGAACCGCCCAACCTCAGACTTTGTTGACCCCCTTTTCTTACTCAAACTGTGTCCTTTAAACCCTTTTGCTCAACCACTTTGTATAGTTCTTAACCCCTCGTCATTGCAGCTATAGTGCCATCTGTGGACCCCCTACCTCTGTATGGGAAAGGTGGAGGGCCCACTTAGCTCTGCTTTGAGATGAAGGGGGGAGGAGGGGCAGTTAGCTCAGCTATTTCTCTCTCTCTGGAAAACCGGACAAACACATCCCAAACAAACAAGCAAAGTCTATCAGTGGTTAGCCGATTGTTTCCACAGCAATGCTTTTACACAGCTACGACGGATCATGAGCACTTATTAAATTCAGATGCAGCTCCCCTCACTCCTTGTTTCATCTTGTTAGCAAACAAAGATCTCATTACTCTAATGTATATGTTGAAAATGAAATTTTAAAAGCAAGAGGGAGGCAAGAAAATAGGAAGTGTAAGTTAAGACCTCAGAACAACGTCTCTTGTCCCGTTTCTTTCCCCCTTCATGTTTTTTAACCTTTTTTTTTTTTCTTTGTTTTCCAATGGAAACCAATGTGTCCAGTTTGATTTATTTTTTTCTGAATGGCATTAGTAATGTAGTAGATTTAAAGGCTAGCTTTTTTTGTAAAGTGTGAATAAAAGATGTATCTCATGTTTCCTTTCTAAAAAGATATTGAATTGTGTTGTTGATGTGTAAATCATGAATTCTATGACGGTGTTCTGTTTGCTGCTTTGTTTAGACTTTTACGCCGATATATTTCTTTCCCCATATACTCCCCATCACAAAACCAAATCCTCTGTAGAAACCATGAGACATTGTCTTGATGAGTTGAATGTTCCTGATGATGTCTCGTAGAATGAAGGATTGAGCGCTTATTGGAGGAAGAACAACCTGTATCATTGGTATCAGTAAAAACTTTCAGCACAGGGATATTCAGTTTTTGTTTTCTTTTTTGTTTTTTGTTGACTTCTCAGCTTTATGTTGGATGTTGGCACTAGCTGGAGAGTGCTGGTTCCTGTAGGTTAGGGCAGCAGAGCTGTCTTACTCATGGCTGCAGTTCAGTTCTAGAGAAAACTGTTCTGACCGGTGTAAAAACGTGTTTGTAAGACTAAGCTAACCACCTGCCGCTGTTTACTTTACTGGTCCTGTGACGATTTTGAGTACTACTAGTCCATCTTTCTATTTTTGTGCATCACAGTGAAAGTAAAATCGATTACACTAGCTAGCTACTGTTGATAGTCACTGATTCGACTCTATTCAGTCGCCCCTCCCCTTCTCATCCCTCTCCCTTGTTAAACTTCAGACTATGGCTTCAGACTGAGAATCTGGCGAATCACACGGCCGAGTTATGTCACCTTGTGAGCCTCGGCGAGTGATCACGTTGTTATCTTTGTACTTTTCAACTGTTGCATTGTGTTTCATAGTTGGCTTGTTAGGCGTAGGACGATTTCCCAGGCTGCATCTCTTTGTAATGGTGCACACCAAAGCTGCTTGTAGTTGGGTTCTCTGTTGTAGAGCGACTTCTTTTCAACCACCACCCCAATCATAGTCTTCATGAAATGTTAGGGCTGCTAAGGAAAGCACGGTACTTTTGTCCTTTTCCTTGAATCTCACAAACACCTTATATCCATATTCCTGTTGGTTTCATTTTTGAATGCATCCTTTTTCCCCCAAAACACTTGGCAATAATACCCAGAAACATTCAGACACATTCAGAATGGGGTTTTTTAAAAAATATTTTACCTGGAGATAAAACAATGTAGCTATTACATCTTAAGATCTGTGGTTGTATTCTTTGTTTTGTTCTTGAACTCAACATCTTCAACCTTCTAGACCCCAAAAACCCCTTTATAGAACCATCCTGTCTTTTATCATCCATCTTGTATATTTCTCATCCACCCCTGCCGATCTAGTGTTAGTTGTTCAATGATCAGGATTGTCTTTCTGTAGTCAGCTGAGTACATATATTGATCTGTGTCACTGTGTTTATGCACTGGACCAATTATTGTTTACCATTCATGAAATACCAGCAAAAAAAAAAAAAAAGAGAAGAATAACGACAAAACACTTGCACAATGTTGTAGAATGTCCATTAACCAAGGTGAGAAATCAAGGCAGCTGTTTTCAAATCAACACATACTGTTTTAAAAAGAAACTGAATGGTAAACAATGCTTTCTGTTCTACCCCTTAGCCGTCCTCTTGATTCTCTTTGGACTAGTTTTGTTTCTTTTGATTTTACTTCTTCCGTTTGACTACAGGTTCTGCTTGTTTCCTTTACACCTACCTATGTATTTTCCTACTTCTGGTTGAAAAATAAATTCTATATTATCTGTTTCAAGCTGTGTCACCTTTTATTCTTTGCAATGGATATTGAAAATAAATTCTATATCTGTTGTCCTTGTATTGTCTCCTTTGCTTCCTCGTCAAATTCTTTCCTCTCTCTTTATTTTACACATTGTGATGTTTATGTTTTTGTTTTCTCCCCTCTCCTTGGCCCAGTGACCTTAATAACCTTTCAAAATGGACCAAACAAGAAGACTACTATGTTGCAAACCCTCCTAAATTTTACACTTCTCCCACTATAACAGCAGTGTTAAGTGATTTTAGAGATTCATGTGTCCAACAGCTGGTGGAGGATGGATTATGATGTCCAATGAAGTGCAAGCTTGCAGCCTAATCGAATCAAACAGCAGTTCAATGAGCCGATGTGAATATTTGTGTGTGTTTGGTAGCAATTAAAACCTTGGTACACTAGTGAGTGACAGACTGATGTGTTGAAGAAGCCATCTTGGTTAAAATCTCTATCAGCAAGTACACTCCCACTGAAGTGTCCTTAAACAAGACACCAAAGTGTAATCCGCACCCTTGAGCCAAGTCTTACCTTTGCTTTTCCTCCAGGATGACAAATGAAAAGTGGATATCCCATCAGGGATCAATAAAGCCTAACATTAACATTTAATACCTAAAATAGCCTGAGGATTACCTTAGTGTGTTCTTATTTGTAGACACACGGTGGAGCCAGAGGATCATCTCTGAACAGGCTCTGAAAACTAATCCGACCATGTCATGTAATAAAGGAGTTACGATGCCAGGTCTGAATGGTCCTCTGATGGCTCATAACATCAGCTGGAGTGAATTTAAAGGGAGCGGGAACAGTGTGAGACAGGAAGTTTAACTGCAGACTTTAGTGCAAAGCACTGCAGGAGCTAAATAATTATCCTCTGAGATTATTTTTTCAAACAGCAGTAAAGTGGAAAGGATATATAATGATGTAACATGTACGTTAGTGTTTTTTATGTCTAACAAATAGAGTATAAATATTATACTTATTATTGTCACACGTTTTCTAGATTTACTTTGTTCTCTACATCCAGTGTAGTTGCTACAGTATAACTCATATATTAATGTATGATAAGGTTGTCAGATAGTTTAGTGGTTGTATCCCGCTCCCCATGTAAAGGCTATAGTCCTCCAAGCCTGCGGCCGGGGTAAAACTTCGATCCTCTGTACATCATTCCCCACTCTGCCATCTTGGTTTTACCTACTCCTCTCTGCAATAAAGGCCTATAAAGCGCCCCCCTCAAAAAAACAATCTTCCAAACAATGTGTAATTAATGTCAATCAATCAATCATTATTTGTATAGCGCCAATTCATTACGAATGTTATCTTGAGACGATTTACAAAAGAGCAGACAAAATACCTTACTGAAGGTGTAAATTTGTTTCTTTTTTACAGTAAATAGGGCAGCAACTTCTTACATAATGGTCATTTGAGAACAAGACATCAACATTGTACTAATCTATTTTCTAGGCTTTTGTATTTTTTAAAAGGTGATTTTTGAACTCGGGAGGGATGATCAATAACAAAAAAGATCAGATCAAAATCAAGGTCAAGGTAAACTTTATTAACCCCGAGGGGCAATTTGCTTTACATCATTCGATAATATCAGAAAGTTTGCCTTGTCTGACTCAAGTGACAGACTTTCCAACAACTCTAGAATCAAGCAGCCTTTAGTCAATGTGGTATTTGTTGAGGTCTGTTTGTTGTGTTGGTGAATGTTACAAAGTAAGTAGCCAAATGTTCAGCAGGATTTACTGGTTGCGGAACAAATTGCTGCAACCGTGTTCATGAAGTTAGCACCGACTTATTAACAGACTTTCGGGGATGTGAGCCTCAATCTCTCCTCCGGAAAGGCGACACGTGTGATAAAGTGGAAACCTGAGAGACTTGTGCTCAAGTGCAAAAAAAAAAAACCAACAACCTTTAACAGATGTCCAGAGAGGAGACAGGAACAAACAATGATAATATAATAAGAAGTGCTGCAGAAAAACAAGACCATTAACACACACCTCAATACAGAGTCATTACGCCTTTGCAGAAGTTGCATCTGAGAGGAACAAGGCTTACTTTTATTACCCTGAAGTGGACCGTGACAGCAAAATATGAGTGTGCACTAGTAACCCAGGACAGGCAGCTTTAATTCCCTTAATCTGTTTAAAATGAGAGTTACGAAGTTGGAAGAGAATATTCAAGAGTGTCCAAGAGCTCATTTTCAATCTTAAGGTCATGAACTATTTCTGGGTTAAAAATGTTCTTTTTTCATTTGTGTTTGTGTGAGGGTGGATATCAGAGACAACAAAGGACTTTGTTGATCACTTAGGAAGAAAAGTCTTGTGGGAGAAAGAAGACAGATTCCTCTCTACTTCAGCCCAATGTTTGCAGACTATCTGTCTTGTGTTGACGTGGCAGCCCTGATTGCAAAGCCTGTAAAGTCCTTTGCAGATGTAGACTCTCTATCTCTCCTCTCTTGTTCCTGCATGTTTTCTTCCTTCTCTATATCCACCTTTATTCCTCCTCCCCCACGCAATCATCCTCTTTTTTTTATTATCCTTTTCCTCTGGAAGTCTTACTAAAGTGTGTGTCTACGAGTGTATGTGTTTGTGTGTGTGTGTGTGTGTGTGTGTGTGTGTGTGTGTGTGTGTGTGTGTGTGTGTGTGTGTGTGTGTGTGTGTGTGTGTGTGTGTATGCGCGCATGACTACTAGGCCAGTTGCCTGTGTGATGTGCAGCCAACTCCTCCAAACACGCTCTCGGAATACTTCTTTTGGGTTTCATGGTTGTGGATTCAAGTTGTTAAGTGCCAGAAATGAGCACATGAAATATAGCTGTGTGTGTCTGACTGGAGCGGCTGGAGCAGACTCAGCCAACACAGCAGGCCAGCAGGCTGGGGCTGCACTCGAACCTGAACTTTTCCTGAGAACTTTCTGGAAACTTGACCTCAGATAATCCTGAGCATAACAGAAAAACCAAAACGGAGACTGAAAACAGTGAAAAGAATGTGCTGCAAATTCACCAAAGGGCTTTCATTGCAAAGGCAAAAACACCTGAGCATTTGCTGGTCTGTTAAACAGCACATGCTTGTGTCAGTGCATGTGTGTGTTTTAGTACTCTTGTTAAACCAAGGGGTGTGTTTTTGTTCCTATTAGAGAGGTAGGGGGAGACCCGACAGTTATGTGTACTGGCCAGCAGCAGCTTTAGACGGAGGGTTTGTACTGTAAAACACTCTCAGCTAGTTTTACTTTAAAACAATGCATTTCCCTTTTGCCTGATTATGTGGCTTCCCTGAATTATCACAAGTGTGTTTGAGTTCAAACAAACTGATTGAGTATCACTGGAGCTCTAGAAAACAAGTTCTTTCGTTGCTTTTTTTCTACACTGGGATGTTTTTTTTCCTCCATCGCTGGCGCTTTTTAGTCTGGCACTCTCATCTTTTCCGCCTACTCTGCTTTTATATGTCGGCAAACTAACTGTAAAATACATAAACTGAAGGTTTACACCATCAACTCTACTCTTTTAGTTCTGGGCGATGAAGTTCAGCTTGTGTTAAGCAGTGCTGAAACTTAGTTTTCCCTCAAGCCTTTGAGTAGCAGTTAGCGAACACCCTGTAGTTCTCGAAAGCTGCACTAAACTCAACCTAGCCTCTCCAAGGGAATTAACTTGACTCTACCTCACCTTGTGTTGGAAGAAATTATAATACGATTACATGCATGGAAAAAAAAAGTCAGTCTTCTCCTTTCTGTGCTTGTTTGTTTTTGTAGGTAAAGTTGAGGATCAAATACGGACGCTAGATTCTACTTCTAGTTAAACAAACTTCTCTTGGATGTTTTACAGTGTGTTGTGTTTGTGGTTTAGGGCTGTTTCCTGTAAGATCAGGGTGGCCATATGGCACCTTGGACAGATGAGATGTATTAAGTGATGTCACCTGTTGCCAGTGTGAGCTAAGATTTAACACACGCGCCAGGAACAGAACATTTTCCAAAGTGTAGCTCGAGCTGATATCTAACTGCTGCAGTCCATGTGGAGAAGATCCTTCATGGAAAACACCATGAACACTTCAAAAATCCTGTCCAGTTCTCTTTGCCAGTCCTTTTATTTTGACTCATCCGACGATCCAACGACCGCCGAGTTTTATTGTTATGGTTTGGGAAAAGCTCCATGAAATATATTTGAAGGCGTCATGTGCTGTTTTTGTCATAAGTCATAAAACTGTGCAGTAAAATGTCTGCGCAAGGCAGAAAGGCTCAAAACATGAGCATGTTTCCTTCCCGGATTTAGGGCTCAGTATTTGTTCAAACGTTTTCTGCAGTCTCATACGATTTAAATAATACTGTTCTGATGATCAACTCAAGTGCCACTGCAGCTACTCCTGATGAAAGTTATGAAAAGGGCCTCCTTTATGCTACAAAAACAATATTAATGGAGTCCCAGCACTGAATGAAACAATAACATAGGGCTGCCAGTAAATGAGGATTTCTGACAGAAGCTATTTTATTAAATTGTACGATTTGTAACCACAAAAAAAGGAAAGTAATGAAACCTTGAATTACATAACTATAGTTGTAGGGAGACATCATGTCAGAGAAATGAAAAATGAAAAAGAATGTGATCACAACAGTGAATTGGATGAAACTTGTTTGATATGAATTTTAAAATGATTAATGCAACCTTGAATTACATAATAGTCACATGACAGGCAGACAGACAGACAGACAGACAGAGAGAGAGAGAGTTAGACTTTATTTTGTGGTTAAAATGTGAGAGGTCAAATGATGGGACAATTGTTCATGATTCATTATTTTGTAGTTTTTATTTGCACGGTTGAAGACTTGCCATAACTCTAAGGGGGGGGGGGTGCAAATGTATAATGTGAGGCTGGTAAGAGGCTCAGTGCTATGCGATGGCCTTCCTGGCTCTTCAGGGGTTGAACTACCTCCACTCACTGTTTAGGATGAGTAGAGGTCTAAATATATAAGCCTTAGATTAAAAGTGTAAATTTGACTTTGCTCTGTTTTTTCCCCTCCACTGTATCTGTTTCTCTCTGTCTTTGTCAGGAACTCTCGTAGCATGGAGATGATGGGGACTGCTCACAGTGCGATGAAGCAGGGTCACAACCCCCTCGTCTTACTCCAGTGAGCAGCTTCATATGACACCCTTTCCCGCCCTCTCTCTCCCTCACTGTGTCTCCCATGTTGGCAGTGCTAATTGTTCTCAGGGCCGGGGAGCATTCGTCTGTCACTTGAGGCCTGTAGAAACTCATTTGTGGGTCACAGGCTCCGGCAAAGACTGGAGAAGAGTGTGACAGCGCCTGTATGACTGTGTATGTGTGTGAGTTTCCACATGAATTAAAGAGGTTTGGGACAGCTGGAGGAGCCCTGCTTCAGGTAAACATAAAGGCATGATTTAAGCATTACATGAAGAAACAAAAATGATAATAAATTAAGGATATTATAATGAACAAATGTTAAAAAGCAGAAATGTCTATGAATATGTATTTTACCTGAATGGAAGAAAAGTGAGCACTGCTTATCACTTTGATAAACTTCACTGGGCAAGGAATAGTTTGACATTTTGGAAAACATGCTAGGCCTACTTCTTGTTTATGTCTAAAACAAGACCTAAAATCTAAAGGCTAACTTATTGTTCTGTCTGAAAGTGCTAAGAGACATCAGGTCTCATCAGACAAGAAAGTTGATGCAAAAAAAGGATTTGGAGTTAAGAAAGGACCTCTGAGATCGTGTTAAACTTTCATATTGACGTGTTTGAAGAGAATATAGCTTAATTGAAGTGGTGAACAGTAACGTAGTAAATATACTTGAGTACTTTACTTAAGTAGCCTACATCTTGTAAGTATCTGTACTTTCAAATTTTACTTTTTGGAGGAAATTCATGACTCTTTTCCACTACATTTGAAAGAAAAATATTGTACTTTTGACTCAATTCCATTTGAATTTTCTCATTGCAAGCTACTTTTGCTCTGAAGTTAGCTGAGCAATTTTCTTGTTTTTTCTAAAATCAGATCCGAAAGACAATAAACTGTGTTTGTTTAGTTCTGCTTTTGGTTGTCTATGTGGTGTTGTCGTGTATCCTAACACGGTGCATCTCCAAGGTTAGACTTTGAGCTCAGATCAGGCAATTAATTTAGTGGTGGTAATAACATGGCAGAGAAGGAGGACGATTCTCCCCCTGAGTCTATCTTAAGCCCATGTTTGTATTGTGACATTTTCCCTGGTAAACAGGTAGTTTTGGATGTTCCTATTATTTTTGAGCTGCAAATCTGTAGCATGTGAGTTGAAAAATGTACGCTAAATAGCCTAATAATTTGTAAATAAATACAGCATAATGTAAACCCATGTATTCATGACTACACTTGGGTTGTGAAAATACAACAGTGTAACTAGTAAGCCTAATAGGCTACTATATTGCGAAGTGGACTACGCTGCGCAGACTTCTGATAGACACCCGAAAGCCCCCAAACACCCGAAGTCATGCTACATGCCTATATTGTTTACATTTATATGACGGATCTGTTAATTGAGATGACTAAAAAACACACGTTGAAAACTCACGAGTGTGTGTGCAGTAGGTAGGCTAGTCATTGTCGTGGAAGTTTACTTCCATTGTGGACATTTTACAGAGGAAAAAAACCAACCACCATCCAAAGAGTTTCAGCAGGTTGTGAAACGTGGATATTTTTTTCCAGGTAATTGACTGTACTTTAAGCAATGAGTCGGGGTTGTTTTGTCTTGCTATTAGCTTGCTAGCGTTAGCCTTGGTTAGCACGCCCACTACTTGTGTCATCATTGTTTCCCCAAGCGCTCGTGACTATTTTCAAATGTTTCACATACGAAGAGGGTGAATGCGGCAAATGTGCCGGTCAAAAGAGGCCCTTTCTGTTGCAGGCACTCTAGCCAACTTGTCGTGTATCATCGCCATCGGCCATGTCGCTTTGGTATCTTAAGGTTATGTTGAGAGCGCAAGGCTTAATGCTCAATTCCTCCTCAGATACGATTTTTTTTTAGTTCGGCTGTTCACATCACTTTTTTTAAATGTAAATTTAAGTAGCCATGGCCCTGAACTGACCCGCATGCGCAGAAGTACATCAACATAGAAGTCACACGCCGCAGGTGTGAAGAAAGATTATCTCACAATTGTCAGAGCTGATCTACAAGCCCCTGCAAAGTCCCATCCTTCCTTACCTCAGGGTTAAAATAAGGTGCCTGGAACACACATCCGAAGAGAAACTTTCACAGATGCTTGATCAGAAATCCAACTGATGTAGAATATAAAAAGGATCTGCACCCTCTCTGTATTAAAATACATTTTTCTTTTGCAAAAGCAACGTTTTGAAATTTTCTTATGGCATGGGGATATTTCAGTCATTTGTAGGTGGTTCTTCTCACCGGGGTGGATCACCATGATGACTTATGATGAACAGCTAACCTGCTTCAGACAGTTATGTTGGGGATAATTTAGGAGACAAGTAATCAGCCTATATTCAACAATCAGATAATTTGATCTTGGACGTCTGTTGGTTGATTTTGAGAGGAGAGGAGGGAGACGAGCAAACACTTTGTCTTTCTTGTATGGTTTCACACATAAAATTAAGGCTATATAAGTGTGGAAGCTATTACAAACGTTTTACAGTTTTCATCCTACAACAAAGCCTAAACAAAGCACTGAAGCCTACGTTTTGTACGTATAAAGGTGCACTCGCAAAGTTGTCCTGTACCATTAGCACGATTGTCCCCATTCGCCCTGGTGGTCTGCACTCACACTGCTCCAGGACTAACCAGGCCTGAGTACGGTTATCTGTTGTACATTACGTCCTAATACAACACATGAATCGCTTAGTTGAAACGTGCTTAGTTGACAAGACAGGCAGACTCGGACTGGGTGGATTAACCTCAGTTCGAAGTATAAGCTCCAACTCTTGCTCGTCCTGCTACCACAGAACTGTGATGAGGGACGTCAAAGCCACATGCACAAGTTCTGGCTGTTCAGACTAGAATTACATCAGAAAACATCCCATTAAGATCCTCTTATGAAAGTGGCCCAAATCTGATTTGAAAAGATCATATTCCATGTGACTTGGGTTGTTCATACTATCGTAAAAAATAGATCTGAGTCACACATGAGAAAAATATATCAAATCTGGGTTACTTCTTGCTGCGTTGTGAATGTAGCCTAAGAAAATGAAGGAGACACCTGTCAGATAATGTTACATAAACATAACGGGCAATTAGTTGAAACTTTAGATTGGACAAACTAAGCAATACGCATACTGCTTCATTGGCAGGTTGATAAAGCCCTGGTAGAACTAATAAAGCAAGGGTTCTCAAACTTTTCTGGAACATGGACCCCTTTAAGATAAGAATTTTTTCCAAGGACCCCCTCATTATCGTACTGTTGATAAGCATATATTAATACCATGTATTAATGTACTATGTAGTACCGGTACTTTGCAACGATAGAATTAGGCTACATTTATACTTTCCAAGTAAATCATTTTATAAACTTTGAGAAAATGAACATCACAAGATTGACATAGTCTTGTGATGAAATTAGAAATGTTGTCATGTATTCTAAAACAGACGTCCAGTTAGTTTAATTTTAAAGATGAATTATTTGCTCCTTATTCAAATCACTGGCAGGAAGCTCTGAACAAACCACAGACTCATATTCTTATGTCAAACAATTCACAAATATTCCGCTATGGTTCACGGTTCTTTGAGAATCACTGTAATAAAGGATGGGATGACACAGTCCAGTTTAAAACGTTGCCCCAACCAAACTGAGTTAAAGTGACCTGCATTCACTTGATGTTTGGATGGAGATGTATGAGAGTAAAGCGCTCACAGAAAAAAGCAAGGTAAAAAGATAAAATGCTTAGGGTTGTTGTTTTGATAAAGAATGATGACCAAAAGCGACGAAGAGACACATTTTCTGTAGCTACTCATGTAATAAACAAGACGAGTGAGGATAATATGTGAGCATCAGTGCTGAGTTATGCCCCTGCTGCAGTCGCTGCTGTTACTTACTCTGACGCTGCTGCTGTCAGAGCTTGTGGGAAAGAAGTGAAGTCTAATGTGAGGGGTTGCTGGCTGCGGTTGTCCCTTTGTTTACTGTTGTTTAGTCTTTGGTATTTATAGGTACAGTGCTGGCTGTTTGAGCTAATTATAATGTAGAGGCCAAAGGAATGATTGCAGTAATGACTGGTTGGCTTTCCAAAGCATTCAGATTCTGTTTTCCTCTCTGTTCATTGTGTTATGGGACACAATCAGGTAATTTTTGTTTTTGTGTATTTTTGTTTCATATACTGTACATTTGCCTGCATTCATGCACATGTATTTCCCCTAAGGGTCTATCAAATATGTTTGTGATTGCTGTGGTGTGGTGCCTTGTGTCTTTAAAAAACATATTTCACTCTAGGCTAAGAAATTGCTCAATCAAAAGAGGCCCACTTCTCCTTCGGCCTCTGCAGCTCACTTAACATGCAGAAATGGACCCAAGGAATGTTCTTTAATCAGCCTTGATTATATTTTTTTAGATTCTGCTGCTCCTAGGTCAGTCGTTAATCCAGGCTTCTGGTTCAAGAGTTCAGTGTCGTTTGTTCAGACAATTGGGACTCTGAACACTTCCCTCTAACTACTAACCAACTTAAACACAGGCGCAACTCAAATTCATCACAAGGTTCTTTCATGTGACCTAACATTTCAAAGCCTCACTTACAGCCTGATGGTAATCGTGGACAATGTTGAACTTAAACTGAAATGCCCTCTCTGTGTTTTTGTGTATGTCTGAGTGTCTTGATTCAGCAAAGGAAAATTCTTGGCATGTTTTTATTGATGCCACTGGTTTGAGCTGCATCAGAAGAATGCAGACACTGACGGGTAACTATACACATTTTACATGTCCTCACACGCAACTGCAGTCTATGTCGTGTGCCTGTCTGTTTCACACTTGCACGTAAACATCAAAGAAATTGGATCCAGTCCAAACAGGAATACGGAGAACTCATTCAGCTAATGCCAGAATGATAATTCAGGCCAGATCCAGTCACACACACACACACATGTGGAGTGTGGATGAATAGTTTGGAAGTGCAGCCGACTGACACGTTTTTTAAAACACTGCGTGCTGGGTGGAGAGTGTGTTGGATGGGTCAGTGAGATTTGATGTGAGAAAAACAGTCTGCTGTATGCTAGCGATACAGATCTCATTTTGCCTGGCTGCCAGCAAACGTGTCCTCAGGAGACTTTGTGTTTAAACATGAACTCTTTAGGTGTATATATACAGTGAAATGAAGCAAAGGAGAGCAATATTTGTGGCTTGGGGCGTCCACTGTCGCTGGATAATGTTTAAATTCTGAATTCTTAAAAGTGTGGGTTCAGTGGGGGTGTGTCTGGAGTAGGTTGTTGCGATTAATGCAATTTATGGGGAAAAAAAGGACATTTATTAATAGATTTAATGAGTGTGTGTGTGTGTGTGTGTGTGTGTGTGTGTGTGTGTGTGTGTGTGTGTGTGTGTGTGTGTGTGTGTGTGTGTGTGTGTGAGTGTGTGTGTGTGTGTGTGTGTATGTCGGGGGGGACTCTATATGATATTTTGGAGACACATAGTGATACTTTTTGCACAGCCTTAGGTCTGACCAACAAACTTCTGTAAATGATGACTTTCATTGAATATGCACATACAGAAGATTCCAAGCCATACTTGTTTTCTGAAGCCATCACCATTTTTATATTTCCCATAAAACTATAAAGACCAATATTCATTTCTCACCAACAACAAGCAATACAGTTGAGGATCACAGAGAGATCAAAAGATGACTTAAGACACAAACTTGCAATTTACAATATGAAGCAAAATTACGCTTTTTTTAAACTATTTTCTTTTGAAGCATTCCTCTTTTAAGAGTTTGCTACTCATATGCCGCTGTATACCCTAACATCTGTTTATTAACTAAGAATAACAATTTAGGGTTTGGGATTTGATGACAGCTTTGAGGAAGGAGAGAAACAAGATGGGCGATGTTTACTGAGACTTCAGCCTGTGTGTGTGTGTGTGTGTGTGTGTGTGTGTGTGTGTGTGTGTGTTTGTGTGTAGCTGGAAGGCACTTGTCTCAGAATATCGATTGCTATTGACCAGAGCAACATCTGAGAGCCGAGATACTGACAGCTGCCTCTGTGGTCGGTAGCTGCTCTCATTTCTTCATTTCATTACACAGGCTTTGTTGCCTTATCATGTACAACTCCTTATCTCGCTAGAGGTTCATTATGTCGAGCAGTTATCCTCAAGGCCAGTGTGTGAATGAGTGCATGTCAGAACACTTGTGCTACTTATTGTATTCACCAACGCTTATACACGTCCACACATCCAGCAACTCACTTTTTCCACCTCCTGCTCATACATTAACAGGAGCAGATCTTTAATTACATTAATGTGACAAATGTAACTTTGTATGTAACTGACAAATCACATTAATGTTTGACTGATTGTTCTGTCCATCATGGTTGTCACACAGCATTGAGTCTCTGGCAAGGCATCAGTTTATGCCTTTAGTGCCAGTTGACAAGCCCTGTGCATTTAACCTGATTACCACAGCTGGTGTTAACAGTGATCAGACATGCATGGTATGATAGCAAATGATGCTGCCAAGTTGGGTTCTCATATTCCCCTGTGGGCAATGCCAATCACTCTAATGTTGTGCTGGTATTTTATAGGGATAATATATTAGCACAACATAGAATATGGGATGACTATAAGTTCTACAAGCACATGGCGATTGAACAACCCAGATCCGGCCCTCACTGAGATTCCCTCTATTCACAACATTGTTTCAATCTCGTTTCAATCTGAACCGATGAAGAGTCGAGTCGAGAGGCTTTTTAGTAACTTGTAAAAAAAACAAAAGAGAGCAGAAAAACAGAGGCAGCATCAGTTTAAACTACATGATTATTTCTCCCATCGCTAACTGTCTGAGGTGCGCTCTGTTTGATTCTCAGCAGACTGTTAATGTCTCTCGGCTCGTTAAAAGAGTGTTGTTGTGTCGCTATCTGAAGCAGTATCAAATAACAGTGTAGAATTATGCTTATTATTTGTAATAACATTAGAATAATTGGATGCTTTTTCAGCAAACATCCTAGACTGTTAGATGGTCACACTATCAATTCCATGTGTGATAATACACCTAAAACCTGGACTGATGCCACTGACATTTAATTTGACTGCAGCTCTTTCTAAGGGTTAGTAAACCCTAATTTAGCCAGGGGGTATGGCTCTAGTAAAGGTTAGCTATACGTTGTTGTTGTCGCATAGTATCCTTCCTTCATCTCTCGAGATGAAGGGAAGTGTCTTATCAATGAGACAACCATTTGGGATCTGCAAAAGAAGTGCTGATGGAAAAGCTACTGTAAAAGACAGAAGGAGCAAGAAAAAAGGTTCGGTGAGAATAGATGATGCGGCAGCTTCCTCAAGAATTTTGTGAAAAAGTGTCTTTGTATTTTAAAGAAGGGATCATAAGGCCGCATGATAAGTTGTCCAGATGAGGTAAAGGGCTTGGGCTGCAAAAATGTGACTATATCGATGAGCATCTCTGACTTTATACTCCTTTGTTTATTATCAGACACTGTCATTTCTCAGCTTCCAGCCCATCCATCAACCCGTCTTTCATGTGTTAGCTGCATTCCTGGTATGTGTTAACACAGGTGGTTGTTTAAGTGTTCATATGTGGGGTCACACACATGTTTGTAATTCTTGATGGACAGATGGACACTTTACGGTTGTAGTAACTGACTTGAAAACTGATGTAAGCCCTCTTCATTTCCGACTACAGCCCCATGAGTCAGATGTTGCGCTCCAAGGTAATGAACAGCTTGGAGTGGCAGTGTTTTGCTCCTATTTGAATCACTTTTTTTCTGCTAAAAATACCTTTCAGGAGTATGTTCCAGCCTTACAGATGGTAGAGAGGGTTAGCACACCTGCAATTTAGCCCAACATAGGAACAGAGTCTTCAGAAAATCCACATTTCCTAAAAGTGCTGCTTGTGTAACAGTGACAGACAGCAGAGGGTTGGTAAATGTCTGTTGTGTAAGCAGGGAAAGCCTTTGAACTACCCCCTCCTGTTACAAAACACAGTGGGGGCACCTGTACTCGCCACCCCGCCATCTCTTTAACCTGCGCCCGGTGACACCTGAGTGTTTGTTGTCAGGAACAAGTCTATTAGTTTGACCCTGTGGCTGTTCTCGCAGAAATGGCAGCCTTTCCTTTCCGTCACCGCCCGGCCTTGCAATGTGAAACAGAAAATGCCAGGGAACACTGAGACGGCTCACTCTGCTCATCTGACCTCCAAAAAGTTGAAAGAGAGACTGGAGCGAGCGCAGAGTCGGAGCGGAGGATGATAGATGGCTCTAAGCAGTGTCATAGCTTTGCCGTCCTTTACGGAAAGAGAACAAATATCTGCCAGCGCTGAATGATGTGTGTGGCCTCTGCTCCCATCATACAGGCTGCCAGGTTCTCTCATGTGGCTCTCCTTTGGGTATGTACAGTAGGCGCAGAGAAAGGGAGAGCTGTGTGGACAAAAGGCTCGACTAAGACGGATGTGGAGACTTTGAGCAAAAGGGAGAATGAGACAAAAAAGAAGAGAAAACGCACGAGGGATGGAGGAGGGTCGGTGTGACATTGGCAGAGGCTGAGAGGAGAGATCTCAGCTCTGTCAGGTTGCTTGTCTTCACACAGCGCCTTTAGATTGATGGTTCATAACTCTGTGCTGGTCTAATGATCAGCCTGCAGGCTTTATGTCCTCTTTACATTGACATATGACAGCTAGTGGTGTTACCTAAATGTCAAATAGTCATGACACCTCTGCTCTGCCATGGAAGTTTTTTTGAATGGTATTAACTGGTTGGTATAAAGATATGTATAACACAAGCAACACAGCAACGAGTGTACAATATAGCCTCACAATAATGAAGAAAACGTTGGGTGGGCTACACACAAAATAAAAACATAATAAAATTCATACTTATAATAGGCTAATACAAACTGTTAGATAAACCTGAAGTCTCTTTTTATTTAGAAAAAGTCCTTTCAAAAAATTGAGTAGATCGGGCTGTAATATGAAAAGCTACGCGACGCCCCTTAGAAGGGCTACGCACATACTCATAGACATGGAGTGACGTCCAGAAACCGAACGCAGCGCATCTGTAACAAAGTTTAAGTTTGCAGCTACAGACTACAGCAGGATGTTACGTTACTGATGATGTATTTCTGATTGTTGTCCTGCAACCACCATCCTGCAAACCGACACAGTGAAACGAAACGGACAAAAGTATCGTTTCCGCAGATCATGTGTTGGGGGGGTGGGGGGGGGGGGGGGGGGGGGGGTCTGATACATACTAAGAAGCACCTTGGGAGACAGTGGATTTACATGAACAAATGTATGACAAGTACGCTGATCTGGGTTTCATAAAATATAATTTCTTTCAAGAACAATTTTTCTACATTTTGTTGTGATACTTTGTTTTAGTTTGTTAAGTGTTTTCTCTTAACACTGAATAGGTATAGAATCAACATAAAATCTAAAAACTAAACATGCTGTGTTGTTCTTGGTATCAGTGACTTTGCAGAAAATATTAAACTCAAAGATTCTCAAACAGGGATAGACTTTGGTTTGTAAAGTTTTTAAATGTTTCAAATTTGAAATTCAACTTCTCAGAAAGAACAGACTAAATCGGTAAATCGGTAAAGCCTCTGCTGTGTAGAACGACATTGTTGATTTAGATCACCTTTTTTGACCCCCATAGTTGCACAGATCTGTGTCTGTTCACTTTTTTTTTTCCCATTCTTTTGCTATTTAGGATGCCTGAAAACAACCGTTTGAAACAAATCATTACAAGATTTTGTTCTTGCGCAAACACTCGGCGGAGCTTCAGTTGAATTATGTTTTTGATCATCTTTTCTACAATACATTCTCTTAATCTATACCCAGGGCCTCAATCTTTGATCTATATTTTAGACAGTCTATATCCAGAATAGATAAAAATTTCAAAAACTGGGCACTCCCGTCTCGTAAAGCCTGGCAACTTGGTTCATAAATTATTGCATGCAGGGGCGAGCTGCGGCCCTGAGGGTTTTGGAGGAGACCTTTAGCGGAGCTGAGACTGCTTTACACCTGTAATATAAATTAAGTGCAGGCAGAGGAGTGGAAGGGATGGACACCTGAACTGCTTTTATGAAGCTATAGCTGCAACCTGACTTTCCTGTGTCATGATTTATCACCACAGAATGGAACAAGGCCATGTTTTGCATCCTGACATCCTCCTCAGAAGGCCTTATGGACTGTTTTAAACAAGCAAATTGAGAGTTTTCAAGGCAAAGTAGGACCATGAAATCCTGCACGACTACCCAGGCTGCATTTCTGTACTTTTTTTTCTGCTTGGTTGTTTTGACTGCGGCAGATAATCTCACATCATTGTTTAAGATGGAATTTAATTCTTAGAAGCTCAAATATTGAAATAAGGTGATGAAGCTCCTAAGAAGGATCTTTTTGGATTATTTTCAAATTTTCATTCTTATTGGATATGTTTCAATCATTCTATGTTGACAAAAACTATGACTCAAGGTTTTGCTGGTTATAATAATCTGGCCCTTTGATGCATAGCCGATGTTGATTTTTAATCTAGATTGATTTCATCTGTATCTTTTAACAACATAAGCAGAGCACTTGGAGAGCAGCCGGAAGCTTCTTTTGTGGGATGCAAACCAGAAGGGCTTGTTGTGAAAGTTTCCTTCTGCTCACGAGTGTGCTCGTCTTGGACACACAGACTGTTGTACTGGCAAGAAATTAACCCTCCTGCTTCACATGCACAACCAATATGTAGCAACTGTCACTGTAACATGTTATATCTTAAATTAGATGGAATGTTAATCATACATAACATCGAAATATTTTTATTGATTAAAAAAGAGAGATTATAAGATTGATACTTTTCTCTTGTTTGTGTATTTCTGTAAACTCTGGTGTATAAGCACACTCTCGCACCTATTTTTTCAATCTAAAAAGTTGCCAGCGTCCTATATACCGTTGCGACCAATATACTTGTACAAAATGCTGATACGCACTGTCATAACCGTAAGTGCAGCTGCTACCACCCTCACCCACTACACAAAACCTGACATGACTGAAAATTGGCCAAACTCTTTGTTTGTGTGCAAACTCCACAAAGCAAATACCGATTGTACTGAAAGAGCTGCACAGCTGCAAAGAAACTGCACATTGTTGCTGGACGCAATATAAATCATCACGCAGAAGGGCAGTTTAAACCCTTTTTCTCTCTGGGAGACCCCCCAAAACAGAGTCTGCGAAATGCACTCACAAAATTGGATTATACAAAGATCCAATATAACATTTCTCAAACATATATGGTGAATTCAAATGACAAATAAACAGATCTACTCCAAAGTTACAAATTTTTCATAACAGCCTCTCTATAGCTTCAGAATTTATATGTTGTATTCATTGTTGGTTAGCCGTCTTGCTAGGTATATTTTTAGTACAAAGAAAGCTAAGCTAGCTGGCTAGCTTCTCCCTGCTTCAATTTTTCATGCTCGACTTTGCCAGGGATCAGTTAAGACCTCAAACGCTCTTGTTATTCTACATTTTTGCTCTCTGTGAGGATGTTAACACCCTTGAGAGTTTTTTTTGGCCTTTTAATTCCTAAGTCAACTATAGGCATGTTAAAACAAGCATAAGCACTTTTGATGAGTGCAGAGAATCCCTTCAGAATGACCTGTATGAATGACATTACTCACAGTGTCATCATTACACGGGTGGATTGGACAAAATGTTGGCCTCTCAAATCCTGTGTTCAAAAAGTGTTAGGGGGTAAAAAGGAAAGAAATTAGTCAAAGCCTAGTCCTTCTTTTTCTTCTTCTGCTGTGAATGTTTGCTCTTCTCAAGAGAAACAATCAGTAATTCTAGAAGCTTCTACCGGGGCCATTAAAAAATCATGAGTCAATTTGTGCTTGTTCAAAATTTAAAACAGAGCTTTCATTAAAAATTCACCGGGACCGCTCTATCTGTCGCTTGTAAATACATCAGTGCTGTGGCCGATGAGGGCTGCCTCCGAATGCTTATGTGCTTGGTCTTTGACTCGACTGTCAAGGGCAAAGTTTTAAATTCAGTTCGCGCTTAACTGTTAAAGTTTTAAAACCAAGTTAACTGAATTGCGAGATGTCTTTTTAGCCTCATAAACCTGCATTTTGAATGGTTCACCTCTTACACCTCAGGCATCCTTTAAGCATTGAAAAATGTTCTCTGCTCAGATTTTAATGGGAACAACCAGGTGTTTAAAATAAAGCGAGCTTTGTAAGATACAAGCACTTTCTTACCTGCAAACGCTGTTATCCTCCCTCCCTTGCATACTCAACCTCCCTGCTTTCCCTGGTTTCCATGGAAACCTTCAGTGAAGGAACAGAGGACTCAAGGACAGGTGTGTTTGCAAATGAGTTCCTCGGATCCTACATGCATGGAGCCACTATCACCAGCACATCTTATCCTCCAACACACATTCTCCGTCTCTGACACCGACAGTGTGCTGCACAAGCACGTGCATCTTGTTATGGAATAATTCAAAGAATGTGAAGTTTGATATGATGCTATTTGTGTGTTTTCCTGTTTTTAGTTGGATACATCTGTAGACCATGCTGTGTTTGTATGTGTGTATGCGCCACGTGTTTTTCTGCCTCGCACAAGAACAGACACAAACACAGACACGCACCAATATGGTCGCTGATTAGGAGAGCAGACTGTCCTGACTTCACTCTCAGCACAAAACATGAACAACTCTCTAAAAATACCAAGAGTGTCCCAAGCAATGTTTCTGACGGATGAATTTGAGGAGAGAAGGTTTAAAACTACTGCAACAGACTGATAAGGACGTAGCAAGGTCGCAGTTTTTAATTTGACATTTTTAAACAGCCATTTTATCACTTCATGAGTGGGTATTGTGATCACAAAATCTCACTCTGTCACTGTGCTGTTTTCATCCCACAGAGCGCAGGGAGGATCAAATCTCTGATCACTGTCTACTGTCCCTCACAGACGTGTGGGTGTCAGACTTTAGGCTACATTCAAAATCCCATTTTGCAGTTACTGAAACAGAAATCAGTGCAGTAAGCAGAGGGACAATCTGCACTCTTGTAGATGTGTCTGTGTTTGACAACTCTCTGAGAATTGTCACGCAACTCTACGATTTAAAGATTGTAGCTTCTTCTACTAAAATTGACTTGCCGGTCAACACAGTGGGAAATTTAGAATTTTCCCTCGGTGGTTGTCAGGAAGATCCAAACAAAACCTATAAGTTCAATCCAAAAGGCGTCTGGACTTCCTATAAGTTTTTCCTATAAGACATTTTTTTCCTCTGGTTTGAGAGGCTTTTTAAGTTCTACACTGGTGAACAGAGCCTGAAATACAAGACAAATAAGTCCTTTAACCTACACCCTTCACTTGGAATGTACTGATCCCATCCTGGTATTTGATATTGGTCTAATAATGACCTAAATAGATAGATCGGAAGTCAGTGACAAATGGGTAGATCCATGGAGCAGATCATCGAGGCCGATCTATAGAACTTATTTCTATGCTGTTCTTTGTTTACAGCAGTACATTTGTTTGCTATTTCACTGTCATCAGTGCACTGGTAGGCCTGTGCATTTAGCTAGGCGGAGCCAACATAGCTTTGCAGATGCTAACAACAAAGGCTAAGCAGTCTGAATGTATTTCACGCTTGTATCGCCAACATTATTAACTGTGAGGGGATGATTAACAAAATTCATTTTATATAGGTTAGTATAATTGAATGTAGGGGGCTTTATTAACACCCCTTTAATACCAGCCGTCATATTTTGTCTTCTTCAAACATAAACGTATGAAGCATTTGGAAAAAGTACTCTAGATGCCAATGTTGCTTTGTGTCTGCCAAGTTAACATATGAGCATTTATTTGCTAAACTGGTCTTCATCGTGCAACTTCTCATAATACGTCAATGTTTTTTTTTGTGTGCCTATTTCCACTGCCCCTGTGTGGCTACAGGTAGTTTGATGCAGCTTGAAAATGTATAAAATGACCACTTTCACATTTTCAGATTGTATTTAAGAAACACAGTGAAATAGCTTCTACTTTGGTCTTTGATTGTGAATTTGATGTATACAAGAGTGTGTTAAATGATGCACTGAAGGTCATGACTTCAAAAACACACACACATGTATGAACAGGCTGTTCTGCCTCCTATATAGCACTCCATACCATATGTCACCCCTGGAGAAAGAGCTAGCTCAGGCTGTTTCGATGAAAAGTGGCACCCACGCATCACATTCTAAAAACGTATCCTTTAAAGCCCTAACACTTTTTACATTTTCATGCCACCACGTGTTTCTTCACACATTGGACTGAAATAGACATTTTACTATCACTTAAAACCTGTGACATTATTTATCCCTGGGTTTTAATGCTGTGAGCATGTTGCTCTGTTTCCTTGTGTTATTGTTGGTGAAAGTTGTAATGTTAAAGGTTTCATGTTGTCTGGGTGATGGGCTGATTATACGCAGAGCAGCGTTCTCACAACCTCCACTCACATCTGCATGGAAACCAATTTGTTTGTCTCGTCTTATCCTTCTTCTTTTTTTCTAACTCAGGGTCATAATAAGCTTTGAAAGAGGGAGAGTGTACGTGCTTGTGTATGTTATGCAATACTGATGCGCATAACACAAACACATTACAGAGTTAATTTAAATTCACATTCTTAGAGTCATATATTTAAAGACACTCGCTTTCTTCTTGAGTTAAAGCAGCTTTGTGGTGTTTTAAATTAGTGTTGTTTTTTCACCCCCTGTGAAGAACACAACACTTGTTTTTTATAAGATCTTGATCCGCCACGCAACTTCTTTTGGATACTTCTACAAAAAGAGCTAACCTTAACCCCCTAATATAGTTTTTCCAGGAGAGTTGGTAGAGACCAAAACAAAACTAAAAGCTAATTGGAGTGACATTTATCTGGGCGTTGGGGTGGGGGCATGACTTTACATGAATGTCAATGACTGTCTGCTGAATGTGTAAACAGACAACTATTTGTTAATGCTCCTTCTTTACACCGTGTTCAGCTGGTTCAAAAAAATGAACTAAGATGTGATGTGTCTGCTTAATACTTTAAGGATGGGTAAATAGGCAGCACTTTGCAAACTTAATGTGACGTCAGTGTTCTGTGTTCAACTTGTTGTAACGCTTTCATTAAGTGACAAATATTTGGAAGCCTGTTTCTGCAAATTAAAGAAAAATAATCAGATGAACATCTAGCATTGTTAGTAAACTATCACAATTGTATGTCATTATTCTGAAATACAAGGCATAATAAGGCCTATGTGAGTAAAGTTATGAGACATTAATGGCAACGCTATGAAATTAAAAAAATATGTTCTGCGATTTAAGTCTTTAAAATAAAGACAAAAGGCCAATTATGAGACTTGTTTTTCATGATCAAGATAATTAGCAAGGCTTGGTTTTCATCTAAAAAAAAATGTACTGGCAAAAAGGGTGTACAAATCAGAAAATAAATAAATACAGCCTTATAAAAATAAAAGGACAAAGAGTTAGTTGGGAACAATCTTGCAAATATATTCCTATTTTTCAATGAGTTAATAAACCTTTTAACAAACCTTGTTTTTAGTATGTTTGGGTGCATTTTTGTCATTTCTGCTTTGGTAAGTCATGTATAAGAGATGAAATCAATAATGCTTACTGATGATCATGATTTCTAAACTGTTTTAGTCACTACAACACAGATGTTTCTGCATAGATGCTCCACACTCCACTTTTAAAAGCATGCTCAAAATGGTTTTAAGAAGCTTAAATGAATCTCTTTATTATTCTGCCTTTAAGCCCAACAAGAAGTGGCACTAGAGTGGGGGAAGAAGAAATTATTTAGACTAGATTATTTCTGTAAAGCCTGGATTGAAGAAGGAAAGTAACAAGGCTAATCCAAAACGATTGGAGAAGGAGCAGAGACATGCAGTAGCAACGTGGTTCTTCATCATTTACGGATTTCCTGTTTATGACGGCTTCTGTCTGCTTAAGTCAACAGCCAGACAAGGAAAAAGTCGACCTGGTATGCGCTCTTTTTCCAGCGTACTCGCACTCTCTGTTTTTCTTTTAATTGGCTGCTCTTCTCCCCTCTCTCTCTCTTTCTCTCTCTCTCTCTCCTTTTCTCCTCTGAAATTTTCCTTTCTACTCTGTCCATCTTACTCGCACAGATTTTCGTTTTGTTTATTTCCCTGTCTTTAACCTGTCACTCTATCGGTCTTAGTATCGGCCTCCTTCTTCCTACAGAGGCACCGTGTTTGTGTCAGGTCTTGGCATGGGTGGCATGCTCCCATATGGAAGTGTTCAGGAGATGATATAGAACATATGTGACCCCGGCTCGCTGGCTGGGGACTCTGCAGATCACACCGTGTCATTAGTGGCAAAGAGAACGCCAGCACTGCAGTGCAGGGGAGGAGAGAGAAGGATAAGGAGAGATATAATTAGGTTAAGGAAGGGGAAAAGGGTGAAAACGGAGGAAGAGAACAAGGGATCATGCTGGGTACAATGTGTTCTTTAGTGGATCTCAGTGGGCGTGTGATGTGTGTGTTCTGGCCCCCAAGCTGGTTAAGACTGAGCAAAGACACAAGCCGAACCTGGCAGGAAGGCCAGGTACAATACATTAAATCTTTGCTTTGAGCCGGATTTCTTTAAGACCAGCTTTAAAAAAGTGTTTTAGTCAGAGCCTTTGTGGAACAGAATCTGTCAGCGAGAATTAACTTGTGATATATACCTTTACAACAATTACTGAAATGATAGCTTCCTAAAAAGTAGATTCCAGGGTTCCATTCATGAAGACATGCGCTGATGTCACGCAGACCTCAAAAGGAAAACCAATTCCCCATCTGCATATTTTCCACATAATGCTTCACAATATTAATCCGCTTTGATTGTTGCTGTCAAAGCCTGGCCTGTGGAATGAGTCTTTCAAGCCACAGTTATTTTGGTTCAACTTGTGAAAGTCTGCCGAGCCTTTATTTCTTCCACTGCACAACATATGAGAAATATTGCTCATATAAAGTCATATCTCTGCTTTGTTTGCTTTGTTGTGGATTTTTGGGGAGCTCTGGTTGGAAAGACCTCAGCTATAAGTTATCTTAAAATGTCCTCTTATGTAGTTATGATTTGGCCGTTTAACAATAAATAACTGCTCCATAAACCTTTACAGAAAAAAAACCCCATAATCTTTTCTTGTTTGTTTAGCTGCACTATCTCGATGTAATTTAGTGGATGCATTCCTACCTGACATGTCATGATAAATCATTACTCACAGAATACATTGAACTCCTCAAACTAGAACAATTACATTGTCTAGCTACCTTAAATCATGTGTTATCTTCCAGGAAATGATTATAAATCTGCAGCTTTGATCATTGTTAACGGTCCTCATCTTTCTCAGTCAATCGTTCAATTCCTGGCATATTACGGCCATAAATTTCTCTTAACACTCTACTTTCAAAAATATTAAAAACCGGTGGAGGGAAGAAAAAAGACCTTTGAGGAGAAAAAGGTATGTGTAAAGTTGACAAAACGAAGTTTCACTTGAAGAAGTGAGAGTGATTTCTGTATCAAGTATTTTATTGGCAACTTTAGAGCTGGTTATTTAATTCAGTACAGAATAGGAACAGTTGACAGTCTATAAACAATACTGTCTGCTTTCATCAAGGAGTGTACAGCGGAAAGTTCATTTTAACACAAACACCAACTAAATATGAAATAAGCGATCACCAACTTTTGCCAAACACACCAGATTTAGTCATTACAATATTATAACTGTGAGTAGAATATATTGATTGGATTTGGTCCCCTCATCTTTGTCCAGCATGAAGAGTTCAGTAACCTTTGAGTTCTGCAGAACTCAACAGCAGTAAAACTGAAATTCTTTACATTTTCCCATCTAAATTTCCCAGTCTCAAACGAACTGACTAAGTTCTTTTAACGTCCTTGTCAGCAGCATTTCCATAAATCCATCCTCTCATAAATCTGTTCTTATTTTCTTCACGCCTGGCTAACTGATAGAGTACTCATTCAGACGTTGCACAATAGCTGGTCTGTGTTGCTCTCTTTGACAAACTCTTAAAAAATCTGGAAATGCTTCATTTGGAGGATTTGAAACATAGACATAAATATTGCTATACACATTTTATGTAACATACACATCAATCATTTTGGGATAATGTTACTTTAGTAAACTATGTGGTCAAAACCGCAAAGTTATGAAGGTGCACTTTCTAACTTATGGAACACTTTTAGTATTTTAATATGTAGAGGCATGTGACAACTCCAACTACACACAAACATGGTGTAAAAATTAAACATGAATTATTTTCATTAATCACATTAAGGAAGCAAATTGCTTATCTCAAGGTTGCATTAGGGCACTTAAGAGTTGTTCAGTGAGCATCGAACAGCAGAAAGTTTCCTCTGTCAGCCTAAGAAATTAAAGCCCACTTTGTTGACATTTGCTTCAGCATAATGGAAAAGAAAAGTACGAGCTTTGTGTTTGTGAGACAAATAAAGAACAGAAGAAGGTAAAAGAAGAGAAAACAAACTGAGAGGACAATAGCCCGAGGGCTGCGTCCAATATCTGAATAATTAAGAGGAAATCAGGGACCTTTTAAAGACGAGATGGAGGTGTTTAGTTGACAGAGTGCATGTCAAATAGTCAAAAATAAAGAAGAGATTATATAAAATGGAAGGGTCAGAGTAAGCTTGACAAGACAAAGAAGCAGAAGTAGTATCCAGCAGAGAGAAAGATGGCGACAGGAAGAGACAGACAGAGCTTATTTGTGTGTGTCCGAGCATTGATTCAGCACCCCTCGAGGCTGCGTCTTCCATTTACCAATTTGTGTTTTTCCTTCTCTCAGCCTCACCTCTGCCTGTCTTCCCTCTCTCTGGCGGATCATTCATAGGGAACAAACAGCGCCGCTCTGGGAACACCGGACCCTCGGTTGCCGGGCAACCACACACTGACTTGATGGAGTGGAGGCAACTTCGGAAGCCTGTGTGAGTACAGCATCAATGTTGTTATTAGACTCGAGTCCCCATAACCCCCCCCCCCCCCCCCAATATATACACTCATGACCCACACTCATATGTGCAGCAGAATTCTATAGACATGCAGACTAACACAGCACACATCTGGACACAAGTGAGAAATATGCAACTATAGTGTAAAAGATGTATAATCTGTGCTCTACTGTTACCATAAACTAACTGAAAACAGATGCATGCAGCCCCTTATCATATGTATTAGTTACAGAAAAAGCAACATAGTTTCAAAAATTGTTAGTGCTGACTGCTGCTTCAGCTCATACGTCCTGTATTTTACTCCTCATCTGGGAACTTGAAACTTCTCTTTCGCCACCCTCTTTTTTATGAGGTTCACTGTTAGGACTTCCTTTCTCCTCCCTGCTAAAGATGAGTGTGGCTTTGATAATAACAGGTGCAGTTATTAATTAAAGGGGGAAACAGACCCACTGCTCCTCTCTTTAATTCACTGCCGGTCCACATCGGAGTTGAGATGGATGGGAAAATGTAGTCTGTGTGTATTTTCAGATTGAGGCATTGAACTAATTTCTCTATTTTTGCTATTTTTTTGCATGAAGCATGGGCGCACTATGTCCATGAGTGTATGCTTTTATGTGTGTCATATAGGTTAAGATTGATTTGCTCCAGTTGTTCATAAAACTCCCTTACTAAGTTTGTTCCTTTGTATCTTGGCTTAGGTATGGCGTGCTTAAACTGAACAGGTCACTCACACTGTCACACTCATAACCGTTCCTCTTCAAAAAATGACAGGTAAGAACTAATGTTGGTAAAAACATGGGAAGGGGACATGAAATGTGTCACACATGTACACATGTGAATGAAAGTGAAATAATAATTATATCTTATTGTAAACTTAATCCTGTAAACTAGAAACAATACAGTGGAATTATTCCTGCGGAAATAAATCTAACACAGTGGTAGTGTACATCTAAATAAACACCATAAATTAGTTCAATAAACTCAAGGACTAAAAATAACCCATGTACTCTGTGCAATTATTAAGGTTATACTTTGCATGATACATACTGTAGCAACTCAGTTAGAGAACATTGAATATAATGTATAATAAATACTTCTGTGTAAATCAGAAATACGTTTGTGTTATTTTTTTTACTCGTGGAACACTTGGTCACCACAGAGTGCCTTTGCACCACAGGGAATGCCGTTCATGCTCCCGTTTACTCTTCCACAGAAGAAGTCTCCAGCTTTGACTTTTGGTACAGTTTCTGAACACCCCTGTTGGGAAAAAAAAGAAATTAAAGTGAGCCTTCATGGACAAACTAATGTATTTGTTACTAGCCAGAGGACATGCTTCAGGTATAGGAGGAAATGCGAGGAATCTTGGCAATAAAGTTTTGCATGGCGGGATCTTTCAAGTTAGGGAATTGTGATTTAAGGAATGTGCGGTTATATCTCCCTCACCTGTAAGACAAGAGGTTTGTTGAGATCTCATGTTAGCTAGAAGCAGTGCAATGAGAGAGAGAAAGAGGTCAAACCTCTGCTCTGATACTGTACTTTCAACATGGTATACTATAGAAAAACAGTTAAAAAAGAAGGGTGAAAAACATTCAAAGATGGTTTTATTTGTGTTTATACTCAATCCAAATTAGTCTCTAAGGAAAAACATAAGAGGAAAAAAATCAATTTCAGAAAAACACCAACATATGAAGATAAATGTATATACAGTAATAACCAAAGTTTTACCAATATCTTCAATTAATCTTTTCCATCCTATTACTCTTTCCAAGAGTCCTTTCCTTGGTCATTTACAGAAAACAACATGGACATACATTTTTTGATCTTTCCACACTTCTGGGAAAGCCTCTTCACCAAATTTTGGCTGCAGGTATTTTCTCCCTTTCAGGCCCATTGAGCCTCTGATACTGATGTAGGATGATACCTGGCTTCCACTTTGGATTATATACTAACTCACATTTGCTACACATACAAAAGCATACCTTTTAAAAATATTATATTAAACAATTTCCCAAATTCGACAACCAAATTGATAACACAGGCTTACATGCTTGAAACATTTATTGGAGAAAGGGGAGGGAAAGAGGGCAAATAGAACGGTTTGCTCTTAGAGAAATCCTAGAGTGCTTCTCTCTTAATAAACAAAAACAGAAACATGCACAGGCTGTGTTTTCTTGTTTCTTTGAGTCCTCGTATAAATGAATGAGAATGTGCAGTCCTTGTGTCTGAGCACTGCACTGTTGTGTGTGACCCTCTGCCCCCTCAGCCAGAGGCAGCTTGGCTTATACAAGTCCATCCTAATTTATGTGGACGAGGCAGGCCTAATACCTTTTCCAATATAAGTGCTGTTGTTCAAGTGACCTGGTCCACACAGGTACTGTATTTCTGTGCTAATACCTCCCATCATCCTCTTAGTGGGTCAGAGGTCGATTAACCACAATGAAATGTTCTGAAGAGGCGCAGAGAAGGAGTGTGTGTTTGTGTATTGTGCATGTGGTTGTGTGTATGTTAATGTGCTGTGTGAGGGGAGCTGTGTGAGGGGTTGGGGTGCTGATGTAAAGTTTGTGTTTGTGTAAGAATCATTAGATGATGAAGAAAACAATGCCTTCGCTTAATTGATTTCTACAAATATGTGGCTGTACTAGAGCCCAAGGACACTAATGGCAAAGTCATAATCATACTCAGTTCTCAGTCTGAGTACATAAATGACCATTGTGACTTTAGAGACGATTTTACACACAGTCTCAAACCGATTGTTTGAATGTGTATAAGTATCAGAAAATACAGTTCTAATTAAACTCATTCCAGTGAGGCAGAATGTAATGATCCAGCTTCTGTGTTCTCTTCACTTTGAACCAGATTAGAGTCCAGCTGCTGCTTTCGGAACATATTGGACATGTGCAAAGGACTTTTAGCCAAATCCAGGATCTGGAGCATTACCATAGTCTAGACAGTTTCTGATAAATGAGTTTCAAGGTTATTGATAAAGGAATGTTTTGGGATCTTAGCGATTTTCCTGACTTGAGAGGAGACTGTCACGGTTTATGTGCATGCATCAAAGATTTACCATTCTACACTGGGCTTTAATTGCTGTCAAAAGTAACACAGATGTTTCTGTACAACTTGACGAAATGTTATGTAACTTATGTTGATGAAGTTGGCTACAAAACCTTCAAAATGACTTAATTGGATGCTGCTGTACAGCTTTAAATAAGTACAGGAAGTGACACTGATCCAGAGAGACAAAGTCCTGATGTCAAGTCAGTTCTAGTCTCTGTTTCACAAGTTTTAAAACATATTCTGTTATATAGAATTAAGAGTTTAATTTTCATATTTTATGACAAATAAATCACGTGCTGCTAGAATTAATACTCTTTACTCAAATAATGTGGCATTTTTTTTCCTATTGATTTAAGAAGAAACTACAGATTCCAAAAATGTACCAGTACAGGTACTTAAATAACTAGATCAAAATACTGCCAAACCATTCTGCTTCTGTGAGGTGCTATCTATTCACTGTGCTTGTTTATATCCCATCATCATGGTACAGCCTTGGCCAGTGGTGGGTGGGCTGCATTACAGTTTGAGTGAAACATTTGAGTTGCATTGAGGGCCAATTTATACCAATATTTGTAATTTGTTTAACTGACCAGTAATTCTGTTCCCTCCAAGTGAGGGTGAAGACATTTAATCATTTAACCGCACTTCTCCATGTCTACTGTCTACAAATAACCACAGTGGTTCAGATTTCGCTCTGCTTGCAGATGTTTCAGAAAAGGTATTATCAGCATATAAAAGCTGAAAATACCAATAAGTGTATGCATTAGATGGCCAGAATAAATTCATTCGACAAAGTTGTTCCAAGAAGAGACCCCAAGATCTTCCAATGAGCATCCAGCTGAACAGGACCTTCTGATCTCAACAGTAAATGTTTATATTTGTGATAGAACACGGACCAGATTAACATCTAACCATTGCTCCCGAGGGCCAAAAAGGATAAAGAGATCAGTAGCATTAAATGCAGCTCGGAGGTCAAGGTGAACCAGCCCTGATGAATGACCAACATCAGCTGCTAAAGCACGCCATTCATCACACAAAGTAGCAGAGGTGCAGGGCAGCAAAGAGCCCCAATGAAACTTCTCAAAGTCTATTTGATTACTTGAATCAATCAAGTGTGTCTCTGTAATGGTTGTATTGAATATTTGGGATTGCATGTTGTTGTTTTTATGAAATAAAACAGAACAAGTATAGGAAACTAATGAAAAAGCTAATGAAAATAACCATTTCTATTAAGATATAATGACAGCATTGAGGCATTACAATTTGTTCAGGGTCACTGTGACACTTTTATCCCGCTATTTTCGGTCATTTTTGTCATCCTCTCTCTCTCTCACTCATATTCCCATATTCCAATCCTCTTCTGTGGCCTGAGCTCGGGGACAATGAGAGTGTAGTGAAACCTTTCTGGCTGAAGAGAGGTTCAAGTGAGGTAGTAGTATGATTATTAGATTGAAAGGGGAAGTGAATGAGAAAGGGAGAGAGAAACAAATGTTGGAACAAGAACAACGACAGAAACAGGGACAGCACGTCCTCTCGAGTGTATTTCCTGAGCAGGTCATATCAGACATGCATCTGAGGGGGGGCCTCCCAGAGAGCAATGTCTCCAGATTGCTCATGACACCCTCTATTACAGGGTTATGTGTTTGTCAGCAGTGGTTTGAAAAAAGGGGTCAACGTGTAAATGGAGGTGCTATGGAAGTGCTAAAAAACTGAGACTGTTTCACACAAAACATGAAGGTGAGAGACTCTCCATTTACCACAAACTCATCTCTCACTTTCTCTCACACAGACAGCTCTCCAGCTGTTGCTGAAAATGTTCCAGTATGTGACAAAGTGTACTAAATCCTCTTTGTTATTTTGTGACGACTGGCATAAAACTAATCTGGGTTTAATGTGCTGTTTATTGCATTTTCGGCCCAATGTAGATCAGATCAAATCCGCCTCAAGGATGCCTGTGGCTGATCTGCCGTTTGGCGGGGCCTGTTTTACCATAACGAGCCGTTCGTTTGCTGCAGAGCCCGAGGGAGGCAGAGTGGAGCGAGGTCAAGAGGAATTGGAAAGCTGACCCCCTTCCAAAAAAACAGTGAAATGACATTCCAATAACCCTGAGACCTGATGCTTGGACCTGCCTCACAGAATGGCCAGGGGCTAGTGTGTGTGTGTTTACGTTTGCGTTTTATCAACACTAAGAGTGAGTGTGTATGTTGGAGTGTAGGTCTTTTGATAAAGCATGTACAGAAGAAACAAAATGAAGCTTAACACATTCAAATGCAGGCTTTGAATACTTTATGGGATCTAATTTGAAATCATGTGAGAAACTATTAACAGCACTTCTTTTGTGTGTGGCTTCATCATAGAATAAACAATTATATATGATGGAAGGAGTAAAAACCTCAAGTTGTTAACCAGCTAAAAGATAAAAAGTCAGATGGTGTAGTGTAGACAAAGGCTGTAATTAGCAGTACAGCGGATATTTACTACAGCTTTGTTTCACAGATAAGTCAATGATGTAGAAGCACACAGCTGCTGGGTCTGTTTGACATGCAGTATGTGCTGTTTATGTTGTGCTTGCTGGACATTTTCAGGAATGTACTGTGCCTCATAAGCTTGCAAAACAATGTCACCAACGTCATCACAATAAAAGTAAGAGAAATGCCTCACAGTAAATGCTGTGCTAACAAAATCTGTGTTAATGTGTGTTTCAGTGTGTCTGTATATGAGCGCTTTTCCATGTTACATCCGCATTATAGTGTGTGCGTTTGTGTTTGTTTCTTCAGCATGTCCACCTGGTGAAAGACTGTTGAGATTCTAGAAAGTCATAGGCTGAGTAGGAGACTATTTTTCACATAAACGTGGATTAGATCAAAATGTGTGTCTGCGTGTCTTTTGTAGCCCAGGGGGAGATTCCCTGTCATCTCCGATGCGGCATCATTTGTCTGACCAAACAAAAGAGTCTGTTTGTATATGTAATCCAACAAATATATTTGGAGATACTCACTCATGCATACTACAGTAGAAGAGGAGAAATGATATTTGGAAAAAGAAATTGCTCTTAAAGATAAAAAGACAAGCATGAAATCTTTTAGCACACAATTTCTTCAATGCTGACCTAAAATTGTGTAATCGATGCATTCCTTTGTTGAGATGTAAGCCAAATTTTTCCCAGACTACGTCACCTTTCCTGGCTGTCAGTTGCGCCTCTGAATTGCTTTAATTTTCCAGTTCTGGTGGAGCCAACAACCCCCCCACACACACACACACACACACATTAATGTCCTGTGCACTTCTTCGATGAAAAAAATGATGGCCCCTTTAACAGTCAGCTAAATGTTTCTGAATGAATCTGACTGAAATAATTTAAGAGTGAATTACACCACAATCTTGGCTGAGCAGTAGACAACGGCTAAAGTGAGCTGGATGCCTGTGGCTGCCATATTGGGTCACATTTTTACTGTCTAGAGTGTTTCCATCTGACAACAACTGGAGTCCACACTCAACTTAAAATGAAAAAAGTTGTTGGAGCAGGATTTGACATTTGAAGTGAACTTAGTGAGGTTGCTCATAAAAGTGAAGGTAGGTTGTTTTTTTTATATATATATCTTTTGTGCAACATATGCATTAGGGAAGAGCAAAACCCGACTGTGTAAATCCACTCCATCTCGGATCATTTACTCTCTGAATCATTCAGGCTGCCTGGAGAGGAGGCAGGTTTCCCCTGGCAGTAAAGCAAGCAGACAGAACACACACTCCATGCAGGGTAAGTGGCTTCTGCTGTATGTTTACACTCTTCAATCAATGCGTGTTGCATAACTTTTGGTTGGGTTCTTACCTGACCGCTCGTCCCCTTTTCCCCTCCCCTCTGAAATACTGCCTCTGTGAGGAGAGCAGACTAATCGCATGGCTCAGAGAGCTCTGACCACGCCACACTGTTCCCTCATCCACGCTTGAGCTCCTCTCTAATTGGCAGTTGAGACAACATGAGGTTCACACTGCTTTCTAATTAACTGCTGAAATTGGATAATTGATCAGAGGAAAGGGAAGAGGGGCTGTAGAGTAACATTACATTTTTGGGGGATTTTAAGTTTTAGAGGAACGAATGCTAACTGCTTCAAATCTATGCTGTAGCATATGCTGTAGGCTAGTGTAGCCCTGCACCTACGAAGAAGCCTACACATGAAGCCTGACATCATGGACCTCCTCAAAACTGTATCTACAGGTCGACGCAACCGCAAGCCCTATGATCGGACCGCTGGGTAGCATCATTTCCAGCATCGCCACCATTTTCAAAATTCTGCAAAAGGAAGAATGCTACAAAGCCAGAATAATCAACTGCTGTTCAATAATTGTCAGCTCCATCTCCAACATAATATGCTCAGTTTCAGTCCCCATGGTTTCCTGAGAATCCTGAGAATGTGGCAGAACCCAAAACCAGCGATATAGCACGCATAGAAATCGACACACCAGACACACCAAAGTGATATAGGTGCTCATGACGGTGTAGGCCACTACAATGTTGCTACGGCATAGGCTCGACACAGAAGTATAAACCAGGCTTCAGAGTAAACTTTAATATTCAGCGGACAAGGTGTTTCATATGTAAAACTTTTCTCAGCATAGTTTGTCCAGTGGATTTTAACAGGAATCCACCTGCAAAGGGTCGTTTAGTTGTTAGTTAGTTATAGCTTTGAAAGGTGCTGATTTGTTATGAAAAAGGTCTAACTACAAGGGGAACTGCAACAGTGAAAACATGTTCCTCAACCTCCAGCTTTTTCTTGACTTTCTTCAAAGATAAGCTGATAGTCATCAAAATCCAGTTCTCCAATAAGGTTAGGTTAAGTGACCATAGGAGATGGCATGTTCTTGTATCTCAGCTGTCTTTGACAGTTTATTTCAATCCTTAAAAACTGCAAAAAGGAATGTTGTTCCTTGCAGTTGATGGTTAAATCTAGTTTGTCAGGTAGCATAGGGTCCAGAACAGGGCTTAAACTACCTTCTTATTTGCCCTTTATTTTTTATTTTTTGTGAAGAAAGAAAAATTGTTTTGCATATGATCATTGTATTGTTTATATAATCTCCTGTACTTGCAAACTTTGGCAAAAAAAAAATCAGTGGAATCAAACACGTGGACCTTTGGATTAACAAATATTTTCCAACGTACATTATATCAATTCCATTTAAGAAATTCAATAGAAACCTTTTTTGCGCATCAAAAATGTGTTCTTATCATCAAACTGTCCTGCCCTTGTTGTAAGTTTCAGCAACTGGCTTCACTTGTTGCTGTTCTCTTCTCCTTTGGACACTAGGAGTCTATACTCTGGTAATAATGGTGAGCATTTTTCTAGGTGCAGCTGGTCATCTCCAGGGACATTTTGAGGCGTTTTCACCTTTAAAGAGATGCCAGACACAGTGAGCTCGGTAAATACGGGAGGTGTGCAGCCGAATACATTACTGGACAGCCAACATGGACAGGCAGGGATTTCTTCTTTTCCTTGTGTTTGTGAAAGACAGAGGAAGAGAAAGTAAATACATAACATTTGTGTAGGAGTGTTTGTGTACACTGCATTTGTGCCAGTAATTCATCCTGGGTGTATATACACATTTGAATAATGATCAATACAGAACATGTTCGTCGTGAAGTCCTGAGTGTTAGAGGAAATCAGCTCTGTGCTGAAATGTAAGCTGGAGGTTTGAATTGGGTTTATTGATGTCAGACTCTAGAGCCATCTCTCTAAATCCCCTCCCAATGCTTGTGTGTGTGGGGGTGTGGGGGTGTGTGTATGTGTGTGTGAGCCTATCTGTAATTGTCACCTATCCCCTGCCTGCAGAGAGGGCTTTAAGGATTTTAATTGAACGCCGCCTGTAGATGCAAAATGTATTTCTCCAGAGAGTCACAACCCCTTTTAATGTTCCTAGGTTTCTATTTAAAGTCACTGGATTTCGTAACAGAAGACTGGAAACCTCTGTGTCTCCCAGTTGGTATGTGTTTTATACACCGACACACACTTGTGAAAATACATGCTATTATTGTCTCCTAATGCTGGTAAAGGCTTGTTTGGTTTCATAATTCTTATATATACCGAGCTAAAGCCGGGTTTTGTCTTTCATGAGAGCTTTATTTGATTGTTAGTTGGACAGTTATCCAGAACAACGTAATTCCTGATGATCAAAACAATCATCCGGTCACACTGAAAGAGCTAAATAAGCTTGAAGAGGACATTTTAGCAAATAATGTCAGATCTAACTTCAACTAACTACACCAACAATGAAGAGCGGGGCAGAGGACTAGGATCATTTTTTTTTGAATGAGTAACAAAATCTCAGAATAGTGATTTTTCTGCACTTTTTATTCCTAACGGTTCGGTATTAGGATCTTAAGTTTGGTACTTTTTGTAGGTCGTATGTGGATACTGTGCAAGTGACTGAGACAGTTTGAGCCAAACTGAGAGAATTTAAAATTATTATCTGTGGCTTCCAATCAGGGTTGCCTCTCCCTATACACGAAACACATGCTTGCGTAGGGCCTCATAATTAATGAGGGGCCTGTGCGCATTAAAGAAAAAACGCAAACATGAGTCAGTAATGTCAGTAATATGTAAGCTGGAGGAGAGAGAGGAGATGTCATCATTTGACACTGCAAGCACGCATCACTGGCATGAGCAATCAACTTTTGACCAATCAGAGATGCTGCACTGTCAAAGTTAACTTTGTTGTTAAAAATAAAGGTTGTTAAGTTAAAAATACATTTTGTAATGGACTTGTTATTTGCTCCATTAACTTGTGGGGGTCCTCCTTAACAAATTTAGCTTATATTGGGGCCTCACCCTGGCCAGGGGCAGTCCTGCTTCCAGGCAGTGTGAGCAAGGTATTTAAGTTAGACTGTCAATGTTTAAGTAGACGTTCCCAATCATTCATTTAGGTGCCGCCACCACAGAGAAGCATTGCCTTTGCCCCAAAATGCCCTATACCAATGACAACGACAGCAAGTCACCTTCCATAAGATTACCTCCGTGTTCTGTACTTCTAAACTGAACAGGCAGCCGACGTTTCCAGTGGGACTATTTTCCCCACAGAGCTGATGCTGATGCTGAACCTGCTTACTTATCAGACCTGTATGTGAAAGATGCTACAAAACAGTGTCGTGCCACTGAACACTTCAAACCTCAACAAGTACCTCAGTGACGAACACTCAGACCTCTCCATGAGGTACAAAACATGACAGGTTTGCATTTAAGCTAGCAGGTCAGCCCGCTAGTAGGATGGTGATGAGCTGCTAAATTCAATATGTGATACGTCACATTAGCGTGGATACATGTGAAGTGTGCGCTTTTTCAAACAGTTGAATAGATTAATAGCATAAGCCTACTACTATAGTTTATGTCATTGTTATGGTGGCTTAATAGTGTCAAACTGAACAGCCAGTTAAAAAAGCACACTCCTAATGTAAATAAAACTAACTAACTAACATTGTCCATAGTGAACATAATGTTACTGGATGAGTACAAATAAATATGATTGGGTTACTGGTGCAACATTTTAGAGAAAATGGCCTGTCTAGATTAATATAATCTTTTCTATTATAGAACAATAGGCATTGTGCATGGCAGGTCTATAATTCATAATATATTATGTATTACATTTATTTATTTAATACACAATACAACCACAGATTACAAAAGTTTTTAATATTTTAATTATAATTCTTTACTTTTTGGGCAATTTCCATTCATTCTTAACTAAATTAGTCACCAACCCCCCTATCAATATATAAAAATTGGAAGAGTTTTTCAAATAGATTTCGTCTATTTTTATTTTTTTATAGAAATTGTTTAAGATATAGCTTTTACCTGAGTTCTGAAAATTGTGCATTTGAGTTTGTCTCTCAAACAGCACAGGAGAATAGTTTGACATCAAGGCCAACCACTGTTGACAAAGAACTCTTTCATTAAATTCAATGGCTTTTGATATGCAACAATTGAGTTATGTATACAATTACATATTTTCATGTAGCCATGTGTCTTCAGCTGCTCATTGAACATGTGTTTTTGAATAACATGTTTGGGGCTCTATGGTGTTTATGTTGGAAGGGGTCGGCCCATGATAAATTAGCTTTCAGATCGATCCCTCGTTTTTACAGCTGGAGTGTATTTCATTTGGGAATGAGGAGTGTTTAGAAAAACAGCCGACCCTGGTAGGTCATGATTTTACAAACAGATACCACTGATACCACGGATAGAAAGTTAATTCACACACATACTTGCATATGTACATAGTCAAACACACACACGATCATTCCAGGATGCAACGTCTTCATATTTTTCAAAGTATTTTCAAACTTCCTTCTTTTCCCTCTGTAAAATGGTTGTGTGTGTGCGTGTGTGCGTGTGTGCGCGTGTGCGCGTGTGTGCGTGCTTCATTTAGCTGTAGAATGGGCAGTAGGTCATTTGGCAGTAGTGTCAGGTGTGTCTGGCAGACAGCCTGCTTCTCCCTGGGACAAATCTCAAGTCTCTAATACTGGCCTAGTCTGTTATTGGCACTTGGATATGAGCCAATAACAATAATGTAATACTTGCCGCCTCACACCATGGATATACACAACATTATCAGATCTGATCTGGTAGCTTTTATTACACATTTCTCATTTCGGGATTTGAGAATGAGAGCACAGTGGTAGGCTGCAGACGTGAGGGGCTGGTGTGTGATTTAATCTCACAGCATTACAAGAGCATGTTTTGATGTCTACTTTTTGTCTGCTCTGCTCTGCTATGTAAAAATCAGTTTAAATTGAAGTATGTAAGGATGTGTCTTCCTTGCTCAGCAAATTCCTCAACAAAACAATCTTACATAATCCATGACTTGTGTCACGGTGTTAGTTTCTGATGCATTTGGTGCCACGTTTGTTTCCCCTCCTGTTTTTTGTTTTCTCTCTTGCAGTGTGTGTGCAGTGGAGGGCGTGGCTGGCTGAGCTGGAACGAGGAGCACCTGAATCTCATCAGGTCATCTCTCAGGCCTTAAAGACAGATCGAGACTCAACTCCTGTGCCAGATTATTCCTTTTGTAGTCGGTAACTGTGGCACACTACTAGCCTTACCGTGAAGATCTTTGAATGTGATTTTTTTTTTTGTCATGGACTGACCTGTTTTCTCCTTTTGTGTGCAGCCTGCCGGTGAGCCTCACCTCCTTGCTTTGGATTTCTGTTTTGCCTTGCTGTTTTTTGAGTTCTCCTGTGCTAGCCCGTCCTCTATTGCCACCAACTGCCATAAGCCTTTTATTTTGTTACAAGCTACATTAAAACGTCTGAAAGACTGACTTTTGTTGCTTTCCTACTTCTGAAATAAAACTTTTTTTTTTTTCATTTTTATGCATGGGGAAAGCTTAATTGCCAGTGTTTTCTTGATCCAATTGCAACATAAACAAGTTAAAGGGAAGAGAAAAACAATGTCTTATTGTGCTTCCACACGGGGATTCTGGATACAGAGATCGCCTAATAGAGGCGGTCCCAGCTCACTTTCCAACCAGCCCTGCAGCGGCTTGTTTACAGAACGAATTCAAACACTACAGTAACAGGAACATATAAATCGTTAACTCTGTCGTAGTAGTTGTTGTTTGCAGAACTAGTATCTGTATAATTGTAATGGATGCAGTTTTACAGCTTCTTGGCGATATCGATTTACTTGATAATCAACACAGAAATAGCGATCTGGGCTAGCGCTACTCACCGTCTCCATCCAGCTCAACAATTGTTTCAACAGCTTGTATAGTTCCAAGAATCTTGTCCTTCAACAATATAAATTATTTCTCAATTCTAAACTATTAAATCAAACATTATTCAAATATCAGGTTTCTATCTATAAAGAGTTGTTACCCTGTGACATCATCGACTTAGGTACTTGAGCAAAATCTGGCACAACTGGCACTAATTAGCTTTGAACTTTACCCGTTTCTTACGAGAGTTTAAAGTAAAACCTAAAGCTTGAAACTATAAATATACCAACCCAAAGTAGCTTGTATCTGTCCAAAATATGATTGATCTCCTCATAAAAACTTAAAATTTTAAACACAAGATTATTATTTGGGTATTAAACAGTCCTAGTTTCTTAGAAAGGTTCTTGCTCGCAGTTATCATGCTAATTAGATGGTTAGTTGATTGGTACAAAATTAAACTGCTAAGTTTGTATGGTCGGTGTTAAACTCGGCATGACTACAAAGAAGGGGATACTGCTCATGGTTGGAGGGGCTTCTGTCCTAATTTTGACACCAGTTATTTTTGTCTGTACTTCACAATAAGAAATTGTCAGTTAACTGTTGGAGCAGAGTAACAAATAATTTTAGAAAGTGGTCTGACTATAGCCAAAAGGATTGTTTCCTGAGCTAGCACTGATGTTAACACGTTCACTTCTGCAGTTCTGAGTGGGAAGGATCATTCCTCTTCAAGACATATCTTTATATCACTAAACAGGAGATAAAAAATTGTGGCTATTTTTATTCTATTTTTTTATCTCAATGCTATCAGTGTGTTCACTACAGGAAATTCACTTGGTCTTGTACAAGTCCATTAGGATTCTGTTAGTTTCTCTTGTTCCCATATTAAATTACTTTTCATGATAAGCAATAGTCCAGGTTCTGTAATGAGAGCAAAATGAAATGCTGGAGCAGAAAATTAATGTTGCTACAAGTGAAACCAGAGAGGTGTTTAACAGGCAGGCTTACGAGCCGTTTTTTTAAAATGTGCTGATAAACTGAATGCAGTTATTGGCAGGTTATTGTTATTAAGACCCATATAAAGCTTAAGGTAAGAATAGTTTAGGTCAAATATATTCCTGATTTTGATAACTGCAGGCCAGAGTGGGAAACTCTCTCATGTGTACAATGACGTAGAAGTCCATACACAGTGCATACATTTGAGGACAGTTAAGTAGTTGAAGGCATGATCTTTATAAAAGATGTCTTCTTCAGAAAATCATTTAATAGAAAGTATTAAAATAAAAAATAAACTGCAACAGCTGTCTACAGTATGTGCTGCTGCTCTATGGAAAGACAGATGTTTAAGTGTACAGTAGGCCATGTGCGTCGTGTTTATGGATCTTTCCTCCAGCTGCCAAGAACTTATGCGCTTTGTGGCATAAGACATTAGTGATTCTCATCTTCACACTGCGTGTGTTTGTGGATGAGGTACTTTGTCAGTCTGTCAACTTATATGAACTCTGAATCTGCCCCAGTTTTTTTAGGGTATGGAAACTAAATGGCAGAAATACTGGAGGATTTATCAGTTCAACTGTTTGTGTTTCCACAGTGCCTCCCTCTGCCTCAGTCTCTTTCGCTCCATTTCACATCCTCTATACATGATCCTTAGAAGTCTGGAGTTAGTCAGGGATGCAGGTCGTACCTGACAAGTGTCTCACTAATAGAGAATGTGTTGTTGACACTGCTTCCAGCTGTGATTATGCTGATTTAAAGTTTCTTAGACAGAGTAAAAGCCAAGTTTGGTTATGAGAAGAGGGCTGATAACACACAGAGGAATGCTGGTTTGTTTTAAAGTCAGGAGGACTTACTGAACTCTAACTGAACTCATAGATCACTTGTGTGGGTCACCTGTTTTCTTTTACTCTTGCCATGCCCCACTTTCAGCTCGTCTTCCCTTCACTCTGCCCAAACTTGCCGAAGAGCAAATTTGACACTTGGCTGAGTTCTTGGATGACGTGTCTTCACCTATACCTCATTATGTTACAATGACAAGATGATGATAGCTGAGATCTCTGTGTACTTGACATGATGAGTCCAACATGGGTTTTGTTGCAGACAAAAGGACAAAGATTGCCTTAAATGACTTTGTGTTCCTTGTTTAAATAAATACATATTGCTGTAGCTTACCTATAATTTTACACATGTGCATGGCAAGTCTTTGACTGTTTGAGAATAATGATTTTCAGTTGTTATTTTTAAGAAACGAGCCAATTGCAGAGCTGTTTAATGGCTCAGAGGTGGAGTTTTGAGTGTCTGTTGTTCCAAACTGTCAGGGATGTAAAATTAAAAAACTAAGTAGTGTAGAGAGACTGTGTATAAACATTGACACAGCAGACATTATTACACCATAGAGAAGATAAATACAGACAGAGAGAATACCACAGAGGATGTGTGATCCTGCAAGCACGTCTCCTTTAGCACATGTTCCTTTCTCTTATTTGAAATGAAAAGCAAAGAGAGCGTCTACATTTCAGCACACAATACTGCACTTCTACTAGGGTTCTACTATGAAGTTTTTCACGAGATCTTTAACAGAGTTTTAAATCCTCATCAATCATCGATTATGACTTCTTGGAACGATATTTGGCCCACCATCAACAACAGAGTGAAGATCTTATTGGAATGACTCTGTGATGTACATTTTTGAAGGGTTTATCAGGATATCCTGTTGCTTTGGTGATAAACACACACACACACACACACACACACACACACACAGTTACATAAAAACCCATCCTCAGACTGTGCAAAATAGTTGACGGCACACTCGCATCTCACACAAATGCAGCCTTGGCAACTGTTTTTCTTTCTTTTTTTAATTAGAGCAAAAGATCAGAGAAATACCAAGTGTCAATACCACCGAGAACGAGAATCTGGCAACAGCGACCTTTTAGAGCTCCCTGATCTTTTATAATGTCAGGAAGGGAGCATCTTGTTCTTTTCTGCCGAAGTTTATGCCCCCTGCCACGCCCCCACATGGAAATACAAAGAACTGCAGACTAATAAGGGCTGTAGCATCACTCGCTATATTTAGTTATTATTTAGTCATTTGGGGAAATGGCCGGTTACCATTAGGGGGGTATGAAATAGGATTTGCAGTTATTGAGGTTACTTGGGCATTCAGTACTATGATGCTCTGGGTTTTCAGTAGGGTTCACTTCTTACCAGTGTAGATCACCATGGTAACCTTTACTTAACAACTAACCTGCTCTAGAGAAGTAACGCTGACAACGCACACATCTCTGCTTGAAAACCAACCAACACCACCCCCTGTACAACCATATCATCTTCATCCACACTGCCTGGAGGAAATATAGTTTGGGATAAAACACAACTTCCTGCATTTAAACAGCTCCACAGCCAAGCCATTTTAGGTCCGGTCATCCCACATAACTGCAATTTCCTTTTCTGGTCAAGACATGCACCTCTCACTACTGGTCACCAACCTGGGTGTTAACATGGACACTCATCTGAACTTTAAGGCCAGCATTGAACACGTCTGTAAAAGCTCATTCTACCACCTCAGAGACATCGCAAAAGTCTTGCTGTCTCTCAGCCTACCAGATGACGCAAAACCCATCCATGCCTTTGTCTTTTCCAGGCTTGATTACTGCGAAACACTTCTCATCGCGATCCTTAGCTAGAGCCTTCTGAAGCTCCGATACATCCAAAACAGGGCCACCAGGATCCTGATGAGAGTGTGGAAATAACCCATCTTGGATTCATTCCTGTGGCTTCCAAGTCACCATACCAACCCATCAATTCGTCAACAACAATGCCCTTCCCCCCCAAAGACCAATAAACAGCCACAAGAAACCTCTTCTTCTGCCTAACTCTGTAGCACTTTGAGATTTGCTTTAAATGTAAAGTGTGTTATAAATAAAATGTATTATTTTATTACGACTGCGTTCAGGATAAGAGCTAAAGCCGTATGACACTACGCCTCCTGACCAATCAAATCTCTTGATCACAGAGCTCCGTGAGCTGATTGAGAGAGGGGAGTTGGTAAAGAGACCAGTAGGACTCTGTGTTTCCCGTATTATTTAAAATTTATGAAAAGTAATTCATTCTATTTTACTGATATCATCCTTCAATAGAGACAAAAAAAACACCTTGTAGTTGTGTTAATACGATTTAAAATTGCGCATTTTGAATTATATTTTTACATCTGAATCTGAAACTCTCATCCATGCCACAAGAAAACTAAGTGCAACAAGTTAATTTAAGGGAAGACATAGTTTTCTCAGTTTTTTAAGTTCGTCAATTGTCTGACGGCATAGAAATTTACAGTAGGTTGTGATATGTTATCTGAAGCTAACACTGCCTCTTTCTTATGAACGCGCTCATAGGAACCTTGGCATAACTTATCCGGTTGACAACCAGCTTTGTGAATTATGAACTCTGTTGTTTTGTGCGATCCCTTATGTCGGGGTTAGTGAAGCACGATGACTCAAATGTTTGCTGTGCACTGTAGCTGTTATACCACAATTTATTGTCCTTGTAATTTCCAACCATGCGTGGTTATTTGGGAACAATAGCCAGATAAAGCTGTCAAAGTTCTAAAATGTTTAATGTGGAAAAGGACTCGTTCCTTTCAGTTTCTTTTTTTTTTTTTTTGATAAAGTTGGAGAACAGCAGCAATGCTACGAGTGTTACCACACTCAGGCCTGGTAGCCACATTCCCACAGCAGCAGGCAGAGGGTGAGATAAATCACCCAGCCTAGAGGCCCACTGGTTTGGATCATCTCTATCTAAGCAGCCTGCCCCTCTCCTTCCCCTGGATGAAGGTGTCGGCGGTTAGAGCGAGTATTAGCCTTAGGCTGTGGGACAAGGGAGGATTTCTGTGTGGTGTCAGTGCCGTGGTCAAGAAGAAAGCAGCCTTATCTTCTAATCCTGTTAAATAAATGGCCTGCATTTATGTTGTCAGTGGGCTGGAGTAAAAAGGACAGAGTAAGAAGATATAAAATAGCCTGTGAGATAAATGTGCTCTTTGCCCTTCTTTGCTGATGGTGGTGGAGGTGGTGAATTGATAGCCAGAGAGCTCCCTGACCCCCTGCCACTGTGTTTGTTCTTTTTTTAAGCTGCTTATGACTGAAAGCAATAAGTTCACACCACAAAAAAGGACTTTATCCCTGTAGGCTTGAAGAATACTCCAGTTTTTCTTGCTAACATGATAAGTATATCAGTTGGAGAAAAGCAAGTGGAAGAGATAAAGATAACAGCAATAAGGGCAAATTTATCAAAGGCTGCATCAGAAAGATTGAGAGTGAGAGGGAAACATTGCTCGAACAAACAGTAAACACCAAGCACTGTACTGTACTGTAGCAGCTATTTGTGCATGCTGTAGTAGTGTGTATCTGGGGGTTTGTGCATGTGCTGCTCCATGTGTAGAGCTCATACATCATGTGTGCATACTCATGTACATGCATGTGGATGTGATCTCATGTCCTTGCATCACTGCCAGTAATGTGGGTCGGCCTGACTGTTGGCCTACGTTTGTTTAGCTGTGAATTCTTCCTCTAGATCCAGTGACTCACAGCCTGTGGCTTAGGCTGAGTTTTTGTGCCCAGAAATCACTAATCTGGAGCACACAGACCCAAGACCACAGCCTCACTATTACCTCACTCCTGTCAATGGACTTTTTAGTTACTCAGACTACAAACACAAGTGCTAGCTTCATCTGTGCGAGGTTTAAAGCGGTTTGAAATGTTTTAAAGTGAGAAGAATTCAGCGTTGAGTTTCTTCATACTTCTTATTTCAGCCATGCTTGCAGCCAAGCATGCTACAGCAAAAGAGAAAAAGAGCTTAATACGAGAGTGAGCCCATGGTTTCAGATGAGAAAGTTGGAGGCAAAACTTTATTGTTGTGATGAATGGCATTGGTGAAACAGGAACTAGTGCAGGGAAAGTCTTACTCAAATGGACCACCATGATGGGAGAATGAGCTGGGATGCGTGTGACTGATAAGGAACAATGGTTCAATCAGCATCCGTCAGCCAATTACAGTTGGGGAAGATGGCTTTTGTGTCTTGTATGAACCAACGGATGCTTTATTTATCATATCTTCTCATATCATGTATAAGGATGTGCATGACTAGCTTACACAATTTCTCCATCTCTAGTCTTCATTACAATAACTTGTTGGTTAAATAAATGAATCACATTTTTATGTATTAGCAAACATTGCTGGTCAAATGATGTGGCCAGGCAGTAACGCAGTCACCCCTTACTAGTTGGGGCTGTAGCCCTCTGCTAATAGCGCGTCTAGCAGTATTTTGAACAAGAAAATTAAGATAAAAATGTATGTTGACTATGTCAGGTTAAACTTGCATGTCGACCGATGCAACCTGTGATAACATTTAGTACAGGAGTGTGGATGTTAACCTGCAGTGTGGGCTGAAGGCTGGCTGTGCTAGCACTGCTAATGTTAGCCACACTCGGCAAACCAAATTACATAGTTTACCCGCAGAAATCTAAATTTGCGTTTAAACCTTTAAGAAATTTAGTGGCTTGGAACATCTCTTGTCACGTCATAACCGACAACAAGGGTGATACTCTCTTTCCATTTGACTATTTGCGCACTCCCTACCACTTTGCCATGCTGGCTAAATCTGAGTGACGTCTGTCTTAAGAAATGCCTTTAATATTGTGATTAAAAAATAAGTAGCTGCAAAAACATACCTTTCACTCAGAAGATGTTTCAGTTATTATGGATAACATCATATACTGTAACTCTGTTTCTTAGACCTGATGCAAAAGCTTATCTCTGAAGGTTCAGGGGTTTTTTTTAGGTTTTGTTGACTCCCCTGTTGGTAATAATAGCATGTCACCTTTACTTAGATAATAGTTGAAATCTGGTAGCATGTAAAGACTCAGACTTTGCACTGATGGTTAAGGTATAAAGTGTTTTATAATACCTGGCTAAAATGTTGGCACGTTTATAGGTTGTGTGATCACTGTTCATTGGATGGTTTTGATTTGACTCATGCTCCCAGACCTCTGAAATTACCTTGGCAAGTACAATGTTATTTCAACTGATGGGAACAATTACCAAAACTAATCGTCATAATAAAGTGGGATTTTCTTTTAATTGATCCCCCCTGCGACTCATTTGTGAGGTCATTGCACACAGTTAGCTACACCTCTCCCTTCGGGTTTCAGGTTTCTCCCTATGTAAACATTTTCATGCTTAGTAATTCTTCAGCCAACTTAATTCTTGCCTGTGTAACAGCTTCAACCACTATAATCATCAGACACTGATATAATACAACCGTTTGAAATGTGCATTCTGCCTCTTAAACACTTTATATGTTAGCAGGTTTTTTTGTTAGCTTTGCTCAGCCATTGCAGTAAATATCTCATTTTCTCGTGCCATAGTGCCAAACTTCTAATCAGTCATTCCCATAACCCAAACTGAAACAGCAGTTTTAAAAAAACAACAGTCTGAACAGTCATTATGTTGCTGTTTCTGTCGAGGCTGTACGGCCAAAACCGTCTGCTTTCCTTGGAGTTGCATCGTACATGTAACTTCTAATTTCTGACTGGACCAGCAACACTGAATTAATATCTTTTAATGGGAATGTGTCATTATTTATGGATTGCATGTCAGTCATAGGTGGCTCTAATGAGAGAGAGAGAGGCAGCAAGGAAGACAGAAAAAGTGATTAATAAATAATGTCAGACAGACTTTGCAAGGCCAAAGGGACATTAAGGGGGTGTAAGGAGCAGTACTGGCAGTACACTCCGTTATTGTGTTTGTGTGTGTGTGTGTGTGCATGCATGCGTGCGTGTTGTGTGGGACCCAGATGGACTGTGCTGAGGTTACTAGGAGAGAAGAAAAGAGTCCTGCTGCTTGGGAAATGGACTTGCCTAAAAAAACATGTTGAATTCACAACATCAATTTAGAAAAGTGGTACTACTGCACAAGATGTTGTTGTATTGCATTGTTAGCTGTCAAACCTCATCAGTGCTGCTGTTGGGGTTGGACTAAGAAAGCATGTTAGAGAGAGTTGAAGAATCAGAATTTAAAAATGAAAGAAAAAGACTGAACAAAAAAGTGAAAAGGCAACTATTAAAAGTAGTTGCATAAGTTTCTACCTATGTGTGTTACACTTTTATCTGATCAAGTAGAGGAGAAAATTCTTATTTGACCTTTTGTTCACATGGATGCTCTTTGTACATGCAGACACACACACACACACACACACACACACACACACACACACACACACACACACACACACACACACACACACACACACACACCTTAGAATCGTTCAATGTTATACAAGAGGCCAGCTGGGTGGAAATCAATCAGGTAAACTAGTTCAGAGGAGGGGAGGAGAGCGAGATGCAGGAGGTCTCAGAGGAGCAGGACTTTGTTCCACATAGGAGGGAAATACAGAGAGATGCATCAAAAAAAATTGCCTCTGGCCTCTCCCTAAGGTGCAGAACACACATCAGGTACCCAGGACGTGTCTGCATACATGTATGATGCATGAAAACATGTAGACACATCACTTCATGTGTTTGGCGGTGCCTGTGTCGCAACATGTGTATCCGCAGGTTACACAACTTCGGATCCAGGCTCTCCCTCTGTCTCTGAAGGGACGCCGGTTTTACAGAGACATATCTGTCTTGACCACTCCTTTTCCATGGAAACTCCAATAAGAATCTAGTGTGCTAAGCTCCAACCAGATAGACGGATGACCATGTTATGTCTCAGTAACCTAATGAAAACCCCACGTAACTCTCAGCAGCTATGCACAGACAGGAGCAGCACAGGATGGAATCTATTCAGGAACAATTCCTATATTTCATTCCTAATAACTGGTGTTATTGCATCCACAGCGTTGGCCCATATACATGGAGACATAATGAAGCGTGGGATCAAATCAATAAAATCTTCCCACTTTCATGTAATAGGAAAGACGCATTATATGTTTACATGGTTATTCATGCTGTATCTTCAATTATGCAATGCCATGTTTTCAGATTTATCAATATTTATTTTAAGCGTTGAATTTTAAATCACAAGTTACATAATAATGTGATCATACATCTACACAAATTATTTTTCATACTCAGTGCATGTGTGTGTGTGTGTGTGTGTGTGTGTGTGTGTGTGTGTGTGTGTGTGTGTGTGTGTGTGTGTGTGTGTGTGTGTGTGTGTGTGTGTGTGTGTGTGTGTGTGTGTGTGTATGTGCGCATGCGTGACAGTCTGCCTTAGCTGCGGGGCCCTTCCATAAAGTTTAATTATATGTAGCATTCCCAGTGGAAAGGCTGAGATTAAACTAAAATTAAATTGTGTTGGGGTGCATAAAATGTTTCCGTGCTGTGGAGGGCTTACACTCACTTGCACACAGGTGCTTCTACACAAAGGGAGCATGCCAAGCTACAAAAGGGGCAGAAACCATGACACCGTTGTTGGCAATGATTGACATGAATTGAAGCAGATCTGAAAGCAATTGTGATCTTCATCATATCAGTCTTATGACCTGCTATCTGCCTTGTCTGACAAAGTGAAGACTGACCAGTATGCCATATCTTTGCTTCACAATTCATGGGCTCTGTCTTACTGGCACAAAACGTTTTGTTGCGCAGCGCAATTGTCAGTCTCAGAATGCAACTGTGCCACAGAACAGGGTCTTCAATTGAAATTCAAAGAGGTCCGGTTGGAGGAGTTCCAAGGCCAGGCAGGATATATAATCCCTCAAGTGAACTCCAGGTCTACCCCAGGGTCTCCTCCTAGTTGGGAGTGCCCAGAAAACCTACAAAAGGGAGGCGTCCAGGAGACTTCCTAATCAGATACTGAGCCACCTCAACTGGGTCCTTTCTATGCAAAGGAATAGCAGCTCTACTCAGATCTCCCCCCCCAAATGTCTGAGCTCCTCACCCTATCTCTAATGCTGAGCCAAGCCCCCCCTTTGGAGGAAACTCATTCTGGTGATCTTATTCTTTCGGTCACTACCCACAGTTAATGACCAAAGTTGAGGGTTGGAACGAAGATTGACCTGTAAATCGAGAGCTTTGCCTTCAGGCTCAGCTCCCTCTTCAACGCAACGGTCCGGTACAACCCCCACATTACTGCAGATGCTGAGCCAATACCCTCACTCATGAACAAGACCCTGTGATACTTAAACTCCCTCCCTGGCAAGGACTCACTCCCCACCTGGAGAGAGCAATCCACTGTTTTCTATCAGAGAGCCATGGCCTTGGACTGGGACGTGCTGACCCTCATCTCAATCACTTCACATTCGGCTGCAAACTGCTCCAGTGCCTGCTGGGGGTCCCAGCATGAGGAAGCTCACAAAACCACACCAACTGCAAAAAGCAGAGATGAGATCTTGAGGCCACCAAACTGGAAACCCTCTTCCCCTCGGCCGTGCCTTGAGATCCTGTTGATGAAAATCACAAACAGAAACGGTGACAAGGGGCAATCCTGGCAAAGGCCAACCCGCACCAGGAACATGTCGGATTTTGTGCCAAGGATGCAGACACAGCAAATGAAAGTGTTTGCAGGTGTGTGCAAAATTTACCAATATTTTACAAATGGAGGGTCCAAGGTTTCTGTGGCCACGGGACAGGCTGCTGCTGATGAGACTGGACCGAGAAGTAGTGAGAAGACAGGTGGACATATTGTGTGCACTTCCGGCGCCAGAAGCAATATTTATGAAATACATGTGCTTATATACTTATTTACTAACTTAACAAATCAGTCGAAAAATTAACTCCTTGTGACCTATGTGTGTAAACATGCTGACGGTATATTTTTATAACAAAGAAGTCATATAACAATGAAGTTAATAATAATAATAATAATAATAATAATATATATTTTTTAGCTGTCAAGGCCAGTGTCCCTTTTGGATTTGATTGACAGCTTGATATATCATGTTAATGAGGAGGAGGAGCAGCAGGAGGACAACAGAGCAGAAACCAGCAACAAAAAAAAAAACACTGGCAGGTAAAGGTGCAATGTGCAGGGCTGGGTAGGCAATCATATTATGTTCGATAAAGATTGAGTCATATATGTTCGAGTGTGAGTTCCACTGGTCTTGAGTTTTTAAACTTGATTGCTGCATTAAGGAGCAGAAATGGTGATGTGTGGAGTGGCACTAAAATTGTATGAGTTTACTTATCGTGAATTTCATGAAACACTAGTTCTCATGGGAATAACAGAATATTTGGCGTCATGAGCAAAGCCTGCAAACTAATATTAGGGCCTCTCGATCTCAAAGTCCCGGGCTGAATTTCTATCCCAGCACATCCCTGCAAACAGGAATGCATAACAGGACTCCTACTCCTCAGCAAAATTGTTAATAGATTTCAAATCAGTTTTTTAATGGGACAGAGGGCAGGGAGACTGCACGCTTTTGTTTCCCTGTCTCCTGAGGTCTTTATTTTCCTTTCATGATGAGGTGACAGACCGACACCAAGCCCTCCTCAATGCACTTCTCACTACAGTATATTGCGTGCTATCTACATGCATGTCATTTATGCACACAGCAGACAATATAACCATGCATGTGATCTGGCAGCAAAAATAAGTAAATGAATATTAACAGCCTGGCTCTCTGTGATGCCAAGCACACAGAACAATAGTTAACATTTAATCCTGTCTGATTGTCTCTGTGTGTCTTGAGATGCTTGTCATTTTTGTGTGTGCCATTTTCAGCCTTCTTTGGACAGGACAGCTGAAGACAAAATGGAAATGCGTGAAACAGAAAGTGGGCTAGACATGCATCAAAGTATTGTGGCCAGGACTCAAACCTGTGATCTATGTGTCAAGGACTATAGCTGTATATGGGACACCTGTGCTTCTGACTGAGCCAAATTGGTACCCCGTTCCAGAGACTTAAATAATTAATGACGCAGCGTCTCCTTAATTTGGAAAGGCACTGATCATTTCTGATGTTGCGGAAATAATTCTGCGGATATTCAATCAGATCATCAAAATCTTTCTTATGCCATTTTCACATATGCACTCCTGAAAATATCAAGATCATTTCAGGAGGACTGCTCTTGGAATTCTCCTGATCTGGCTGTTCATATATGCACCTCACAGCAGAAGACTATCCCTGGGCCTTCATCGGAGGGACAGTGGACAGAGTCGGAAACCAGGGAGAGAGACACTGGGGAATGACATGCAGGAAAGAAGCCACAGGGCAGATTAGGCCCCTGGCCACCTGCCTCGAGAACTAGGGCCCCCAAATCAACCCCTTTTCAGGTGTGCTTTGGTCATGAACAACTCCTATGAAAAGCAATAAGGATCCTGCTCTGTAGTTGTGGAATGTTCAACAATAGTTACTAACTTTAAGTGTTTGTTGTTTGGAACTAGACTTGAAGTTTACAGTGGTGGGCATTAAATACTAGTATTAGAAAGTGACACCGTTTCAGAAGACAACAGGACTGGTGCCCTGCCCTCCATATTTAATTTTTTTGCTGCTTTATGTGAACATTACACTGGCATAAGCAGGGCAAATACTGCTAGAGAAACTGATAAGTAAGGATAAGTGTTTGGTTAACACCAGGAGCATAGCTTCATTGCACTGTAACCTGTTTTTGCTCTCTTGATCGGGTGTTCTGTTTGGTTTACTTTCATAGGTTTGTGTATTTTAAAAAAGCTCTCTGTATATTTTGAGAGGCAAACAATTTTGAAATTAGATCAAAACATGCCTTAAGCCTAATCAGGATTAGGGTGGTAAGTAATTATGTTTTATTATTAAAGCAATCATTGTATGACACATTTTACATTTAGCTCTGTTAATCCAAAGATTAGTATTTATTATACAAAGACAAATATGGATTGGAACATTGAGTGCTTCTCACCACCTCATTAATCGCTTGTTGTCCTGTTTTGTATTCACACCTGGACTCCTTTAGTCTGTACTTCTTTACTAGATATGATCAGTATGCCTTTATCAACAGACTATGTACCACAGTCATTTAAACTAGCTGTAAATAAACCTTTTTAGAAAGCACACTCTTGATTCAGGCAACTTAGCTCTATGTATTGACCTATAGATATACTGTAGGCTATACTGTATCTTACCTTCCCTTTATCACAGAGATCCTCAAGAAAATGATGTGATTCTCCATAATAATAGTTTATTTAAGGATTTTAAGCCATGATTTAGAGTTCACAATAGCACTGAGACTGCATTGGTTCAAGTTACATGTGAACTATGGTTTCAGACTGTAGACTTGTCCTATTAGATCGTATTGCATTACAGACAACATTTTAGGTTGGTTTGAATCATATTCAGATCAGTCTCCCTTTGTACATTCTTTATGTACACCAAAGTTAGTCATGGAGTTCCACAAGGTTCTGTGCTTGGACCGATTCTTTTCACCTTATAGATGGTTCCTCTAGAAAACACATTGCTATGCAGATGAAACTCGATTATACTTATCAGTGATGCCTGATAACACAAAATCATTTACACAAACTATATGCATATCTTAAGGATTTGAAGAAGTGCATGACCAGATATGTCTTGCTTTTTAACTCAGACAAGACGGAAGGTAATGTGCTTGGCCCAAAATGTCTATTATCATTGTTATAATGATAATAGACGTAAGACTGATATTAATAGAAGTCAGAAGAGATGATGTTTCGAAAAAGTTTCTATAATTTGTAAATTTCTATTACAGATGTGTGTAATTTTGAGATTATAAGTCATCATGGCCTCTTAGTAACAAAAATATATTGACATTGCAAAAAAGCTGCTGAAAAAAGCAACGGAGCAGTGTCGGCCATACAGCGATCGTTGTCATAGAGACAGTATGGTTGTGCAGTGCTTTTCTTCTTAGAAAAACACTTCAAATATACTGTATTTGGCACATAATGGAAGAAAATTTTGATTAAAACCAGAACATTTTATTTTTCATTTTATGAGGTATTTAATGTCAACAGGGGATATTTCTGTTTTTCTTCTCAGCATTTATTGTGAGAACAGATCAGTTGAAATGTTCTAAATCGGTCAAGATATGAGGCTACAGCGCCCATTTCTTTTAAACTACTATTTTCAGTGGCATAAATATAACAGCTTAATATCGCAAGTTTTAACATTTTTCACAGAAAAACCTTTAAAATAACAGGTTAATGATTTTCTGATCTTCATAACTCTAATAAACACACATTCTGAACTCTTGCAATATATGTCCATGAAGAATTATGATCACCTTTTGCTTTCACTTGGCCCACACCAATTGTTGTGCCACATTACATTCTATCCTATATTCTGTAGGGTTTCTTTGTGAGGTACAATAAGGTTTCAATATGAATAAAACAACTGTTTTAATATTACATTTTCAACCAAACTCAGAGTCCATGGCACTGATTGAAATGTTGCACACAACACACAAACATCCACATCAGGTCGAGTCAAAACAAATTAATCACAGAGATCAGAATCAGTCCTGATGTTTTCCAGGGGACACTTCCAGGGAATGTCTGCGCATGTTAGAAGATATTAGCCCACTGGCAGATAAGAAATATCTACTGGCTGGAGAGAGGGGTCACCCCACTTTTTTGACTAAGTTGTTGACATGGCTTCTAAAGAGCAACTAAACACAGATGTAGGTCTTCATGTCAGGCTTAAGTTGCAATTTAATATTCTAGCAGGCCTATTTTATTGTCTGTAGATACATAGGTTTGTTCTGGACTGCTGCACTTATATACTAAACTAATTATTGTTACAACGTTGTTAATATAGAATCATGACATCCTTCCAAAAGAGTGATTCCAGATAGTTTTCTAGTTGACCTATTTCCACAAAGTATGACCATTTCTCTACTTTGATCAGTTTTCATTGGCAGACAACCAACATCTGGTCTGCAGTGGAAGGGTTACTCTGCGTTTTCTCGGCACTGCTCTGCGTTTTCTCGGCACTGCTTCCTAAGATCCCTACACATTTTAATTACTGTCATTTGCATATCTACCTTTTTTACACGGATCCAAAGCCACAGTCTTCTGATCTTTATTGTGTTGTTGCCCCCAACCTGTCCGTGAACGCCAATGTCATAGTAAAAAAAAAAAAACAGGAGAAGTTTTAAGATGTAGTCCTTATGTGACGGTTTTCAAAAGTTCTGTTTTCAGTGAGGAAGAAAAATAAAATTGAAAACTAAGTTTATTAAGTTTTTCTGATGGTCATATCTTTGCTCTCCTCTGACTTGTGCATTAATCACTCACTATTGCCTTTATTTGTCAGCCAGCCACCTCACCCCGTAACTCACTCCTTAACCCTTTGGCCTCAGACCCCTGACCCCTATGAAACCGCTACCCAGGGCACAGACCACCGGGAACACACAAAACTCCTGCAGGTTTTACACACAACACAGACTCTCATGTGAATTTAATTTGATTCAGGGAGAAAATTGGGAATTCTTTAGGATTCAAATCTTATGCTCTGCCAACACATTGTTTGTAAAATTTACAGTGACAAAACCATATTTCTAAAAAATTAAATGATCTTGGTCAAATTTGTTCATTGTGAAGCTTTTAGTAGTGTTTTTCTTTTTTATATTTAACTGACCGGGAATTCAGTCATTCTCAACTGTCATACTTTTTCTATTTCTCTCCTCGGCAAGTTTGAAATCACAAACACAAACTAACAAACATTTTACATTTAACTAAGTTTCAATCATACTTTCCAAGGTTTATGGTGATATCTTCACACACTGCATCTTCTTCTTTTGTGCTGTTAATGACTGTAAACTGTAGCAGATTGAACTTTGTTAAAGTGGGACTTTCAGTAAGCACAGCCCCTGTTTGGAGATACCAACCAGATTAGCAACACAGTAAGCTAACCTTTGTGGACTTTGTTTGGTGCACAATGTACTTAAGCTACTTTTATAGGTCCCACCTAAGAGCATTACTTTAAGTGTATGCTATATTTTTATGAATTTCATTGCTTAACACGACAGGCACTGTTAAAAGCATATAATACGGTACAATAAAGCATTAATTACTTCCATTGGTATGGCTGATATGCCCCCGTTCTAGCTGAACCAAGACACAATATGTTGAGTGCCCCCCACCCTTCCCACTCCAAAGTAAGCCAGCAGCCCAAGTCAACCTCAGATTTAACACAGCGGTTTATTTTCTTCAGAGCAGAGCAGGGTCCAAAACAACAAACAAAAGGTGACTACTGTAACAGCAGCCCTAATCGTTCCTGACATAGAAGTAAAGCAGACTAAAAGACAGTTGTCTTCCTTATTCTCCTAACTAAAACACAGAAGAAAAATACATAAACAGGGGTGCTGGTGACCTAGTGGCCTGATATGAATACAACCTTTGGCTCCTGTCCTGCATGTCTTTCCCCACTCTCTCAGTTTATATAATATAGACATAAAATGCACAAAAATACATCTAAAAAAAAAAAGAAGTAAACAAAAAGGGCTTCCCCCTCATAATCACTGCTGTGCGGTGTGCAATTATTTACAGTGTTAAATTTCCAAATAGCTTGCAAAACAACACTTTTGCATTTTACACAAAATTACCACAATTAACATTTTTTCAAATTCACCCTCATAATCAACCACAAGATCTGGCCTACACAATACAAAAGATTCATATGCCAAGCTGGCTTTGTTGGCTAAGGCTGGAGAAGTGGAGAGCAGGCTGCCTCAGCTGAGAATTGAAAAGCTGTGATGTTAACAATGGGCCAGATCGCTACAATTCTCTTTGCTCCCTTCATTCAGCAGCAGCATCTGTATCACCACCTAGACACCCTCCCACTGTCACAGAGACTGTCCCGAAGACACGCCCAGATTGTGTTTTTATTACACAAACCACGGAATCGCTTTTTAGCCTACAACTCGGACTAGAGAAGTGTTCATGTTGCTGAAGAATTGGGGATAAAGCTTCCCGGTGTCACAGCCGTCTTTGGTACAGCTCCCTTAGAGCTTTGTCACATAGAAATGTGACGCTACTAAAGCGTCGCCAACAAAACCATTGTTTTCCTAAGGCACAGCAAGCTTGCCGCCGCTCTTCTCTGCTGCTGTAAGAAGCGTTTTTCTAGTGGTTTTTGGGCGTGCATAAAAGTTAGAAAATTTAAGCTGAAAACATGGAGTCGTGCTCGTTATTGACACTTTTGGCTGAAGCCTGAATCAAGCTTTGCCTAAAGTAGGCTTGTAAGCGCTCATTGTCCAGACAGAGCTCACCGGAATAAAGGTGGAATCAACCATACGTTTTCCTTTATTTAAATTTTATTTCAGGGACCCAACACTGCTGTTTTTTTTATGACATTTCCCCCCCTCCTTGACAAGTAGCAAAGCGATGGGGAGAGCTCTACATTTGCTCAAATCCATTTTTTCCCACTTATTTTATTTGATCACCCATATGGGCCCTCAATCACAGGCACACCTAACCGTTTTTTCCTAAGATTGCGCTCAGTAGTTATTGGAGCAGCCGCGCACATGTGCCAACCCCTGGCACCCTCTGATCGGATCCTGTGACAGGAGCTTTAAAAAGAACCCTCTTCCATCTTTACATTATTTACTTGGATAGACTTGGACTTTCTTCTCTTCCTCTTTCAGTCCAACCCACACACGCACATTCTTTCCCACCGATAATTACAGTACAACAATAACACTCATTCCTCTGCAGGACCTTAAGCTTCCTGTGGTCGGGTTAAATTCAGTGACAGCTGTGCCACAAAGACGGCAGAATATGTATTCTGGCATGGCTGTCTCTCTGAGAGACGAGGCACTGTTGGAATAACAGGTCGGATTTCCTTGATCATCCAAGCATTTTGATTTAAGGCAGCCTGGGAAAATCCCCTTGTCCATTGCCCTTGGCACAAACTATGTCCAGGCTAAAATCGGGAAATCCGAATAATCTAATAAAAAATCTAATCTTCTTTGGAGAATAGAAGATAAAGCAATATTAGTTTAGTGCTGGACAAGAGACAGATCATTTGGATTGAATTGGGATGGCTTATTCCCAAACAGCTGTTTTGTGGAGTTTATTTTTCTCCTGTAACAACCATACTTGTATCTATTAATCCTGTAATATAACCTACTATTTACTTCATTCTCACCGTGGTTGATATTTTTAATGGAGAACAAGGCGGCCTCCATGCTCCAGATCCACAGTTATCACTTATCCGAAAAGGGCACCCTGGCCAATAAGATCAGTTGAGGGCACAAAGAGAAGTAGGCCACAGGCACCCACTGAGAGCTTAGATAACATATGGTGCATAAACAGTCAATTGCAAAGGGTGTGTGTGTGTGTGTGTGTGTGTGTGTGTGTGTGTGTGTGTGTGTGTGTGTGTGTGTGTGTGTGTGTGTGTGTGTGTGTGTGTGTGTGTGTGTGTGATGAAGTAAACACACACCTGAAGGTGGTCCTGCAGTGGGCGGCAATTTATTGGCCTTGCCAGTGAATAAGTAAAGGTACTATTGACTTGAGGGTCAAGCTCCCTGTGATTTCACATTACTGCACCCAATGAAAAGAGAAAAGTATTGACAAAATCAGTGAGTTAACCTTCCAGTGAAAGCATTAAATTGCTGGCCAAAATATTACATCAGGGCAGTCCACAGTACATTTTTTTTTTACATCTTAATTTCTGTAAAATAAGAATATTTTTATTTGGAAAAGCTACAATAGGAGGAAATATTGTCAGTATATCTTCCCTCTTGGTTATTGTCTCTGGAATCCATTGTCTGTTTCCCAGTCTCAAAAATCAATACTACAGTCTTTGTTCTTCTTCTGTTCCTTTTTACTGTGGTCTGTGTTAATCAATATGCTGGCGGAAGGAGCAGACATATAGGGGTGTGCGATTTGCCGAATAAACGGTTAAAGTTGGCATAAGAATTACTAGTCACTTAGAGTAATTATTACTATTTTTGATCAATTCAGGTCTGCAGTACCAGTCAAATGAAATGTTTAAACTGTAGCTCAGCCACCAACCACTAGCCACATCTGTTAACTTCAGTGAGTATCCAGAGAATGGAGATAAAGTTGCAGGTTTTATCACGTTAAACGTGCATTGAACTATCTTGAATCAATGTATAACCATATCCAGCACAGGTATGTGGATATCAAGCTGCAAGAAGGACCGAAGGCTGGCGCTGCTGGCACTGTTAACATTAGCCACACTGAACAAAGCAATCTGACATCGTTTATCAGCAGAGGCCGGTATCCTTTGTTTTGCTGTGTTAATTACATTTTCCACAATTTTGATTGTTTTCTGTTTTCTTAATTTTAGAATAGTCAGTTTATCTAAATTTAAATTAACATTTATAGGTCTGAGAAATCAGTCCCGAGGAACATTCTCAGAAGAGAATAGAGTTATGACACCACAAGTGATTAGAGAAATGTATGTAGGTCCTTTTTGCAGGCAAATTGTTTATATGCCTTTTCTATTAATAAACTCACATGCCAGTATTTGTTTTCTTTTGGGATTAAGGAGGTTTTTTTTACTAATATGTACCGCCACTGTATTTGGGGTCTGCCTTAACACAAACACACTCAAACACAAAAACACCTATGATTATCTACACATTACTCTCCATGTGGAATTCTCTGAATTGACTTTCAGAAGCCACCTGTGCCGGGTTCATGGCTGTGGCCTGATGTGCTGTCACGGGGCTTTGATGCCTCATCATGTACCCTCTCTGAGACATCGGGAACACCTGTCCTTGCACTTACAAGGCATGCTAATACATGCATACACAAGGTGGCCTGCTGCCTGACCTTGCAAGGACAGCAGGAGTCATAGAAGAGTCAAGCCATGGCAGCCCTGCAGGACACAATACAGCATATGCTCTCTCTATATAGCGCTAAAACACATGCAGCATAATCAAGTTGCAGGCAGACTACAGCACATACAGGACTTAGATAAAATGTATATGTGAGTAAACAAGAAATGGCTCATGTTTTCATATGAATACATCTTTTTATCAAGAACCACCCTTAGAAACAAGAAGACATTCCTTTTCTGTTGGCTACAGGAGCTAATTATAATAAACGAATAATACAGTCATTGCGTGCGTGGGTTTTATTTTTGTTCTGTGTTGTTCTTCTTGTTGCATTCTATTGTACAAACTGTTTTCTAAGAGTTTTTTGAATGTAACTCCAGAGCAATGATTATTATTTACACCAGTGGCTATTACACTGTAGGCAAACAGCTACATGACATATAATTAAAATCTATATTAACCACACAGAGCACTGAAACAGTACAACACTTTTTTCTTGATGTGTCTCTTCTGACCATGTAGCTCTATTTCTTCACTTACAATCTGTTTGCACATGCACAGGCAACGGACGTCTGAACACCCACCTTCCTAAGAACTGCGCAGACACAAGTCTGTAGACCCAAACATACACACAGAAACACACAAAACCCCATCCCTGTCAGACCTAGCTTAAATAACCTCCACAAACACAAGAGTTTGATGTTTGCCTGTTTGTCTGGGATGAGGGATATTATTGTCTGTCTCTCCCCCTGCTCCTTCCAAGTGCACTTTTCAAGGTGCAGGGCTTGGTATCTCCATGGCAACAGCAAAGCGACCAGGAACAGAGGGAGGGAGGAGGTGGTGGGCGGTGGGGACAGAGGTGGGGGTAAGGGAGAAGAGTTGACGTGTGGAGGGAGGGGGTCCTGTGGTCACAGAAGGAGAGGCATGCTGGGTACAGAGACTTGGGAACACTGTGACATTTTCAAGTGTTGTGACGACGAGGAAAGAAGACAAACAGGGTGTGGCTTTTTTCTGGAGGTGTGTGTATGCGGCATCTCCAGCGGTATGTGTGTGTGCGTGTGTGGGGGTATGTGTGTTCACAGCAGTCCTGTGGATATCTCTGCAGTGAGAGGCCAGGTGTGATCTCAATGCTTGGTGAAAGATGACCTCTCACTGTACAATCAACACACACACACACACACACACACACACACACACACACACAGTGTCTTTTTCTGAGTAGAGGGTCAGTGTCTGTGTTTGCATGCAGTACATGCATGTACATGGCAATTCAATGGGGGGGGTCTGAGGGTCCTCTCCCAGAAAATCCCAGAAAACAGGGTACATGTCAGTTCCTGCATTTTGATGCCTTTAACCTTCATTTGATACTTTTATATGGCTAAATAGAAAGTAGATAAAGATTTGATATGATTCATATTTTTGAGCCCTATTTCAATTTACATTAATAATCGTGCCACCAAGTCATGCCGGCAGTAGCTCAGTCTGTAGGAACTTGGGTTGGGAATTGAAGGGTTGCCGGTTCATGTCCCGGCATGGACTAAGTCAGGAAATTGGTCTGGTAGCTGGAGAGGTTTCAGTCCATTTCCTGAGCACTGCCAATGCGCCCTTGAGCAAGGCACCTAACCCCCCCACTGTGGGCAGCCCCGTCACTCTGAGACCTCTCCATTAATGCATGTCCATAGGATCTTGTTTGTGCATGTGTGTGTATTTCAGCCTATGTTTGTGTAGCATGTTCTATAAATTATTATTATGCTCAGTGTTAACACAATTGACTCTAATATGACGCTGCAAATGCAGAATACCCAAAGTCGTCAGAGGTAGACCAGACAATTCTCCTCAAATGGTAACCAACAGCATTAGTGTAAGGGAGGAGTTTATGTTCATTAATAGAATGACTTGTCTGAGTGTGAACTGTGGATTACCAGTTTCAAAGTGAACATAAACTGGAACGGTCCACCGTTTGTTATTAAATTGAGCAATGAATGATACTCTGCTGTCTATATAAGCTATATGGTGCACTTTGAAACGTTTCCAATTCAACACCCCAATTGATTTCCTTTAAATAAAAAATAAGAGAGTCTGTGTCTCCGTGTCTCCATTGTTCAAATCCCTTTTATCACACCACTGAAATTCTACTCTCCCTCTTTTCTCTTTCTAGCCCTGCCGTGCCTCTGACTTGCTCTCACCTACATGTCAAGAGAGGAGGTGAAGATGAAGTGATAATGATTTATTGTGCAGTAATTAATTATTTCCTATTGATAATACTAGCAGTGATAACAAGGTAACAAACAAGTAATTATGTCAAGTGAAGTGACAGAAATTGATACCATGGCAACAACAAACATGGTTTTGACCAGTCAAGCTGGGAACCCCTGTCAGGAGAGCCTGTGCTGTTAGTGAGCTTAAATCAACTCATTCACGGTGATTGTACCTACAGAGCAGTCAGTTGTGTTTTGTGTGCTTTTATGTACTTTACTTTGTTCTTATGTACTTTTTATGTTTTATGTATTGTATTAGTATTTTACATCTGCTGTGTTTGTATTCCCTTTGTAGTCCCTGGGCAGCACTTTGGTAAATGTTTAAAAAAGATGTTCTATATAAATTACATAAAATGGATTGGACTGATGTTAGCTAGCATTAGCGCTTTGCTAACTAAACAGTGAGGCCGCTCTCAGTCATTGTTGTAAGTGAACAAAAGCAAGACTATAAGCAGACCATGGGTCCGACACTTATATATGCAGGTTTTAATCATTTGTCTGGACTGACCAAGATGACCGAGACAAAAAATTTCTAATAATAAACTTTTGTTGAAAGTTGAAACAATGGAAAGAATACAGACATATTTCCTTTCTAATGACTTCATTCTCATTACGTTTCCAGTCATAGAAGTCCTAAAAAGTGCATCTTAGGATACCGGATGATTCAATTGACGAAGTCAGAAATGTTTTAGTCTGCTTTCAAGAGCTTCCTCTACAAGTTCTGTGATGATATGGCAATCAAGGACTCCGTGAAATTTCACGTCACCCTTTAGTTTATGAAACCAGAACTAATTAAGGAGAACAGCCATTAAATTATACAGACAAATACAAGAATGTTCTGACTCTGCAAGTGGGAACTTTGGAGTTTACATGTGACATCTAGGGCTGCTACTAACAATTGTTTTAATAATCCATTCATTAGTTGGTTATTTTTTTGATCGATCGATGATTCAGAGAAAAACGTTATTTATTTAAGTCCCTTATTTCAAAAACAGAATTATTTCTAGAGCACGACTGAATATTTGGCCAGCCAATAATATCTGCTGATATTTGCACATCAAGTGACTATCGGCTAATTTTATTGAGAAATACGCCGATATTACTATATTTATTCATCAGTCAAAATAGCATTTCATTTAAGTTTCACTTTATTACACTAGCAGTTCTCTTTCACCAACAGATTGTGCTACATGGATTAAAACGAGCATCATCACCCTCCAGAGTGTCAAGCAGTGATGTGCATAGGTGCGCAGTTACTTTGATCATCTTTTTTTTATATATATATCTCTTCCATAAGTGTTTGATAACTACATTTGACGGATCATCACAATACATTTTGATATCTATACATATATATATCCAGATAGAAGATAGAACCAAGAAAGTTATCTGCCGATATATCGTTATCAGAATTTTTTTTAAATTCCTAATTTCAATATCTGTCCCAAAACTTCAGTATCTTATCATTTCAGCAGTCTAAAGAAGTGCACAAACAGGTTGTTGTTTGATTGCCTGTAGCTGTGAAAATAATATACAACTATAAATAATAATTTCGTTTTTTATAAGAAAAACAAACTAAATGGCACACTTACATTTTAACAGGCTTTGCTAAATCAGAAAGCTTCAACAACAGGTCATGGAATAACACAATAAAATACAAATGTATGTTTTACAACCTCAAAGATATTTGTCCTACCTCTCTCCTCACTCATCTTGTTTACAGCGTTAATAGTCCGTCTTGGGATGAAAAATACTTGAATTGATTTGAATGAAATGAAATTTAAAGAGCCCATATTATGCCCTTTTTGGGGTTCATATATTTAATCTATGTACCTACTAAAGTATGTTCAAAATAGATAAGGTTCTAAAAAAAGTGTCTGTTTTCATGTACTGCCGCTCCATGCACCGACTCGCTTCTGACTCTCTCTCTAAGGCTCTGAAGTGCCCACGTTCAGAGTCCCCACGTGTGCCAAGTCTGATCTGATTGGTTGGCCTGTCGGCTCTGCTGTAATTGGTCAGTCGCTCAGCCACTCTGGCTCCGAGGGCCGGGGAGCAAAAACATTAGCACCTTAGCACTACTGTGCTACCGCAGGCTACGGCATATCGTGGGCGTGCTACAGAAGTTAACAGGCATACAACATGAGCTGCAGGGCTTGCCACAACGAGCCAATGGACTTAGATCAGTGATCTCACACTGACAAGATGTCACACTGGCAATATTTTTTAGAGGGGGGCTAGAACCGAGCGTTACATGCAGCTAATGCTGCAGCTAACAGGAGGACATAGGAGAAGGCGCGTTTCTGCGGACTTTGAATTTTTGCACATAGATGTGACTAAACATGCACAGGACACTTGGAAAACACACTAAAGAGCATATAAAACCAGAAAAAAAGCATAATATGAGCCCTTTAAGTCCTTTTTGTCCTTGGTATATTTAGTCTAGTTTTAGTCAACAACTCAAAAACTTCAGTCCAGTTTTCATCATTAAGTCATTACATTATGGTCGTTACTTTTAGTCTAAAGGTTTTCTCTCTTTAAACTCATTCAATGGTTCCTATAAAAGAAAAGATTAGGGAACATGTCTGCCCTATCAGCAGGCTACTTTAAGAACTTTAATGCATATTGATGATGACAACACTGACTGTAATGAAGGACTTTTACTTGCAGTGGAATTATTTCTCAGTGTCTCATGATTGATATCATTCAGACCTTCATGACTCACTGCTTGGTCAGGCTAACTTTAACGCTCTTCATTGTTCCTGCTCGTGCTTTCTTTGCCACAGATGATTTGGCCAGCAAGAACTTTTTCAAAAGAAAATATGGCTTGTACAATAACTATGGTTTTCTCTGCTTGAGGACTTGAGTTTGTAAGATTGTTCTCAGTATTCTTTGCTTTGTGTTGAAATTAAAGTACAAAGGTGAAAACCAAAAAACGAATTCCCTCAAATAAAATCTGGGTTTTAATCAAGTTGACACACTGCTAATTATGACAAAACTGATTTACAGTAAGGGAAAATAGAAAATATCTGAAACTGTTCTTCAATTAAGTTTGCCATAATCTTCTCATCAGTCACAACATTATATAAAATGGTCAAGAGGAGTAAATGATGTGCTAAATGAGGGCAATGTAGGTTAGGGGTGGAAAGACTTCTCTTGTTTCCCTCTGTGTGTAAATTGGACCCTTGGGCCATACAAAAATGACTGCATTTCTCCAATTGAACCACACGAGGCGCTGCTGCCACCCAGCCCAGGCCAGGATGCCTGATGGGATTTCCGAAGTTTGCAGCCTGTCAGGGACCAGCGGAGGGGAGAGCTGGACTGTAGTTTAGATGGGAAGAAAGAGCGCCCACGAGAGAATCACTTTTGGGCGCGCCACACTCTGAAGGTGTGATGAGGCAGTTTGTGAATTCCGCTGCATTTCCTGTGAGCTGTCAGAGGCCCTGTCAGTCAGTCAGTCAGTCAGTCTGTCAGTCAGTCAGTCAGTCAGTCAGTCCACAGACAGGACAGACGGCTCTCTAAAATATCTTCCCAGTCTCATCTCACACCGCGGACACACAGAGAGCGCGTGTGGGCGCACTTTGTCCGTGTGTTTGTGTGTGTCCGTGTTATGTCTGTGAGTGGAGTCCGGGACTTGTCAGAGCACTAAGTCAAAGAGTGGGGGAGCACGCACAATGTGAGAGAGGAGTTGAGGGAAAGAGATAGGCAAAGAGAAGGAGAGTGTGTGCGTGCGTGCGCGTGTGTGTGTGAGAGAGAGAGAGAGAGAGGGAGAGAAAGAGAGAGAGAGAGAGACCTCAGCAGAGAGGAGGAGGGGAGAGAGAGGGGAGGAGAGCTCCCGGTGCACTTGGCAGTCTAGTTGCGGGCTGCTGTGCTGTTGCTGTCGTGGCGTGGCTGGTCGCGCCAGGCGGGGAACTTCACCACACTGGAGCCCGGAGTCCCACTCTCTCACCTGCGCAGTTCGGAGCTGCCATGGGTCTCTCGCCTGGATTTACTGTCCTAATTGTTCTACCGGCCTTTCTGCTGCACACAAGCGGCCTTTACATCGCCAGTAGCGTTGGTACGTACATGGCAGTTAAACGTGGTCACTGTTTATGTTGTTCTCCGTATCTTCTGATCTATTAGCAAGGCTGCACGGGGCTCTTCACGCGCGCGCGCGCTCTGAAAGTCTGGAGCTCAGCGTAGCGAGCTCAAAACACCCTCCGCTTCTTTTTTTTTTTTTTTTCTTCTTCTTATTTTCTATTTTCGGCATGCTTTTTTTTTTTGCAGTTCTTGCAAACAACTCTGTGGGACGCATTTGCAACTTCTGTGCGTCCTGCTGTGGGGTTTGCAGGGTCTTTCCGGAGGTCTCTCAGCGGTGCACGCTGTGTTGAGATCTGCCTTCTCCTATCCAGGGGGGAGAGTGTTATCAAGGGTGTAAAGGGGCATCAGATGCGCCGGTCTAGTGTCGGATTTTGCAGGGAAGTAGCCAAACATTATCTGATTCTGCCGCTGTCGCATCTATCGATCTGTCACAGGACGCTGGAGTCGGATGTCAGCATATTGATCACACTATTATCAAATCATTCCTCTAACAAGGGGGCTACAGAAATATGAAGAGAGAGCGCAGGGCTTTTCAGTAAGCAAACTTTATATGTTACACGTGACAGATAAACAATACGAATAATACAATGTGCACGTGAAGACCTTATAGCCCACCTGTCTCTGATATGATTGCATTGGCACCATACAGTGGCCTTCACTCAGTGTGTGTGTGTTTGTGTGTGCGTGTGTGTGTGTGTGTGAGTGTGTGTGGGCGCTGGGATCATCTCTGAAAAATGCACCTGTGTTGTCATTATTGTACTTGCACATACAAGAATGCTTTTACCTGTAGTTTTAGGCATGCATGTAAGATAAAACAATGATGATGATAGCATAAATTATTGGAACCATTTAATTAAGAGCGCCCTATAAGAATGTCAAATTAGTATTTATCACGCAGTCTGACAGTGAGAAAAAAAAAAAAAAAGCGTGGGAAAGCCGCAATTATCACCTGATCTTATTCTGGCTTTCCTGTTGACGGTGGAAGGGCACAGAAGGTGTCAGGAGCGCAGCGCGCACTGCTGAGGCTGCCGTTTCCAAACGCGCAATGCCGAGCACCGGGGTCGCCTCTGGGTTCATGGGTGGGGCTGTGTGTGTGTGTGTGTGTGTGTGTGTGTGTGTGTGTGTGGATGCTGCTTTTATTTCTTTGATTTATTATTGTGTTACTTGTGACACAGAACACGGTTATAAATAATTCTAAAGCATGCTTGACATTTTTCTGATTCTTAATTTTCTCCCACCTATTTTTTTCCCCTCTCTCCCTTTCTCCCTCTCTCCCTCTACCCATGACCCCCCCCCCCCCCCCATTTTCTCCACTGTATATACTGCGTAAATTCCCCTTGACATCTCCTCATCCCCAAACTCTACCTCTCAAAATGTCTTCCCCTCTTTTTCCTCATGTCTGTATCTTACTCACCAAAATATCTCACCTTATCCACCCCCCTCTCCCCACCCCACCCCCCAAAAAAAAAAAAATCCTGTTCCCAGACTCCCTGCAGCATGTCCTGGGGGACTATGGACTGGTGAGGCCGATCAGCGTGGATGCAGAGGGCCGCTTTCTGTCGCACGCCGTCTCATCCGGCCAAGTGGCAGGGGGGCAGCCCCGTAGGCGCCGGAGGAGGGAGGTAGGAGTAGGGGAAGACGAGTGGGAAGGACCAAGAGGAGAACCAGCAGCCTCTCTGGATAGGCTTTACTACAACGTCACTATCTTCGGCCGGGAGTTCCACCTGCGCTTGCGCCACAACGCCAGGCTGGTGGCCCCCGGAGCCAAGATAGAGTGGCGCGATGACAGTGACAGCACCCGGCACTCTGAGCCACTGCATGATGAATGCTTGTACGTTGGTGACATCACAGACACACCAGGAGCCACGGTGGCTATCAGCAACTGTGACGGCCTGGTGAGTAGACAGCTTGAGTCACCTGTGCTCTGCTCTTACCTGTTTTTGACTTCTGTGAGCTTGCTGTAATTTTGTGTTTGGAGAGAATGATGTGGTTAGACTATAGAGCAGAAGATATACATCTGGGAGGTTAGGGCAACAAGAGCAAAGGCAAGTGTTGTTTGACCCTTGACGTTGTCCTTGTTTCTCGTGAGTTTATCTGGTTCTGTCATTGGGTCGAGGTTTTCAAAGGGTCGTATGTTTGATTTGCTGTAATTTCCTCCACGCTGGTTGCAACATTGTGCCTGTTGTGAGGAATACCTGAATCATGTTTTCATCCCTGTGTCCTATTTCATCTTCGTTCACTCATGCAGGGGTTGGGTGGGGGGGATTATTCAAGGAATACAGTAATGTTTTTTTAGAATCTTATAACAATTAGCTGGCTTCATAGTGCTTACTAAAGATAGATATGCACAAGCACCTGGCAGACTGTCGACAACATAACAGAGTTGAATTCAAACTGTCACCATGAAATATTTTAGTTGCACAACAGTTACTCAAAGAGCCTGAATTGTAGATTCTTTTAATAGAGCTGACGATGAAAAGAGGAAAAGGAAAAGAAATTGCAAACAGTTCGTGAATGGCTGTTGGCGAGGGAGAGAGCGAGAGAAGTGCGATTTAGACAGTGTGAACACTTTGCACAGAAACTGCTGAGCTGAGAGGATGCAGAAAGATGGAGGCCAGTGCCGGAGGAAAAGGTGAAAGGTACAAGTGCAAGACTAAAGGAAAGTAAAATGGAGTAAGAATGGGCTAAGGACGAGTCCAGATTGTGGGACAGAGCTCCGCTCATTAGGTAAACTGTTCATTAGTCAGCCAGATCAGCCCACCACTGGAGCTGAGTAGCAGCGACTGGATCCGTTTAGGGTTGAGGACACAGGGGACTGAGCGAGCAGCTGAGAGAGCAGGCAGGGAGCCAGCACAGCACAAGCCTGACATGCCCACTTAGCCTGATACCAGAAGCTCACTGCTGCTGCGCTTTCACTTGCCTGTCATTCCATCGCCTACTGGCAATTTCCAGAAAAGGTTATTGTTAAATAATTGCTGTTTAAAGATTACAACATATCACCTGGGAGTACTGGTCACAGCTTTGTTGATTGGCTGTCTAAATGGTTTGGTTGTCAGATTTTTAAAAATTGTTTCACATGACCGTGTGTACATTCAGACCTCCTTGTCTGCAGAAATGCATGCTTAAAGGTACCCTGTAGAATTCTTCACCACTAGTAGTGCTATAGAGCAGTGGTTTACAACTTTTTTTTTTTTCTATGGAGCCCCCATATAAAGTAAAGCCTCCCCCTCCTCAACCAACAGGATAAAAAAATAACGATACATTGTTGTTACAAAATAAAAACCTATTTGAATTGTTTGTATTGATAAATGGCTCTTTTCTGTTGTAAACGTAACATTATTTAATTGAACTTCCCAACACAATAGGCCTACACACTTACCAAAACAGCTTTGTATAAATTATTCAATATGTGCAAATCGTAATCAAACTTTGTAAGAGTGGATCTCCCAATAAGTCAATTTGTAAAATTCAGTCTCATGTAAAAATGGACAGAAGAATGCACAGGGACGTTATGTTCCAAAGTTGGATTGCCAAACTTTCACATTGAATTTGAAATCAAGTAGATTTTTGACAACGTTATGGATTTTTCTCACTGCTGCATCCATCCACCAGCAGGATAACACCAACAAATCAGGGAATTGTATTGTAAAAGTCCATTTTAAAATGTACATCTGTAACTCACACTGCTGAAGCCTTATATATCCTTTGAATCAACTTCATCCATTTTTGCACAGACTGTGGATTTTGTCCTCTATCACTTACATCAGAGTGGTATTACAAAGGGATTTCTTCAGGCCCTCTACAGACACAAGGAATGATCAAAGCAGTAGAAAAAAAAAAAGAAATAAAGAAGCTGTCCCTACTTACACACAAACCTGTGTGTGTTGCTTTAAGACCGATTTGAAACAATGTCAAACCTTCCTTGAAAATCATGTGTTTTTAAAATTCTGCTCTAATAATGTTACTTATTTAATTCTCCAAACGTACATGTTTGAGTATCCAACAATGTTGAAAATTAATATCTTAAAAATATCAGAACCAGTCCTGCAAAGCACCACCCATGGGTTAAAAAAGAAAACACCCTTTTATTCATCTCTGTCCACTTATATTAAATCCCCCCCCACCCCACCCCACCCAACCCCACCCCACAAATATCTCATGTCATAACTAATCAATTCTTACAACCTCCTCAAGCATGCCAAACACTGCAGCAAAGCTCTGTCAGACTCGCCTCATTCTCTACTTCTTGAAACCCAGCAGAGCCACGTAGGCCAGCCCTGTCCTGCTGTGCCCACTTCCTCACTGACCCAGAATCCTGGTTAAAGCTCTCTGTGCCCAGTGTTTCCGTTCACAGCCCAAAAACCTCCTGCTGGCTGTGATCCAGGGTGTGTGAACCAAGGAGGGAGAAAGAGAAACAATACAGGGGCAGATAGGGTTCAAACCAAAAAGGAAAAGAAAAAATAGAAAACAGACAGAAGAGGGAGAATCACGAGGGCAAAGGTGTAGATCTCAAGAAATTACAAATGACCAGAATAAATAAGAGCGGGCGAGAGAGCACAGGGAAAGGAAGGAAATCTTTGAATGGGCACATGACCTTTGGAGGGAATTGAATTTCCTAGAACAGAAGCTGTGATCAGCTGGTTGCTCCTCTGGATGGTTGAGGAGGCAGCACACTGCACAGTTTGAGGACAGGGGGTGTGTGCTGCTGTGTGGTAGTGTGTGCGTCCATGTGTTTTTAGTCCTACACCTGGGCAGTGCAAAGAAATTAAAACTGCAGCTGAGACCGTGTGATCGTGTGTGTGTGTGTGTGTGTAGGTTTCCACTTAATGCATTAATGTTTGTGTGCCTGTGTGTGTGTGTGTGTGTGTGTGTGTGTGTGTGTGTGTGTGTGTGTGTAGGTTTCCACTTAATGCATTAATGTTTGTGTGCCTGTGTGTGTGTGTGTGTGTGTGTGTGTGTGTGTGTGTGTGTGTGTGTGTGTGTGTGTGTGTGTGTGTGTGTAGGTTTCCACTTAATGCATTAATGTTTGTGTGCCTGTGTGTGTGCCTGTATGTGTGTGTGTGAAGGGGTTCCACTTAATGCATTAATATTTGTGTGTGTGTTTTCTGGGGAAAATATTTTTTTTATGTGTATGAATTAGGGTTGAATGTTTCTTTGTGGCTGTGAAATTGTCACCTACCAAGACTTTGAAGTATAATAGAGTCATCTTTTTATTATCTGTAACACCCGGGATCCTTTATAACATGACAAATGTCTGCTGCTTTAATAGACTATATTTCATTTAACTTACTTGGCTTTTAATTACAAAATTGTGAATAATCAGTTGTATTTTATTAATCTGTAGTTTTTGTCCTCATCAGACAAGAATCATACAGATGATACATAAGCTTTTTTAGGCCACTTTCTTCAACTGTATTTATATATCATCTGTAGTTATGTTTTACATTTTATTCTATTGTTTTCTAACCAATTATTAAAAATAGGGGTAAGTACAAATTCTTATGAAAAAGCAACAATAACCGATAAAATGCAAAGACTACTCGATAAAGAAGGATAAACCGGCAGGAACCTGCCATAATAGATAGAAATAGATAAAAAAGAATTCTTGTGGAGGTGCTTTTGTTTCATTTTATTTTTTCTGGCAACTCATCACTGAATCCTAAGAATCCCGAACTTCACTTTTGTCTATGTGAATGCATACATGTGTGTGTGTGTGTGTGTGTGTGTCCTAACCTCAGGCTCCACTTGTGGTCTTTTCTCCAGCCTCACCTACAGTATTTGCTCGGAGATGTGGAGGCTGTTTGCTGTGTTGGCCTGATTTTGTGCACATGTGGGTGTGAGGTCAGGTGCATTCATGTGTGTGTGTCTTTTGGGTGTCTTATGTGGAATGTGGTGTGTCAGCAGAGCTCCTGCTTTCCCTCTTCCTACAAGACACAGATATAGTGAAGGGAGAGGAAGCGTTAATAACTCTAAATTAAATACAGAATAATTCTGTCACTGTTACTGACCTGAAGTAGTGGATCAGGGGACTGTCACTCTGTACACTGTGGGTGCACGTTCAGCCTGACGCTGTGCTGCTGAAAAACAGTCAGAGGTGCATTCACTTTCACAATAAAAGTTTTGGCATTCTTGTCATTTAATTCACAAGTTATCAATTTACTGCAGTGTTTCCCCTAGGTTTACAGCTTTGAGGGGGGGCGGGGTGCGGGGAGACGGACGCCGACACAAACACTTGAAGGAATCTCGCTGTTCATGCTTTACTTTTAATGACAGCTGTCCTGTTCTATCGGACAGGTATCCTTAAATGACTTCCCATTATCCTACCTCTACAATAAAGGCACAAAAAGCCCAAAAATAAATCTAAAAAAAAAAAATATATATATATATATTTTTGCATTTTTTTAAATTAACTTGACCTTCAAGGAGGGGTGGGAGGGGCCGTTGGGGGGGGGGGGGGGGGGGGGGGGGGGGGACTGCACCCCTAATATAATGGTAGGGGAAACACTGTACTGTTTTCTTATTTTGTATATACTTTTAAGGTTGATCAGAGCATAGTCAGAGAGCATCCTCCATACAGACTCACAATACACACACACACACACTCACAAAACTCCTCCCTCTCACAGATATGATTTTACAAGGTGAAGTGGTCTTGTCCCTCTTGTGACCCCAAAACAAAACGCCATAATGTCAGAGCTGCTTGTACATGATTCCTGCAACTGAAACACTTTTATTCTATGATTTATCATCAACGTCCAAATATTTATGATGCCACTGTTCTAAACTGAGAGGTTGAGAAGTGTCTTCCTCCACTCAAGGTTGATTTAAGAAACTTAAAAACAAAAAAATGTGAATGCTTCCGTCCCGTGTCCTAAGAGTTAGATAATTTATACTATTGTGCTTTGCATTTAATGACTGGCTGTAGCAATCTCTTAAACCACTGCAGTCTGCAGGCTGCTGCTAAGTGGCAATCTCTGTATGTCTGCAGTCTCTAGTATTTGCTTTTCTTTAGTATTTGGTTCTTACACGTTCAAAACATGGCATACACTCTCAAAATATTCTTCACGTGTTAACCCCCAGAATCAGAGTTAGACAAAATACCATCAAAATAAGCGACCCTTTAGAAAAAAATAGCACCCTTGATCACTTGATGCATTTTTTTAAATCTTCTCACAAAATCTTATATTGTTTTATTTTTTTTGGTAATGTTTGACAGCTATGTCAATGCACTGCTCACTTGTCCGTCCTGAGAAAGGGAACTTTAGAATGAGATAAATACATGTCGCATTAACTTGTCACGCACATGCACTTAAAAGTGTGCTCTTGTTGTTTAGCTGATGTCCTCCCTTAGTGTGAGCTTTCCTGTCTTCCAGATGTGTAAAAACTCCAGAGATAATCAGTGATTCTGACAAATGGTAGGGCTTCTCAGGTTTCCGTGGGAACAGAGGGTTGCACAGGTGTGAGGAGCCGAAAGGTTTTCACACAGGCCAGAAATAAGTTCTAGCTGGGTAAGAAGGGATTTCATATCTTTGAACAGAAGTTTAATCCCTAAATTCATGCAGATGCACACCTGGAAGACAAGACATGTGTTACCTGAGCTGTGATGTATACCTTCACGCCAAAAACACAAAAAAACACACTGTACACCTTTGCAGAAGTTTGAACTATGTGCTCCAACACTCATTAACACACCTTCATTAGGGTAGACAGCAGAGAAAAGCTTTGGTCCCATGGACTGTCTTTACCACATGACCAAAACCTGTGCACACATTTCTCTTACTGTCTCCACCCCTTGCTCTTCTCTGTACTCGTGTTTCTTGGTCAGCAGCGGTAGCAGTGAGCAGGAGAGAGCTCTCCTAATGATGGTATTAAAAGAGTCAGGAAAATGACAGAGAAAGAGAAAGAAAAGAATGTGGCAGACAGCTTTTTTGCTCCCAACACCCACAGATTCAGAGCTCTGGCAAAAAAAAAGAAAAAGAAAGCGACAGCGTGAGACAGTGTTCCTTTAGTGAGCAGTCTTTTTTCTGTTTTTAGCAGCAGCTCTGCTCCTGAGCATTGATCAGATGAGTGGTGCTGAGGGTTAAGGGTATTGCCCGTTGTCTATGCGGTAAAGAAGTTTGGAGCCGAGAAGCTAGATGGAGATTTTACTAACTGGATTTTTTGGGGTGCTTGCTTTCTTCTTGTACAGTGTGGGCTTCGTTATTTGTTGGCAGGTAATTAGCCCTGATTCGTGCAGGTGTTGCACTTTGTATATTCTTATGAGCTGTGTTTATGTTTGGCTGTGCTTCAGTGTGTTCATGTGTGTTATTAGTGCACAGCAGGAATGCTGGCAGGCAGCGTTGTTATTCTGGTGCTTTCATTGAAAAGACTTAACATCAACAGACAAGCCAAAGCATTGACAGGTGTTTTATTTATTTATTTTCTGTGGGCGTGTGCTTGGAGACAGCAGAGGCTTACTATAAAAATAATCTTAATGTCTTAATCACCTCCGTCTTTAATTATTAATATTATGTAAGGATGTTTTGACTTCTGTATTGTTAAAATCAGAAATGACATAAGGCTATGTGAGGAACTTTATGTTCGTGTGGTTTTTGTCACCCCATGTGGACCGCGAGAGGTGGGGAAAAAAATGGTTTTATATAAAAATCGAGATTCTTATCTTCTGAGATTTTAAATCTCTTAACTTAATCTTCTTAACTTTCAAAAATCGATTTTTTTTTTTGGCTAATCAGTCACCCCCTACTAAGTGCTAATTTGGCCAGTAGAATGCCAAATGGAGCAACAAGAAATTCAGCCAGTCTTACAGATGGCAGGATTAGATCCTGAAGTATGTACTAATTCAAAAATAGACTTTGAATCCATGGATCCATCAATCCAGAATCATTTTGAATCGAAAATAGATTCTGAATCGAATCATGACCCCAAAAATCAAATCGTGAGACACCCGAAGATTGCCAGCCCTATGGACCGCTATTGCCTTGCTGATCTTGCCGTGAACATGCATACGTTTTATCCTCTATTAAAAATCTTCCTTTTTACTGGCGAATATACAACTCACTGTGAAACTTTGTTATGCAAAATGTAAATGAAGAGTAAAGTGGTCTGCATAATATAAATCCAGTGCATCCCAGTCAGACTCAGTGACAGTGTTTACAGATACAAAAAATGAGTGTGAAGAAAAAAAGTCTTCATTCTGATGGTCTCTTTGCTATTGAAGATCATATACAGGCTTCATAACTTAAAAACTACTCACAGAACGTTTAAGATTGCAGGCTATTAAACACACAGTCTCCATGTTCAAATAAATCTTAGCCAGTGGAGGACTTAATCATGTGAGAGAGTGTTTACAGAGCAGCAGGCCAATCATGATAACAGCCCCAGATATACGCTAAACGGCAGCGACACGGACACTTGCGCCAGCCATGCCCCTGGAACACACTCAGTCATTACCTCCACATTAAGAGTCAATACAGAAGCCAGCTCCGGCCCGAGCCAACTCATCCATCCATCCAGCCGGCCCTGCAGTTAAGCTCAGTCAGGCGTGGCAGCTCACACGGCCCTACACTGTGTTATTCCGACCGGGGTCACACGATAAGCAGCTCTCAACTGTAATCAGCTCAAATTGAAATGATGACATCAATTACAGCACGTCGCACAGCTATTATTGACCCCAGCCCACACTGGCTGAAGACTAGGCTGTGTGAAAGGAAACATAAAAATGGAGGGCTAATGGTGGGGGAGTGCCTGCAGGAACCGCATGGCATAAGGGAGGGTCAGGTGTGGAGAGGCCAGACTGCTGAGGCATGGTATGAATGGAGAAACAGTCAACGAGAGAGAAACGTGTTCTCGGTGTCTGATTGCAGGTTCCACCCTGCAGTGTGGCTCCACTCAAACACACAATTACTCAATCTAGAGCTATTATCAGACAGAGAGAGGAATAGAGAGAGAGGGAGAGAGAGAGAGAGTCAGACAGAGAGCAGGCCCATTTTGAGGAACACTATACACAGCAAAGGAGTGCTTTTACCAGAGCTGTGATTACTGCCGCTCACTCAGTGCACTTAACCAGCCCCCTCGACTCTCTTCTTCTCTCTCTGTCATTCACAGAGCGCTCGCTCACAGCACATGCTTTGTTTGAGTGGTTCAAATAACAGGATTTATCCGAGAAAATAGAGCGGTGGAACCCCAATGATTACAGGGAAAACACCTCTGTTATGTCATGATTACAGCTGCTAATGTTGATACTAAAATAAACTCCAACCGAGTGGAATGTAGCAGCAGTGGAATAACACACTGTCAAGTGTGTCATCGTCTGGGTTTCCTCGGTCCTGTGATGTCATTGGGATTTTCTGGATTTTGTGCTCTCAATGTAACTATTTGAGTCAGACAACTTGCGTCTGTATTAGTTTTAAAAGTTTATTACAGCAGCAAAACGTGGTTTGTTTTTGGCGTCTAGGCTCCGACCTCATCATTCCTCCAAGATTATTTAACAAATTTGAGGTGTGATGACATAATATCTTTAACCCCAAAGTGCAGTTACGATGCAGGTCAGAGCTGCCAATGAGAGAGCAGAGGGAGAGACAGGGAATCCTGCAGCTTGAATAGACCGCCACTTGGAAGTTTGTTGTCAGGTGACCGTTGATAGTGATGCAGTGTGAAATCAGTGCAGCTCGAGTTGTCTGCCTGGGCTAACTTTCAGGCCTCACCTCCTTCAATGAACAGCACACAGTGAGTACAGACGGACGGAGACGTAAGAGCATAACATCCAAACTACCCGAAACATTTTCTCTTCCTGCAGCCAATCAAAATAATGTTGTGTGTGTTACAGCTGCCTCTCGAGCCTAGTTGTCTCTGAACAGATTAACAGCTGGAAGTTATTTACGTTAACTGTGGTTAATCCACAAACAGCAGAGATGTTTATGTTTAAAACACAAGGTCATTTAACAGTACTCTGTTGTTGGACGGATGCAATTATCTTCATTCATTGAAAACGAAAACAGGAGTAAGGTGTTGGGTGTAAGTTTACACTAACTTTCCCATAGCCGGTGCAACCCCGGTGCGAATTAGGATAAAAATGATGCATTTGGCCTTCTCTGAGAAACATGGAGATGGTTTTTGGTTGTTCATCATCAGGCAATTAATAAAAATGACCTTGTATATAATGTTCCTCTACTAGTATCATAATTGGTAAGGGCTGCTTGTAGTATTTACAGACCTGTTGCGACTTGGTGTAAGGCGGGCGTTAATATCACCCTTTTACACTCTCCTTAAGCAGAAAAATTAACCCAGGGCTCAAAACATAAACCGGAAACATATAGGGACGCAAAATCGTATAAAATCTACAATAAATATGTATTTAAAATAATTGATTGCATGTATGGATGCATTACACAAAAAATAACAGTCTCTCCTACCTGCTTCCCTTAATCTTAACCAATAATTAGATGTCATCATGCCTTGCACAATTCCAAGAATAAGCGGTTGCACTGAGGAGAGCATTTGTAATCTTTCAGCGACCAATATAAAATGAATTCTCTAAAGTCGTGTTGGTTCTGGAGGGTAAAGGACAAACTGGACAAAGTTATTCTGCAGAGCCAAAAGATATGGCATCAGTAAGACAACAGAAAAAAACAAACCCAGGCCTTACTGGAAATGTTGTTTCTTGCCCAACCTGCATCGTCCACCAACTCGCCTGTCTGTCAGTCACTCACCCAGTTGGCCAGTCCCACAGGCTGCAGGTCCGCGCAGAAAACTGATCGATGCTAGCCACATCAGCAGTTCTAGCTAACAGGCCCACAGCAGTCTCTGTGGAGGATCCTGCAAACAAGATGAGACATCCTCCCTGTGTTCTGCGTCCTAACAATCCTTCTGCCTGCCTGCCTGCCTACCCCTGTCTGACCCGGCAAATGTCTCCTGTGGCACTGCTGTTTTACCTCCCAGCAGCCGCACAGGTGGCTTTGTACTCTTAAAAGTTTTCCCCACACAATACCGACAAACAAAACTCAACATGAAAAGAGAGCGAAAGAAGGGAGTGTGTAGAGGGCGGCGAGGAAGGGTAGGTGGAGGTAAAACGACAGAAGAAGAGGGAGAAGAAGAGTGTGGTGGAATCTTAATGTGCCCAAACCGGAACAAGAACAACATCAGCATCATAACCATCACCACCTGCTCAGGACTCTGTCAGAAGAGACGGGTAGAGGGGATCTGCTTTATTAGCACCAAGAATTTCCCTGTTTCATTGTTTCTTCCTCTCAGCTAAGGTCACTTGTCTGCTCACATTTCTGCTAGTACATTTCTCTGACTGATCATGGATATTTAATGTTTGCTTCCACTGCATGAGTGCGTACTTGAACCCACTCCACTCTTAAAATATGTGTGCGTTTTGTCCTAGCTTGAGCTAATTAGTTGTATTTGTTCTGTCTCTGGTTTGAATTGTTCAGCTGTCTTGTTTGTATTTTCTGTTTGCATGCTCCTTAATGCCTGACTGTCTGCCTGTCTGTCTGCCTGTCTGTCTGTCTGTCTGTCTGTCTGTCTGTCTGTCTGCATTGCTATGTTTGAAAAATATTTGCTGGCACAGTAGGCAGCTAAGCGGCAAGAATCTCACCTCACAACAGAAACTCACACCCTCCTCATCTTACTAAGGCTGCCTGCTTTTGTTTTCTGCAACAGAGAAATAATCAGTTTTTATCTCCTGGTGTATTTGGGTTTTTTAGCAGTGCATGTGGACCATGGGAATTGTTAGTGTACCAGCATATGTAATACATTATATAATAATATATTGTATTCTAATAACTGCCTCTGTGGGGGCTGTAGTGAAGCAGCAGAAACAAAGAAACACTTCGGTGTGCTTTGATCACAGTGACTGATCGTCTGCCAGTGTGTACAAGGAAAGCTTTGGATACTGTTGTACAATTATATAATCTGTTTGCCAAGATGTAACAGAGACTTTGAGATGACCTTGTCCATGTATAGCTCTGTGTGAGATTGAGTTACTGTACAGCTGGGCATCCAAACTGTGCTGGATGTATCCTCTGAATCAAGGAGAGAGTCCAGCATTTCATCATCACTCAAATCAGCAGGGTGATATAACAAGTAAAAGGTGGTATGAATAATGTTTAAAAGAATATATAAACATGAGTCAATATTTATACTTATATGAATGAAGTCACAGTTATGTTTAGATAACTATTATCTTAAGCTAAATATCCTTTTAGCAACATTTTTTCAGCACCTTTAAAACTACACAAATTTGATGTGTACAAAAAGTTTGTACAAAGTTATACAAAATCAAGAAATGTATCCAATCAAATGAATCCTCTTGAACACGAACGTCTATTGAATAATAATAAAAAAACGTTTGTCCTATCAGATTCAGCCCATGCATTTACACCATGTTTCAAATCAGATGAAGGTGCAGTTAGCCAACAGCTACCCAAATTAGCCGTTTTATGTTGTCAGGTTAGCGAGCAGGATGGCTATGAGAGAAGATTAGACCGAGGATGGGAGGATGTGGTACAAACATAGTGTAAACATGTTAACAAAAAAGAGAAAAAATTAATAATAGCTAATGCACACACAACACAATATGTTTAATATATATACATGGCCTTGTTTTTATATAGAACAATGTTAGCACATGTCAGATTTTTCCCATATGATGCAAGCCTGGTGTGAGGTGTAAATGGGGGAAGCAAACAGCGTTGTTATGGTTTCCAGTATGGCATACTTCACGTACTCAGGAATAGCGTGACTGCAGGTGAAAATGCAAAGATAAAGCTTCAAGTCATTAACATACCTCAAGGTATTTGCATCCTTTGTTGGCACTTATCTGCCTCTCGTTGTATTTCATGTTACACTAGCTCAGCCCTTTAAAACTCATCTACTGCATAGACTTAAGAGAGTCAACGTACCAGCTTTGTTATATTCTCAATCTCCTGCACCAGTGCTCTTTATATGTAATGTAGTCAGACACCAAAACTTCAGCAGTAATTGTGTTCAACTCCCTCCAAATCTCCAAATTGTGCATGCTTTGTGAAGATATCTGTCTGCTCCATGAAATAAAAAAACTCTTGATACTGACTGCCTATACACACTTTATGTGTTTTGATTTGGCTATTCTGTTGTCAAGTGATGCAACATTTCATCAGTGCATTGACCTTTTCTTTTCAGGAAATGTTCTATGATGATAAGTTTTATGTCGCTTCTTTTTTCCAAACTTATTCAAACCCTAAACATGGTCTCTTCTTTGTTGAGGTGTCCTTGAGAAAATGTCCTTACTAGCTCCGAGTTGCTGCTTGTAGCTGGCCCTGAACTCTGACCTCCCTAAAGAGGAAGGGAAAGCAGAGCAAGGATCAATAAAGACGCATGTTAATAGCGGGCTGCTCCCCACTGATCCGTGGGCACGCTTGTGTACCTGTACGAGCGATGTAGAGGCCGCTTATGTTCGGACTGTGTGTGGTGACCTTTGCATTAGTTGCGCTATTATTATAGAATGAAGCAGCGCAAAAACACAGATGAACAGTCAGACAGCTACAGTCATGTGATTGACTGCATAAACTGAACACATAGGGGAGATGATCTTTTTTTTTTTTTATCGTAAGCCAATCCTTTCAGACACAGACACACTGGGGAGGAGGGAACATATTGTCAGGTTGTGCTCTTTCTCCACACTTCATTTCTAATCCTCTTTCTCCCTTTTTGATACCGTCTCCATGCTTTCAACCACTCCGGCACACACAACTAACACCACCAGGCTATAGCTCTCTGTCACAAGTCCTGGACCTGCACACTCTCCTCTCCTCTCCTCTCCTAATGCAATGTGACAGGACTCTCATCTCTATCCTTTTTGCTGGCTTGTGACAGTATGGAGCCGTCATCCACTTCACATCTCTCTTTCTATCTTGTTTCTTTATTTCTCTCACCAATTTCCAACACAACTGAACCCCAAATAGCTCCAGAGTGGAATAGCCACATGTGTGTGGATGTGTATGTGTGAATACTAATTATATAGCATCCTCTGCCATCCGTGTGAATGTGGTGTGAATAGGGGGGATATAACATGGAGTGTAAAAGGGCTTCGAGTGGTTGAAAGACTAGAAAGTTTTTTTTTAAAGAAATTGTTAAGTATTTTTCCCTGTAATATTTTGGCTCTGTGTTCAGGGCTCAACTTGCTTTTCAGAGCCGGGCGACCTCCCAGCTACACTATACTGTAGCTTTGTTGACTTGGCCTGTTTCCACAGTCTCTCTGTGCACTCTGAGGCCGTTTCTGGTCAAGGAATTTCTTAGTTCAGGGTCAGTCACAAAGGCAAGGCAGTTTTTTTTTTTTTTTTAACCTAAATTCTACTGAGTGGAAACCTACAGATCCCAGAGGTAAACTAATCATCACAACTCGGAGGTGCTTTATCCTTTCGTTCCCATTTTTCATGGCTATGTCAAACAATTTGTTTCTAAACTTCATATGATAGATTTGTTGAAAAGGAATTCCAAAGCGTGCATGTCCTGGGGGAACTACAGTCAAAAGCAGCGAGTTCTGCCTCTGCACTTTAAATCAATATGGAACTGTTTATTGAGTTGCTGTTGGACTTCTGGCCTAAAGTAATCTATCACACTATCAATCACAAGTTTTTACTACAATTTATCAACTGTTAATTTACTGAAATAACAGTTATTTAATCTCAGACACTACAGGTATATGACTGATAATATTTTAAGAAGATATTCGTCAACATTTGATCATGACCAGAATCCAATTTGTGACATCACAAGTTGAGTGAATTTGTAGCGGAGCATTTTTCTCTGTGTTGTAAGACTTATGCAGACTAAAAACAAAAGACTGGATGGGTTTATTTCACATTTTTCGGGTCGGTAGACACTCAGGTTACCCATATATATTTTCAAAAACACTGCATGATATGTCCCCTTTAAATACATATTTAGTTTGAGGTTAAAGGCCAAGCAAACAATCCTATTTTTTTTACTAATGCTGCTGTTCTCTCTCTGTGGCTGTGATGTGTTTGAGCGTAGAGAACTAAGGGCTTACCCAAGGCAGTGAAGTGAGCCCCAGGGCCAGTTGTCAAAAGTAACGGGACCATTCACAATGTTTCTAAACTGACACTGAAGGTCCGAGTTGTGCTATAGGTGTGAGGGATTCTTGTTTTTATTACACATTCTAGGAGATTGAGTCGTGTCTATTGGCACCACATGGCCCAGCATGCATTGTTATCATTTAATTTTATTCAAATTGTACCTAATGCAATGTCTGCTTACAATTTCAAGATGCTCTGGATTTGTGGAAGTCCTAGAATTGAGATGAAGGGGACAACCCAAGTTCTAAATTATCAATTTCTCTGAGTGAAAAGGGACAAGAGGTCCCCCTCTGAAGATTATTTATAATCACAGGAGAGTCAGGAAAAAAAGACACAGAAAAAACAGTGGTATAAGATCTTACCTTTTACCTGATTTAGTCAGTTACCAAATCACAATTCTCTATTTTAGGCCTTGAAAAATCCAAAGTAGGTGTTTTATAGTATCGTAGTATGACTCAACACAATCAGCTCTAAAACTGTAGTAGCCTCCAAATGTTTCGTGGGATTCTGTATTACTCACACCGTCTTTGTTGTAGTAGTGTTACTGCAGGTTTGTCACTTCCATTTGTTTCCAGCCAAACTGGTCCAGTTGGAAAGGAAAGTACAATAACCTCAGATAAAGGTTACTCTGCTATTCATAAATGATGTGTTTTGTTTGGGCTCGTATTAGACATTGACATGGGTGCAAAGGGGGGGCAGAAGGCAGGAAGAAAAACCTTTGTTTTCATGTTCTTGGTACCAGGAGCTGGTTTGGGATTTGTAGTTTGGAGGCCTTCCAGTGGCTCTTAAATATTCCTTGTTATACTTCTTGACATGGCCACACAGTTATCGTTGTGTTCGGTTTTTCTTCTCTAGAAGTGCAACATTTTCCCACCATTTTAAGGGTAAAACTCACCTCTCACTCAGGCTCTGTTGCCTAGAAATCATGTTAATATAAAAGTAATATGTCAAAGAGGGAAGGGAAAAACATTTTCCTTTCAAAAGGACCACTTGTCCTTAACATCATGAAAACGTGTTGTTAATAAAGTCTTTGACAAATTGCAAAAGTTTTGATCATGGTTCAGTAAAATCTTTGCTGAAATCAAGGTTTTGCACCACAATATAACCAATAGTGGCAAGAGGATTTTATAAAATGTTGTATTGGTTAGCTCTGAAAAAGAAAAAGTTTTGTTGACTAAATGTTAAATCTTTTATTCACCTTTTCCTGAGTGCCTCTGTTACCTGAAGTTAACCACAGACCAGACTGAAGATGTAAAACCCAGGACAGTGCTGCACGACCGAGCCACCTTGTTAATCAAACATCTTTAATTCAGTACAAAAAATGGGTTGTCTGTGAACACAATCCAGGCGGCTATTAAGTTGTCACCAGGATGTAATTAGGAAAAGCAGCTTAGTAATGTGCTAATGTAACTTCTATGAGACAGGGTTGCATCAGGGGGAGATGTCCAGAGCCTCGCAGGCAGTAAAGGGGATTGCGTTGAAATTATGAACTCTGCATCTGATGTGTGTTTTTTTTTTTTCTTTTGTCCTCCGCTGGCCATCCATCTTTATCTCCCTTTTGCCCTCTCCACGTCTTACCTCCCTCTCTTCCACCATAGTGCGTAGAGGTCACAGCCCCAGCTGAGTCACAAGCTGTTGTTTCCACACACCGACTACTCTACCTGCTAATGTGGCCAGTGAGCCTTTTTTTTTTATAAAATCAGATAACGCTGAAGCTTTGCATGGAGAAGATCTCCAACACAGCTTTAGTAGAAATGGTAAAAAATAAGAAGGTGCGGGATTGAAGACTTCATTAAAATCACTTACAAAAACAACAACCACACCTGGATGGGCATTAATCATTTCTGTGATAAGCTGATAAGGTGACATCCTCAGTTGTTTCATGTTGATGAAATCTTAGATGTTAAGCCGTCAGTGTTGAGATGTTTTGCATTCCACCCCCACAGATATTATGCTAATGAGTGTTTGTGCTCCAAAATAGAGGTACAGAAGCACAGTTTGTATATGAAAATACTGCCTTTTTTCTCAGATGGACCACCTAGATGCAAATTTTGCCTCAGGTGCTGACAAATTTAGCGTTTTAGCCACTTTGAATTTGGAGCAGGCCAGACTCCGTAAGAGCTAATGAAGTTATACAATGAATACCTGAGACATCCTGGGTCACACACAAGGGGGGGGGGGGGGGGGTGTAAAACACAGTCTGGGTTCAAAACTGAACAATTTTCTCACATTTTATCTGGACATGTGGATGAAAATAGGTGACAAAGAAAGGTGTAGCTTTAATGTTCAAAGAGCTGCTTTATGCTCCAAAAGTTAGTATTCTGCTCCATTGTTTTGCTTCATAAGAGCAGGTTACAATCTTTCAGTGTGATTGATTGATTTATTGATTGATTGATTGCATGGCTTTTGTACCGACCCATTGCCGCCTGCTGTATGCCAGAGGATTCTCACTGGATGTAAACGCTTTCCTGAGCTGACTACAGTAGTCATAGTATTGTTGATAAACAAAAGTTAAATAGAAAACTTCTCATAGAAATAGTCAGGGATTCTCATTTTCAATGACTAAATGTCACTTAATCCTTTTCTAAACTCTTCAATTTTCATAAGACAGTGAGGATCTTGGTTTGTTTACTCTCATTTCTCCACAGTGCTGCTGGACGTTGCTGCTGTCTTTCTGAGGCAGCTGTTTTCTGAAGCTCATCTCTCAGCGTCTACAGGGGAGGAGGGTGGGCTAAGGTGGGGGCTGGGTGGTAATTTGGTTAGGGGCGGTAACTATGAGATATGGTGGAGAGGTAGGCAGGCTTTTTGACACAGCCACTCGCTGCTGCCTGGCCGTGATGTATAATGGCAATTGGAGAGAACCTAGCAGAGAGCAGAATGGTTTGCACGGACCGCACAGACAGTGTCACGCGCACGCACGCACGCACACACACACACACACACACACACACACACACACACACACACACACACACACACACACACACACACACACACACACACACACACACACACACAGTAAATTGCGCACAAATTGAACCAATGGGCTCTTCGTCTAATAGGCACAAGCCCTTGTGTGTTTGGTGGATTAAGATATCTGTTTGATCTCAGCCAATGTAATACATGAAAAAGAATAATGTGGAGGACAAAATTGTATAGAAACCTTTTTTCCACGAGGAGCTCAAGTCATCTTTAGTCTCTTTCAGAATATGATAGTTTAAGTGGCTTCTGCTGAAGCCCGGGCCGGCTGCACACAGCTCAAAGAGGGCTGATTTCCTCCCAGACGATGTGATTGTGTAAAACTGTGGCTGTTGCCTCCGCTTCCAGCCCCCGGTAATTGGGGGCAATAGAGGAGCCTGGTGTTTCCCATCGAGATGAAATCTACGGTTTAGCTCAGGCAGGGTGTGAATTCCAGTCTACTGTTCTTCTCAGCTGGGGAGGAAAATGATGCACATGTGTGTCAGTTTGTGCGTGCGTGTGTGTGTGTGTGTGTGTGTGTGTGTGTGTGTGTGTGTGTGTGTGTGTGTCTGTGCAGGAGGAGCACACATTTATTTGTTTGTAAGAGGAGGGATTCCCCGGTGATGACATTTTTTTTTCTGGTGGAGACTTTTTTCAGGAGACTGCATACATTTCTCTTTTTTTTCCTGCATTTGTGTGTGAGCGTGAATACAACTGTAAATGGGAGGACGGGTTTTGTACTAGAATCATAGATGGAAGATTTCTATTTTCAGGTTGATACATTTCAGTATCAGACGCCTGTGGATGAGATTCTGGAGGGGAGACACAGTGTAGATATGTCAGTGTTTAAATTGGCACCAATTAACATATGCAATACAGTATACATTCACGTTTGCATTCACACACTCTCACAGCCTCAGACTACATCACTCACTCTTTTTTTTCCTTGTGTGCTTTTGAACAGAAGGACTCTTCTGAAGCTCAAATGCCATTGTTTAGAATGTGTTTGGACCATATGTATCTCATTCAGGACAATATTTTCAGACTTTGATATCAAACTCATTAAGTATTTTTTAGCTTTATTTTTGGGCTTTTTATGCCTCTTTTTAGAAATAGGACAGTGGATAGAGTCAGAAATCTTGGAGAGAGTGAGAGTGGGGAACGACATGCAGGAAAGGAGCCACAGGTCAGACCTGATACCTGGGCCCGCCCGCCTGGAGGACGACAGCCTCCATCTGAATACATCTTTTGCTTGGAGACAGTTTACCACTCAGTTTGGGAGGTGGTCTGCTGAGCACTTTATTCTGGGCTATGATGATAATTGTTGAACTTTTGTGGCCATAGATATTATGATCAAAACAGATAAGGAGGCAGTCAGGTGTGATATATGTGTGAAAGGAATGACCGGGAGACTTTTGTTAAAAATCTAATGTTGAGGTCAACATCGACTTCTTTTGAGAAAAAAATGTGCGACATCACTGATGTCACCTTTAGTTTGTCATTAGTACAAAGAGTCAGCTACAAAAAAAACAGTTCATGTTTAAAAATAAAAAAGCAATATAAACAGTAAATAATAAATGAATAGTAATTATAGCTGAGAAACTATAAGCTGCAAATTCACATTATGTAACTAACTAACTTACAATGCAACTGAACCATGTATTTATGGTGCTCAACGCAACCAAACTACAACTTTTTACAACACATACCACATGTTCAGTGTGTTTGTATCCAACGTATAGAAGTGAGGAAATAATGCATTACTTACACTCAGTGTAGTGATTTATGTTAGGCTGTACTTGAAAGTGACATATTTCAATGTTTCAGGATTACCACTGAGCTTTATACATGTCCAGAAAAGTCTCAGATATGTCTTATCGCTGACTCAACAAAAGCCAGTTCTCTGAGAACAGCTGCACACGTGTGGAACAATACGACTGTACAACTGGACACACACACACACACACACACACACACACACACACACACACACACACACACACACACACACAAACTGACCTTCTACACGTCACAGTCACACTTCTTTCTTGACATTCTCTTGTTGTTTATAGGACACCCTTTAACACCTTTCTTCCATTTGACCATTTTCTTTTCACAGAAGTCTTTTGATAACTAACATGCTGCTGCCGCTACCAAAAAAGATGACATTATTGTCCCTCTATTTCCTCATTTGAACAGGAAACACAGTGTTTGTTAATGATTAGAATTTATCAATGTAAAAAAAAAACAGAAATGTAAAAAAAGATAATCAGTTGCGGATTCCACCTTTTTTCCCGTATAGGGAATATCTGCAGAAGGGGGGGAGAAGGGTTTTCAGGGTTGGAGTTTTTTGCCTTAATAAAAGCTTTAAATACATTAAAAAAATGAAGCCATGGAAGTCTCTTATAGTTATGTTCGGGTTCACCACACCCATCAACCACACACACACACACACACACACACACACACACACACACACACACACACACACACACACACACACACACACACACACACACCATAAGCACACACTAGGACAGCTCAATACAGCTGTAGTTCTCACTTGCTAGAATAAATATACAGCTAGAATTATTATGTGAGAAAATAAGTCATCATTGTGGGGCCTTTGTGTTATGTATGGTCTACTTATGTGCTTGAATGCATATCTGTGTAAAAATGTGCATGTGTGGTTTACAAAGGCGGAAACATTTTCTTCACCATTTTTTTTGCCCATTGACTTGATCGATCCGGAAATTCACAGTGTTTTTCGGTACCTGAATAAGAAAGCAGTCTCTCTCTTTCCCCTGCTGTCTCTCTCTTTCACACACACACACACACGCACGCACGCACGCACGCACGCACGCACGCACGCACACACACACACACACGCACACACACACACACACACACACCTCTTCAGGCAGAAAGGGTGAAGCTCGGAGCATGCCTTGGAATATTCCTTCTCAATTTGTGTGTTGGTGCTGTGGATACACAGGAGCAGGCGGAGGCCCTCCTTTGTCATGGAAACACCAATTTTTAATCTTGGGTCCTCAAACCAATGAATTCAAGCCTCTCACATGGGGTAACTAACTCACAGGCAAATGTATGCGCCCCAGATTGATCTGAAATGTGTGGCTGGATCAGACACACACGTATTATACCCAGAGGTGAAAGACGCAGAATGAGACGAGAAGACGTGTAAAGGATCAAAACAACACTTGGATTGTTAATACATGAGGCTGGATTTTTATTGAGGGGAAGCAGGGCTGATAACTGTTAAAGCAAAGCGCTAACTGAGACTTGGAGAGGACTGATACTTCCTTCACAGCATATGGGGAAAAAAAGAAAGAATCTGTACTAGATTATGGAAGCGTAAAAGAAAAGAAGCTTTGCACATTTGTCACAAAGAAAATGTTACAAGTTGTCCTGAGTCATCTCAGTATTTTTAAAGATTTTTTCAAGATATCACTGGTTCACTGACACCTAAGAAAAAAATACACTTTGTCTGTTATATAAAAATCTATATTCCAGATTTGAAGTGTGATCTTTATTGTATATATTTTTTTGTTTTAAACGAAAACCTTGCCGTCCACCAATTAGACTTTGGCCACACCCTATTTTCTCATTTACACAAGCGGCTCTGACGGTATCCCTGGCTACTGCCGGTAACCTTGGTGATTCGGTGGAGATATGCTGCAGTCAGTGGGCGTTGCCAGGGCGTGATATGAAAGCATAGCTGGAGCAGTGTGTGTGTGTGTGTGTGTGTGTGTGTGTGTGTGTGTGTGTGTGTGTGTGTGTGTGTGTGTGTGTGTGTGTGTGTGTGTGTGTGTGTGTTTGTGTGTGAGAGAGAGAGAGTGAGTGTAGTGTGTGTCTGAGATCAAGCCTCTGTGAGAGACTTCATTTTGACGTATCCTTTGATGACGAGCAGCTACACACACACACACACACACACACACACACACACACACACACACACACGCACTTACACAGAAGAGGGGAAGAGATCGGGGAAAAGCTGTGAAATATGAAACAGCAGCATCTAAGTTCAGGTAGATACATTTATTAAACATGTTTGTTCAGAACAGAATTTTTTTTTAAGTGTTTTTTTTCACCTTATATTCTTCTTATATCTGAACTGTGTTCCGTCCATGTCCCTCCCTGTGGGCCTGAGAGGACACAGAAGCAGGACTTCTATCTCTCTCTGTGATTTATGGCCAAATATTTGTGCCTAATCAACAGTTCTTCTGTATACTAAATCTCCTCAGCAACACAGATACACCTCCTCAGCATGGTCACTACTTCTATATTTGTTTCGCCATTATGGTTAGATAATAAGCTAATCAATAGAGAAATTAGCATTTGGTGCAAACATAATGCGACTGCAGATGAAATGATGTTCTCCCAAGGGCATGATGAACGAACAGTTCTTTGTTTTTTTTCTGTGAATTAAGTATATTTTACCCCACTTCAGCATGTTTACTCTTATACTTAATTTGAATTACTAGACTCCATTTGTCTTAACTTTGTAAGCACAATCTGATTATAACACATGAAATTGAGAAATACCAACAAAAAATGTCTTTCTTTTTTTTTTCTCGCTTTGCTACTTTGTGCTTTTCCAACCCGCTCCTGCCTTTTAATGTGCATAATCCCTCCCTGTGTTATCTCAGGCTAACGCACGAGGACGAGCACAGCAGAGTGGAGGAGATGCACTCGCAGGCTGAAGCTAGCAGTTTCCCTGAGAGGGTTGAGGCGGAGGCCAGCGATGTTCACTCGTCTGTCGAACACGCACACTGTCTATCTTTCACCAGAGAGAGACTCCCTTTGGCCTGGGCTGCCTTCATCAACACATTAGCAATATGCTTCGGCCAGCGTTTTTAACTTACTACAACAACACACAGACACTATCCAGAGACACAGGGCTAAGTGGGGAGGAGGTGCAAACAATCGTCACTGACTACAGACAATATGGAGATGACTTGATTGACATTCCTTCGATGTTACGCCTGGTTTTCTCGTCCTCAACCTTGCTTCCACTTCCTTTCCTTCTCTGATGTTCCTCTCCTTTTCCTCCCACCCTCCTTCAAAAAGAGAGAGGTCATTATCAGATCCCCCCCCCCAGGTTCTTCTTAATCAAATATTTGACCTAATGAAGGGATTTAATTACTGGTTGGCCAGCACTCTTCGTTTTCATTTTCCCAAAAAATCTATCACCATCCTGAAAGCGAGGGTGTGTATGCATATTCAACTCTGTCTGTGTGGTACATGAGTGTGTGTGTGAAAATATTCTTCAAAGCAGCAGGTTGAAGGAGTGAGTGTGGACCTGTGTACAAATTTGTTGTATGTTGGGCCTCCTGAGACTGCGTCACAAGAATGGCTTGTTGCAAATAGTATCCAAACTATGCTAATGCTAATACTGTCACAGCTCAAGCAAAGCTATACTTTACATTCTATGTGTGAAGTGTCCAAAAAAGAATGATCATGTATGCACTGTGTGCGGGATTTCTTCATGTTCACACACGGGAGAAGTTGCTTTGCATACAAATAAGAGAGAACAAACGTGCGTCCTTTTTGTTGGTAGAGAAAGAGACCATGTGTAGGACATTAGTTGGTGTGTGGTGCACAAGCGCTGGCCCTCCCAAGCGTAAAATTAACAGCAGTGTAAGGGGTTATGTGAGTGTCCAGACCGTTTAGATTTAACTATAAATTAATAAGCAGACAGGATCACAGCCCTGGAAGAAGAAGGCGAGCGACTGAGGGGGCGAGACAGAGGAGAAGAACAACAGAGAGGGGACAGACAGATGAAATTACTCAAAGAGCCGTTCCCTAAGTAAGTTGGTTAGGGCAGAAAATATCACCTGAGAAAGACCTCTTAACTGGAAACCCACAGCTCCAGGTAAAAGGGGAAAACCCCCTCACAGAAAATGTGCTTTAACATCCATAGCATCTTCTAGAATGACTGCTTGGTCAAGCTTAACAAACGATATTTGAGCTTAAACCTCCTGTAAGGAACATTCTGTATGTGATGATTTTGCCGCCCCCTTTGGACAAAGCAATAAGTTATGTTTTCAGACATAAAAATGTCACCCTGCTTTCTTTAAACAGTCATCATTATCACTCATTGTGATTATCTGATTCTTTCATTGTAAACAAAGCCTGTTTCTGCAGCGTGCTGTTAGTCACCTCGTCTGATATCGACAGCCCGGGCAGTGGTTTTAGAAATTAAAAACTACCATATAGGATTAGTCTATTTTATCACTGATGGTTTCGTATGCTTCTGTTGGTGATATAGAAGCCTCAGCATTTATCTGTTTCTGTTTCATTCGCTCTTTAAAAGTCCTCACAGGGGCTTTTAAAGGGCTGCAATAAGAACACTTGGCGTTTTTCATCTCGGGCAGCTGCTACCAGCCCTCTTTAACTGTTTACTATTGAAAATGACTAATTCTTCATATTTACTGGGTTACACTACAGAAAGACATTGCTGAGTCATAAAGTCTGAGAAACCGACAGACTTACAAAAACACAAATGTTTTTGCCAGACAAGTTTAGTCTGGAACAAACTGTTTTAATTTTACTTTTCTGCCTTTGGACGGTGAGTTAGATTCACAAATTATTTAGCTTGATCCCTTGATGCTCAGGTTTACACACTGTGTTTAAAAATGTGACGATGTTTGGGGCTTGTTGTCTGCATCTACAAGCTCCTGCAACAACAATTCCTGGAGCTCAACAATACAATATATCAACAGTGTATCCTTGTTCTCAATAGGATTGACCCTCCATGTTTCTCTTACTGAATAAGAGTGTTTGAGGTTAACACTTGCTTTGTAATTAAAAAAAAAAAAATCATCACTGATGTACTGTATGCTGTGTATGTGTGAACACAAATAGTGAGAGTTCCCCTCAGGATAACGCAGCTGTTAAATGAGACACTTAAAGATCAGCTTTTCCTGGATTTTTTTTCTTTTTTCTTTTTAAAGCGTTAGTCTTGCTTCTGATGTCAGATGTCTTACAGGTGCAGTCCAGGTCAGGAAATTAAATATATAATAGAGACAATATATCAAATTTCCAATTTACAAATGGTATCACACATCAGTATCATAACGGGGACTTAGCACAGGACAGATAAGGGAAATTCAGTCTATTACGCAGACACAATGTAAGGGGAAGGACGGTCTGTAGATCCCGTTATGCTCCACTTCTTCATATCCATTTTTCCTCTGGTGCCCCTAACCCTAGTATCCAGATCAAGCCCCTGAGGCCTGATCCTGATCTGTCATCCCCATATCTGCCTCCTGACCCTGTGAGGGTTTAATAAGTGTGCAGGGACATGAGGGAATGTGGCACTTTTCCCAGTTCCAGGCCTGTCCGGGACTTTTAAGGCTAATTCTATTTAATGAGGGGAATTCACGTTGGATGCTGTATCGATGCAGACATGGAGTACGTATGTGTGTGTGTGTGTGTGTGTGTGTGTGTGTGTGTGTGTATGTGTTTGTGTTTGAGTGTGTGCATTGGTAACATAAATGCCTTGAAACACCAAACTGTAAATCAAAGCTGATACTGACCTTCCGACTCCTAAGAAACCATAGCAACCAGGAGTGGTTAAACACTGTGCGTGTACTGATGTTACATTAATTTCCTGGAACTTATGGAGTGTGATTCTTGCTTTGAAAGGTTGCCGTCCTTTATCCTTGCTTTTATCTGTAACCCAGAGTAACCCGTACCAAATCAACTGTGTAAGTGTAAAATTGAAAACAGCTTTATTTCTCCGTTTCTGCACTGCGTGTCTAAATAGTTGTGTCTTTTCAAAGAGGCTGGTTTTCATTTGAAGGCGGTCCTCTTTAACCTTACAGCTCGCTGAAATATCAATAGCATTACCACTGTGCTTTCCTTGACACATCTTGGAGCATCTTCTCCAAGCAGATCGCACAAGCGTCTAGGTGATAGATGTTGTGATGTTTTTGAAATATTTTGCTCCAACACATTTCTCTGCCCTTCTCTCTAGTAAGTTGCCTGCTGTGCGGAGCTGTGATGGCTGCTATTCACTAGGTGGCCTTCGATAACATTTCTGGCATAAAGATGGTTTGACCTCTGTGTGTGTGTGTGGGGGGTGTGTGTCTGCTCGTCATCAAAGGATACGTCAAAATGAAGGCTGAAAGACATTAAGTAAAGGGTTTTACAGAAATCCAACAGATGAATGCTTATGTTTGTCCCTATAGCAACTGTATCTCTTCATTGCAAATGACGTTGATGCAAAGTCATGGCTCATCATGGCTCTGTCATTTGGTGTGAGTTAAGAATCTTTTCTGCATCATTCATACTGTATATTGGGTTTGAATGGCTCACAGTGTGTTTAATGTCTTGCACTCTTGCTTCACCGTAAAAGCCCTTTAAACTTGTAATAGCAGCATTGGGTTACCATTGAAAAGCTAACAGCAGGGGAACAGTCCACCCCAGTGTCTGCAGAAATGACTTCCATGTTGGTTGATTCCTTGATCTTACAATTTATGCCAAAGTGCCAAAACAGTCATTAGATTTTAGAACTAAATATAATCTTAGGTTTTTGCTCTAATATTGATATTTAAGACAATGATATGTATGGAACATTTTTTTCATCTTAGTAAAGGTTATTTGATTAGGGTGACATTAAAACCATTGTAATTAGTTAAATATAATTCCATACAATTTTTATATAACAAAAGTTTAGATATTTCAGAGGCAGTCTGTAGGGACTTGGGTTGGGAACCGAAGGTGCCAGTTCACTTCCTGAGCAAGGCACTGACCCCCCCCCCCCCCCCCCCCCCCCCCCCCCCCCCACACACACACACACACAAGCTGGGTATTGCTCTCTGTGCAGCCCCCTCACTCTGACATCTCTCCATTAGTGCATGTCCATAGGATTCTGTGCATGTGTGTATTTCAGCTTATTTGTGTGCAGCATGTTTCAACAACAGAGTGTAAAACTGAATTTCTCTTGGCTGGATTTATAAACTACATCTTCTTCTTCTTCTTCTTCTTGGTGATAAAACCATTAGCAGTCCTGCAAACATAACTTAATATGGATCAATGAAAGCAATTGGCATTATCAATTTAGAAAAGTGTCAAACACAATTTTAGTCTTGTTGAAAATATTTTCACATCATCAACTTTGAATCATGCTGTGATGAAGTTAACTTGGCTTAAACCCTTCTTGTTACAAGCCAAACCCTCTATGTTTATCACACAGTGTAGCTCACTGTGATATGACCATTAGGTACTTAACACTTTGTCCGGTATAGGCAATCAGTAAATAAAAGTATTGTATCCACATTTCCTCTAGCATATTCTTAATCATTGTTCTGAAGCGATGCCTAATGTGCTGACAGTATCATATCCTTTCATCTCAGTCGATCTTTCATTCTTGTAGTCGCTCTCACTTCCACTCATGTTCTTGATTATCAGAAGCACTCCAGTTTGATTAGTGCAAATGTCACTCAAATGTGCTGTATCTGGTTCAGTCCTTGAAAGCAGCATTTAAGGCTTGAAGCTGTTTGAGTTGTGTCCTGATGTTAGAGGAAGCTGATACTGTATTTTACATGATTATCTTTTAAGTCTTGTTTATATTTGACACATTTTGACACTTTTACCTATTTCAGAGCTCACTTTAAAGTTTGTTTGTCCCTCAGAGTCTCCCTGCATATTACAAAGCTCGAGTGTGTGTGTAAACTAAAACGATAGATCTGGTTTAAAGCCTGTAGACCTCAGAGGATGGTCTCTAACCTCCTCACTGTAAACATGCAGTGTGTTCACTGTGTCACAGGGCTTAAACATTTCAAATGAGCCCTTTGGGACTTCTTGATTTTAACACTTCTTTTGCTAAAGGATCTGATTTATCCAGTCGAAACATGGTCGGATGTTTGTTTTTCTCTTATTGTAGAATGTTCTCGGATATATATCTGTGAATAGCCTCAGGTTTTCTAGGCTGGGTAAAGGACTTTCAATATTCTGTAGCGAGCTGATAATATTATTGCTGTTACCAATTAGTCAGTTAACTGATGATTGATGAATCACATATCAATGTTTTTCACAGTTGACATGCAGTTGTTTGAGGGTTTTAGAAATCCCATTGTAAGTTGAGGTGATTTTTGCATTTCAAATTGACACTTCATGAAGTTTTTTGTAATGTTTGTAATGCTTTATCAATAAGCTTAAGTTTGCTTCTCAAAATGCTTGATTTCACCACTACATTTGACTGTCCTAAGCATGTTTCAGATCCTATCCATGTCTGTGTAAACACAGCCTGTTTTCACCACCAGGTCATCATACAGCAGCTTGGTTAGTGGTCCAATAGTGTCTTCTTAATGTTCTCATATAGCTAAAGATGTAGTATGAAGAGTGCAACACTGCTTGAAGTTATATTTTCATATTTCAAAGAAATGGTCAGGAAAAGTAAGATGTGATAAGTGACATATGTATGGTATCAAAATGTTGTATTATGTAATGTACATAAGTGAATAGCTAATTTTCCATAAATGAACTATTAAAAACCTCTCTTCCCTGAATCTAATCAACCTTAACCTAACTAAACTGCGTCCTTACATGGCCGCTTAAATTTGATATTTTGCAGACTTCTTTTCACTAACTGGACGGCCGAGCCTTGCAGGTGCTGCACTGATACAAGCGTGGTGCCTGGATTTTTGCAATCTGGCGCATACGGCCTCAGACCACACTGCTACATGTGCTACATGTGCATGTGACAGTGAGAACTTCTCATTTCAGACATTGATCTTGATTTGTGAATAACTTACTCAGCTCTTGTGATGCATCAAAGTTGATGACGTGTTAGTTTGTATAATGGGATACATCAGTAACGTGGTTCATTACATAAATTATAACAACCACTTTTTAAGGCTGCCGGAGGTGAATATTTGATGAAAAGCACTTTCCACCACAAACCTCTTTGTAAAACCCTCATCATGTAGCCTTTTCATGCCAACAATGACAAGAGGAAATGAAGGCTCTTAAACCCCTGCCAAGCACACACATCCACACACACACAAGCCATTGGCAGGTAATATTGTGTCTCAGTATCCAGCACCCTCTGCTGCAGCGCCAAGGGTGCCACAGGCCTCTGTGTTGTGTTTGAAGTGCAACAAGCCGCTTCTGTCCTCGTACATGTCGCAGATGGGGAGCCTGAGCTTGGCATCAGGAGAGAGAAGGGGACTCCCAGTGAGATCAGTCACAGGAAACAGAAAAGAGTACAAAAACATGGACACACAGGAAGGGAAAATACATGGCACACACACATAGTGTGAAACAATTTTGAACATCTTTTGATGGTATTTCATATTTAACAATGAAAAATATCTGTGAATTAATTTGTTCTAGCGCAGTGGTTCCCAACCTGTTTTGGCTCTTGACTCCAGACATCCAAAACATATATATTTGTTTTCAATCATGTCAATCATTTTCTATCGTGTTGCTAGTAAATATTTGTTTTAGCCCAAATTTAGGCTTATTCAGGTATATTGCTGTGAACGGAGGAAGAAAGGCTTGGAGGAAATTTCTGCACAATGGATGACAGACATACAGAGACTCTGCAAGTTTCCTGTTTTGGCATTGGCTAAGCCCCACAGTAGCCTATGTTAAATATATTTTAATATACAGTATATGTTTTATTGATCAATGCATACAAATTTCAGGTAACCCGATTTGAATTCCATGACCCCAAAGTTGGGAAAGCCTGTTTCATAGCATCTATTTTGATGTAAATTGTTTTCTTTATTTTCTTTGGAAGTAAATTGATCATCTTTTTGAGTTGGATCATACTTTAATAAACAAAAAAGGAGAAAATTAGAACAACTTGATTTCTGGGAAGTTGTGGCTGAAATCTTGCAGGCCCAACAATCTTTTGGAATTTGGCAAAATAAGCAACTGAGTAGCAAAAATGACAATGATTGGTCGTTCCAGTTCTAGTTGGATCAATATTTATCTTTATGCATAAATACTGAATTGTATGACTCAGTTGCTGATGTATTCATGCTTTGTAAGGCTGCTTGTAAAACCATCATATGCACAGACAGAAAGTACAGACAGGTTGAGTCTGGGTACGCACATAAGGAAAACCTACACGCAGACACATAGCACATACACACAGTCACACAGAGGAAAGATCAGATGTACACAGACGGTTCAGTGCAGACGGTGCCGCTCACATCTCTATTGGCGTCTGGGCCAGAAGAGGAGACATCAGGTAATTAAAAAAGAAAAAGTGAGAGAAAGAACAAGGGAGGGGGAGAGTGGGAGGGAGGGAGTGGAGTAGGCCAGTAGGGAGAAAGATAATGGACAACCTCATGCAGCTTCGCCTGAAAACATAACTTGTCATTAGCGGTGCCATCAGCAGCCGCCATGTTAAATCCCTTGGGTTCTGCTACAAAGCTCGCCATGTACGTCAGACACAAAGTCCTCCTGGAGGGGTGGCTGCCTCTTTTTTTTTGTTATCGCTGCCACTTTCAAACTTTGCATGTTTGCTTTTTAACTTTTGCATAAGAATGGACTTGCTGGCACAAATGCATGCGAGCCCAACCAGGTGTGCGTGTGTGTTGTGTGTTTGTCTGTGCCTGTCAAGTGGTTAAATATTAAATGGGAACTGTCAGGCCTGCTCAGGAAGAACTTTGCTTTCAGGCACGTCCAGCTCAGCGCTCCAGGCAAACAAGAGGAGAAAAATAAGAGAGAGAAGGTGAAGAAGTTCATCATTTGTGGTTGTGGGTAAAAACAAGAACACCACTACAGAGAGTGAAAAGAGGAAAACAATGACAAATTTCTGCCTTGAGTCCTTTGGCTCCAGTCATTTGTCCTGTCTGAGAAAAAGAATGGCAGAGAGATATAGTCATCATTATGAAAATAAAACATGTTTTCATATTTGTTTTCTGTTGTCATGGCAGCCGTGAGTGAAGTTAGCTTGTATCAGGTCTGTTGGTTTGACCCCTGCTGACAAGCGCTTCAGAAGGAGTTTAGATGGTTCATTTTCTCTCTCACACACACACACACACACACACACACACACACACACACACACACACACACACACACACACACACACACAATACAACCAGAATGCTTGGCTTGCATTAAAGTGCTGAAATATGAAGTTGGTTTAGGCCCGTCAAGTCTCCAGAACATCTTCCTGCATCTTACATGAAGAGAGTCTATTTCTTATTAAAAACAGATTTTGGAGGGATTGAGTAAATAGAGAGAGAGATTCACAGACGTTGTGAAAAACATTAGGCGTGGTCTACATTTAGAAAAAACACAATGAACAAAGTGCAGAAATACCCACGAAACTGTATGCTTCCGTTTGCTTCAAAGAGTAAAAAATGTGCTTAGGTGAGACAATTAAATAGCAATCAGGGACATATAAATTCCCCTCTGCACTTCTTTGTCTTTGAACTCTTGCCTGTAAACAAACTGAAGCAGAGGTCCGACATGCCGGGGCAAAAATGAATAAGTAAAAACAAAAAAGTCACACATGCATTTTATTCACGTGGGGCTGTCCATTTGACTGCCTGTGCTGTTACCTTGGTGCAGAAGAGGAGGTAGAAAAGTGGCCGAGTGCTCTCTCTCTCTCTGCTCGGGCTGATTTGAAGTGAATGAGTCTTTCGTTCTGTACGCCGTCTAAATATTTCAACAGTTCAGGCGCCTGCTCGAAGCCCAGCCACAGCGCTAACTTGTCATTGACCATTAGTGCTAACCTGCTGCTTCTGCTTCTCAGCTTTATCATCTACCTCCTTTGTTGCTCTCAACTTTGTTTCTCTCCTTTTCCTCCATGCTGTTCTGAATGCTAATATGGTGTTTATGGTGTCTAATAGGTCTCTGTTTTTATGCACTGAAATATGATGGTAAGTCCGTGTATCAAAAGTGTTAGTTGGAGGAAGATTTGGAGATCATGGTTCAGAGTTCAACAAATCAGGATGACTTTTAAGTGTTTGGTTGGTTAAACACAATGGACAAAACACCCTGCGTAAAGAAACAAACAATAGAAATAAAAACCTCTCATAATACTCCCTTTATAAAGCTTTCTTTTCTGACTTTTATACACTCACTCACATAACACAGAGGCTGGATCAATCAGAGAACAACAGGTCCGCCTGTCAACACAGGCACAGTCTGAGTCCAATCGATCCAGATCTTACTGGTGGACACTATTTTGGCTAGAAAACACACACACACACACATTCATACACACACGCACGCACGCACGCACGCACGCACGCACGCACGCACGCACGCACGCACACACACACACACACACACACACACACACACACACACACATAGACAGACATACACAGACGTGAGTCATAAGCTCTAGGCAAGAATCTTTTATAGTGGCTTTGGCCCTTGTTGCTAATCTGTCTGTACTGCTGTGTGTGTGTATGTGTGTGCGTGAGTGTGTAGAAGAGAGTGTCTCTGGAAAATATCGAGGGAGATGATGGATAAAACAGGTTTCTATAAGAGTCCTAGCCCTGCGCTGAACCTGACAACAATTCTGGCTAAAATAAAAAGATTTGGTGCCACAGAGAAGACAGAGATATGAAGCTGTCATTGTCGCCTCCCCTTTTTTTCTCTGTGCTGGGTGTGATTGGCGTTCGGCCTCTTTCATGTCACAAAGGCGCCAGGACAACTTGAAAACTTGATTTAGTTTGTGTCACATTATCAGGGCAATTTCGTCCATGTCCATCAGTTTGTTTACCAAAAGTGTTGCAGCCAGGCTTTATTACATAAAGTCAAACAGCCGAGTTACAAGGGTATAGATGAAAGCCACCACAATGCAGACATCACAAATTGTTCTAATGAGGCTGTGCTTAGATATCCACCAGAGCAATGCGTCACCATATGTAGCACAGGCATGTGGATGTTAAAATTCCGGGAGGACTGATAGGCTGGCGGTGCTGGCTCTGCTAACGTTAGCCACACTCTGCAAAACAAATGACATTGTTTGCCCGCAGTCATTCGATTAAATTCCGCTCAATTTCAACTCTTCTCAGTGTTTACATGTAGAGTAGTCGGCTAAATTAAGTTTACATTTCCGTTTAACTGACTAGGAAATTGGTGATAACGAAAAACCATCCTCTGGTTCCGAGAGACTCTGGTGTGCTGCAGTACAAGAAATGCTCAGTGTCACTTATAACATGTGAAATGAGAATTCAAAATCAGATATTGCATTTATTTCTTGTACTTTTAAACAGCTGTTTGAGTTTGAATAAGAGGCAAAAGGCCATTTAGTGTTATGAGGTGTTTGAGAATCTGTGAAGTTTACGACTGATCTGTCGTCATGATCACGTCAGTAGAGCAAAAGTTCATCATACTAGAGTCCTCTAATGTCTTATTAACATCCGTCCAGGTGTTTAACTCTTCTTGAAGATTACTTTCTGAAAATGTTGTTTTAACCTCCACATTTAACTATTGCCAACTCCCGATAAGATAAACAAAACTTCATGCATCCACTTCGGGAAAGACGAACAAACTACAAAGAGCCAACAAGGCTGCATCATCCCTTCCACTGTTCACTTTGTTTGGATCAGTTTGACAATGCCTTTTCTATCTTGAAGTAAGGTCCAACTCTGTCTGGTGTGTCTAAGCTAATTAAAGCTGAATTATTGATACTCTAGTGAATAATTCAAAGGGGATAATTAGATATAGAAACAATGGTAAACACAGGTAGAAGAGGAAAGAGAGATAGGAAATGAAATGGAGTAGAAGAATGGGGGCAGTATGGCCTTTATAGTGCTGGCTCTGTGCCAGCCCTCTCACTCTCTGTGCCCCCCCCTCCTACCAACTCCCCTTCTCCATGTTTATATTATTCATATCACTCCTATATCTCTGTCCTTGACTCTTCTGTGTTCGTGTCTCTCTTTCACCCTTTCCTCTTTCCTTTCCTTCACTCCGTCCTTCCTCCCTTATCTCCTCTTCCTCGCCTATACCTGCTCTCGACTCCTCTTCCCCGTGCCGCACCCATTAGACTTTCCTTCTCCCTGTTGCTATGACATTAGCTAGCTGTAGCAGTGTCAGGTCGGTCTTGAGGGATGAGACTAAAGAGCTAAGTCTAGCTTTTTTCATTTAATTACTCCTCCCTCTCCTTCTCCTTAGCTTGCATCCCTCTCTTCCTCCTCCCACCCCTTGCTCCGTGTGTATCCCTCCCTGCGTTACTCTCCCTCCTCTTCTCTCCTGTCATTCTTACGCCTCTTTGTCTGCTCCTCTTTTTCTACCTGACTCCACCTGTCTTCATGCATGTATCCCCCTCCCCCGTGTTCTTTCTGTCTCGCTGTCTGCATCTCCCAGAGAGAGGCGGCAGAGGAGGAGGAGGAGGTGGTGGAGGAGGAGAACGGAGGGACAGACATCGCACCCACTTCCTTCCGATGAAACTGTTTGCAGCCATGTGAAAATACTCCACCCTTATTTCCGTTTCTCTCTGTCTGTTTCTTTAGACTTTGTGCGTGAAAACACAAAACAGGACCTCTGATTGTAGTTGCCGCAACCAGCTTAACACACACACGCTCTGCAAAGTATGTAAAAGTGCATGTGTGGCTTTTTGTGTTATGGCCTAGGCTTGACCTTGATTACCACGGTGACAATGAAGCTCCTCATTAGTGCTGGACTGGAGGAAACAGTCGGGTAATGAGGGAGCAGTATTGTCCTCAGGCAAACAAACACACACACACACACACACACACACACACACACACACACACACACACACACACACACACACACGCACACAAATGCATGCACACACACAGATGCCAATGCACCACTTTGTATTAGTGCTTGCATGCACCTGCTGACACCTGAGCTTATGCAAGATCTCATACATAAGCCTCATACACACACACACACACACACACACACACACACACACACACACACACACACACACACACACACACACACACACACACACACACACACACACACACACACACACACACACACACACACACAGACTCCTTCTGAGTACATCTCAGTCTCTTGGCCCCCCACTCAGTTGTCTCGCCTCACCTTCTGTTTAGTGTTTTTTCTCTCCCACACACATTCTGCCTCTACCCCCCGTCTCTGTCTTCCTCTCTGTGTTCTGCCCACCATACAGACCTCACAGACCTCACTGCCCACTGAGCTACGGGCCGGGAACATCAGAGTGTCGCCCTCTGGTGGAAAAGCACACACGGCAGAAGATAATGCCTTTAAATCCAAAATTTCATGTAAAATTATCCAAGGAAAAATTCATACACCTATAGACCGAACTATGACTCTGATTTGAACCATGACAAGTTTCATCGATTAAAAAAAAAAAGCATGTTTCCCTTTGACATCCTGGCCCCTGGAATTCACAGTAATCAATTTACTTTTTTTTTTTTTTATCAATTCTTTGATCAGTCATTAAAGAAGTCCTCAAAAATGTTTAAAAGTAAACACTTCTCAGTGTGGTTTTTGTCATTAAAAATCAGTTGAGAAAAAATGTATTACAAACAGCTCAAGTTATTTTGCTGTCCCGTCCTGCACAATGAGAGACATAAGACGTATTCTGATGGTAAAGATTGGGAAAGCAATTTTTTAAAAAAAGTGTCTTGAGTTTTTAACCCTTAAGTCAAGCAAGTCGTCCCCAATTGCCTAAACAGAAAAATAACATGCTTAGCCAATTAAGTAGCTAACTTGTTCCTGTGTATTATAGTAAAGGTCAAAGAGCCCTTAATGAAATATAGAAGCGAATAGGGTTAAACACTATGCTTTTTAAATGCCTTTTCACCTGTAACATGTTGTGTAGTATTTTCTTATTAACCAACACTAGATTCTATCACATTTTGGGTATCCATGGTAGCTCTATTCTCCAATTCGTAATTTAAAAAAATTAATGAATTTCATACATTAAATCGGCCACAGTTGTAAAATAATGCATGCCATACAAATTTAAAAACATGTAATACAATACTGTGAGGAGAAACCAGAGAAACAAGTCATTATCTAAAAGTTTACTGGAACTTGCGCAATGAAATAGAGCTGGTGGAACAAAGAAATAATAATCTGGCCTTCAATCGTTGCATTTCCTTTCATTTAGTTTGGGTTAGCCTGCTGATACATATGTGTCATGTAAGGTTAGTCTAGGTTCTGTCAAATCTGCAGCCAGAGTTATGAGTAAAATCATTTTCCTCCCCGCAGTGATGAAAATAAACAAAGCTAAAGTGTTACAGCAAGGAAATATGATAAGTAGAGAGGAAACATAGTGCTGAAACTGGGTGTAGGATGACTAGTCACCCTAGTACTTTAAATGAAGTATTGTTCAAATGTTTACAAAACTACTCCATGGATACTACGAGGTCATTGATACAAGCTTATTTGTCATAATGATGACTGTAACAGAACTATTTTGTTTGAAGGATCCCATATTGCATTACATGCTCTCTCATAGACACAGACATGCATTACTACACATGCACACAAATACAGCGCTTCATATACGGTACAGAGCAACACTGTTTTTCATACCAGGAAAGTAAAAAGCCTGTGGTTGTTTTTTAATAACTTTCTAACAAGGATACATTTTTGGAGAACTCAAGGTCCGTCACTTTTAACATGACAAGACTCTCGTGAGGGAAATGTAGGTAGTAATAGATGTGTAAATTTGAGTGAACAAATACTCCTTTTTCCTCTCTTTTTTTTTATATCCAACAAGAGTCTGATTATTCTCACGATTTTCCCGCTTTGATCGTTCCCCTCAGAAGTGGTACGACATGACAGAGCCAGAAAGGCAGCTCTTACAATTTCAAAGGTAGATAAGGGAGTCTATCTCTCGCACACTGCCACTCACCTATCCACTCTCACAGCGTTTTGACAGATAGCAGTGGAAAAAGAGGAGGAACTTAAAAACTAAAGGAAGCAGAAGGCAATGACACATGGCGGTGTAAAAGATGGAGGGAGATAAAAGAGGAATCAGTTTAGGAGAAAATCTACCATGCCACACACACTACAGAAGTTAGTGATGACAAAAGTATATTATCTCAAATAGAATTGAATGAAAACATCTATGCAATAACTTAAAAAGATAAAAAAAAATAATAGAATAAGCAATGGAACAAACATTGAAAACAAATTAGATATATCAGGTTTTAAAATGTGATTATGAAATATTTTTTCAGCAAATGAATTAAATGATTTATAAGCCTTCAAGCCTTATAAGACTTCAAATAAAAGTGTATGTGAGGATGACTTTTTTGTCCTGCATAGACAGCTAGCTAATTAATTTGTTTCTGAGCCAATTAAATGTAGGGAGCATTGCTCTTCAAGACATGCAAACATACATAGCTTCTTGTTGATCAGGTCGTCTCAGAGAATGTCTTCTTTCTTTTAACATGTTTTCAGTGTTTTCTGCATGCAGGACCTAAACATCCTTCAGAAACAATATGGCTGCTTGTGCTGTCTTTGAAGGTGTCATGCTGGCTTCATGTCTGTGACAACTGAAAGTACCTGTGTAGGTACTCTCTGCCTTCTGCAAGAAGAAATCTCAGTAGATGGAACTTCAAACATGGGGGGAGGGGGCTCACTAGAACACTTATGGTCCTGCTTTTTTGCCTGGACTGGATCTGTAATCCATCTATTTAGAGGAAGTGGGCCTGAGAAGCATCACTTCTGATTCGCATGTATTTTAAGACATTCAGTTTTAAATGTCTTAGTGGCAAAGGTGTTCATCGTTACACTCTACCTGGAGCGTGATCAAAGACGAGAGGAGAAGAGATGAGGAGTTCGCACTTCCTGATTGGTATAGCATCAGTGCATAGTGCATGTCGACAGAAACATATTGATTTTGTGGCACAATACTATGGCAGGAAGTACCGGTAGTCCAATACAAGTGTGGCACATCACTAAGTTGCCTATTTAACTCATCGCAAAACCCAGACAGACATAAATCCAGGAGTCAGTCAGCAGAGACAGAACCTTACAGAGGACGTATTTGATGAGACAGTGATGTCAGTTAAGCGCCACCAGAAAAAAAAAAAAAAAACTGCATCACACTGTGCATTTTTACGCACACCTCCTATGCAGCTTTATTTCATCTTGAAGGTGAGTTCCAACATTCATCAAAAGTAACACTCATCCACACAATCACACGTGTCATGCGTCGCCATAGGTAGCACTCCTCAAGCTGATAACGAAGCGCTGTTATAAAATCAACAGGCGAGTCAGCCCCGTCCTGTGATCTGCCTGGTGGCCTCAGGAGACTTTTACTTGTGTGTGTGTGTGTGTGTGTGTGTGTGTGTGTGTGTGTGTGTGTGTGTGTGTGTGTGTGTGTGTGTGTGTGTGTGTGTGTGTGTGTGTGTGTGTGTCTCTGTGCGAGGTAGCAAGTGCATAAGCATGCCTTCATATGTGCGTGCCTGTTTCTTTCACTTGCATGTGGGGTCAAAAGGGTGGATCACAGGGGGTAACTCCCTGTAAGAGCAAGTGTTTGATTGGCTCTGGTTGCCGCCCTGACACATTTTGATTGGCTGTCAGGCCCGGCAGTCAGATCAGCGAGCAGGTAGGGGAGGGTCTTCTGTCTGCTCTGTTGCTAGGTTACAGGTATACCCAATAGATGTGGAGATAGAGAGATAGAGTAGAGATAAGGACGGGGATGGGTGTGGATCTGAGCATGGATCTGTGTGTGCCACTGTGAGTGTGTGTGTGTGTGTGTGTGTGTGTGTGTGTGTGTGTGTGTGTGCGTGTGTGACAGCCAGCAGAAGGGAGGGGTCGTTATGACTGAGGGTTAGGAGGGTGGGAGGACAAATGAAGAAAGAAGAGGAGCGACAAAAAGTGAAAGATACTGTGGGATTTCTAATGAGTGAGAGTATTAAAGTGTTTGTTTTTTTTGCGCAGTGTTGTTCATACAGACAAACATCATTTATCCACAATCCAACAATCCGAACTGACAGCTTATCCAAATAACTAAAATGGACTGAATATGGAGAGATCTGAAAATGGCAGAGTTTCTTGCATTTCATTTTGTTGTTTTGAGAACACTAAATGAAACCAAATGCTGTATTTTGGGAATATACAAGACTCAATAATGTATCGCTCTTCCACTTCCTGATTTAAACCCTGCAGGTGAAGAGATTCAATTATGACTGTCCAGCAGATCCCAGGCCTGTGGTCTGTTTGTTATTCATTAAAGTGTTGTTGTATTAATCACACACTGCTCCAGACAACACTGCTCTGAGAACAGCTGCTCGGCTGCACTTAGATTGCAATCATAGAGCGGTCAGTCGCCACTAATCGGGGTCATTTATCAATCCGGAAGACCACACACACAAACGTGAAAGCAATGAATCACACACACACACACGAGCACACGGACACACTGATCGATGACTGGGCTAGGCCTGTAAGAGGGATTGATGGGTGCTTGGCTCTTGTTTGTGTGTGTGTGTGCGCGCGTGTGTGTGTATGTCTGTTTGTGTGCAAAAGTGTTAAAAGTGCTGGCATCAGAACGACATGGTGCACACAAAGGCTAAAGATCTGTAAAGATTAACCTCCACTTGATTAAAATGTGTCAGGCTTGTCAGTTACAAAGTAATTTGGCTGCACAATTGCTCATTTTGTTAGTTTTCATGTATTAAGAACGTATACAAATTCAATATAGTTTGATTTAAATATCTAAATGACTTAGATGTTAGATGACAACTTTGAATCACAACTCGCAGTGTTCCTTGAAAGAAGGATGGTTGGACATTGTCATGCAGACAACTCAGTCAAATCTATCTTTATCAAGTGTATCTGTAATAACAAATCTATCAAATCTGCATTATAAAATAGCATACTCTGTCCACCCAGTAGCTCATTCTGATAATTCAACCACATCTGAGGTCTTCCTAAGTGGACATAGAGTTAAAGGAGATCTATTATCATACTCACTTTCACCATTACTTATGTCAGTCTGGGACACCTACTGAATAGTGTTGCTAGGTGTGTAAGTCGAAACCCTCCTTATTTATCTTATTCTGGCGTCAGTAAAATCCCTAATTTCAGCCTCTGCCTGAAACGGTTCATTTGAGCTACTATCTCTTTAAGGCCCCCCTCAACACATGCCCAAATTTTCCAAAATTTGAGAGAACTTCCGGGTGGGAGTGTCCTTGAAACAGCTGCTGAGGTGGCCAAGTCCCGCAAAGTTCTCTTAACGTCTTATGCATTGCAGCAGGCAACCACATCCAGGGATTACTCCAACAACTGTGTTTCTTGTGTTTTAAAAATATTTGCTGAGGTTAAGTATGGGCATCCAACGTTATAACATAAAATGCATGTATTTGAATACGAATCAACATTATATATCTCCTTTTAGTTATTTGGTCTGTTACAGAATGTGGATCTTACATTTTTCACTCAGTTTTTTGAACACGCTAACATATGTCAGAAAATACACACACATGACCCTACTGGAGATATTTCAGAGAGAAGGTGCTGCATACGAAACAGCTACCGACTAGTTGAAGGTTCGGTCCCGAAAACAGTGCTAAATAAGTGAGCTGGCACCTCTACAGCAACCAGACCCAGTTCCAAACTTTGCTCTCCACAAGGAGTTAGCTATACTGTTACCTGCCAGCAGTAGCTACTAACGTAAGCAATGGTGTAGCATTCTGGGCTAGAAGTCTGCAGCTGTGGCATTGTTTTGCAGGACCAGCAGAAACAAATCTGTCTGTTTGTGGCCTGTATCTGTAGAGATCATATGTGTCCTGCAGAAATCACGTAACCGTAAACCTTTAAAGTGAAAGCAGATCTATTGTTTTAAGGCTCCTGAATAAATGTAAAAGTTATTTTATTATAGTCGATATGAGCTTATCTTCATCTTACACAAAGCGAATTTGGATTTTTTTTAATGTCTTAAACAAACATTTCCTCCGAGATTGCCTGAGGTGCCCTGCCCCGGGGTCTGTTTGGAGCTCCGAGCTTTCCTTAATGGCACTCTGGCATTGTTGGAGATGTTGTTAAAAAAAACCCCCCCAAAAAACATAACATCAGCCTCTCTAAACCCTCCTGTGGGGTTGAAGTAAGTTTGATCCAACAATATATCAGCTTTATGGTACACAGCCTGTGGCCCTCTGCAGCAAAGTGCCAACCCTGTGTGGAAAGTGCCTGAGCCTCACGATGGACATACAACAGTAGAAACTGAATATGGATTCTTCTGATGGTTGGATCTTGTAAACTTTCCCTACACTTGTCCTGACTCCTCCATGTTGGTCGGGCCAAGAACATTTGGCTGTCTGGGAAAGCTGTCAGACTGTGGAGAGAAAAAGAACGAAGGGTGAGACGAGAGATGAGAGGAATGAGGGAGGAGGAGGAACTTATTTTTGTCAGTGCAGAGCTGATTCTAAATTATGTTTTCCAATTCTTTTAATTTTTCTTCAATATCTTTGCTCATGGCCCCAAAGCATCCTTTTCTTTAAATCATTATTTTCCTCCACTTTTTTTTTTCTTTTTTTATTCCTTGTTCTTCTCTCTCATCTGTCACTTACAAATTAGCTCATCTTTACCTACCACTTCCTTTGCTCAACACCTCCTGCTGGCAGGTTATCACACACATCCTCTGCTTTTACTCCTCTGCTCACTCAATCTGTATATCCTCTCATATTCCTCTCCCCTCGTGCTGCTGATTCATAATCTCTGTTTGGACAGAAAACAGAGGGAGGGAGCTTCTGTCCTGATGAATAACAACAGGAATTATGGGAGAGAGAGATAGAGAGAGAGCGAGAGAGAGCGAGAGAGAGCCAGAGAGAGCCAGAGAGCGCGAGAACAGGACACTGAGGCGGTCTGTCTGGCTGGCACTCAGTCTCTCGGTTTATCTGCCAGACTGTCAGCAACTGTGTTTCTGTCTGTGTCTTCACTCTCGCCCTGAACCAGAGTTTCCACAGATCATGTGGTCAGTCCAACTAGGTTTAGCTCACTACTGCTATTCTTAGCATTTACCATCTTTAGTCTGTTTTAAATAAGGCGGCCTTTCCTCTGGTCTATTTTGCCTTGTCATTTTATTCCTCCTACACCTGGGCCTGTCTTCACTCTCACACATTTAGAGTGCACCGGCCACTTAGGATTACGAGAAACAGAAAGAGATGGAGCAAGAGAGGATGGGTTGCTAATGGAAGTGTAAGAAAAACATGAAGGAGAAACAGCAGGAGCAGTAGGAAATAAAGGCAGAAAGATAAGAATAAGGTTATATGCTAGCTAAGTGACAAGAGCTGGGAGGGAGTGAATATGTTGGGGACATTGAACCTGTGCACCAAAGAGCAGCAAGGGGGGGGGGGGGGGGTCTGACTCAAAAGTTTGGAGGTTCTCTGTCACAATAAACAGACAATAAAGCCTCACAGTAATGTTTTGGAAAACTCGTAGTAGGTTTTTCCATTGAATTTACGTCATTTCTTAATGCCTCTGTTCTCTTGTTTTAGGGGTCAGAGACAGTGGATGCATATAAAGGAAAAATGGTTTTCAAAATCGAAGGGACCGGAGTCAGTATGTGCATGTGTGTATGTGAGAAAGTGTGTGCATATTGTGATCAAAATTGTAGGTCAAAGATGAACAATTTGCTAAATGAGCTGGGAAAAAAAAAAGCATTGACAGAGGTAGAGGGTTGACCGCGACAGTGCCACCACACGTGTATGTGTATATATGGGATGATGTGTAGGTGTATGCTGACATTTTCTTTTTTTAGCGACCACTCTATGTAATGAGCTGAGCAGGGTGTCAGGGATGAGGCTGCATCGCTAAATCCTGCCAGCTTAAATCACACAGGCATCTGGCTTCCACACAAACACACACACACACACACAAATAAACACACACACACTGTCTGCGTGAGAACAGAGTTTAAAAAAAAAAATGTACAAGTAGGTTTAAGTATGCCAGGCTCCCTCCTTTCATGTGTTTACATTTGTTAATTTCTTTTTTCACTGTGTCAGATTTGTTCCCATCATCTTCTTTGCATATCCCTGATTAACATAATTGGAGAATCGCTTTGCTCTTCGTGACATTCAACAAATAATTTAACTCACTTAATGAATCTGTTCCAATACTTAATATTAATTGCAGTTTCCTCTCTCTCTCGCTCTCTCTCTCTCTCTCTCTCTCTCTTCCTTCCTCCTCTGCTCTATACATTTTATCAAGCAGTGAGAGGGAAGGTTTTTAAAGGGTCATAAGTGTCCTTATATTTAGCTTCCCTTGATGTTTCAAACAGCTTTGATCATGCATTTCTGATAAATCTACATTTAACCATAATCCAAAGATAATACTTGGCAGGGAGCATAAAGGTACAATTTGCTGCTGATGCAGTTAATTAAAACGCTTATATTTCTTTGCGGTGACGTGTGCTCTAAATCTCTCGCTCTCAAGTGTCTAATTCTTTAAATCAGCTTAGCTATTGTAGAGAGGGATTTTCTTATGACTCAAAGAGTGAATGAATCGGAGGGTTACACACAGTACAACTGAGTCACTTTCAAAGCTCTATTTGTGTGTATGTGTGTGTGTGTGTGTGTGTGTGTGTGTGTGTGTGTGTGTGTGACTGTATTTGCCCTGCCTGCATGTGTGCAAGTGTGTGTGAAGTTGGCCTGCAGTAGCGGGGTTATGAATCAGATCAAATGCACACTTTTCACACACAGTGACACTAGATCAAACACACACACACACACACACACACACACACACACACACACACACACACACACGCAGTGCCGTGGTGGACTTAGCTGAAGGGCCGGGGTATGACTTTGATCCGCACCACAACATCCGCTCTTCCACTCAAATGCGGCATTTCTGCAGCTCGTCAGCCTCACGTGCCCCTCAGGACGCTCACCCAGTACTCAAGTTTCTGCTCTCAGATCCTCAAATAGAGCTCGCAGTGTCTTCAAACAGAGGATCCTCCTGCTGTAACTGGACACTCGGGTGTGTAGGATCCAGATTTGGAGGCTGCAGATGGGCTGCAGGTCTCAGAGGAAGGCTTGTGGTTAGTGTCATTATCTCAGTGACCGTGGGAGAAATAATAATAAGCACTTATATATGCTGAGCTTTGAGCATGTATGGCTGCTTTGTTTAAAGGGATACTTCACCCATTTGCATTAAGCTTTGTATCATTAGAAACCTGGTAGTATTTTTGAAAGGTCATGCATCCCGCCCTCATTTTCCCCTGAGATGGGAAATCTTTGTATTTCTGAGTCTGAAAATCCTAATTTTGCGTCACTGGAAGCTGTTGTGGTTAGCGCAGTGAAACTACAACGCTAGTTCCTCATATTTTCTTCCACTGAAGCTACAGACCAATCACAGATCACAGATTCTCCTTCAAACTTAATGATAAATGACTCTTGTGTAATTTGCATTATTATTCTGTGTGATGATATTTTCTTTCTATGTGAGGATATTTACAAGGAAGTATTTAAATTGAAATGAATCTGAAAACTCAGTAGCAGTAAGACATCTTCCTTGCTTGGTCTTTATCCAAGTCTTTGACAAGAAGCAATACAAACCATTTCCTTTTGACAACATTCTTCTGTTATGCATTATAAATCATGAATAAACCCATTTTGGTCTTGATTCCCAGTAACAGGTCAACAGGTATTCTGAGCAGGCAAATCACATTTAATTTTGTTTTAAATAGTCAGGGCAACAATTCCATGGTAAGCCCAAAAATCGAGGGGCTCATCTAAGGCATTGTGTATTTGAGATAACTTTGACTTTTGAATAAATTGTTAATAAGAGGTAAACATATCTAATATCATTGCAGTATATTTGTTTAGATAAATCGTAGAGACATGATCGCCACCATCTTTAGCATTCAAGGTGAAATTTCTTTAAGGCATCGAGCGTTTACATTTAAAAACATAAACAGCAATTTTTCTTTCAGCTAATCCACAGACTTGGCTTTGGACACTATTTATTGTAACTATGTATTGCTCAAGGAAGATTACTAAAATAGTGGAAGCCGGCCACCCTTTGTCTTTTGAATGTATTACAAAGAACCATAGTGTGCCCTACGTGTGAGACTGAAAGCGTTGTATCATACATTTTAAACAGTGGATTTCCATTATTTTTGTACAATCTTTGAATTACAAATATTAACATGCGAAAATATCAAACTATTTCAGTGAGTATAAAAAGAAATATAGCCACTGAAGGGAGCAGGTCTTTGAGGAAAAGCCAACAGAGCAGGAGGGACTGGTCATCCCAGGGGAGCAGGTGAAAAGTGAGCAGTGGAACCTGTAGAATCAGCAACCTGACAGACAGGACAAAAGCTGTAGCCATCAGGCCAGTGTCAGCAGCTGAATATATTTTTTCTCAAGGACTGATGACATGGCAGACAAGGAAGAAGAAAGGACAGTTATACTAAAATCCTATTTCTACGTATATCAGAATTCTCTAAACCCTCAACATACTGCAAGGTCCAATAACAGCAGAAGGAGAATGAAAGAGTAATATTGACAGTGGAGAAGACTAAATAAGTCAGCTCTTCATCTGCTTTACTCAGAGCCTCCACTGGCATTGAAATGGTCACATTCCATCGACGGTTCCTGTCCCGGTGCGGACCAAAGTATTGAAGTTGGTCTGGTTGCTGGAGAGGTGCCAGGTCACTTTCAGAGTACTGCCGAGGTGCCTTTGAGCATGGCACTGAACCCCCTCTGGCGCACTGCCTCTCTGTAGCAGTGTGTAGCAGCCCCTGTAGCAATAACCTTGTTTCTCGGTCACTTCATCCAGCTTCTATAGCTGGCATTCAGACACACATTTATTGGTGATCATACTTTTTCTAACAAAATTGTATTCAAGGGCAGGAACTACAACTCTAGACGCACCGAGATAATTACTACTTATATGTCTAAGTTAAAACAGACCATGTCGTGCAATCTGTTGGGGCACCAAGGCTGCATTCAGACCTGAAAAAACACAAGTAAATATTTTAATATTTGAGGGTGAGGATCTTTATACACACATGCTTCTAACTAGCCATGAATTGAATTATTTAAAAAGTGGTTCTTTAGACCAGAGAGTTCTTGAAAGAGCTGTTGGTCTTACATAGAAATTGAATCAGGGTTATTCTGAGGCACATTTTCCTGGTACAACATTGGTGCTCAAGGAGGAACTCTTTTCAAGCCATTTTAACACGTCACTCTCATCAACCAAAGGAGCTATAAGAATTTACAGTTACCAAAGAACAGCTGCCAAAAAGACAGCTTATGTCGCAACATCCCTGAACAGCAGAGTCATGGAAGAATCATTCTGAGGCCTGTCACTCACTAAAAGATTTTCAAAATCTTGAATCTTGAACGATTTTGAAAATGTGAGAGAGCCCACACATGACGACAAATCACAACAGATTAACAGTTCAGTTCTGATAGCGTGTGGTGTGCAACAAGACATCCAACTCAGCACACCACACACTAACCGATTCATTCACCTACAACCAGAGTCTCGACTATCAAAACGGGTAACCTAACGTGGTAAAGAATGTGGCTTAAGAATAAACAAACATAATGGTCAAGCTAAATGTGGCTAGCTGTTAGCTGGTACACCCAAAATATATTTTTTTCAAACTCCTTTCCTTGTCAGCTGGATTGTGTTTTCTTTTCAAGGACATGTTGTGTAAACACTCGTGTTGGTCCTGAATTTTATGACATCCATCTAACTTTATGCTTACTGTTGTCGCCATGGCAATGTGTGTTGTGCTTCCTGCTTCAGTCAGCTTGCTTCCCTGTTGGCTATTGTTAAGTTCCACGTATCAATTCACAGAGTCCTTGCTCAGCTGGCCTCGGTATTCTTCCCACACAACAGGATTTCTGATCGTGTATATTGAACACGTTTAACAATTACGATATCAAATTAGGGGCGGCCCCCGATCGTCTTCCGAACATATTGGGGAGGTTAAAATGCCTCTTAACACACCATAGCACAGGAGAATCTGGTAAATATAGAAGCAAAGTACAATTTGATTGGTTAGCAGAAGAATTAAAGCACCAAAGAGTAGTTATAGTTACATTATTAGGGGACATGGTTAAAAGCATCCGTTAATATGTGACAAACATGTAGACAAACATGAAGACCCAACAAACACTACGTCATTATGACTGATCTTTACATTCAGTTTGACCCTTCAACCCATGAGGCTTTGAGTACTGACAATTAGAATTAGATATCTTTGAATTTCTGTGACACTCTTGGACTCTCTGCAATCCCCTCGACTAGAGCTGCTCTTCCTTAGAGGAGCTGAAAACAATGCCTCTCGCTAATGAAGTGATGGAAAATATGAAATGCTTTTTATTCACTTCAGCTTTCCAAAGGACATGTCCACCACCTTAGCTCCCTCACACCTCCCCCTCTTTCTCACTCTCTACCCCCTCTATGGCGGCTGCGATCGATCCTACCATGTCTCCCAGTCCCACATGTCATCTTTTTCTTTGACACGGCACTCCTCTCCCCACTGCTTGGTATTCTGGAGCGGGAATGCATGCACCATCGCAGATCCATCAGCTCCGATCGGAATGCCGCACCACGACTTGGGGAGATGGAGGGATGAGAAGGGAGAGAGAGGTGGAGAGATAGAGAGAGAAAATGGGGGGAAGGGAGAGAGAGAGAGAGAGAGAGAGAGGGCAGGTCAGTGGCTTGTCGACATCCTTCCGGGACCAAGGCTCTGACTGACAGAGAGAGGGGGGAAAGAGAGAGAGAGAGAGGACTGGGCGATGGCGAGAGTTAAGGCAAGAAAAAGAGCTTCTCCTCTTTCCGAGGGGCTTCTTTCCTAATATCCCTCTCCTTTTCAAATGAGCCTCTCTGAGGTATTCAGGGAGCATACAAGCTCTTATACCCCACTTCCCTCAAAGCTCAAAGGATTAAATAAGCATACTTGTGTCCATAAAAGAATAGATTTGTATGGTCTAGGCGCATAAATACATAAAGAAAACCTTGGTTCAGGCTCAGTGGTGGGTCCGTGCTGTTGATGACAAGTGATACCATAGATTCAGTAATGGCCACTGATATGACCTCTTTCATGACCACACTTCACTCAGTGGACACCTGACATATTTAAAGGAATAATGCAAATGCAGAGCTATTTGTGTATTATATATCTAGTTTCTTACATTTATGTTAAGTCAAATGACTTTGATTAAAGTGTGATAGATGACCTGGACAGTAAAACTTAATGCAACTTATAAAGCAAATACAATAAATAAAATAATTCTCTAAACCCTTCATGACTTTGACATTCAGTCAGCAGAAGCGAACTCAAAAAAATGTAAGCAAATCATTTTGTTACGTATATGTTTTTTTGCAGGGGCTTTTTGCTTTTATTTGGATAGGATAACTATAGAGTGACAGGAAATGTAGGAGAAGAGAGTGGGGGGCGAGGGGGGGGGGGGGTGACAAGACTCCAAAAAGCGTCAGGATTGGGAGTGAATCCTGCGGCCAGTGTGACGAAGGATTGTAACCTTTATGATAGTTCGACTTTCAAAACCTTTCAGAAGCAAGAAAGTGAACCAGCACAAACCAACTTATTAGAAGTAATTATTTCAATAAGCACCAGTGTGTGTTATATCCCCATTTCTATTGTTCATCAGACAGTTTTCTGATAAGCCCAGCCCCTGAAACCTGTTTAACAGAATCCACTGTAATACACCTCGACATGTTGCACAGATTTGTTCTAAAAGGATTTGCTGAATTCCACACAGTCTGTATAAGGACAACTCAAGACACACAAACGAACACACAGTGCATTAAAATCAGCAAATACACAAATGGATAAAGGAGAACCAAAACAATAAACAGAGGTATGTGTGTGGAATTACAAAATAGAATTAAGTACATTCAATATTCAGAGTAGGAAGAAGGTTTCAGGAAAATGATGTCAAGCTTTTATTCTCTATAAAAACTCAGATTTTCCTCTGTGAATGTCATATTGTGTAGCACTTTAAGGCTACTTACACTGTATTTATATCATATTTATTCTGGATAAAGTTAAAATGTGATATGCATTAAGTGTGTTATAGATCAATATAATGAGATATTTCATTGTCATTGTGCCCCAGGGTGGGATTTCAGACTTTGAGTGTCTTTTACCAGAACTTGGTGCACTTTAAGCCACACACCTTTTCAACACACATTCCTGGGTAATGTATACTTTTGTGTACATGTGTGTGCTTTTTTTTTTTTCACTAGCTGCTCATCGTGTCTTCCTTCCTGTATCAGCAGAAAGAGACACAGACAAGTGCTGATCATATCAATGTTTTCTCTGGACTTCATTTATCGCTCTCCTTCTCAAAAGCCTCTCCATCCTCTCTGCGTGTTCTCCCCCATGGCTTCCCTCTACAGCAGTGCGTTGCCGTGGTAATTACCAGTTGTCTTAAACAGACAGATGGAATAAGGAAGAGTGACGGGCAATTTTCCCAGTCCTGTTTTCCCCGTGTGTGTGCAAGCAACTCTTTTTTTTTGCGTGCATGTTTTGGTTCAGTGTCTTAGCTTCACTCTTTCCCTGTGAGTCTGAGTTTGTGCCTGTTTGTGTGTGTGTGTGTGTGTGTGTGTGTGCGTGTGGGGCGGACATGGGGAATTACCTGACAGAGCGTGTTAGTTGAGGATGGGAGAGGAACAGTTTCATCTCCTGCTGTTGTGCTAGCCATTTTAGATGCCAGGTGCCACTCTAGGCCTCCCCTGGACCCTGAGAGGGATCACTGCTGTCCCCTCCTTTTTCTTTTTTTTTTTTAAATGTCAGACCAAGATAGGACATGAGCATAGATGGAGGCAGAGAAGCAAACAAAACAGGAGCAGGATTTTGGAGTTGTGTTGTTGTATGAGGCAGTGACACATATTAACACAATGCCAGAGTTCAGTCGTCAACTGATGAATTAATGTCAACTGATTAACTTTTCCATCCTCTCTTTCAGGCTGGTATGATCAGGATGGAGCAGGAGGAGTTTTTCATTGAACCGGTGGAGAGGGGCGATGGAGTGATAGAAGAGGAGGAGGAGGAGGGCAAAGGAGGAAGGACACACGTCGTGTATCGCTCCTCGGCTGTAAAGAAAGCGCCCATCAGCAGTGCAGCGGCAGACTACCACTCCAGAGGTCAGTCCGTGCCTGCCTTCACTTTTACACACCCTGCCGCACTGTGCTCTGTTTAACTCCATCTTGTACATTTAGCCTTGAAATAACCACATTTTGAAGTGATTAAATGGTTCTAACTGCATGTGAAATCCCAGCTCATTCAGCATAAATTAAAAAACAGCAGAATGTGAATATTTTTCTCGACTTTTCGCAGAAATAAAAGCTCTCTGCAGCAGGTTCTAAAACAATACAAACCATCTATTCTCTCCAGAAATAATCCTATTCTCCCTCTCATGTACACCTTGTTATATAATCACATCAAACTATTGTATGCAAAGATGGTGATTCACAGTGTGAGCACACCCTGCTGTCAAAAAGATCACACCTACATGCACTCAAACACATCCTCCTGTCACTGCACTAATTTTCAGTCGATAGAGGAGTGACACATGGAGTCACGCTTGTTGGACTGGAGAGGTAGAACACTCTGTGTCTATTATAGAATTATACGCTGCCTTGGCTGAGTTAACAATTAACAGCTGGCACTCAAGTCGTTGGTTTCTTCTCATGTGTGCCTCCTTTTGTTTCCCACTTTACTGATGAAATCAATAAAGTGAAACAACAACAAAGAAGAAGTTATAGAGGAAGCATAATATTTACAGTTAAACATGGCGTAGCAGCTCAATGATTAAAGGGAGAGGAGGAAAATGTGTGCTTTATTATTTTAGTAAGGTTTTAACTGAAATAATATTTTCATGTTTCAGTTTCCCTTGTCTTCCTCCCCAATGTTATTCCTTTACAGTCAAATAAAAAGAAACCAAATGTGGCCTCTAATGCATTCAAAAGAGGTTGTTGAAATTCATGGAGCTGTCCTTGAATCACTTGAAGCAGATGAATTGAGCAGAATTATACATTTGTTTTTACTTTTACCGTATTGCAAAATAAGTGGAGGCTTCAATCAGTGGTTTATTTTGCTTGTTTGTATTACATGATGTAACTTGAACACGTTAGGAAACATCAGAAGTGTCTCGTTAATTGCACGATTCTTAGTGGAATGTTTGATTTCTTCAAGAGCACTAAATGATGCTGCACTATTATTTTACTCTCCACAGTAACATTTGTATTAAAAAGTTTAGAAGCGTCAGAATTTTTTTCAGTTATTGTCTGAGGGGACCATTTTACGTGAAACCATTTTATATAAAACTCATAATCCAGTATGTCTGTGTAGGTTCTCAGTCACCCAGGTCATGGTAAATTTAAAGATTGATCCAAAGGCAACTGGACTGGTTGAAGATCGGAGGAGAGGTGAAACATGGCGTACTAATCCAGTGTAGACCAAAAAACACTTTCATGTCTGTCAGTTTTTGAAAGTTGCCACATTAAGAAAAAGAGCAATGGAAAACATTATCTTTTATATTATAATAACAACTATTGTGAGCTGAACTGTCAGGGTTTAAAAGCTGAAGTTGATGTTAAAAAATCTGCACTGCATGCCTTAGGCTTGTGTCAGCAGAAGAAGTAGCCGCCTGATCACTGTGATTGATCCGACGCCTACAAGTTAATCAATCGTGAACCCGACCAGTGCAAGAGTCTGCACCTCTACTAATCACCAAAGCCAAAAATATTCTCACAGAAGCGAGTCTTCCATGATGTACAGGAGCGAGTTGAGGTGCTTCATAACGAGTGTATCTCCATAGATGAGATCTGTGTCTTCCTATTCTGAGATGCGAGGATGTCTAATAATATACAGAGAGAGAGAGAGAGAAAGAGAGAGAGAGAGAGAGTTTCCATAGGAACACCCAGAGAGGACAGACTGCATTAGAGTAACACAGATCTGCTCCCACTGTTACTGATACCTGGCAGAACAGCCACACACACACACACACACACACACACACACACACACACACACACACACACACACACTCTGAAACACCTAAAGTCACACACACTCACGTACAGGATGTAACCACACGCAGCTTAAAGAACTCCCTTGATCATACACTCATGCTTGTGAACACACATGTGAGCTGTCTGCACATACACACACACACACACACACACACCGACACACACACACAACACGTCTCACTGCTCCTTGTTGCCTTTGAATCTCTCTTTCTAATGAAGAGTGGGGTGCAGATCAATAGCGTAGGATAGAACAGGCCACAGTGTGTTTGTGTGTGTGTGTGTGTCTGTTTGTGTGCGTGTCTGTGTGGCGTGGGCATGAATTCTGTGGTAGTCTGGCTTCGAGTGCTGGGATTTTTCAAGGCTAAACAGACAGACAGACAGACAGACAGATAGACAGACAGAAAGACAGAAAGACCAGCCAGCATGTGCTGCTCCCAGTGGCATTTGATGTGGATCTCTCTCTCTCTCTTGTCTTTTCCTTTTTATCTCAGCTATTCTAGACCACAACATTATGTAAACAACGGTTCACCTTCCAGTTGTTACATCAAATCACTGTAATATCACACACACATGCTCACATAACACAATATGGATCCTGTTGCCTTTACACTACTTTTTCCCCCCCCAAACATCCTCCACCCTTTTCGTCTGTCATGTTCTCCTCCTCAGACGATCACATCCCCTTGTAGATCAATCAGGCACATTAGGGATTTAATTAATAATCAATCAATCATTTCTGGAGATCTCCTTCTTAATTCACCGCCAGTTATTGAATGCTGGACTCATTTCCTAGCTAAAGACAGAGGAATGGAGGTTATATTTAGCCAGGTAATCGAGGAGCCCAAAGAGAGGAGAGAAAGCGAGACGAAGAAGGCGCGAGATTGATCGCTTTCTTAGACCATAAGCTGAGGAGGTGTGAGTCAATGTCCTAAGTGGAGAGAGCTGGCTGTATTATGAATGTGGCACATTCGTCAATTAATCGGTGCGGCGATAGAAAATGAAGGATTGCCATTCATTTTTAGCTGGGCGGACAGAGCTCCATCCTTCAATCTGTCTTCTCTCCGCCCCCTACAATTTGATCTCATCTCCTCCTTTTATGGGTGGATTTGATCAACGACTCTCAGTTCTACTAATTTTATTTAACATTTATCTCTCCTCCCTGTTTTTTTATAATATCGAGGCAGACCTTTTTTTGTCTGCCTCATCGAAAGATGAGACATGACCTGTGGCATTATGGTTTCATGTTTTACTTTTGTTGGCACATTCTTGTCATCTTGTGAAAACATTTAGAGAATTTCTTTCTTTTTTTAAAGGTTTTTTTTAATTTTTTTATAGAGAGTGGGAAATGACATGCGGGACAGGTGCCACAGGTCAGATTCGAACCTGGATCGCCCACTTGGAACACTAGCGTCCGTACTGTACATGGGGTGTGCGCACTACCTGCGCCACCAGACAACTTCTTAAATTTGGCTGAAACTCCCACTTCAAATAGAGATACAATTATTAGGATTTGGATGTTTACGACATCCAAACCAGGCATGATAATCTCTGTCAGTCACTAAAAGTCATTGAAACTTACACAGTCTTTCCTTCCTTAACATGCTATTATCCAGGTGTTATCCATATATTGTCTTATGTTTGAGTAGGTTACTAGACTACTTGCACTGTTACTGTAAACTTTGAACAATGATACATTTGTCTTGATGATTTTTAGATATAAATTACCCCAGAAATTAAAATTCAGCCGTAAAGCTTGTGTTCCCCTCAGCACCCTTCATTTTGACAGACTTCCAGTGTCTTTGTTTGAAGATCAACGTTTACATTTTTGGACAGATGCTGACTTGGTGTTAATATTTTCTGATGATCTGATGATCTTGAATTGGTGGTGATTGTATGGATTCTTTATCTTTGCAGCCATAGACGCTACATATTCTACATACTCTATGTTTACTAACTACATTTTTCTGTGATCTAATAAGAATCAGCTTAAATGACCGAGCATGTGAATGTGGACTTAAAGATTTTACTGTTTTCCCCGGATTTTTGTTTTCTCAATGAACCCACACAACTGCAACTTGTGTTGTTGGCAGAAGCACACAACCGCAGGGTGATTATTTTACTTTTTTTTAGTTGTTGTTTTATTGAGGCTGGGCAGTTAGGGGGGGTTTTGTATTTTGTCTTGTGGGACTTGCTGTCTGTGTGGATGCACTGCTTTAACTGCATGTTTACAAGCGTATGTATGCGTGCCAGTGCAGTGTTGTGTCCAGGGTACTGGGACATGCCTAAACAGATGGACTACCAGAGGGTTTTTTCCCATAATCCCCTGCACCTAGATGGCTACCTAGACTAAACTCCCAAATAGATAGTATACATAAAAGTCAGCATTTTATTATGATAAAAAACCCATCGTCTTACTGTTGTACTTGTTTAGGTTGTTTATCACTACAGAAAAGACATACACCCATGAGCTGCATCATCACTTTCTTGATAAGCTGCCAGTGTTTTGAAAAATGCATATTTTGTGTTTTATTTTGGTAGCATACTTACAATCAAGTTCAGTTCTGCACTTGTGTATTGTACACAGAATCGTATATCAAATCTGTAGTCCTTTGCAGCTGACTTCTTTTCATTGACATTTCAGAGGTCTGTGTTGTTCTCTGAGCAGAGAGGCTCCCTGCAGCCTCTGGGCAAAGGAAGTTACAATTAGCTGGTGGACTGACACAGGGCGGAGGTCTGAGGCAGCAACACAGCAACCCGTGTGTCTACACAAAGACAGAATGAGTTTAACCCTCAGGTGCTGCTGTCCTGTGTTTCGTGCTTTACTGTATTCTGCTTTTTATTGTTTTTGCTGATGTGTACTGTTATTAGATCACTGTTGTTCTCGTGTTGCTGTTCTCCACTTAGAGTATGGATACAGTGACGAATCAGCGTTAGCCTGAGTTGAGAGGAAGCCTGAGAGGGTCAGAAAGAGGCCAGTGGTGCTAGTCAATGTAGCTTAATTTCTGCCTCGCACATCCAGAAAATAAAGGTGCCTCCCTCAGGAAACCACTCTCTTTTCTATCTCTCTCACACATTTTAGTCTTTCCTCCTTGCTCTGGCTCGGTCTCTGCTGGTGTGACACAAGGACAGTCGTATAGTCAAAGTGTTTTTAAGAGGACAGTCGTGACTAAGCACTTAAGAGTTGCGAGCACACACACACACGTCACGGAAATGGCCTGAACTCAACCTTCGGTTGAAACAGGGTTTCCCTGCAGACCTTTTGCAGGACAGCTTGTCCGTTATTTGAATCCCAGATATAGAATAATACTTTATTGTCTAACCTATGCGTGCAAAGGGAAGAAAATTGTGTTTTGGTTTCACTGTGCAAAGATATTAAATAAAAACACAACATAGCACAATTAAAACAAGATAAATAGATATCCCCTAAATATCAACAACACCATTATGCAGCTAACTTCTGAGAATGAGCTAAGAACAGCCAGTACCAGGGATGAAGAAACATATATTATATATTGAAAAACATTTATTCTTTACTAATATACAGTTTTTGCATTGGGAGGTATTTACACATTTCAGGTTAACACACTTTTTATCTCCTTATAAAGTTGATTAAAATATTGTAACTGACTGTTGATCTGTTTTGAACCCGTCCAGTTGCCTGTCCACAGGTTGTCCTTCTTTCTAACTGTAGGATTAGATGCTCTATTACCTGGCCCAGAAATACTCCCAATGCCGCACCATCTTCTTGTTCGTCCTAAAGCACAACTGACTGTTGAAGCTCTGGCGTGAAATAAATAATCCTGAGAATGTAAAAGCTGTTTTTCTAAGCTCCTAAAGTAGTAGTTATAAAAAGAGAATTCCTTTCTGTTTATACTTTATGTAAACAAAGTTTTTTTTACCAGGTTTTGGCTGACGGGGAGCATTTTTTAGCTTTTACAGAAAGAATCAACTGCTTTGCAGCAAATTCCAGAGTTTGCACGCATAAACTTCAGTGACCATTATAGTGTGGTTAAAAATAGTGTCTGTTAAACTCATGAAAACGGTCCAGAACATAAGTATACCCTATTCAGGAAAGAAATCACTCAATTGAGACTTACAGGAATTAGTGCGTGAAGAGCACAAAAAAAAGATCAACTTATTCAATTTTGGGTTTTTTTTTCTATATTTTTTAATTTAACTTCACAAATGTCTGATTCCACAATTGTCATGGTACAGCGGTGACTCTTAGTTTTGTTTTCCAGCCAATAGAACCAGTCGTAACAGGGTACAGACCCGCTGGTTGTTCAGTGGTGCTACATTGAAGCAACAGTGATTTCAGGTCAGCAGAGCAGCAGAACCACACTCCAATTCACAGCTTACATTATGGACAAAACATGTGTTTTATGTATGTAATAATGTGTCATGCTATAAAATAATATGGCTTTTTTATCGGGCAGGAGGGAACAGCTTTGGATTAGCTGTTTGCTTTAGCACATACCTGCATAAACAAGCACACGTGCAGCCAAGCATAAACACTCACTAAGAACCAAGCACATACACAAGTGCAAAAATACTCGCACGTGTGTACTCTGCACACACACACACACACACACACACACACACACACACACACACACACACACACACACACACACACACACACAGATACTATACGTATGTGTGAAGCAGTGCTTGCCCAGGTGTGCCTTTGGGAGGAAATTGCAGTGTTAGGAGAGGAAGTATTCCAGCAGCCAGCTGCTTCCTCTCCCCCTCTCTTTGGCCAAGGGCTCGCTCCCAGGAGGGCCGGACTGGCTTTTTACCACACAGTCAGCGTGTGTGTGTGTGTGTGTGTGTGTGTGTGTGTGTGTGTGTGTGTGCGCAGTCATAAATTCCTGCATGTATGTGTGCTCCGCTGTGCATGTGCAGGTTTTCGTTTCTCCGTTTCACTTATGACTGACTGACAGCATTTGTGTGTCCACCTGTGTATGTGTGTGTGTTGTCTGTGTGCAGACACTGCATATCTCTGTGTGTGTTCTCCCTCTGGCTCGTCTGACTCCTCACCTGCTCGTAAGAGCCCAGCAGGCCTCTATTGAGCCATCAGTCAGGGTGCCACAGCGCTGCCTTTAAACAGAGCATGCAGTACTCAGGGGATAATAGCAGGGCGCGGTCGACCTCTGCTCCAGTCTTCAACCACCACTGCTGCACTGACCCACACACAATCCTTGTAAGTCTGTGCGTGTGTGTGTGTGTCTTTGTTTGGGGTTGTGTCCATCTGCGAGAGTGGGACACAAAAGAGCCTTGGAGGCATGAAAGGGTGTAGTGTTTTGACAGACTTAATGACTGAGAAAGCTTCACTCCTGTATAATCATCATGATCATAGTGTTTAGGAGAGATTATCACCTAACTGAGCCCTGTTGCCTCTGATGTTTTGTTCATTCTTCAGTAGCGCACTCTTAATATGGCATTCCAGCTTTAAGCTTAGTGTGTTTGCTTGTATATATTATTGGCCCTGCTACATTAGCAAGTGCACCCATCTTCAAAATCCAATCAAATATTTAATCCAAACACATCACAATGTTCCACGGATAGCTTCAAAAGTTCCGCCGCTGTTCCATTCAATTTTAAACTTCTCTGTACTTTCGATTGACAACTCATTTGACCAATTAGGACCTTCCATTCACTGTTCCTACTTTAGGCAACCATAGCCAATGAGAGCCTGAGACGAAGGCAAATCAGTGGCGCTGCGCAAGCCAGCAACAGATAGTGGTGAGAAGTTTGAACTTCTTTCACAGAAAGACATGCACATGATGCAGATTTGTCAGTTGACTTAAAGGGGATAACAGTGACGGTATTCTCGTCTCTACGGAGAGTCAGGAGCAGAAGTCACTTGACTTAAGTTGGTTGAAGGGGAATTCAAGTAGCGAGATGGCGTTAGCAGAAACGGAATTTAAATGTTTGGATAATCAATTTTCAAATGAACGTCCACGTTAAAAATGTATTTCAAAATATTAACATTGATAATTAACAATTAATGAACATGGTCCCCGCTTACAGCTCAGAGTCTACCATTGTGTTTATCCAATAATAGTCCTTCAACTTCATACAAAAATCATAAAAAAGGGGGACAGTGAAAATTTGAAAATGTTGGCATTAGATGTTCAAAAACACTTTCTCTGATAACAATTTGTGTTTGATTAAGATTTAAATCAGTTAGAGTTATGTTGAGTGTATAATGTGGAGATTAAGTACAGGGTTATTGTTTTTTAATCATGTGTGTGGTGGTCCAACTTATTCAGACATTATAATTAGATCACATAGCTGTCTAGACTTAGTTATTTGACTCCTGAGCAAACAGAATGAAATTGTCACCTTATTGTTTGTAAAAAAAAAAAAAAAAAAAGGATATCATCATTGTGGTTTTTTGACTCCATGGTCAAGACATCCACTAAGCACATAAGTCAAGATCATCATCATCATCATATCTTCATGATCAAAGTGTACTTTCCCTTTTTTACATTTCATAAGCAATAACATCATGATTTGATGCACCATGTCACAGCATCTTCTTTTTTCATGTGCTCAAGCAGGTCTGCAGGCCTCTCTCACAGCAGCAGGTACATCTGTGTGTGGGGACATTTACGTGTGACAGAGCTCCCTTGAGGTGGCCACTGTTCTGTGTTAGCATCAGTTATGTAACCAGCCAACCTCGGGGACAGAAGCTCATGGAGGATGAGATGGCGTGTGACTTCCTTCCTCCCACTGCTGTCACAGTGCTGCAAAGACACTCTATACACATGCGCACACACACACACATGCTGTGTTAAATCTGGCACCCCTCAAAGAAGTGTGGGAGCTAATGTTGTCGCTGAATAAGCTTCCTCGATGTGAGCGTTTGTGCAGGGTGCATTTGACATCGTTTTTCTAATATTGAAGCTAAATACAGCTACGGTGAATAAAGCACATGTTTCACTTATTTTGCGGAGTATGGCTCCTCCCAGCACTATGTGGGGGGATTTCTTGTTGTTTAGGTTGCGCAGAGTTTAGCGACTCCACCCGCCTTAAATAAAGGCTAACCAGGCAGAATAATAAATAAAAAAAACCCTGTGTGGGTGCATAGGACCATTTAACTGAGATAAAATAATATGAGCAACCTCTCTCTAATACAGCATGCAGGTTAATTCAGCAATGAGTGTATAAAGAGGATGTAAAAGTATTGCAGATGATTCAGAGGTTAATGGAGCCTCTCATGTGAATTAGGCTTTCATCGCTCGGGAGACCCAAATACATTCACCATTATTATAGCCGTTTCCTCACTCTGTATGTGTGCAGCAGTCTCCTAACTCATACAGAGAAAGCCTGCTCCTACAGCGCTTCACCATTTATTTTTTTTTTGAGGGATTCTACCAAAGCTTGAAGCATGAAGAGACAAATACAGTACACGACACTGAGGGGAAAATTACAACTTAAAGCCCACCTTCTGGCTTTTCTGGAGCTGTCACCTAAAAGCACATGTGAAAAAAGTCCAATATACGGTATATTCTAAATATTTAACCCCGTGACAAACTCCACCCACTGATGGGGATCATGTAACGTGGTTAAAGGCAACAGAGAAAACTGTAGATTTATTTAGGTTGGATAGCTTTGACAAGATCTAGAGCCAGATCTCATGTGTAGATAATAATCTTTGAATTTGACTTTCTTCAAATGTTAAACCTTATCGTGATCACATTATTTATCACATTAATGATATGTCAGTTTTGTCTGTCATTTAAAATGGCTTTACATTCTACTTCACGCTCTGTTACTCTACTTATTCAGATTTTCTAAAGTACTATACCTTTAAACAATACATCATGCAAAGAGATATGAATTAAAGATTTCAGGTGGTTAAAGCAAGACTTTTAGCTGTTTGATTATTAAAGACCGATACAGTTTCATACAAAGAAAGTTTCTCTTTGTGTACACAATAACGCGGATGCACAGACCTCCATGCAGTGAAAATGAACTGTCAGAGTGTGGTGCACGCCTCATGGCTGCTGTCTGATTAGCAGAGTGATGTGTGATGGTGGGAGTTTGTTAGGCTGCAGTTCATTTGCAGCTGCACACCCTGGGGAACTTTAATTGAATAAACTGCTGCTCTGTGCTTCTTCATTCAAGAATTGCTGTAAATGGCTAAAGCTATGAGCATTGAGGACACACACCCACACACACACACACTTTAGAAAGGATAGCCTCTAAGTTGCTGTTAATTGTATTTTGAATGTGATGAAAACTGTTGGATGTGTTCCTTTGAAAGAGAGAAAAGAAAAAGTATTTCAATCTTCTCTCCATCCTCCTGAGACATCAGTTCTCTGCTCTCACGGAGCCTCTTGATATGTCTTGTAGCATTAGTCTGATGTGTTCAGATTTAGCTCAAATAGACTGGCGGTAGAGAACAGAAGATGGAGGGGAAGGTCCACTCAGAGCTTAGCAGGAGCTGAAAATACACATTTGTCATTCACTTTACTGCACCCGATGAACCTGTGTGGCTGTCAAATCCAGACGGGTCATGTTGATGTGGCTGTCTGTACACTGTTGATCCCTGACCTTTACTGCTGTGTGCTTGTGTCGAGCAATTACGGTAACACAGTGGCGGTAGGGCTGCAGGCTGGGTTATTAGTCTTCATTTTTCAGAGCTACAATAATCTAATCATACTTTTTAATTGTGTTTTCCTCCTCCTCCTCCTCCTTCTCCCGGCTGCGTTCACACCCTGTGTTGTTTTTGCAGCAGCATGATTTACTCACTCTCGAGGAGAGGAAACTCATGGAGCACAACACTTCTCCTTTCATCCATAATATGATATCATAATTAATTGAACAAATGAATTGCCACTTTATTTACAATCCAAATAATTCATTATAGTAAATTAGAGTTAATATTACTTCCAAATTAGGGAGACGATGGCCATATTGTAGTCAAAGAGATGCGTGACATGTATTTACTTGTTTGTGTGGTGCAGTATTTAGTTCTACATGATTGTGTAACTAAAATGAATTGAATGGCCCAAACGTTGCTGAAGAAAGTAAACAGTAGCACCTTTTTATGTGTGAATTTTTGACACAAGATTTTAATATAAAATGACTAAATGTTTGAATGGTTAATTCAAGATTAAAGGACTTCAATAAAGAACGTAAAAATTAAATGAATTCTTAAAAAAAAAAAAAAAAAAGGAAATTTACTCCCAGCATTGGTATGATACATAGGCTATATGATATAATAGTTGGTGAGGCTTGATAGATCAGTAAACTTAATTTAAACATCTGCAGCTCTGTCGTCTGTTTATTTTTGGATGATACACATCCCTCTCTCAGTCTATATATTTCTTCTTCATTTGTTTTGCTTAATATGCTTTGGTTGAAGCATAATTGCTCTTTGGATTACATTAAATCCATTCTGATCAGTGTGTTTTATTTTTTTCGAAGCCTACCTCTCTCCCTTAATAATAATTAATAATCGTTGCCTTGAACATATCAATCATAATAAGAATACAGGGGCCAAGATCGTCCTCAGCTCTTAAACAGCTTGCCATGCAGTAACCTTAAGGTGCTTTAGCAGACAGAAACTATCATGGCAAAGAAAATGTCCCTTCGAAACGCATAGGCAGAAGAAAAAGCCTGTTCTGAAAACCTTCTACTTGTGCCTTATAGCTGCAAGGACCAGCTTTCAAAAGACAGTCTATCCCATGCAGATGCATTTTCAAAAGACACATTTAAATGTTTCCTTCTTATGCAAATAAAAAAGCTCAAGCTTTTGATAATGTGATTATCCAATAACATGCAAATAAAAAGGCCACATAATTTTTATTGGGCTCAGTTTGGATGTTCGCTGTTTTCAGTAGCTAGATGTTAGTGTTGGTGACTCTGCTGGAGCACTCAGAGAGGAGAGGCCATCAGTTTGTTGTACTGTTAGCTGATCATTGAGCAGAGTGTGTAAAACATATGATTGAGTCACTGGTTTAAGCAGTGAGTTGGACTGTGGAAGCCCTTTGCTTATGTGTAATTTGTCCTCTGCAGCTGCGGTCACAATCACACTGAGACAATTACTTGCATGCTGGCATGTCTTCGCTGCCATGCTCTGTGTGTGTGTGTGTGTGTGTGTGTGTGTGTGTGTGTGTGTGTGTGTGTGTGTGTGTGTGTGTGTGTGTGTGTGTGTGTGTGTGTGTGTGTGTTTGTTTCCGTGTGTGTGTGTGTAGCCACAGAGCAGCTTATCTGTGAACTCTACCTCTCCTGCCATATGTGTCGTCCTGTAGCGATGAGACAGAGATAGATCATCCTCCACAGCAGATGTGCTGACACAAGAGAAAAGTTAGTTCACTTCTCTGGCAGATTTCCCACGTCCCCCCTGTGATCCTCCTCTATCTCCAGACTTCCCACTGCCGTGCAAAACTCTGGGAGATTTTTGAAAAGATTCCCAATCAAGCTGACAAAACCTGGTGTTCTGGCATGTCATCATCTGAGGCTTTGTGGGGGGAGGGGGGGGGGATCTGCTCTTATCCTGCTCATGCATATTAGTGCTAGTACTACAACACTATACGCTCTTTATTTTGACAGTTTATTTTAGCATTTCTTTGGTGAGGGGTGTGTTTAAAAGGATGTGGGGGTTCACTATATGTTGACTCTTAATTAAGACGATGAAAGTTCCAAGACACATCACAAATTATTTTTCTTAAGAGCATTTGATCGAAAAACAAATACTTTGTTTTCTTTGGAGAAGAAAAAATAAATGCTGTTTTCTTGAAGACAAATACTGGAGTGAACAATTAATTTCAAAACTAGACTGTGTTTAATTTAATTTAACAAAAATAATGGATTATGTGTTCAATTTCCTGCTAATCCCCCAGTGTTGGAATGGCACTCTGCCAGTTATATTCTCCTTCTCCCGCTGCTTTTGTGGTCCTAAAAGCTGAGTTTTTATAGTAGAAGGAAACACTTGCACTTCAGCCACTCCACAATGGAGGGAGGTGCTCTAAGAGAAGGACTTAAGTAGTACAAAAAATATAATCCAGTGGATACCTTCTTCAAGACAGGAACCAAAGAAAATGCTGGAGAACACGAATCACTTAAAGCGAATTGAATAAAAGTGCAAAAGACTAATGTTTTGACACACTGCGTCTTCCTTGGAATCAAACAGTGGACTTTATAGTGTTAGTCTGGGCAGATATTTGACAAGCTGAAAACACAAGTTTGTCATGGATAAGTAGAGCACGACCAATTAATGGGCCATACGCAGATTCAAACCTTTATTCATTCTTGAAAAGACACTGAGGTTTCCCTCATTTCCAATGACGTCGAGATTACAAGCACGGTAAAACAAGCAAAAACACAACAAACATTCAGAATCAGTGACAAAAACTCCTGAGATCAATTAAAACAGTTACAATTTGAAACAAAGTGGCTCGAAATCAAATTCCTAAACTCTGGAAGAGAGGGAAGAACTCCGATACTTAGAGTTTGCTGGAAGGCGTTCCACAATATAAGGGTATCGAGTGACTATCGGTATCGACTAATTTGATTGCAGATATGTGCTCATAATACTAGATTTATTCACCAGTCAAATAGAATTTCATTTGAGTTTCATTGTATTCCACCAGCAGTTTGGTAGATAGTTGGTTGATGAACATATCAACGAGACAAGTGCACTTCCTTATTCCTTGAATTACAGAATGTAAGCACGTTTATTTGTCTTATAAGAATATGTTCAAAGCCAAGCTTTGATTCTGTGCTCATCTTACACATTTCTAACTTTAACTTCAACTTTAATCTCTTCCTCTAATTTGTCCTGCCCCTAAGTCTCCTCTGGCCACACTACTCTAATGACTCTGGGCCTGTTTTGAGATCACAGCATGTCTGATCATACAAAGAGTGACTCACATGCAGCTCAGCACAAGCCAAACTCAGTCCTGGCTCCTCTTCTTCCACGTTTCCTCCCACTATGTCTCTCTCTGTTTAAGTTGTATGGCATCAATTTCATAGTAGAGATGGTTGACTTCACTGGTTGGTCAAATTATTTCAACACTTAGTTTAAGAGTTTAAAAATTAAATAAACACAGTTACCTGTGATCTTTTCAGTGTGACCTGCAGTGTGTCTGTGTCTCACACATGCTGTTTGCTTTTTGGAGTTGAACCAGTAATAAGTCATAATATATGTGTTAAAGTTGTGTCTACTTTCAAAGAGATAAACAGGAACGGGGAAGTAAAGAGCAGGCAACCAATTAGAGAAACGAGAAGGCAGACTCACTACTTCAGATCAAACCTTCACTGCAGGACTATGAGTAATTTAGCCGTTGTCGCTCGACCTTAGAAATAACAGCTGGGGACACTGTTAAATGTTTCACCAACTAAGCTGTCATTGAGGACTTTCAGGAAAAGAAATCTGCAATAAGGAGTTGTTTTCAGATTTCAATGAAGGAAACAGGGAAACTGCAGCAGCCTCACTGTCACAACATCTCTATGAGGGTTATTTTTACTCTGAAAGCAGATAAACACAGCAATTACTCATGTTTAGCTGAGCTGCTAAAACATAAAGCCGGCTAAATCCTGCTAATTAAGTCCAGAGAGGTAAGAAAAGAAGGAATAATTCTGCGGAGGAATGAGAAGATGTAGTTTTCTGGTTTTAATCTGCTTTAATCCCAGTTTTGATGGGTTTGTGGTTTTAATATCTTTATTCTATTGACACACCCACACAATCTCAAAATGAGGAGATCCCTCAGTTTATCTTGCAGTGTGTTTGTGCGATGCGCTTTCAGACGAGCAGGCGTATTTGTTTTCCATGGCAAAATGTATCCAGAGTGTATAAAAAGCACACACAGACAGGGTGGTGTTGTCTTCCTGTGGTAAGCGTGTTGCTCTCTCTGTCTGGGTAGTCAGGGCTGAGATTGCCAATAAATAGTGGCCGCTGGCCTTCAGCATCGCCAGCGGGGAAAGATTTGTGTCCTCGTATCTGATTGGTCCATGCTCAAGGAAGAGAACAAACCATCTCGTTAATCAGGGAACACTATGGGGACACAGTGTGTGTGTGTTTGTGTGCCAATCACACTCGGCTGTGGTGGCACGTTGTCAAAATACTCTGTGTGTGTGTGTGTGTGTGTGTTTGTGTGTGTGTGAGTGAGCCAGCCAGAGAAAGTGAGTGTTGTATGTGTGTAATATTATGTCAGCCGATTGAGACGGCAGCAGTGCAGAGCTGAGCTGATGGCTGACAGATGACTGGGTGTTAAAGGCCACAGGAGCAGCCATGACTCAAACGTGTGTGTGTGTGTGTGTGTGTGTGTGTGTGTGCGCTCATTTGTGTGAGTGTGTGTGTGTGTGTGCTCACACTCCTGGCTGATGGGGCTGTGACATTACCATCCTACCTGTGCTTACATTCCTCCTAGAACCAATTTTCACCTTTTTGGCTGCCAAATCAAGTCTACTGCCATGTCAAGTCTGAGTACTGTCACTTTGTCATCGATTAAATAACGTGCTAAACACTCAGCAAACTTTCCAGTCTAAGGAAAACTGGCAATATATCCAGATGGTTCACTTTCTTTAAGCTGTTTAATTACTTTGTGCTTCCTCTAGGGTAGAAACTCATAATAACTGTGTTTGCTTTCTTAGTCCTGGGTTCCTAACTGTGTCAAACTGCCAGGTTTTGGTTCTCACACTGCAGAGCAAATGTCAACACTGCTTCTAATCAAAAGCAGCAAAACCCTGAAAACACGAATTCTCAGTTTGTAATCGGATAGAGCATGTGAGGAGCGTGTCCGTATTAACATGTGGAAAACAATTTATGTTAAAAATAAGAATACAACAAACATAGTTACAAAGAAAGATGTATGGTACATGTCGATATGGGACCCTCGTCAAAACATGGCACCTCCATTACGCAAAATTCAAATTCAACACACCCACCAAAGTCAGAAATGTGGGTGTGTCGTGCTAGCAGCTAATGTAGCATCAGCCCATTTTCATTGATTTAAAATGTATTTAACCCTGGAAAACCTCATTGAGATTAAGAATCTCATTTAAAAGAGTGTCCTGGATACACAGATGAGGTATACCTGATCTAGTCTCCTCTTTTTCTCTCCACATCTCCAGTTGTTTTGTTGAATGTGTCGTCCTCATCACAGACTTTATGTAGCAACTTTTGGATTCTCTACTCTTTTGATGATTCAACAGCACAGAAAACAAAACAACAGTTGATTGCAGTGACTTCATATTGCGCTTTATGTCAGCACAACTTCTAAATCAGCTACCAAATGAACTGTGTTGAACTCATGTAACTGAACATCTCCTTCCTCGTTTCCTTCATCTTTTTATATCATCCCATCCAACCTTTTCCATTCCTGGCATTTTCTTTTCCTTCTTCCAGCTCCATCACCCGTTCTGTCCTGGAGGTAGCCTCAGGGCTGCCAGGTGTGTGTGCGTGTGTGCGTGTGTGCGTGCGTGCGTGCGTGCGTGCGTGCGTGCGTGCGTGCGTGCGTGCGTGCGTGCGTGCGTGCATGTGTGAGTCTGACTTCTGTTGGGTGTCTGTGCATTTTTGAGTTACTTTCAATTTCTACAGCTAGTATGAGTTTGTGGTGTTTGTTAATTCAAAATCATATCAATAAATAAATCAGTTAATGAACCATGATTCTTATAGCCCCAGTTTATAACAAATGTAATCTCAAGATCTGGTCTAAACAGTCCTCTTTATTATTTACAGAGATTCATCATTAATCCACCATGAGCAAAGCAAATGTTTGTTTTGTTGGACGTTGGAATAGTTTCCACTGCTACGTACCAATCCTGTGCTCTTTTACATGAGCCTGGTTTCCCATTCTTAGTGTCTAGCCAAATTCATCAGGTCACAACATTAACATTATTGTTCTCTTTGGCATCCTTTTTGGAAGAAGAAAGTAAAAGGATGCCTAAATGAGGATACTTTCAACAGATAACATAATAAGGGGTGATATAGTAATGTCTGTGGTCATGAACATCTTGTGAATTAAAAGATACGTAACAAGCCAGATAAATGAAGAAATAGTGCTCCACACATCCAGAAGGAAGGATGCAACTCACTGGTGGTCCTGGTGGTGGCTTGCATGACTTTGAATTCACTTTTTTTTGTTTTATCTGTGTTTTCATTTAAATCAAGATGGAAGCACTCCAAAGCTTTCGAATTATAAATCCATAATTTGTCTTCTTACAGTAACCCTTAAACCCCCTAAAAGACAATTCCTTACTTGTTTCTTTCACCTGTAAATGTTTACAAAACTTACCTCTTCTATCCTCTGACAATGAAAGCTGTAAAGCAATATTGTTGCAGGTAACCACAAAATAATTTCCCCCATCTATATTTCCTGGCTCATATATTATGCAAGCGCAGGGTCAGAGTCAAAAAAGGGGAAGGTGATGTGCTGTATTTAAAGAAATGAAATATTAATAATCAGCCAATTAACACATTGGCATCAAGCGTGTCCCAGGAATCCAGATGAGACGGTTCCAGATCAGCACGGTGCTAAGAAGCGGATTTACATTAGCCTTAGGCAAGACAATGCAGGTAACAATTAGCAGGCTGGAGGGCTGGATGGATGTGCAGATTGGTCTGAAAATAGTTTCTAAGTGAGTGGTTGATTAAGAAAAATTGGTGAGAGTTTCATAACTACATGTTACCCTGCAACTGCATTTTAATCTAAAGAAGCACTGATTGCTTTTTTTTTTCTCTTTCTCTTTATTCTTTCTTTTCATTCATTGCCCTCCTTGTCTCAATTCACTTCAGTGTAATTCATCAGAGGACGGGGAATGTTGTAGGTTCGTTGGCCATATATGTTCACGCACAGCTGGCTGCACACACGCACACACACACACACACACACACACACACACACACACACACACACACACACACACACACACACACACACACACACACACACCGACATCCACAATACCTAAACTCCCTTTTGCATAAGCAATGCGAGCAGCTGGAACATTGTGCAGTCCTATAAAGGCGGAATAATCACGGCTTTTGTTGTACACTATAGCTCCCAAAATATTAATAAAAAAAGGTGACAAGCTAAGGACAACAGGAACAGTATAACAGTGAGACCTCAGTGAATACCAATTGAAGTTTGAAAACACCTAATTTTGGACTGTTTCCATTAAAAACATGTGCTCCTGTAATCTGCTGACTCATCGTCGCTAAAGGTCACACCGCTCATCACATCACACTCCTCCTCTTTCTACCTGCAGCACTCCCTCTCTTTCTCTTTCACAACTGTAGCTACAACATTTCTATTCTTAGCAGGGCCGACAGAGATCTCCATTACAACCCAGTGGATACTGACGTCTACTCATGCTTTTCGCTGGCACTAGTGTGTGTCTGTGTATGTGTGTTTATATATGTGTGTGTTTTGTCTAGCACTAAGCTAGCTTAAGCCAGCTGCATCTCACACGCCTCATGCCGGGCTTAGCTGAGCGAATGCCCGTCTGTGTGTCTCACTCTGTGTATTTGTAAGTCCTTTACATCCATGTGTGTGTTTGTGTTGCTTGTCCGTGTTTAATTCTTTTGCATGTGAGTGCCGTTCATGTCTTCATTCTTGTGTTTATCCGTACATCCTCCATAAAAAATTTTTTTTAAATCCTTGTATTTCTCCTCTCACACACACACACGGACACAGCGTGATAATAGATCTATCACCGTTTGTTATCCTTTTAACATTTTCACAGTTACTCAATTCAGTTTTATTTAGATTACCTTAATGTCAGTAATTCTTTCAGAGAGATTCACAGAGTAATACGCCAGTGACAGGCAGAACAAATACTTGGCTCACACATTGAGAGTAGGCACTCTTCCATATGTACACGGACATGTCAACACACACACATAGTGGTATTCAGCGAGTAATCAGCGCTCCAGCTATTATTAATGAGAGAGAACCAGGTCATTAATATTTAAGCAGTGTCACTGAGGCCATCGCCATGAGAGAGTGTGTGTGTGTTGGTCTGTTTGTGTGAATGTGTGTCCACATATAGAAGAGGGGCAGAGGGACTATAAGGCAATTTCCTCAGGCAGCGTAGTGAGACCTACTCCATTACAACAGGATAGACAGAGATGGAGACATATTACTGCCTTAAACGGAAAGAGGGAAGAAGACAGAAAGAGAGGAATCTTGATTTTTGTCCTCTGTCCTCCACTTTCCTTTCTTTACTCTCATTTTCTAACCTTTCTTTATCCCTTTTCTGTTCCTCTCCTCCACTCATCCCCCTTCCCATGCTCTCCATCAGTTGTTTTTGCTCTGTGGAGGATGAAGAGGCTCAAATGGGAAGCAGCAGATATCTCATTACATCACATTGGATGGGATGGGCCTGGGAGCTTACTCTGTCTGTCTGTCTGTCTGTGTGTGTGTGTGTGTGTGTGTGTGTGTGTGTGTGTGTGTGTGTGTGTGTGTGTGTGTGTGTGTGTGTGTGTGTGTGTGCGCACGCGTGCGTGTGCGTACGTGCGTCCACACTACCAGCATGAACTCCGTCTAAATGAACACTGTTGGGGATTGTGACTCTTTGGTCTGTGACCTCCACGCTGGGCATGCTCTAGTGACAGCACACACACAGGAACCAAATATATTCACACACACACACACACACACACACACACACACACACACACACACACACACACACACACACACACACGTGCACCCAAACTTTTCCTCATACCCTCAGCGCAACACAGAGGGGTCTAAGGTGGGACGGTGTGAATGGTGAAAGGACAGACTTAGCATTAAAACTGTAAATAATGACATTACCCTCTTCCTCTCTCTCACTCTCTTTCTCTCGCTCGTCCCCACAGTCTCTTTCTGTGTCTGGGATTAGTGGGTATTACTTGCTCTGCAGAGCGAGGAGAATGAGACAGGTCTTACTGCCAGATCCCAGATTGGGAGAGCAGGGACAATATTCCCTCATAATAACCTCTCTTTATTAAATCTAGCCGGAGGACACACAGCGGCCTGTTTTGCCCCCCTGAGCCCGTCATCTGTATCGCTTGCCAACAGTTGTTTCTCCATAATGCTTAGTTTTTTTCTGAATAAGTCATTGTCAACATGTTGATTGAAAGGTAATTAGATCATAGGGAATCCTATAAATCAGAAGGATTATTGCAATGAATGGGATTATTTTGAAGACGAGTTTCATCCCAGCATAAATCAGAATTTAGTTTCCTTTGAATTCATGTGAATTACAATTCCAAATTCAATCAGCAGTCTACATCAGTCTTTCATAGATTAATGAGGCCTCTCTAACCGAACTTCAGATAGACTCAGCCTATCAGGGATGTTCTCTTTATACCACAACATGTAACTAACCTGTTGCCACTTAACCTCATTAACTGTGAGCATTTCACAACTTTGTTTTTCTTTTGATGCCAATGTGCCAACTTTATTGAAACATGACTTCGGCTTTAAATTGAAATGAGGCATATCATTTAATTGACATAATGATAGTTATTATAATGTGATCACCATCATAATTATTATAACTGTAGTTAATCAATCCGAGGTTTTTCATCTGTTTGATTGGTTGTTTGCAGTCAGTGGCTGGGTAGAGAATGACCCGCCATATTGAGCAGAAACAGAAGCAGCATATTATCTTGTTTTTATTACAGTCTTGGAGTCAAATTTCATTAGTATAAAGACTGTGAGGGCACTTTTTTTTTTTAATTTATGTAGCCCCATCTGCAGTCAGTTGTGAGGTAAAAAAAAAAAAAACATATTGGTAGTTTAAAAACTTGGTTGTGGCTCCCTCCGAAAGCTCTGATGGTTGCTTCCTTATTGGCCATCTGCCTGTGTGTACAGTGATTTGATTACCAGGGAGCTTCATTAGGAGAGAGAGAGACAGAGAGGCCTCGCTGGTAGCTCCCATGTCCTGGGCTTGAGTATAGAGTTACATTTACACGGAAGAGGCTTCATTGATTAGCCATCTGCCTGGGAAGGTGGGGGGGGAGGGGGGGGGGGGGGGTTGTGGCCTCACACAGTGCTATCACGGTCACCTCTGGGGACTGAGAGCTGAGGAAGTTGTATGTGCAGAGTTATGGGGTAGTTCTTGCTGTCCCCCAGTGCATCCTTGCCTTAATATTCCATCTTTCTTAGTCAACAAAGCAGTGATAATTTGAGCTTCGATTTGAAAAAAAAATTGGGGGGGGGGGGGGAACTGTCGATCAACACACCAGCACATGACTTCAAATAAAGCAACTCCTACTGATGACTGCCGAGGGCATAAAGATGGATTTATACGTGTTATTTCTCTTGCATGTTAAGGAGTTTCCTCGCAGCCTGACTTTAAATCTGTCCCTCTCCTGTTTTTCTCCACCTGTCGAGACTTAATCTGCACAGATTTTGCGTCAGCAGCCGTGTGTTTGTTTGACAGACGTGCAAAACTGATCTGTCCAGTGGAGCCAGTCGGAAGGTGTGGGATCTTTGCATCAACATAACTCCGCTGTGTCAGCCTTAGCCTCTGTTAAAAGCCGATTAACAGAGGCGATCATGGCTTTGATTACATTTGATCAGCCTCTCTGTCAGCACCGCTCCCTGTTGAATGTAAGCATGATGAATGGCTCTTTTAATTGTGCCTCATTGATAAGTGCTCTGAGGACTTTGTTATGCAACACCGCCAATTTAGTAACAGCGATACACTATAGTGCCTTATTAATTCTCTCCCGTCTGGCCTCAGCACTTTGTAGTTAAAACAACTCTTTCTGTGTTTGTGGGCAGACTATGCATCAATAACTCTTTTTGAGAGTGAGAGCAAAACCGTTTAAAAAAAGCAAGAACTTGTATTTTTATTAACCGTGATGTGTCTTAAGTCTTTGGTGTCCTTCATGCATCAACTGTTTAAAAACAATACAATATCTCTCCTGATTTACTACGCTGTTTCTATAGATGTGTTAGAGATGGTGTGTAACTATGTTACAGCAGGGCTTATGTGTTTATCATTATCATTTGTGATGAGGGGATATTAGATGATGAATCCTCATCCTGCCTCTCTGTGACAGTCTGGCTCGGGCTCGTCTCTGCTGGTGAGCATCTCAGTGAGAACATTTGCATACATATTGTCTCACACCTTAAGATAGACTTCCTCTTTCTCTCACCCACTCTTACCTCATATCTAGCCTTTTCCGAAACATCTTAAAAGTTCATTTAATGAAGAAAAGAGGAAATGAAAGACGCAGGTAAGGAGAGGCTTTTTAAAAAGACGAGGATACATAAAGGAACAGTTGTAGGTGGTCGACTGAGACACCTGTAGCCTGTTTGGTGAGCCGGTGTTTATGTGGGTCGTTCACTGGGGAGCTGTTGTTGTGGCCTTTGTTAGTTTGCTGTTCCCACTGGCTTTGCCTGAGGGACATGTATTTACTGGTCCACCTGTGGGTTTTACTATTTCCCAGGTGTTAACCTATGTGGTCTAGGTCATTAGAAAAAGAGACACAGAAATGTTTAGATAAATAAATAAATGATCTATCAACTCAATAAATGAACTACGAGTAACTAAGGTCCCTTATTTCAAGGGTAAAATGCAATATACACAACAGTTGTTAACCCTTTTTAAAACATCTGTTTCACGTCAGGCTGTAGGTTTGGAGCCGTGTGCACTTAAAGTATATATTTAAGTAGGCTATGTCTTAGTTCTGTTTATGGTGGAATAAATTGTCTATTTCATGGTCAATTGGCTGTATCAGAGATTTGTTGCAAACTAGCTCAGTTTTCTCTTTAACAAATGTGCTAATAATAAAAAAAAAAAAGATATTGCCTTCCAATAGAACTGAAAAATTAAAAAAGAAACATCTCAAATGTTTCTGAAAGTGTATCTTTCAAAAGATGGTTAGACCCTCGTGTCGGAGTTATCTAATTATTTACTGTTCTTTTTTTCTCACTTCCTTCCTCCCATCAGCCCATCAGTTACTCAGGTTGACAGATGTTTCTCTGGCTGGTCTGTCACCAGGCCTGTAGTGCTGCGTGTCTCTGTTGCTGCTGGTAGTTGTTCTTCTGGTTCTTCAGACAGAGCCAGATAAGGAAAAGAGGAAATGAGGATATGAGCAGGAAGGACAGGAGACAGGAAACAATAATATATACCAGTATATTTTTTTTTTTAACTTTTTACATAAAAGCAACAGATGTTGCATCTCAATAAAGTTGCAGAAACCGCCAAGTCCTTCCAACCATCCAGATATCAACAGCAGACAGACAAAGTAAGTTTCTGGTGAAGCAATTAGCAGCTAAGAGAAAAGCTGAACTAATAGAAATATTCGTATTAAAGTGGCCCTCTGTCTGCTGACTGCAAAACAGGGAACTCTGTCCTGACAACAGTGCCTCGTTACTGTTTTGAGATGATAATAACATATCAGCTTCACACAGCGCTCTTTCATGTGCAGCCCCTCACTCTGACATCTCTCCATTACTGACAATGTCCTTACGATCCTGTTTGTGCATGTGTGTGTATTTCAGCCTGTGTGTGTGTGTAGCATGACTCAACAATAGAGTGTAAAAGTGAATTCCCCCTAGAAGGATTATTAAAGGGTATCTTTGATGTCATGTTGTTGGAATGTTAAAATAATTAAAATAATTAAAAATGAATTTAAAACACCTTAAAATGTTTTCTTAAATTAAAGCTCCACTATAATTTGTATGGTACCACTTAAATACAAAATCAATCAATCCAAAGAGTGCAAATAAAACGAATAGAAAGTAGTAGCAGAGGGGGCCGATGGGTTCAAAGAGTTTGCCAAGGCCACATCTATTGAGTTGCTGGACATAAATATAAAAACTGCTGCAGTGATTTAGACGAAATTTTGTAGAGCGGAAAAGATAGCATTCCTTATTTTCTTTAACAAAACATTTCCTCTTTGAATCAATCCATCCAGACAAAATGTAGTTTTCCCTCAAACATTTCTTCTGTTTGAAATGAGTTGTGTATAATAATCATTTGCAGTCAGGCTTGATATTTCCTATGGGATTATGGGGTGAGGTTACAGGAGGTGACAGTCAGAGTCGGGGACAAAGGTGACAAGGGGGCCACAAACCCTTCAATCCCAGCATGCGGGTGTCTCTGCTGAGATTTATGGGTAATCTGGGAGTTGGACCTTGCACCTCTCTGTCAGCCTCTCTCTATTTATCCTTCTCTTGAAAACATTTCATTTTCTACAGTTAGATTAATACAAGTCAGGCCACAGTTGACAGGAAGTGGAGCTTGTTAAGACTAATAAGAGATGAAGTTAATGCGTTGTCTTTGAACGCTTCACTCTGCATATGGCTGCTGATATGTGTTTATCTTCGCTGCCTTGTCGGGGGCTCGAGATGTTTTCCAACATTTTTGATTTCATAAGAGACCTTTATAAAAGTCTGGTTTTGTGATGTAGACAGACAGAGGAGAGAAAAGGCAGACGGGCGCTCAGACAGGTCAGTTTCAGACTAGATGAGACCTGCTGTAAGCCTCATATCATCCTGGCTTTGCTGCCTTATTGGACACTAAGGCTCTCCAGTTTACCCTGAGCTCTCTGACCACGAAGCAAAAGGGAGAGCGAGAGAGAGAGAGAGAGAGAGAGAGAGCGAGAGTTTGGGGACGTGATTGATCTTTGCCGACAAAATTACCTCTGTGGATGGTTGTGATTGGATTACTGTGTTTTTAAGTTGTGTTTGTGGTGTTTGCAAGAGCTTTTCTTCTTTGCTGTCATTATTGATGCAACAAGAGGATCTCCACAGCCTCACTTGATTTAGAGTCATTTACAAAACTGTGCATACAGGAGTGTGAATCCTCTAAGTTTCATATCACAATAGACCTTATTTAATCTGGTGGCCTCGCATTCTGCAGCCCTGCATACATTACAGGCGTTATAGACTTTTAAAAGTGGCTCAGCTCGGCTAATGAAACGGCGGTACAGCAGGACACTGGGGGGGATCCGTGCACACCGCAGCACCTTCCCAGCAAGCCGACAGCCCTGTGTGTGTGTTACTGATAGACAGACAGTTATGTAAGAGGGGAGAGCTAAAGGTTGCTTTGTCTCCTCAAACCACCAGAAATCCACGCAGGAACACCGAGCAGCGGTGAGAATAGGTGGCCCCCTCTTGCTTGCTGATTATAAAGGCGGCTTCTGGCAATATTAAAAAAAAAAAAACGCTCCTCTTCCCCTTTTTCAGGGAGCACAGACAGAATGCGTCAGCCTAAATATTCAGGGTATTGGACGTGAAACTCACGGTCAATGCTTGGACACTCAAAACATCCCATCAGCATTATAGAAATCATGTTTATAAATAAACAGCCTTAACCTAAAGCAGTTATTAATAAAGTGGCAAAGTTCAGCGCTTGATGTATGAATAATTATCATGGTCTTTAGGGAGTTGTCCGTGTAAAATTAGATTGCTGATTGCCAATCTAAATAATTAACGGCGGTATGATTATAGGAAGCGTAGTTCAGTATGTGCTCCACACTCTGTAGCCTTTACAGCTGTCATATGGCAGCTTAGAAATAATGAGCCGTCAGTACGGGGACATTGTGTGGGACAGCGTGGCATGTTGTTACCTGCCCAGATGCTAGCAGCGGTGTTAACAGTCCGCCGGCCTGAGCCACTCATCACCATGACAGCCCATAAAGCTGTCACAGTGGAGACAAAATGTCCATGCCCTGAGCTATGTGACCGAGACGTGACTGTAAGTAAATTAGTTCACGTGTGAGGATAACTGTGCCTCCCTGTGGACAGCCAGCCTTGAACTCAGGTGAGCACTAATGAGTTCAAGTCCCACATACCTTCCCCCCCCCACAACCCACAACCTGCCTACTGCCTAAGCAACACAACGTCGCTGTCACTTGAGTACAGTCATTTTATATTCTGAATAAAAAATGGATATCACTCTTTTATAATAGACAAATTCTTAATTGTCACGTTTTAAACAAGCCAACAGATTTGTCAGTAAGCCTCAACACCTTTTCAACAAATGCACCAAATAATCTCACATTTTTCCTGAAGCCAGGACTTTTCCTACTCATACTGTAAATATAAAGTTCTTCTTAACTTCTCTTCTCAATCTAGCCTCCACTTTATTGTGTAAGACTTAACAATGTGTGTTGTGTTAAAGTCATTCTTGACTTTACCTTTAACTGGGTGTCTGGACTTGTTGGTAAAAGCTGATGTTTGCTAAAAAAAAAAAGACTTTGATTGGATCATTGCTGTGTTTATTGTCTGACTTAGCTATTTTAGTTCTTTTATTCTATTTTAAAAGGCAAACTGGCCATGGCTGTTAAACAGCATACTGCCAGCCAACCAACCCTGTTAAATAAATGTATCATCACCATGTGGTTATGTGTGTGTTTCTGTGTGAGTGTGAGTATTTACAGAATGACACCGTGTAATTCACTGTATTTTAATTCCTCCATATACTGCATTGAATGAGTCGACATTGATGCATACAATAACATCCACAGGGCTCTGTGTTACAAATAGGTTGTGTGGCTCTTCATTTTGTTGGACGTCATAATGAACAATCTTTTAAATGCAAACTCATCCAAATTAGAGCCCTTATCGAAATGTTAGCCATCTGACGTTACTTTGCATTTTCATATCAGGGGAAATAACTTGTAGCATATGCCACATAAGGAAAAGAGTACTGTTATTTCAGCTGAATCGTACATCTTAATGTAAATATTAAACCTCTAAAAAAAAAAATGTATTGGCCACACAAATCCTGTATCAGTCAGGCTCTAATCTTAGGAAGACTGCTCCTGAATTTCTCCTGCCTTGACTGTTCACATGTGCATCTCACAGCGGGGGACTATTCCTGTCACGTGATGGGGCGGACTCTTCAGGCAAGACACGACGTAAAAAAGACGAAGCAGAAGTAGCGGACAAAGGCAATAGAGTCTGCTATACGATGATGTTATGGGAATATTTGCCTTTATATCAATTTTACTCGAGTTTGACGGAATCACAATATCAACAAAATAGTGGAGAACAACATACAGTGCATACAGTCTTTGCAGCGTACAATAGTCACAGGATATAAATGTCAACACCCTCTCCCACTCCCTCGAGGTGAATTCTCTGGATAATATCCTGCTGCGTTCTCATATCAGCTCACTTGGACTTGTCGCTGAAAAAGCAATGGGGGGCACGGCAGGAGAAACTCCAGGTGAAGCCTGATTGAAAAATTCTGCTCTTTGCTTTCGCACATACTGCAAATATTGGGAGATTTTCAAGGAGTTTTGAGTGTTTTTAAGTGTGAAAGCACTGATACAGTGCAGAGGAGAGTGAAGAGCAGTGTCATGTGCCACACCTGGCTGCCTAAAAGTCACCTTTAACCAGAGCAGTAAGTTGTGGCATGACCCGAATTATCATCACCACTCTCTCTCTGTCTTGTTGTAGTTTATGTCCTGTCCTTTCTCCCCTTCACCCTCTCTTCCCCACCTTGTTTTTGGTGGGCAACGAGACATTCTTGACATTTTGCAAAGGTTGAAAGACAAAGAACCTTTGTCTCCTAATAAGGCCACGATCCATACCCCACCTGAATGAGAAAACCTGTAGGGAGAGGACGGTGTGTGGAGGTAGGGGGGGGTGTTTGTATGAGATGGTAGAGATGGAGGGACAGTGTACATGGGGAAACAGATGACTGCATATTTAAATGTAGACTGTGACTGACTGGGTGTAAAGAAAACGTTCATTAGTAGAGGACAAGAAGGTTTTTGAGTTGGAATTTTGGGGCTGAAATTCATTATACCAGGGTCTAAATGAGTGTCGGGAATTGCTCATAAAGTGTTAAATTGCCGCAAGTCTAGCACTCATGCGGTAAAATGCCACACATGTTAACAATAATGTTTGTAATACCCCTGTATGTTACACAGCAAACATTTTCATAGATGTGTATCTGTTAGACATTAGTCTGGATCACTTGTGCACCAGCTCTCTCTCCCTTACAAACTTGTATTTAAGCAGGTGTGCAGGGAAAAGGGGAGGAGACTGTGTCACTATGGACTTTTCCATGCATAGACTATAAGGTGCGCCAGCCTAGGTATATTTATAAGTTTATAAGTACAAACTGAGCATTGAAGGAGAGGGGGCGGGACAAGCTGTGTGTATTAAGAGAGGAGGATTAGCATGTGTGTGTATGAATGATGTAAGTGAATAGAAGCATAGTGAGCAGATTTAAGCTGTTTGTGAACAAACTCTGGAATAAGTTGGAGAACAAACGAAATTAACCAAAAGCATAACTTTGCCTATTATAAACATTTTGATGAATTTCTTAGATGATTAGCATTCTGCTTTATTTGTTGAATGGCTATACCAGATATAGTTTGCATGGGAAACTTAATACAATATAATTCCTATTCCTGTGCTGTGCTTTGGTCAAAATATAACATGAACCAAGCACCAGAGGAGGTTTGTGACCCTGGATAAACCAGCTCTCTCAGAACGCTCCGTTTTGGTGTGTGTCTTTAAATGCAATGAGACCTGACGTCACAAGTCGAGCAAATTTTAAACAGAGTATTTTTCTCTGTGTTGTAAGACTTGTGCATCCTACAAACAAAGGACTGGATGGGTTTATTTCACATGTATGTGGGTCAGTAGACACTCAGGATACCCAAATATATGTTCAAAAAACACTGCATTTTTCATAATATGTCCCCTTACAGGAATATATTCCTCGTGCCATCACACTGACACAAGAGGAAAACGAATACAAAAATGATGCAAAGATAAATGCAGATACAGTTCTGCAGGATGCTCTTCAGGAGCATGCTATCCTTGATCGCTGCTACAGCTTGAAGCAGAGCTCACAACACTCAAGGTCCTGCTGGTCTCTGCTCATCTTTCTCTCTCATCCATCACACCCCTCAGCTCTACCTCTCACCTCCCTCATCGCCACCCTCAATCGCTCTTGCACCCGTTTCCTCCACAGTATTTCTCTGAAAAACCTTGCTCCCACACAGCTGAAGCAGGGAAAGCTTAACATTCAAGCAAAGGGTAAGCAAGGACAGAGGCGCAATGAGATTTCAATCATTAGAGCTCGCCACGTGGTCAAGCTTCTTCCAACTTTAGTTCACTCACTTCTTGTTTTGTTCTTTGCCATGGCTTTGAGTTACGTCTCCATTATTCCTTCTACTTAACATACAGCTGTGGCCCCATGTTATGCAATGTCCCCACATTGTCTCATTGACTCTTTTCAAGGCACTGCAATTTTGTGAAGGAGCAGGGTTAAAAGTGAGAACACAACCGTGTTTGTGTTGTGTTTTCTCTGCACATTACATAAGCAAAAAGAAAGGTAAAAAATTCTGGACCTGTCTTTAAAAGCAGATGGTGTGGTTATGACATCAGGCTCGTTAAATGTAACTAGGAAGAGATGAGGTCTGTTGTGAAGTAGAGAGCTTTAAATACAGCTTTCTTTACTAACGAAAAGAAATGTTCAGTGTGTAAGCCAAAGTATGCGCAGCGAAAATCTTTAAATTCGCACATCGTCTTCCTCTAAATTATTCTCCTTCTTTGCCCCCTCACTTCTCCTGCTCCTCTCTCTATCAGTCTGTGTGGGTATTCTGTCACTCACTGGAATGTGGGCAGATATGGGATCATATTCAGACTTCAACATCCATTCTGCTCGCGACTCAGGAGCCAATATTAGCCACGCGGTCGTTATTTTACCCATGAGCCCGTTGCCTTGGAAACGTTGCATAAGAGGGAGTGGGAAAGCGGGATGCCCCTTGCTGATTGGGAGACAAGGTGGCAGATCGCAGATCCTCTCTCTTTTCTTCTCTCCCCTTGTTTTCACTGTATCTTCCATTTTGTTTCCACTAACCGGCTTGTTTTAAGAGTATTTGTCAAACACGGACGCTCAAACTGCCCCCTCATGCCACGTGTTGATTTAATTCACCACTGCACACCTCCAAACAAAGCTCCACCGCCAAAAAACAGCAGATCCATTACAGTTGGACAGCCCTGCAACTAAATTAAAGCTCCTGCTGAAACAGTGATTTATAGCCCAATTACGAATGTTTTCGCATTCCTCACATATGAGGGCCTGCACACACACTCAGTCACACACACACGCCACTCCTTCCGCTGTGTTGTGTGTCATCCTTGGCTGTGGGAGGCCTTTGATGGAATCAGGGAGGGTTGCACTTTGTTGAATCGACTGAGACTACATGTTTAAGATTATATGACTTGGCCCTCCATGGCTTCCATACAAGCATGATAGGTCTCTGTCCACATACCAGAGAGAGAGAGAGAGAGAGAGAGAGGAGGGGTATGATGAGGGAGACAGCGAGTGAGGGAAGGATGGCCTTGGCTCTGGAGAAACAATGATTTATCTTCTGTATCCTCACTGACTCCAAGTCTTTGCCAAGAAAAAAAAAAATAAAGAAACGCTTACACTTAATACAGTCATTTAGGAGTCTGGCCTGCAGAAAATAACATAAAAACAATTTGTCTGACTCAACAGTGAAGGCAAAAAACAGAGATATGATTAGCGATCTGGGATACTGTAGTTTGCTGCTTTCCAAAACAAAAAAAAATGGTTTCTTGTATATTTTGCATTTTTTTTCCCAGCATGTAGCAAGCCAAGAAAAGAGCAGGGTGGGCATGTCCTAATCCATGTGTATAGCAAGCACCATCTGCTGCCTTTATTCAGATGGGAGTAGAAATAGTTGGTTGATTAGGAGAGGATCTGTGTAGGATAGCCGCACCGTTACGGCCGGATACGAGGCACACACGTGCTCCATTCTGTCAATTTGTATCTTGGAAAGCAGAGGAAGACATGCAGACATCTACATGCTGGATCTTAAAGAAGTACATGATGTGAACAATAAAAATGTTCAGAACGCTCTGACTTTAAAGATGGATCCAGACTCGGGCGGACAATTGAAGTGGTTTAAATAAATAAATAAAAAAAGATGAATAAAAAATATGGGCTAGGTTATGTAACGGTAAAGACATAGGACATTACAAGGACAGTGCTGAATGTCAGAAACTCTTTGTGCAAGCTCAAACATGTTTGATTTCTACAAAGCAAAGATTTATCCAATTTAATATAATGCACAGGACATACGATACACCTGTTAGCCTTCAAAAATGTAATAATAAACGTTTACATGTTTCCCAGAAATGTGAACGCACAAATGCAGATCGTATGCACATGCTGTGTCACTGTCCAATGATTAGAGAGTTCAGGAATGAAGTCATCAAACTACCTCAGTAATTATAGAAAAGAAGATTCCACTGCAGGACCCTAAATTGTGGATCATTGGAGGCTTTCAGTCACTAAATCAAAAACACATAAGTATTTTATTTACCTTATCAGTACTGTGAGTACAAAATCTATATTGTTACAGCTGAAGACTGACTTCTCTCCCTCACAAAGACATTGGCTCAATGAATCACCATCATACTGTACTCCAGAGAAGATCTTCTGCAGTGTAAGGAAGAGACCCACAATGTTCAGATTGATTTAGGGAGACTTCAGAGATGCCTTACCTCAACTGAAATGCGATGACTGATTATCAGTTGATAGGTCAGTTAGGTTTAATCCAGCATATGATGCTGTCTGGCAAGATGCTTTTCCCAACTTCTGTTTGGTTTCACTTTCTTAAAAAATGATATGCTTAGGTTATTAAATTAAAGTGTTGTAGATATTTACGTGAGATTTTGAATGCCGACATTTCAGTCAACTATACATTTGGCTGACACTGTAACACGCGAGAGTTAATCGGCCTTCTTTTATACATTTAATGTCTCTGTCACACTGCATAAATTCATGGTGTGTTTGCCTATCTCCAGGTGCTGATCTGGGTGGTCTGATGGACCTGGAGTCTCTGTACCTCGGTGTGGAGCAGAGCATCAACCACACCCGAGCGGGCCGGATGCGCAGACAGAGCATGGACAGAGCCTACAAC